>NC_052047.1:126040901-126640901 GCF_903992535.2 Arvicola amphibius
TCCACTCTTCTGTTATAGCCACACACACCAGAGAGGTATTTTATTACCATTACACCTGCTAATTACTTTTGCAACACTGTGATGGAATATATAGCAGAAACAACTTGAGGGGTGGATCCTGGAATCACTTGGCCCCAGGTGTTAGAATGAATGTATCAGTGCAGATGGAGAATGTTGCCCAAGAGATTCTTCACCTCCTATAAGACAGGAAATAGAGAGTAGACATAAGAGGTCAGGTTAAAATTTGGCTCTTTAAGGACAAGCCCTCAGTGATCTACTTTCTGCAACTACACCCCACTTTCCACAGTTCTGCCAGCTCCTGATAATCCTATGCAAAATTTTAGTATCTCTCTCTCTCTCTCTCTCTCTCTCTCTCTCTCTCTCTCTGTGTGTGTGTGTGTGTGTGTGTGTGTGTGTGTGTGTGTATTTCATTGCATATGGTCCATGATGTGTATGTGGAGGTAAGAGAACCACTCATAGAAATCTGTTGTCTCCTATCATGTGGGGTCAGGGAATTAACTCAGGTTGTCAGACTTGGCAGCAGGCACTGTTGCCTCCTGAGCCTTCACACTGACCTTATCTATGTAAATTTTGAATCTGTCAGTGGATTAATCCATTTACTAGGTCAAAGCCTTCGTCATCTAATCATCTCTGGAAATGTCCTCAGACACAGGAAAGAATGAGCTTCATTAATCTGGCTGCTTCTCAATATAGTCAGGTTGACAATAGTCGCCACTACAAGGTCTGAATTTCACAGTAAGAAAGTATTTTGAAAAGATGGGTCAGAAAATATTCTGTATAAGTAGCAGATTTGATCAGATAGTGTGTGTGTGTGTGTGTGTGTAAAAGAAGAGGGAAAGAAAGACACACACAGAGAAAGAAGGGGGACAGAGAGAATGAGAAAAAGAGAGGTGGGAGAGAGAGAGAGACAGAGAAAGAGAGATCTATAACTTTTCATCCTAGTGAAAGGTTGGTGGTTACTTTCCAGCTAGACAAGAAATTTTCCAGCCAGGTTTTGAGTACATCTCCCTGCATATTCTTGGACAAACTGCCTTCCATTACCTAAAGCCCTATTTACATATGATATCCTCTATGTAAAGCATTGGTAAACGAGAAACAGAGACAAACATACGGCACTGAAGTGTGCACCATCCAAGACTAACTTTAAGTGCTTACTGTATGCCAAACACAATGCTAAGTGTTCCGCATAGGACTTCTCTGAAAACACTGATGGGAATCCTAGCCAATTATTGTCACCTTCATTTAGTTCACAGATAAGAACACCGAGACTCACAGATGTCATTTGTCCAGTGATCCACAGCTGTCACGTGGTAGTCTCTAAATGTCAATAGTGACCGTTATGTAAGATGAAGAAAGGTAGCAGCCTGTAGTCTCATGACACCTTTGACGCTGTACTTCCGTAAGGGCTCTGGGGTGAGGGAGAGGTTCTGAGGTCATGGGGTGCTGAGTAGAGTGTGTGGGTTTTATGGAGACTATTAGAGAGCAAATGGATTGAAGCCAAGAGCCTATTAGTGGGCAACAAACAAAGCACCCAGTTTCTGAACTTGGTAGTGCGCCTTGCTAAAGATCCCATTTAGATTAATCTGGATTATTTGGAAGGAAACGGAAACTGCAGTCAGCTAGCCTTCCCTTCTAGAGATTCCTATGCTCACTTGCATGCCTGTCTCAGATCATCTCCACAGAGCTTTCCCGCCATCTTGCTTAAGTTGCAGACCACACCTTTCTCTGGAGTGTGGGGCTGCTTTGCCTGCCATTCCTTTTCTTCTGCTGTGTGATAGCTTTCCCCTGTAAATCCACGGTGCTGTATATTTGTGTTGATTGTTCATTTTTTTTTATCGCTTGTCATTCCCCTTTAGGATGTAAAGTCAACAGCTCGAGGGATGTGCATCGCTTTTGTTAACTGATACACCCCAAATGTCTATGAAAAATGCCTCACTCACAGTATTTCTGAATAAGAATGTGTTGAATGGATGGACGGATGGATATTGGAAAACCATCTGTGGGCTGATTGATTTCAGTGGTCCATGCTGAAGCTATCCATTTGGGTTGGGGGAGGTAGAGAGCAGGCTCCTGACCATCTAGATGTCTGATCGAGGTCTCCCTGGATTATAGATACAATGTTTAATATGCTTTCTTATTCTCTTTTTCCATGCTCATCTTCATTCTAGACCTTAGCTTTCCTGACATAGGCAGTTAAAGAAGAGGATTTAGCGCATACAGCAAATATTCCCCATATCTCAATGGCAGGCAGAACGAGCTCTCTGATCTGAGTTGGAAATATTCCTTAAAAAATTCATGGGAGTGTCTTTGAGTTTGAATTAACATAATTATAAAATTTACAGGCAGCCAGTGTGCTTTTTATAAGGCTTCTATAACAGATGTGTCAAACGTCTAGTTTTGAAAGGACTTCATAATTCCGTCATGTTTTCCTCTGGGTTAAATATTGCAGGCTGAGAGTTGGGGGGCAAGAATAACACATTTTCTGACATGTCTTTGGAGTGCAGGATAGATGCCACCCGTAACACAGTCTCCCTGTTTTTCCTTTTTTCCCCATAGTCCTAACTATTCAGCGAAGGAATACCCCTTTTAGAGGTCTGAACCTGACTTCCAAGTATTTTCTTGATTGCGTTTAAGTTACCACGGGACGCAGTTTTTATTTGCATTCCAGTGAGGGAGAGGATGAAAGCAGCAGGGCTTATTCCCACGTGACTAAGAGTAATCGACTGGAGCTCTGACAGTTGGTACCGAAAGAACAAATCCCACACCATTCAAGTGTCTTTTCTAAATTTTAAGCCCATCGTTAATGCTTCTATCCCCACTTTCCAAAGCCAGGGAAATCTGCAACATTCTTAGTTATTCCTCTGGCCTACTTCTTTTCCCACCAATCATGTAGGCATTGATATCTATCAATGTGACATTTGTTTTTATGTTTTGAGGTCTCTTAAACCATGACACCATCATCCCTATCATGCTTAACCTCCTCTGAGTAGCTCCTGGACCCATCCATTTCCCTCCATCTTTACCACCCTTGTGCTATGGAGGGTCCCATCCTCTTCTTCTCAGGTCTGTCAGTAGAATCATTTCAAAAGTTTGAATATAAAATGTTCATACCCAAAAACTCTTGTATAGTAAAGGCTTGCACAGGTAAGACCTCTGAGGAGTGAGCGGATGGTGAGGGCCCTGTCTTCCCGAGATAGATCCCTAAATGGACTTGGGAGGTGGTGGAACTGCGGGCAGTGGGGTCTGGTTAAAGGAAGCAAGTCACCCTCTGAAGTTGTCCTGGCCCCATTTGTTTCTCTCTTTGACTCCCAGCCTCCGTGAGGAGGAAGCACTGCAGGTCCCTTGCTCCCCACCAGAACGTTCCATCTCAGGGATGGTCCAGAATCCATGGAGCCAATGAAATGTGGACTGGCATGTCTGAAGTTGTGCTCCAAAACATCCTTTTCCTTCTTTAGCTCATTTTCTCAGATAGTGACCACTGTGGTGACCACCAATATGATGACCCAAACAAGGCTTACCTCAGAGCATTTTAGTTTTAAAATTGCAAACCCAGCATTCCAGGACCCACCTTCCCCATCCTGGTTAGTGGGAGCTGTGCATCACTCTGCCTGAGAGCCTTGGACCTTGGCTTCGTTTTCTCTAGCCCTGTTGACCTGTTTACATGAGCCTGAGCATGCTCTTTCCTGACTCAGCCGGTATTTTATGATTTCTAAGCCATCAGTTCTTGCTTTCTCAATTTTATTCCTGCTTTCGTCGTGTTCTTTATTCATGTTTGTTTGAGCTGCCAGCCGCATTTTCTCCCTTCCTCATCCTTGATTCAGCTCTATCAAATGTGCACTTTCCACAAGGGTCTGAGCTGTTTCAAGTTTGTGGTTTTCTAAAAGCGTAGTGTTCCCCACTGATATGCCCTTCCTCCTCCCGTGTAGCAATATTCGGTGAATACCGTGCCCTCTTGTCTACTGAAGTACAAAATTCTTTGGGACTTGGCTTCGTTGTACCTCATGCGCATTTCTGCCTCCATCCCCTAAAGAGTTAACCTGGATTTTAGTTCTGTAGCTACCACTTGAGTTGACCTCCATGATAGCACTTATGTTTCTCCTTCCCCATGAAGTCTGAACCTCACACGACGGTGACTGACCCTTGTGTCTGTTTCTTAGGAGATTTCTATTTTGGGGGAAAAGGCCATAGGTAATTAGCCTGGGTTTTTCTAAAGTTTCATTCGTATGACAAAGAAAGAAAAATCTCTTGTATAAAAAGTAAGTAAATAGGAAACTGGACAAGGAGATGAACAAACAAAATAACGGGGCCACATTCAGTGTTGTGCAATGCCAGTGAAATATCTTGCTTTTGACACTAAAAGGAAAGGGGGGATGAAACAAACTTAAATGTAACTTTAATGTCGATGAGACAGCTGCTGAGGACACTTCCATCGGATGGCCAAAGGTTCTAAGGTCTGGAAGCTTAAAAACACACAGTAAAACATCCTCTCCAAAATCCCGGGTCTTTGGGGGGTTAACTAGAGAAACATGAGGTCATGGAGTCCTCACAGTGACAGAAAAGGCTTTGAAAGAGGAGAGATCCAAGTTAGCACACACGTTGCCTTGATATGCGGTACTGCCTCAGCACACGGCCTTCACACATGCTGAGCAGATGTGGTATCACGTTCTTGGACTTCCCAGCCTCCAGAATCATGCACCAAATAAACGTCTGTTTTTTTTTTTTTTTTTAATAAGCTACCCAGCCTGTGTTGCTCAGGTAACTGACGATGCAGTTGTGAACTAGGAAAGGGAAAGGTTGGGTATCTGAGGAAGGGGATCAAGGATACACATGAGAGTCAACAAAGGACTTTCTGCAGTCTGGAGATGTGGGGGAATGGAGTCCCTGAGCTAACCAGCAACAGATTCTGTGGAAGAATTATGATGACGGAGTAGAAGGGAAAGTTACTCTCTCTAGTGGAATTTCAGAAGTTCTTTAAATCCAGGGAAGGTCAAAATTCTCACTAACTCAAACCAAGCTTTCACCCCATTTGATGGAAATAACATGAAATAATGGGACACTAAGAGCAGAAACTTGTTAAAGGACTTACCGAGATCTTATACATCTATCAAACCCAATGCCAAGACTATTCCACTATTAAACTTTTCACTGTTTCTGCCTTCTGGTTAAAGCTCTACACTAATCGGGCATTCATGAGCAGACTACAGTGATGTCCTAACTCGTAGCTGGGCTTCCCTTGGAAGTGGCAGGAAGAGGAATTTCCTCCCTTCTTTCCTCTCTTTGGAATGCCATCGAAGCAATATTCTGAGTTATTAGTTTAAGATGTGTTACATTCACTTATGCTGTGAAATATTTGTTTAATGATGCATAAATGCGATACATTCTTTCATGTTGCATTTGTTTAACTCTGTAAACCTGTGTTACTGTGCCTGCCTGAAACACCTGATTGGTCTAGGAAAGAGCTGAACGGCCACTAGCTAGGCAGGAGAGAGAAACGGGTGGGGCTGACAAGCAGAGAGAATAGATAGGAGAAGAAATCCGGGCTAGATTGAATAAAAGAAGAAACAAGGAATGAGAAAACAAAAAGGAGAGGAGGATGCCAGGGGCCAACCACCCAGCCACACAACCAGCCACAGAGTAGGAAGGGAAGAAAGACATATAGGATAAAGAAAGGTAAAAAGCCCAGAGGCAAAATGTAGATGAAGAGAAACTAGTTAATTAACTTGAACTAGGAGAGCTGGCTAGAAACAAGCCAAACTAAGGCTGGGCATCCATAGATGAGAATAAGTCTCTGTGTGTTTACTTCGGAGTTGGGTGGTGGGCCCCCCCCAGAGTAAAAAGAAGCCAACTACAAACAAACACAGATAACAAGGAAGCACCTAGGAAAAGAAATGGTGATGACACATCATATACAGCGTCGATGTTGTTAGGTAAGGCCAGTGGAGAGGACATTCTTTGGGGTGAGAGACGAGAAAAAGAGGGAGTGAAATAATCTTTAATTTGGTGTAGGTAAGAATTGATTTAGGAAAACTCACATTTGTTGGGATTGGTGCCCCAAAATATGATTTTTAAGGCATTCAGTAGGACTGTAAAAGACACACAAGAAGGATTTGTAAACATCTGGGGCTGCAGGACACATCTGCAGACATATTTCCTCTTGTTTGTAGCAGATTTCTGTTCTGGGGCAGAAGAATACAAATCACAATCTGCTCAAACAGTTCTCAGCCTTTCTAAAGCTGAGACCCCTTTAATACAGTTCCTCATGTTATGGTGAACCCCAACCATAAAATTATTTTCATTACTATGTCATAACTTTAATTTTGCTACTGTTATGAATTGCAACGTAAATATCTGATATGTGGTTTCCCTCTCCAAAGGGGTCGTGACCCACAGGCTGGGAAACACTGCTCTAAAACAAGAGAAGGGAATCGAAATACTTCGTCTCGCATGCTTCCTGTGATAGAGAAAAATGAGCACAAGCTGGTGTAGGAGGAGATGTCGAAAGCAAAACCAGTTGAGAGGATTTTGCTTAGGGTCTTTTGTGTGATGGTTTGGGAGTACGAGACACTCAATGTGCTGTGATGATCTAAGATGTGGCCAGGACCTTGAGCGATGTAGAGATTATGGCAAGGAATCATATCTAAAACACATGGTCCCCAAGATAGCAGCGGGAGAATGGATGAGAAGAGAGGAGTGGAGAATCAAGCTTCAGCATCAAGAAGACAATGATGGAAGGAGATGGAAATTTTTAAATATAAAAAAAAATAAACCATGAGGAAAAAAAAAAGATTTTTGTAAATCAAATGTCTCTGTAATAAAAAAAGTCAGAACGTTAAAAAAAAAAAAAAAAAAAAAAAAAAAAAAGAAGACAATGATGCCATGGCAAAGGAAGGTACTGAAGATGAAACCAACCTGCGCAGTGCAAGAGAGCAGGGGGAGGGTGGGAGGGGAGAGGAGGAGGGGGCGGGGGGGGGGCGACATCACCTGCCGGGGACGGTGGGAGACTATGTCTTGAGCTGTGTGTTGTTTTTTGAATTTGGGCACTTTGAGCTCCTTAGATCCAACTGAACAGAAGCCCAAGTTCCACCTTCTCCATTAAGACTGCCCAGCACTTTTGCCATCTCTTCATACTCATTATTTGAAAAACTGATTCGTGTGCGTGTGTGTGTGTGTGTGTATGTGCGTGTGTGTGCACTCATGTGTGTGTACAGTTTGTTTGGATGTATGGATGGATGCGCAATCTCCTATGGGAAGGTCCGAGATTGACTTCAAGTGTCTACGTCACTCTCCACCTTATATTTGGAGACAGAGTCTCTCACTAAACCTAGAGCTCACCAGTTTAACAAGACTGCCAGGCCGGAAGTCCCAGAGATCTCCCAGTGAGCGCTGGAATTGAGGCATGTGTGGCTGTGCTCAGCGTTTTGCACAGGTGCTGGGAATCCAAAGTCAGGTCCTCATGCTTGCAGAGGAGCCCTCCCCTGATGGAGCCATTGCTCCAGCCTGGAAAATCGATTCTTTTTTTCCCTTCTATTAAAAACAGATCTTTTTTTCCTCACACAATATATCCTTGTTACAGTTCCTTCTCCCCCTACTCCTCCCAGCTCTTCCCCACGTTTCCTCCCATCAGATCCACCCTGTTTCTGTCTCTCATTAGAAAACACAAGGCTTCTATGGGATAATAATAAAATAAAATATAATAAGATTAAAAAAACCCTAACATATCAGAATTTCCAAAACCCAACAAACAGAAGGAAAGGAACCCACGAAAAGGCACATGAAACAAAGAGGACGCACTTAGGAATCCCATAAAAGTCCCAAACTGGAAGCCATATTATATCCACAAAGGACTTGAAGGACAAAATTAGGGGAAAATATATAAATAAAATAAACAATTAAACAAATAAGCCCTAATGCAACATTATGAGTCAAGGAATCTCCGAAGGTGCCACTGAGTTAATTTTCTCTTGTCTATCTACTGCTGGGCACAGGGCCCACCCTTCAGGGTAGTTTGTTTCTCCAGGGAGATGCTCTTTGAAAAAACTTGTCATTTGCAAGATGGCAAGGCTAGGGATAGGGACCTATGTTCACTTTTCTTTTCAGCTTTAGGACTCGTTCTGGTGGAGGCCCGTGTGGGCCCTGTGCATGCTGTCCCAGTCTCTGTGAGTTCACACGTGGTGCATTGGTCCTGTTGATTTAGAAGGTCTTGTTTCTTTGATATTCCCCATCCTTTCTGGCTTCCACATTCTTTCCACTTCCTCTTTTGCAGGGTTCTCTGAGCCATAAGGGGTGATTTGATGGAGGCCTCCTGTTTCTATGACTGAGTGTTTAAGGTCTCTCACTCTGTGCAAAGTCTGGTGGTGGGTCTCTGTGTTTGCTCCTATCTTTTGCAGGAGGAAGCGTCTCTGATGATGGCTGAGCAAATATCTGATGATGGTGATCAGCTTCCCTGGCCTGAGTCAAGAAATTGATTCTTAAATTAACCATCATAGGGGCTAACATAGATGGATGATAGGAACCACCTGAAAGTGAAGAGCGAGACAAGAAGTCAGAGCCAGGAGAGGGGCTAGTCTTCCATGAAAGCCATCTCATGAGAACTTACAGGGTCTCATGGGAACTGCATCAATTCCTTCCCAGAACAGCATCCCCAGTGACCTCTGACTAGGCTCTGTCTCTTACAGTTGCTTCTCTCTTAATATCATCTCACTGAGAACTGAATGGTTCAATATGTAAACATTCAGAGGACACATTCGGTCCTGCACTAAACCACAGCAGGCATCGTCAGTCCATGCTTGCCATTGCTGCTTTCAACCTCTGCACTTCCATTAACAACATTCACAGTTGAAAAAATGTTAAATGTCTCCATATGAGTTACTGGGCTCTTGGCAAGTGGATGCTGATCTTTCTCCATCTAACAACTGTGGTGTTTCTTTTTTAAAGATTTATTTATTTATTTATTTATTTATTTATTTATTTATTATGTATACAATGGTCTGCCTGCATGTATCCCTGCAGACAGAAGTTGGCACCAGATCTTATTACCGGTGGTGGTTGTGAGCCACATATGGTTGCTGGGAATTGAACTCAGGACCTCTGGAAGAGCAGTCAATGCTCTTAACCACTGAACCATCTCTCCAGGCCCCAACTGTGGTGTTTCTACCTCACATGTGTGAGTGGGGCTCATACCTCCAGTTTCACAACTGATTCATCTCCGAGTCACTTTGAAGTAGTTTGAGGGTAAGGGTTGGAGGGTGTAAGGGACAAATCATTGGTGTAGCAACATATTTGCATGTAAACTGTTTCTAAACCATCCTGGGAGTCACAGATCATTTGTTAACATCTCTGTAGGCTGTCCACACATAATTTCATTTCTTTGTTACTGCTGGGTTCACGTCTCTCAAGAGGTTACATTTAGTAAAAGATGGCCTTGAACTTTGAACTTTGAGGGACCTGCCTCTTATAAACACAAAGTCCCAATGTAACCAAATTCCTTTTTTACCAAAGGAAAAGAACAGATCTTCAATTGATTTGTTGGCTACTGAAGATTAACACAGAGCACTGTTTATATTGGATTTTAGATTAAATGATTTTATTAAAGCCTTTTTTATCATGTCAGACACAGAGCTGTTCTGCAGACATTCTGGCACAGCCTCCCGAGTGGAGGACTGCACAGGCAAGCCCTTTCCTTTCTGCTCCTGTTCACCCAGGGCTCTTGTGTGGACTGATTTGTGGGCACTGCTTGCATCTGAGTCTGGCCAAGTGCATCTTCATCCATGTTGGAGGTTCAGAGGTCAGAAAGGAAACTTCTTTTCTGGTTAATATGTGTGTGTATGGGCAGTCTCCCCAGTACAGTCACTTGGGATGCTGGTTCGTATGTTCAAGGATGCGACGGCAACGTTAGCAGAGAGTGTTCCGACGAAGGAGGGCTCCGTGGAGAGAGGGTGGGAGAGAGACAGAAGGAACACAACCAAGGTGCAGCTGGCCTTTTGCAGTAAAATCATTCCTTTTCTCACTGACTTTCCACTGTGGTAGGAATTCAGTAGCTCTGCCACAGTGACAGAGCCCAGGAGAAATGGGTGTGCAAACAGTGGCCAACCTGGCAGGGCACCAACAGCATCCACTCTACCAGGAAGGGGAGAGACGACTGGGGACACAGAGGTGCTCAGAATCAGCCATGTGTACGATAAGGCCAGCGAAAAGCTTAGGTCAAGGGAGAGACTCATGGGGGAAGCAGATGCGTGGGAAAGCAGGCAAAGGCTCATGGGTGGAATAGTGGATGACGGTCTCCTTTCCTTTATTTAGGCCTTTCTGGCCTGATCCCATGATTGAAGGGAGAGGTGTGGTGATGTTATAATGAAGCAACAGGAAAAGACGACATGAAGAGTTTTGTGTTTTTTAAGAAGGTCCAATTGATTTATCGAAGTAAGTATCATGAGTCTATTTTGGACCATGAAGCGTGCTAACATCTCCTTCCATGTGTTCTAGCCTCTGTGTGGAAGGACATTTATCTAGTTTAGAGGGACAAGTGGCAGTCACATGGCCGAAAGCATTTCTAAAGCCCCCCAAGCTGTGCCCTTCTGAAGCATAGACATCTCCTGTTCTCAATAATGCAGCTTGGTCTGTCCTTCCTGGTATGACTTTTGTGTACTCTAGACACTTTGTTTATATCTCTAAGGTCAAGGAAGAGAAGGGGCCAGTAAGGTTTTCCCTGAGGCGGGCTGTGCTGGTTAGGTTTTTGTCCCATAAGCTAGAGCAGTGTGGGAAGAGGGAACCTCTACTGAGAAACTCTTTCCATTGGATTGGCCTGTAGACATGTCTATGATTTATGTGGGAGGGCCCAGCCCATTGTGTGTGTGTCCACCTCTGGACACATGGTCCACAGTATCAGAAGCCGGTTGAGCAAAGCCGTAAACAGCGTTCTCCCGTGACTTCTGCTTCAGTCCTTGCGCTCAGTTTCCTTCCCCAGACTGCCCTTCATAATGGCCTCAGGCGGGGACCTGGAAGCCAAACAAACCTGTTCCTCAAGCTGTTTTCGGTCATGGTACTCAGCACAGCGACAGGGTGCCAACTAGGTTGGGGATGAGTGTGTAACAAACCAAGGTTTTATTAATCCTGGTTCTCACTTTCCAGCTTTCGGTCCCTCATATGAGGAGAGTACAGAGAGCAGCTTGCACGGTGGCTGCCTGGACACAGACACTAAGTGCCTCAGTGACAGTCTCCCCCACACCCCTACCCTGTTCCATCCAGGTTCAGGCCTACAGGGCTGTGCTGTTCTGGAAGTACTGATCCTGTTTACTTTGTCATTTTTTAAAATTGATTTTTAGCCGGGCGGTGGAGGCGCACGCCTTTAATCCCAGCACTCGGGAGGCAGAGGCAGGCGGATCTCTGAGTTCGAGGCCAGCCTGGTCTACAAGAGCTAGTTCCAGGACAGGCTCTAGAAACTACAGGGAAACCCTGTCTCGAAAAACCAAAAAATAAAATAAAATAAAATAAAATTGATTTTTATTGAGCTCTATATTTTTCTCTGCTCCCCTCCCTGCCTCTCCCTACTTTGACATTCTTTGAACTGCCCTCACAGACACATCAGAGGTATTTTTTGTTAGTCTGCTAGGAACTCCTTAATCCAATCCAGTGGGTAGTCACAATTAACCACCTAACTGTACAAATAATTCAGCAACTAGGGGACTCACCAATGCAAAAGTTGGCATGAATTCTGATATCAAAAGGTACAAAACGCCATCGATAGTGGTGAATACCTATAATCCCTGAATTTTCAAGACTGAGACAGGAGGATCATCACAAGTTCAAGACCAACCTGGTTTACAGTTCACATTCTAAGTTGTTCAGGGCTACAGAGTTACTGAGAAAGACTTAGTTTTATACACACACACACACACACACACACACACACACCCCAAACATGTACCTACTGAAATTTAAGGGACAGAGATTAATTAAGCCTTGTGTATCCTCTGTGTTTTTGCATGAGGTTTTTTTTTTTTTTTCTAGAAATATTTACCTCAAGCAGAACAGTGGCAGCAAGAAAAAAGCAAGTAGGCAGGAATAAGGCCTCAAATTTGATTGCAAACGGCACTCAATAAATATTTATTGGGTAGTAAATAAATGTTCTATTGAGGCCTCACCTCTTACTAGCCATGATAAATATAAGTTGTAAATGAGGCTATGCAAAGAAAAAGTCCAGGATAATGATGACAGATGATACAGTAAGAGGAATTTAGGGCTACAAAATTTTAAAACAAGACCAGAGAATTTCAGTTCAAGGTGAACTGGGGCCAGGTGCACGCCACCCTGCTTCCAAACATGAAAAGCCAGCCTGTGCCTTTAAAAGCACGGGGCAGTGACAGGGCTAAGAAACCAGAAAGGCAGGTATCCTAGTCACGATTGCTGCAACGCAGCACCATGGCCAAAACACCTTGCGGAGAGAAGGGTTTATTTGGCTGGCACTTCTACATCACTGTCATTGTCCAAGGAAGTCAGGACAGTCTCTCACACAGGGCAGGAAGCTGGAGGCCAGAGCTGATGCAGAGGCCATGGAGAAGTGCTGCTTGCTGGCTTGTTCCTCATGGCTTGCTCAGCATGCTTGCTTATAGCTCTCAGGACCATCGGCCCAGGGTTGGCTTTACGCACAATGGCTGGGCCATCCCATCAATTACTAACTAAAAAAACTGCCCTGCAGACTTGCCTACAGCCCTATCGAATGGAGGCATTTCCTCAACTGAGGCTCCCTCCTCTCCAAGTGACTCTATCCTGTGTCAAACTGGCATAGACTAGCCTGCACAGTGGACGCCTTTGAAGTCCTAGAATACAGAAACGGACTGGGCTCTGGTTGGTTAAGAGAATTTGCTATGGGAAATCGCAGCTCCAAAATGTCAGCAGAAGGGCCCTCCTCAGTAGATGCCTTCAAAAGCTCCTGTTCCACAAAGGGCAGGGATGTCACAATATGGGGGCAATTAATATGTTGGATGTAGTCTGAGTCCTTTCAGGTACTGTTTGGCTGATTTTGTCTCTACTCATTCTCCTGTGTGCCGTTCCAGTTGGTATTCGTGTCTCTTCAGGTGATGCTCTTTTCCTCAGTGACTTTGCTCTTACTCCTCACTCTGAAAGACTCTGTCTCAGAGCCATTACATGACCCCTTCCCATTGTTATTAAAATCTCAGCTTAGATTTCACCCTCTCACCGACATCTCCTCTGACCATAGTGTATAAGTTAGATGCTGTTTTAGCCCTGGTTTGCCCAAATAATCTTGATTCCATTCCTTCACGGTGTCAGCCTCTACAACCATTATTATTATATGATATATAATATATGATATATGATATATAATATATAATACATAATTAATATATATTATATATTGTCTCTCTCATAGGCCAATGATGACCACAGCAACTAGTATATTATTATATCCTGGAGCTTGTATCATTAACTTCTGCTGCAGAGCAAAGGGCTGCAAGATTTAGTGACTTCAAACAGCAGCCCTTCATTTGGTATGATTTGGACCAGCTAGGCAGCTCTTTCTTGTGTGAACTCATCTAGCTGGTGGGCTGGTTGGTAGTAGCTACCTAATCTTGCCAAGGTCATTCTCATGTCTAGTCTAGCAGCTTATCGAGCAGCAGAGGCAGCCTGCGCCATGTAACCTGGCTATGTAGCAGGCGAGCTTGAGCCCCTCTTCCATAGAAACGTGCAAGCAATCTTACCTGTATTCGTGAATGAGCAGACAGCTAAGAAATATGAGGAAAAGAAATCACACTCAAGAATCCTCAAGAATAACAAGTCAGACAATTGTGCTTTTAGGAAATAAAGGTCATCCAGGAAACCAAATAATTAAGACAACCTTGAGTGATTTCGGAGCGGCTTGGAAGGAGAGTGCATGCACAAGATTTGGCTGTGTTTGTGAAAGTAGAGCAAGTAGGGGGTCGGAAAAGTCGAGCCAGTAATTAAAAGTACTTTCTGCCACTGGAAATAAAATCCAGCAGTCAGAATGCATAAGGGAATGGCTATAGTTAATGACTGTGCCAGTAATGTAGGGAGGAAGAAATCACGCAGCCCCGAAGAGAGTGTGAGGGAAATACTAAGTGGCAGGGATGCCGCTCAGTTATTTGACTGTGGTTCTAGAGACAGAGGATGATGTCAATGAAAGGAAGGACATTTCAACAGCCTACCAGAAGATAATGTCCCCGAGACAGTGGTAGAAGTGCTTGGTTTGAAATGAGCCCCGAAGGGAAATCATGTACATAAAAAAAACCCCACACCCAGAGGACACTCAAAACTTCAAGAAGAAGGAAACATCAAAAGCTTCCCGTGTGAGGAGAAAGTTCACTCAAAATGACAAGGGAGTCAGTCTGAATTCTTATCTGTAGCCCCAGATCCAGGAGATGGTGACATTGTACCTTCTAATCTCCAAGGGTACACGGTTTTGAACCTAGGATCTAGTACTCAGTTAAAGGCTGAAAGAATAATTTAGAGGCACATTCCAACATGTGAGGCTCAGGGCTTCCATTTACAGACTTCACAGGAGGACGTCCGCACAGGGAGATGCCCCAGAAACACAAAACAAGGAGTGCCCAAAACTGGTAGCTTGGGGCCGTGCAGAAGATGCGTGTCAAGTTAAAAAGAACTTAGGAGACTTAAACCATAGGATCGAGAAAATTCTCAGGCAGTGAAATTCCTAATGACATTCCATACTGTCTCCTCAGTGGATCTCTTCACGTTGCTGGATGATAATGTTTATATGACTACAATCTTTCAAGTTACTACTTTTTATTGCTTGTTGAATTTTTAATATCAGCACACAAGTAATGAATAGAATAGTTAGATTAATAGAAAAGAACATAAAAGTCCTAAGATAGTCAGTGTAGATGCTGAAGAACCAACGAAGCTTGCCGTGGAGAGGACGCTGGTGGTGGCGGGAAGAGGTCAAGAGGGGTGTCTGGAGGTGACAATTCAATTCTCCATGCAAGCAGTCTGCGTATTAAGTGAAATATCACTGTTAGGTGAGGTTGTTGCTCCCTAAAGGCTCCCAATGCTTGCTGGAGTGCGATATTGTCCAGGAATTAGGCATTTGTTGCTATCTTTATGCCTGCCTTTACAGAAATTCTAAGCAGGTCAGTTGTTTCCTCTCACCCTACAGTCACTTCTCTTATTTCAACAATAGGTGGCGCCCTAGAAACAGGTCTGGTGCAAGCGGGCTGTTGTCAAGCCATCACTCTTTCAAGGCGATCCTAGCCCAGGGTTGCCCTAAACCCGCAGTTGGTTCACTGACATTTCCTGGAAGAGTCCCCCAAAGTCTCCCCCTTGGGTACTGTAGGACTAGACACCATCTCCACTCACCAGCCTGCAGCTGGGCAGAATTCCCCACTTTGGAATCAGCTCCAGCTTCCAATGCATGCTGTGCCCACCAACGCTGCACATCTGGGTGTCACCCTGAGCCCACAGCCTACTGAGAATGACGTAACCGTGACATGTGTAGGACCAAGATCCATAGTGCAGGTATGAGAAAGAAGCCCGATGGCGTCTTCTCAGCATTGTCCAGGACCTGTGAATGTTAAAGAGGTAACAATGGTATCTCATGAGAAGGAAAAGCAGATGCCCCCCAAAGGCTATATGGTGGTTGGCCGATACTTCTATTGCCAGGGGTCAGTTACCTCCCTAGGATCTGTCAGCCATGGAGGCCCTAGAGGGCCCTAAAAGGCTGTTATCATGACTGTTGGTTGCATTTCTGTAAGAATCTGAAGACGTTATTGCTGAAGACGAGACATCTTTGCTCACAGGACTTGGATAAACAGAACTAGAATAGGGCCTGAGAGTCCTCTCCCTGTGAGCTAGCTCTTGTAGTGCCAGAAGCTGCTACTCAAGGACACTGGAGAGGATGACAGCCAGAAGTCCTACTCAGCTGTGGATCCTGCATGCTTTGTGGCAGAAGCACCAGGGGAGTTGTGGGACTGGTGCCATAGTTGTGTACGTTCGTATAGATAAAACCAACTTTATGATTATAAACTCTGAAAGTTTTCTCCACCTGAGCGAAAGGACTCAGAGTCTCTACACTATCGGAACAGTTTCCTAGGGCACACAGTACCTTCCTGATACCCTTACTCAGAACAAGTTATTACGTATAGTCTCTGTGCAGGAGGGGAGGTGTGAGCCTGGAGAGTTGGCTAACAGTGGCTAGATTTGCAAACACACACGCACAAATGATCTGTTCAAGAACAAACTCTAAACAGTGAGAAGGAACGGTTATCAGATGTCTCCCATGAATCCATCAGATTGAAAATGTTAAGCTAGACTTTCATACTAGAAATTGTCATAATTGGATAACAAGAAGGTTTGTGATATCAGTTCAATTGACTAACCACACACACAAATGTCTTCAGAAGAGCAAAGATGATGTAAGCAACCACCCAACTCACTCTTAAAGGTCTCTCCGCCTGTCAACCTGTCCACTACCAGTTCAGTTCAGTTCACAAACACAGTTAAGCCACCAGAGACGGCCTATCCCCCTACAGTGAATTGGTAGGAAAAGTCTCTTAAATATTCCTTAAAAATAGTAAATAATTATATTTGCTAAACGTACAATCCAATTTTATTTGTAATAGTGAAAAGGGGGCACCCAACTGTTATTATGAACGTCTAGGGGTTAGGAAGTTTACACATCAGAACAGATTAGGTTTTGAGAAGATGTTTGAAAGCCCCTATGCTTCTAGATCTCAAGTAGTTGAGAGAGATTTAAACTCGTGGTCCCTTCTACGTTTCTACTGAACAGAACTGAATTGTGAATCCGTCTCTCTGAGGTCTAAGAAGCAGGCACATTCATTTCCTTTTTCACACATTTCCCAGTAGACTTATTTTTTCCAAGTGAGTGAATTCTGTCTTCTCCGACCCCTTAAGGAGGGCATTTTTCTACAGTTGAGAGACTATGGCTAGAGTCTGGTGTTATTTGGTAGCAGCTGGCAGTTGCTGTGCTAGTTTGCCATCTGCATCGAGGCGATGGCCGTCAAGAGGTGTCTGAGACTCTGGCAGGATTGGTCCTGGGGACTGGAGTCCAGGGTGTTCACAGCCTCACCCTTCCTCACAGAGCCAGTTAACACGGGGTGTCGAGAAATCTGACTTTCACATTACCCCGAATGCCACTGACTCTGCTTTTCATTCTCACTTAGTCAAATAATTTCTCCCAGCTTTGTGATGAAAGTATTTCATGGGCGCCATTACTGCCTTCCCATCTGATCTGTTCTTCAAACCCTTTGCCCCCGCTGATAGTTCAATGGGAGCAAGGCCTGGCTCTACATTTTCAGTTGTCATCTCCCTGTTTGTATGTTTTCACTCCTGTGCCAGGTGTCCCTGTCTAAGTGATGTTTCTAGTATTCTTACTGTTTTTATTTGCATCCTCTATGATGGTGTTTCTAAATCCCCTTCACTAAGTGATGTTTCTAGTTACTGCTTTTGCTTACATCCGCTCATGGTGTGTCTAATCCCTCTTTCACGAGAGTGGTGGTGGATGCATCACTGACACAAAGAAACAGGCATTGGATGCTGCGTTGCTAAAAAGGCCTTGACTCCCCACACAGGTCCATGAGATAAGAAAACGCAGGGTGAAGCCTGGTGCTTCTACTTTAAAGTCATGTCTGGACTCCAGCTGTAGGCACAGAGATATGGTACTGTCCTTAATCACTTTTTTCTTGACTCACCCTCGGTTGTAGGAGGAGCAAAACCTACCAGGACAGACTCCAGACTTAGATGGGGACTATCACTTGTGAGGGTGAGGATGCACCTCCAACATGTAAGAGCTTAACAGATCAACAACCTAACAGACAGCCTTGTAGGGCCAGAGCGGAGGCAATGAAGGGTAGAAGATGTGGAGGACAGCATCTGGACCAGGGCTGCTGCATCATGCATTCCTCTCATCCACTGTTTAAACCTGAAGGCAGACTTGGGTGTACTGGACCCTTTCGTGATTCCTCTTCCCCATGGAGCCAAATTGAATACATTCTCTATTCCTGTGTTTCCACCATTATTTGTCTCTTTATACTGGGCACCATGGCTAGGCCTAGCCTGTTGGAGTTAAGAGCCAGGGATTTTGCCTTAAGTCCCAGTAACATGAGCTGTGGCACAAAGCCCCAGGGAAACATGGCCACTTTATGTGTCAGCAACAGACCTGATGTGATTTTAATTTGAAGAGTAGCTTTCATTATATCTCTGAGAATTTGTAAACTCAATATTTGTTCATAGAGAAGCCTCCAATTACATCTGTAACCTTGAATTTATTTTTTGTTTAACTTAAGAATATGTATCCATATTTTATTTTATAATTACAAAAACAAAAAATAATAAAAAAGGAAGATATCTTATAATTGTGGTATTTACTGGCAGACAGAATTACATTTCTGAACATGTTTATTTCCTTATGAAAATGTTTCGGGTTTATTTGTTTGCTTGTGTTGATCAAATCGTGGTTGAAAAATTCCTTTTGCCCAGAAAAACAATAGTCTCTTGTTTTATGTAAAGGCATACTATTTAATTGGAGTCCTAGAATATATTCCATAAATGATGTCAAATAAAAATAGCTCAAATAAAAATAGTAGAGGGCATAAAGGGTCTCAATGTACAGCTGAAGGAGTTGAATGAGGAATGCCTTAGGAGTAAGTGATTGGGAGAGTCTGAAGGTGCGTGCTTATAATCATAGCATGGGGAGGCTGAGACAAACAGGTTAATCTAGAGGTTGAGGCCAGCTAGGGAGAGCTTATCTGTAGTAGTACTTTCTCATCAGGACTGCCAGACTACAAATAATGATACAGAGACTTATTATTAGGAACGAAAGCTTGGTCTTAGCTTAGACCTTTTCCCAACCAGCTCTTTTAACTTAAATTAACCTGTTTTTCATTAATCTACTTTCTGCCACATGGCTTGGTTACCTTCCCTGTGTACAGTATGTCCAATTTCTTCAGTGTCTTGCTGGCATCTCCCTTGCTTAGATGTTAACCCACTGAGTTCCTCTCTTTGCCTGGAAGTCCTGCCTATTCTCTCCTGCCTAGCTATTGGCCATTCAGCTCTTTATTAAACCAATCACAGTGACACATCTTTACACAGTGTATACAAATATTCCACAATTTCCCCCCTTTTTTTCTAAATAAAAAGGAAAGATTTTTAACTCTAACATAGTAAAACTATATACAATAAACAATTATCAAGTATTGTCTAAATGAAAAGGGAAGGTTTTAAACTTAACAAAGAAAAACTTATAAATAATAAGAACTATTATCAATTAAGAATTACATTCACAATGTAAAACTCATTTGCATTTGGCAAAGTCAGAGAAAATATTTCATTATCCATGCTCTCTTGGTGAGACCAAGGTTTTGTACCAAATTCGCTTTCTATCCTAATTTGTATTACCAACTCAAAACATTTTCTTAGATAAAACAATTAAGCTTTTATATCTCTCAAGCTTATGTACTTTACACCTCTTTTGTGAGTTTCTTTTCTGAATTTGGTACCTAGGAAAACTAACTAATTCTATCTATGCTTCATTCCCATCTGACACCTGAGAGAAATAAAATTTTACCTGAGTAAACAGGAAATACAAAGCAAACAACTTCTGAAACTATAGAAATGACAGGTTCAGCTGGCTGCCTGGACTGTCTCCCAATGTTCCTCTGTAATATTGGGCATTTATCTTTTACCTACAGGTCTAGAATATCTGACAGACTTTTCTGTGAATTTTGAATTTTGAAGGACTGTCCCACCATTCCTTGGCAAAGTTTGGCAGTTGCCTTCTTTTGTGTCCTACTTGTCCAATTTGTACAGCATATCGCCAGCAGTTGAGGCAAGAGCATTTTCTTGCCCAATGGATAGCCTTGCCACATAGAAAGCAAACACCATAAAGAGGTTCTTTCATGCCCATTGTTTTCTCTGGAAGATTGGTGCTGCCAGGAGCAGATGTGTATCATTGTCATGGAAAACTTTATGTTATTAAAACATCTTGAATGTTATATCCTGTAGATTTCTAAGTGAAGACCACTTAATCTATCTAAAAATCTATCTGTTTAATCTTGAAAACATGCCTAACATGACTACAAATTTGATTGCTATAGAAGACTAAGCTGCATTTCTTAATTGTCTTAAACAGTAATAATAGCTTTTGAGGACCAGAAAAATATATATATATATATATACCTTGTAACAAAAACAATCTTAAATTTGTATCAATATACAAAATCCACACCAATGTAAAATATTTGAGATTAATAGTTGCTTTTTAGTTTAAAAGTGGTGTCAATAATCTACCCTTTATATTATCATTCCTATATTTTTCAGAAAGAGACCCTTTAATCCAACCTCCCTTGCTTAGTTGCCTTCCTTACCATGACCACTATTAATTCACAACAAACCCCCCATAAATGATGACAAATATTATAGTGCATCAAATTACCAAAAATTACCCACACCACCTCTTGAGGGGCATCATATTCCTAAAATTGCTTCCTGTTGTTTGGAAGCAATGTCATCTTTAGGGGATCTTGAGCAAAATGGGATGATACTTAAGTCCTGAGAGAGCTAGCTGTATTACTTTTGTTTATTTACTGTGTGATGGGAAAGTTTAGAGCTTATCTAAAGTCTTGGCTGTAGTAGCCTGTGAGGCTGGACCATCTCAGCTAGCAACTTTGAAGTTGTTCTGGATGAAGAATTTTGAGGGAACTCAACAGAGGCATTCTGGGAGGCTGGATCACCTGTGTTATTTGTCTTTATTGGTGTCTAGTCCTTTTATTCTGAAAACTTAAAAACTTTTAAAGGTAACATACATATTTGTGTTAACACAAGTAAGGAATGTACAGTGTGCATAAATCAAAGATGATCTTCTACTCTATGCTCGAGCAGGTAAAAGACACCTGCCAATTTTATAAATCTGTTGGAAACAAAGGCACACCTCTACCCAATGCAGTGTATTTCATTGATGTGGGAAGGTCTTCTGTTTTAATAAAGAAACTGCCTTGGCCAGCCCTTAGGTGGGTGGAGTAGACAGAACAGGAAGAAGGAAGTGAGGTAGATGGCTCAGTCAATTGCCATGCATCTCCTAAGTGAGACAGACTGCCGTGCCTCTCCTCAGAGGGAGATGCGATGAAACCAGCCGCCAGTTCAGACATGCTGAATCTTTCCCGGTAAGACACCATTTGTGGTGTTACACAGATTATTAGATATGGGTTAGTCAAGATGTGAGTAAGAGGCTGAAACTAATTGGCCAGACAGTGTTTAAAAGAATATAGTTTGTGTGTTGTTATTTTGGGGCATAAGCTAGCCGGTAGCCGGGAGCTGGGCGGTGGAAACGCGGCCCTTCTGCCCCACACTACATTTCATGACTTCCATTCTGAAATTAAGACATTCTTAAAATATATAGGTTTGTTTAATTTAGCAGCTTTTCTATAGTTCAGAGTCTCTCAGCAGTGTTTGCCCTTGGCTCTTCGGAATTCAAAAATTTAAAGTCACCACAGCAACATACAGGATCTAGATGCCCTGTGTATTTCTCATCTTTGCATGGCTTATTCTTTTTTGTAGTACTTACTCTTTACTTGAGAGACTTTATTATTTTTAAACTATTTATTTATTGTTTGTGACTGCCTATGACCATTTTTTCTTTCATTCTTCAGCACCTAAGCACATTTTTAAGCACACTGTAACTTGTACAGAAGTTTTCTCAGGCTTTCTGTGGATCCAGTTATCCACGTGGGCACCATTCTGTAGTGACCAGCATCACTGAGGCTAAAGCTTCTGGAAAGTCTGCTGACCTAGAGGAAACTGACAGTTAAACTTGGAAACGTGTAAGAGTTCTCCAGGTGCTGTAGGCTCTGAAGGCACGAAGGGATCTGGACAGCAGCTGAGGCTTGGTGCTGTGAGTGGCCAGAGTTAGGAAAGACCCTCAGTTGCTGTTGAAGCTCCGGAATTAAAAGGGTTAAATCTTGATACAATGTGTCAGGGGACAGCTGCAATCATGGTGGAGAGCCAGCCTGAGCCTAGGAGAAATCTGTGTGTGGTGTGGGTGTGTGAGCTGGAAAAGTGACACCGCCAGCCCTTGGGAGCCCAGAGGATTCTGAGTGGGTCTCAGGTGTCAAACACTGAACTTTTTACCCCATTGGGCTTTGGCTTTGCTGTTACTGGATTGGGGTTGTGCCCTGGTTCTTAGCTCTTAAAGTAAGAAATACATTTATTTTTAATTTTATAGGTGTTCATAGTGTAGAGATCTTGAAGTTTTAGAGAGACTTTGGATATTTGAAAGAGGCTTTCTTTTGTTTTGTTTTTGAAAATAGATTTTCCTCTCATACAATACACCCCAACTACAGTTTCCCCTCTCTCTATTCCTTCTAGCTGCCCCCTCCATCTCCTCTCTCCCCCACATCCACTACCTCTCCATTTCCGCTTCAGAGAAAGAACAGGCCTTCAAGAGACAACAGCTAAACAGGAAAAAACAAGATACAATAAGACAAGGTGAAAGCCTATATATTGAGGCTGGACAAGGCAACCTGAGAGGAGAAATAAGAGTCTCAAGAGCAAGCAAAGAAGTCAGAGATACTCCTGCTCCCACTGTTTGGAGTCTCACAAAAACACCAAGCTAATGGCCATAACACATACACAGAGAACCAGGTGCAGAGCCATGTAGGCCCCATGCTTGCTGTTTCCGTCTCTGTGAGCCCTGCTTGGCTAATTCTCTCCGCTGACCATCTTCTCCTGGTGTCTTCCATCTCCTCTGACTCCTACAGTCTTTCCTCCCCCTCTTCCGAGTTTAGAGAGGTTTTTAACTTTTAAAGACCTTCAATATTTTATAGAGACCAAACTTTCCAAGTGTTTGAATTCTTAAAAACCATCGAAGTTTTAAAAAGTTTTACATTGGGACATAATATACACATGAGATCTTGGGGGTAAACCAGAAAAGAAAGGCTATAGATGAATACTGCTGAGATTGTGTGTCAGCTCTACAGGGGCTCAGTTGTGCTGGCTAGCTTTCATGTCAGCTCGGCACACCTGGAGACATTTGAAAAGAGAGACCCTCAGTTGAGAAAATGCCCTCACCAGACTGGCCTGTGGGTGAGCCTGTGTGATATTTCCTTAATTACTGACTGACATGGCAGTAGGGTTGGGTCATCGCACTGCGGGCGGTACCACCTCTGGGCTGATGGGCCTGGATTCTATAAGAAAACAGGCTGAGTAAGCTAGCAGGAGCAAGCCAGTAAGCAGTACCTCGGCATGGCCTGCTTTAGTTCTTTCCTCTCGGTTCCTGCCTTGACTTCCATTCATGATGGACAACAAGCTACGAGATGAAATAAACCCTTTCCTCCCCACGCTGCTTTTGGCCGCATTGTTTTATGACTGCAATACAAACCCTAAGACAGCTAACTGATTTCCTGTTTCCTAACACTCATGTGCTTTATTATTTGTTTCCTAACTTACTGCATTAGTTGGTAAAGTCTCTAAAAATGCTGAACAGAAGCAGTGACAGGAAGCACTTTTGTAAGGTCCCAGATGTTGAAAGGTCTAGTTTTTATGCCTCATTATGTTTCATTACAATATTTGTGTACATTTTGAGAAAAAAAATCCCTTTTTTTTTACAGAACCACTTCCAATGTAAGCTGCCTAGTGAGCTTGTATTGAAGTGGGTGAGATATTGCACATATTGAGAACAACCCATTTGACCTAGCTCGATTACATCTTTCTTCTATACGGAAAGGAGCTGTCTCACCGTCTGTGAGTCTTTTCCTTAGCATGCAGGCCGGGTTAGAGCACCTGCCATGGGCTTTTACAACCCCCTGGCATTCCTTTCCAGTCTGTGGCTCACTTTATAAAACTTTTTAGATTGTTTCTGGGGAAAAAAAAAAAGCAACAACAACAACAAAACAACGAAGAAACTTCCTATCTGTCTCATTAATTTAGCCTCTAGTCTCCTCCAGGGTCCAGAACGTATTAGCTGAAGAAAGACAGTTGAAGGAAAGAAGGCATGGCTTAAGTGCAGGAAGAATATTTGATAAAATTGCACAAAGCTGAAGGCCTGTGAAAACACAGGTTCGGATAAAGGTTGGCACAGTATTTCTATCGATACACTTGCATGAGTCCAGCACAAGAAAAAAATTGCAGGAGTTGGGGTGTTGTCTGTATTCTGGATCGGAGGATTGCAATGCCACAGTTTCATTGTCTCAAGTTGGATTGTCAAGCTGTTGGGAAAATAATTAGCACTGGGGGAAAAAAGCGGGAAAGGTAGAATATTGTGTAAAGCCAAAAAGCAAAATTAATTTGTGTAAATGTTTTACAAGTTGTGTATAGAAAAATAAATTTTGAACATTCTTGAAAAATTACAGGTGAACATTTACATCCTCGGGGCGATTCATGACGGAGAGACTGACCATGCAGCCGTGAAGAAGTGGGGTATCAAAAACAATGGCAGCTGGAAAGCTAGTAACTCAATGACTGGAAGAAATGTGACAAAGCGACGGGACCCTGATGGCCCTAATAAATAAGAGGCTTTTATGAATCAGTAGGAAATGGCAACGAGGGAGTAGTAAACATATAAAAATGCAAAAAAGCAGATGAGCACCGTGGAGCACACACCTGTAATCCCAGTCCTCGGGAGGCTGGGGTGGGAGGATTAGCCTAAGCCTGAGCAGCAATAGTGGGACCCTATCTCACATAAGTAAACAAACAAATAAAATGCATAAAACATACAAGCCACGAAGGATGAATGTTTCAGCTAGTCTGGCCTGCCATGCAAAACTCACTTGCCTGTGTGAGGTAGGACCAACAGCTGGAGAGATGAAAAGTCTGAAATCAGGGCACCAGCAGGGTTGGGATCAGGTGAAGACTCTCTGCCTGGTTTGTAGATAGCAGCCAGCTTCTTGTGGTGCGTTCGCATGGAAAACATGTGTGTGTGTGTGTGTGTGTGTGTGTGAGAGAGAGAGAGAGAGAGAGAGAGAGAGAGAGAGAAACAGAGAGAGAGAGACAGAGAGACAGAGGTGGAGACAGAGACACACAGAGAGAATATCTTGGAAGCCCTCAATAGGACAATAGGTCTATAGCGTCTGCAGCCTACCTTTCTCTCCTCATTTAACTATAACTGTCCCCTAAAGACCCTGTTTCCAAATATATCCTCAAGGCATGGGGGCAGGTCTACAGTGCACTGCATAGTCATAGCGAATAGCAAACAAACACACATGGGTGTTCTCATTTGCATCTACTAGGAAAAATATAAGTGAATATTTACATCGTTAGGGGGACGCACATATGGCTTACTGACTCAACTTCCTGCGCTGGTTGGTTTTTATGTGAATCCAACACAAGCTAGAGTCATTTTGGAAGAGGGACTCTCAGTTGAGAAAATTTCCCCAGCAGATTGGTCTGTGGACACGCCTGTGGCACATTTTCCTGGTTAATAATTGGTGTATAAGAGCCCAGCCCACTGGGGATAATGCTACCCCTGGGCTGGTGGTCCTTGGTAATATATATATATATATGATATATATCAGTCTGAGCATCCATGAGGTCAAGCCAGCAAGGGGCAGTCCTCAATGGCCTCTGAATCTTTTCCTGCCTTGAGTTCCTGTCCTGACTTTCCTGGAGGATGGACTATAAGCTGTAAGTGAAACAAACCCAACTAATGAAAGCCCTAACCAGCACACCTTTTTTCTAGATTCCTCAGTCAGATCATTTGATTTCCTTGTTTATTCTGTTTTGAGATGTAGTGGCAACCTCTCGTCTTTTTGACAGTTGCTTAATTCTGTTCCCCAGATTTGGTCACATGATACTTTTAAAGCAGTTCCAGATTTCCCAGTTCTTTGCCGGAGCTGCTCTTACCGTTCCTGGTCGTCAGTATTACTGTACTGACCTTCTACTTCTTGCCCAACAATGTGTCATCCCCGGTCTTCATCACTTTAGTTTTGCCTCAAAGTCTACCCAATTTACCTCCAGATTTTTCCAGATGTGCATCTTCATTGATGCTGTATTTGAGAAAAGGGGTTTTTGTATATTGCTTGAGAAATTTAAAAAATTGCTGTAGTTTCTAATTTGTTTATTCCAATTTACAAAACAGAATTCTAATACTTGAGGAATAAAACACTCTCGTCAGCACATATAAATTAATTCTATGTGTGGAGTTTTGTCAACCTGTTTATTTGTGTGTATTTATTGTACAAAACTGTCTTTCATTATGCATTTCATTTCATGTCATGTACAGAGACACATGCGTAGGTGCACACACACACACACACACACACACACACACACCAAATAGATCCTGCATAAGTAAGATGTCATACAGTCTTTCTGGCTTATTTTACTCACCACAATGACCTTCAGCTCCCTCCATTATCCTGAAAATGATATAATTTCACCCATCAGATTTATTTAGTTCTTCACCATCTATAGCTCGACATCAAGGCTGTCTTCCTGTCTTGTCTGTTGGGAACAGTGCAGCAAGAGGTATGCATGTGCAGCTATCTCTAGGTATTCTGACTCAGATTCCTTCTTAGCTAGATCAAATGAAAAGCAAATCAAAGTTAGCATGTAGACTGTAATCAGTCAGACAGTGTACACTGAGCTGTGATAAGGACCAAACCCAAGCCTTTCATGCTAACACATGATTATTTCTCAGTTCCTTGAGGAACTCCATTCCCTTCATCCACAGTTGCTCAGCAGGACAGTGTCTCCCCAAGCTTCCTCCTTCCTTCTGCTCAGTAGCTGGAACATTCCACAGCCACACGCTCTGGAAGGAATCCAGAAATCACATTCCCATGTGCCCACAAGGAAACTGGGCAGTGCCCGGGGGAATAATGGCTACTATACATTCTGCTTACTTTCCTAAAGCCTATTTTGCCTATTTCTTTATTTCAAAAATAATTTCCTTCAAATAAACAAATTCTCAAAAAAATCCTTCTGGTAATTTTCTTTAAAATGTTCAGAGAACTATAATTAAAGAATCTCAGAGATAGTTTGTACTCGCTGGGCTTGGCATCACAGCTGTCAGTTCTGAGCAGTTTAGGGAGTTAAACTTCCATCAACTTGGTAGGCTGGGTTTGGGGCAAAGATACATATACATTTTTGCAGGGACAGTATTTTAATAGGAAAAACAGTGGGCAGTGTCTGAGCCAAAAGTTAGATCCAAGTAATTATTGCTAGCCACCACACGCCAGGCAAAGAGCCAGGTATCTTTAGCATATGTTGGCTATTTCAATTTAGTCCTTTATAAAAACAATTTCAGGTGATTCTTATCGTCCTCTATTTAACTATATAAAAACTATGAAAAAAAAAAAAACCCGATCTGCTCGGATGCCATTAGCTAGGAACGGACAGGTGTGTCTTGACTCTGTCATCTGAAGGTGCAGAAGCAGAACACAGTCACATCACGTGTACCAAGATCGCATCTGCTTGGCAGAGCTGTGGGGTGCATGAAAGGTGGGACTTCTAAGAAAAGAGGTTGGAGTTTACTAGGTGGGGAAAGATCCAGAAAGGGCATTAGCAGAAGCAAGAAGCATTTCGCCAAAGCATTGATCCACTTGCTTTTGCTGCCTAGGATGAATAGAAATGCGGTGTTTGGAGGCCTGGAGATGCGTAGGGAGAAAACTGTGAAAACTCAGATAGGCCTGAGTGAGCAGGGGTGTCGGCAGGAGAAACAGAAAACAATATTGCTTCTCGTCTCCACACCCAGTGGGCATTGCAGCTTGGAGCTGGTGTTCTCTCTGCATAGAGAGCATCTCTTTATTGTAAGTTTCTTAGGGACATGTTCTCAGGGAACTCTTTCATCTTATAGTAGAGTGAAGCACACGAGGTCCTCAGTATGGAACGCCCAGAGCTTCTCTCTAAGGAACAGAACAAAAAAACCCTAATCCCCCCCCCCCAAAATGCATGCATGTACGTCCTCAGATACACCACCACCACCACCACCACAACCACTACCACCACCACCACCACCACCACCACCACCACCACCACCACCACCACCACCACCACCACCAAAGAGAAGGCATGCCTCTTCCCCATCACTTCTTAGGCATGGTGTTTCACCGATGAGACACCACACTTTTGAGTGTGGCTATTTGGGCATACATAAGAGAAAGGATTCTGAGAAATCTTACCGATTATCTCCAGATAAGTATCGTGTATGTGCAGGGACAACCCTGATAGATACGTGAAAAGTGGAGCCTACAGGCTCCTCTGGAGGGGCAGCAACTGCTTGCGTCTCACTGAAGGCCCGAGTTCTAGATCTGAGTTCTCAGCTTTAGCTGTGTGTTCAGACTTTTCAGCGAGCGCACTGATTCTTCAGGGGAAAGTTTGTGGTTTTCAACTGTTGGAGTTGATTTAAATGCTTCCCATCCTCCTGCTGCTGCACGCCAGATATCTGCTACCAGCTCGCCCTTTCTGGGCTACATTTTAACACCATTTAATCAAAAACTTACCAACTCTGAGAGCACCTCTTTAGTAAAAACTGCCCACAGGTCAGGTCTGTTTTGACTGCTGAGAGCCTGGATAGAGAGATGGGGGTCAACAACAGGAAGTTGCTGGCTAGAGCATCCTCGTGCCCTGCCTAGGAAAATGAGACCAACTCAAGACAGTGATAACATTACCAGATAGCCAAACTTCCTGGCTGACAATCTGAAAGCTGGGCTTGGAGCGGAATGAGGACTGGGTGAAGCCAGTGTTTCTGGCAGCTTCAGCTGGCCCTTTCCGTTCACATCACAGTAATGCAGTTGTGTGGTGGTTGAAAAAGCATCCCTAGTTACAGGGAATGATTTACAGGACACCAGACTCCACATTTCAGAGTCTCCTGTGTGCCATAAAAAATATATTATAAAGGAATAATCTTTATCTGAACTCAAGCTGCGGTGTAGAAAACTCATGTCCAGCTGAGAGCAGCAGTGAGCTTTTGTTCACCCAGGGAAAAGGCCCCGTTCTTCATATTTGATTAACATTTTTCTTCTCTTTGGCACTAGGTATCTTGTTAATATTTAGACATTATATACATTTTCTTTCAACTATTGTTCCATTATGAGATCAAATAGAACAGGAGAAGCCAGCATCGCCAGCGGGAGATGGGGAACGCTGACAGTCTGGGCACCTAGCAAGCTGTGCCTAGCAGCCAGGAAGAAGGGTTCCCCAGAGTGCCTCCCTGGATGGGCTCTCCCGGAATCCTAGCTTCCATTCCCCACAGCGCCGCCGCCCCCCGCCCGCCTCTTCCTCCCCCCCCCCCCCCCCCCCCCCCCCCCCGCTTTCCTGAGCTAAAGGCAACAGCAAACAGTCTCTGTAGAATTTCCCAAAGGGGTCCAATACCACCCAGTGAGTGCAGGAGTGGAAATCTCTCTGCAGAGCACAAGCACCTAAAATATTCAGTGAAGTGACACACAGACATCCCTCGGCTTATTAGGTGTTTGGAGGGATGGGGACCCCCATCTGTGTCAGCTCATGGAATCCCAAGCTCCCATAGGCCACAGTGCCTCCCACAGGGCACAGGTGGGTGCACCTGTAGTTAAGGAGATCTGGTAGGGGACAGCGCCATCTCCCACTAGGTGATGGGGCAGAGGCCAAAGTCTGAGAAACCTCAGGGGGTCCATTGAAGCTCCATCCATCATGAGCCTCAAGACAAGACTGGAGAGGTGGAAGTTGGGGTGGGGAAGGTGTGGGGAAGGAACTAGCGAGGCAGGACAGGGGAGAAGGAAGAGAGGATCAGGAATGGGTTGAGTTTGCTCAGAGTCCCAACAGAGGAGACTGGGGGCAAACTAGCCACTGCCAGCCTCGCAGCTTCCCAATGAACGTCGGCCCCGGGCCGGCACTGGGCTCCAATTCCTTCCAAGAGTCTGGCAAGCGCTGGCTAGCGCTGGCGAGTGTGCGGCACCTCGGACTCCCATGGGAGCGCAGAACCAGGGCGGGGCAGGGTCCTCTGCGCGCTCTTGACGGCGCTGGCAGGGGCCAGGATCTCAGCTCTCCTGGGCGCCCCAGCCTTGGCGCACGCCTCCGCTCCCGCGCACCCCCTTCTCAGGCACGCGCGAGGCGCACCCCTCCTTCGCCGGGCGGCGGCGGGCACGCGCCCGGCCCCCTCGCCTCCGCCCCTCGGCGCCCGTCCTCTCTCCGGCAGAAAGTTAGCAGCGGGGAAGGAACTCGGGGCTGCTGGAGCGGCAGCAGTAGCAGCGCGGGGAGAGCCTGGCGTTGCGCACGGAGCAGGTGCCGCTGCGGCTCGGCGCCCCCCTCGGGCTTCTGGCCTGAGGTTGAGGGGGGCGGCGGGGGCCGGCGCGGGGAGGGGGCCATGCGGCCGGGCTTGTCCCCGGCGCAGCGGGACGGCAGCCAGGGCCGGGGGCGCAGCGGCGTCGCTCCATGCAGCCGGGGCGGCTGGGCGGCGGCGGCGGCGGTGGCGGGGGCGGCGGCTGAAACCATGTCCGGGCAGCGCCGGGGGCCGCCGCCGCCGCTCGCCGGGAGCCGCGATGGCCCGGTGGCCCTCACCGCCTCCGCCTCCGCCGCCGCCGCCGCCGCTCGCCGCGCCGCCGCCGCTGCCCGGCGCCTCCGCTAAAGGGCCGCCGGCGCGCAAGCTGCTCTTCATGTGTACCCTGTCCCTGTCCGTCACCTACCTGTGCTACAGCCTGCTGGGTGGCTCGGGCTCGTTGCAGTTCCCGCTAGCGCTGCAGGAGACCTCGGGAGCCGCCGCGGAGCCCCCGCCGAGCCCGCCACCTTCAACGCCACCGCCACCCCGCGTGCGCCCCGGCGCCTCCTCGCCACCGCCGGACAACGCGAGCCACGGACCGCCGCCCGAGCCCCCCGAGCGCTTCACGGCACCCGCGGCCGACGGCTGGGGATTGGCAAGCGGCGGCGGCTCCCGGGACGTCTGGTCCCGGAGCCCACCGACCCCAGGAGACTCGGTCACAGAACAGGGCGCGCTGCTGGGGCGCGGGGCGCAGGAGCCGGGCGCCACCGAGGAGCTGGCAGGCCCCAGGGCGACCAATGCGAGCGCGGAGCGGGACCCCGCCAGCACCCCTGATTACGGGGAGAAGAAGCTGCCCCAGGCGTTGATCATCGGGGTCAAGAAAGGAGGGACACGCGCGCTGCTTGAGGCTATCCGTGTCCACCCGGACGTGCGGGCGGTGGGTGTAGAGCCGCACTTCTTCGACAGGAACTACGAGAAGGGGCTGGAGTGGTACAGGTAGGAAGCTGTGGCGCGCGGGACGCGTGAGGGGTTCTGAGAGCCCGTAACCCAGGCAGCCGGCGGAGGGTAGTGGGAACCGTGGTCGGTTTGTGCAGGGTCCAGGTGCGAGGAGAGGGCAGGACTCTCGCTAAAATATCGCTTTATTTTGGTGCGAGAGGAGGAGCAGATGCCTCGGTATCTACCAGGCTCCAAAATCTGGGAATCCCCAGCTCTTCCGCCTGCCTGCAGGGTGTTTCCCAGACCAGGTTGCTACAAGGCTCTGAGCTTCTGGGTTGGGAACATGCTGGGGAATAAGACAGAAGAGCTAAATTGACGACGGGGCTTTAAGATCCCCAGGAATCAATCAAATGCGCCCTCACGAGCATTTGCGTGGCTGGAATCCCACTTGAGTGTTTTAAGGTCAGAGCAAAAGGAACAGTTAAAAGGTGTAGACGCCTTGGCTTTCTCGTAAAGGTGGGGTATTTCCTACCTCTGTGACTTTCTGTTTCTCTTGGCTGAATGAACACTAGTCTGGTTTAGCACCAGGAGCCTAGGTTTCTAGATGCCAGTTGAGGCTCTAAAAGTGGCTGTGCCCTGCCTGCGCAGAGCCCTTTCTGATCTAAGCATCCTTGGAGACAGATTGGAGTTACTTCTGCGGGGAGTTATATACTTCTTTCTCATCATCAGATGCTAGTGGAAGGAAGGGAGCAGGAGAAAGTTAAGTGCAGGTCAAGGTAGCGAATAAGCTACCTCTCCTGCCAGCCTTGACTTTAAAGCAGCATTGGTGCACATGCCCCAAAGGCAGACCTCCCCTCTCGCGCGCACCCTCTCCCCTCCCTCTTCGAATCTTTCTGGGAAACAGATCTGGATGGGTGACCCCATCTCGATCACATTTCAATAATTAATTGCAACTGTCAAACAGAAGCACAGCCTTTGTCAGCGGAAGCGATGCTATCAGTTCCACAGAGCCAATAGGTAAAATTGGCCTGTGATGGGGTTGCTTTCCTGTCAGAGAGACATGCTTTCTGGGTTTAAATTGCAGCCTGGGAAAAAGTTTTGCCTGTAACTTTGGGAGTATGTAGTAAGCATGTGTGCTGTGATTGATTTCCCCCACTTTCTTTTCTTTTCTTTTTTTTTTTTTATATTTGCCTTCTGATTTAGAAGCTGGGGAGAAGAACACCCAGGCACAAACATTCCAGCACATCACAGAGACGGCGAATGTGTCTGTTAATGTCTTGTCTGTTTCAACAGCAAGAACTAATTGGGATATTTTAGGAGGCTTCAAACAGTCCCTTCCTATCAAAACATAAAACAGCAAGTGCCTAATTTAACTGGAAAAATCCGCATTTATAACATCACAAGCCATGGCTTCCAGTTTGTGATTGTAATTAAAAAGGTGTTAGGATGATTAATGCAACAACAGCAAAATAAAGACAGGGGAAGATGTCTGGGAAGGGTTCAATCGTTTGCTGGTTAGCTACAGGCATGTCCTGGTTTCTTCTGTGGGGTGGCTTTAACCACAGGAGGGTATCTGTGGGCTTCACCCCCTCTCGGTTCTAATTTTAAAGCCCTGCATCTTGTGGGAAGTGTCACATGCCCTTTAAGAGAGGCATAAAGATCAAAGCTTGTGTTTTGGGTGACTTTGCTGCAGTAGAGCTACAGAAAGGAGTTCTTTATTTGGACGATGCATAAAGCTGATGGGGGAATGCTTGAGCTAGGAAATCCCATCCTAGGATCTGGAAAGTTTTCTATTTGAATGGAAAACAGACGATAGATTTCTTAGGTTCTTTTACACTGTAGCTGGGAGGGGAGGATACATAACTACCTCACAGTCACAACGTGGCTACTGAGGTATACGGTAAAGCGATAGATACTCCCAGCCTCCTGATCCCCACCAATACTTTAGGCACGTGTGACTTGGTGCTCGTATTTGGTAGCCCTTAGTAGAACTGCTAAACACACACGACATGTCTAGAACAAGGTCCACTTGGTCCTAGGTAAGAGAACCATTTGATATCTCTTGTTCCTCAATCTCTGAACCTTAGCCTCTTGCCATAGACACCTGCCCCAGGCTGTGTGCTGCCCATTGGAATGGAGGACACTACTGTCTCTTAAGAGCGAGCTTCATGGAAGTGTGTGGCTATCTAACAAAGGGGTTTGTTAGCCACTGAGATGTGGCTGATGGAAAGACTCCAGGAAGCCCCTGAGGCACACAGGGGCCCAGTGTGCTTCCCAGCCTCATTGGAGACAGCCATGCTTTCAGGACATTTGTGAGACTTCATTAGCCTTGCCTTTTCATGCTTGCCCTAAGCCTCTCTCCCATGTAGAAAGAAGGGATGATGCCCACATCTTAATGTAGAAATGTGAATAGTGGCTTCAATTCAAACCAGTGGCAGGAACCCTTTGTCTTGGTTCGCTGAACAACTCTGGACTCTTCAAACGGTGGGACCTGAACTTCCCTGTGCCATGTCCGCTGTCTACAATCTGGCTTCACTGAAGAAGCACAGGTTAATTAAAAGCTTTAAAATTTCACTATTTATTCATTTAACCATTTATTCTTTTACTTATTGTTTTAAACGTGCTCCTCATTGCCCACTGTTTTGGCAAGTGGTCCTGGATTTTGTGCTTTGAGCAAGAAGAGCTGAGATGAAAATGGGGCTGCTGTTGAGACAGCTGGTTTGGGCTTCCCTCCTGTCTAACAAATCAGCCTTAGCAGGTCCATTGCTGTGACGTCACTCCAGTTGTCCCTAAATCCGGGTTGTTTTGTGTGTGTGTGTGTGTGTGTGTGTGTGTGTTTTGTTGCACCTATGCTGTCGATCTAATGGAATGTAAAAATGCATCGGAGATTAAATACGTACATTCGATTTTCAGGGCAGCACCAGACTAATGGATTAGGATGTGTGTGTTCAGGCTGCGGAGAGGCTTAGCCTCCCTCCATGGTGGACTGACCCAGCCAAATAGTTAATAAGCCTGGCAGATCAAGCCCTCCTCTTCTGTCTTTCTCTATCGTTCTCCAAAGGGGCAAAGGCACATGCAAATTCTATATGAGCTGCTACAGTGGTCCTGGCAGAGACCTTGAACCCTTCTAAGGGATGGGACGTTGGAACAGACCCCTGGCTGCTACTGCAGAACTCATCACACTGATAAAGGGCAAGGAACACTTGCCTCTTCTGGGACTCACATGGGTAGTAACCATAACCTTTTGCTTTAGAAGCCATCCAAGGTGAGGTTCTATGGTTTTTATGTCCTATTGGGAAAGTAAAGTAACCCCCAAACCCGCTGTATGCTGAAGGATGCCCAGCTTTTGCTCCCCAGTGGAGCGGGCCCAGTGGTTGCCAGCAATACTCTCAGCTGGTGTCTGGAGAGAATATTGAGGACAGGAGATGCTGGTATTTATGGAACGCCAGCCATAGTATCGGCTGGCGCTCTATGGATGTGTTATTCATTGCAGCGTTGAGATTATGCTGTGAGCTAAACAGCAGTGGTTTAGTTTTCTGACCGCATTTCCTTTATTCCTGGAGGTAAGAGACTGGCTCAAGGTCCTAGGTTTGGTGGCTTCTCTAGCTGAGATTGAACCTGCATCTGCCCAGTTGCAGGTGGCGTTGTTTCTTTGCCTCCGCCACCTTGGCATTCATTACTACTAAAAGAGCAGCTTCCCTTCATTTCCTTCCTTCAAAAATGCTTCAGAACTGTGGACTAGATGCCATTGTTGCCACAGAGTCTTAGAGATTCCTTTAAGCTTAAGTTCATTGATGTGGGAATGCGTTAGTGTATGTGAGAGTGCCTGTATATGCGTGTTCCTGTGTGTGCATGCTCACACATATGTACGTGTGCACTCAAGTGTGTTATTCGAGATAATCATGCGATGGAAATTATGTAAATAGAGTTCAAGGGTAAGATCCAGCTGGGGAGGTTCCAGCAGAAGGGAGAGTGAGTGCAAGGGTCCTGAGGTGGAATCGAAGCGTGTGACTTTGCCGCGGCGTTCATTCATCACTCTGGATGCAATTGAGTTCACGCCAGACATGGCAACGAACCAGCTGAATGGTCTCCAGTGCGTCGCTTATATAACATCTGACAGTAATTTCTTCCTGGTGGGCTTGTTGGTGGGATAAATGAAATAAGAAAAGTGGACATGCTTATTAACGAAGTGCACTCACTTCCTAGAGCGGAAGTCCTCATGGGGCTGAGTAGCTCTCATCCCCATTTCTGGAATCCTTTTGCTTTCTTGTGCCTTCACTTTATCAGGGATGTGATGATGTCGTCTCATTTGGATTGGTTTAGGAAGAGCCCAACAAGGAGGGCTCTTTGCAGCCTGCATCTCCTTCATATTGCAAACAAACTCAGGTGACATCAGGGCCCATGTGGGTCAGATCAATGAAAGCAGCAGGCTAGGAGGGGCTCACTTCCCTTGAGCTAGGGACAGCCGCTCTGGCTGCAGTTCCATGCACACACGACCCCCGAGGGTTATCAGCTCTTTACTCTGTAAGAGAAACTAGGAAACCAGGTTTTCATGTAAAATCTTCTGATTTTTAGTACTGGCCACAGATTTTTGGTTCCTTAAAAAACACTGTGTGGGCCAATACGGTGGAGCAAACAAAATCCATCTGTGGGCTGGATGCAGCCAACTTGCTACCAGTTTGCAACCTCTGGGCTAAACCCATTTCTGAAAGTAACTGGCGTGCATTGGCCAGAATTGTGGCTTACAGTTGCTATTTGGGTTAGTGTTTCTCTCTTTCCCAGCCTTTTGTAACAGCATGAAGGAAATACCCCCCAGGTTCGTGGCACTAGGCACCAACAGAGCTTGATACAAATACTGAGGTAGAAAAAGAAACTTCACAAATAAAATATCCTTCGTTCCCAATTAACATTTCCTGCAGGGAGGCCCAGTTCCCCACCTTGGCCTCCAGAGTTCAGGGATCACAGATGTGCACTGGCAGGCCAACTGTTTGTTTTCTTTCTTTTCTATTGTTTTTCAAAGCTGGGGGTGGAATTCAGGACCCTTATGCATGGTAGGCCAGTGCTCAACCAGTGAACTATATTCCCAGCTGAAAAATTCCTAACTGATTGATCTCAAATGCCCACAATTGATCTTTACATAGATGGCTTGGATTTACAAGATATATTCCTGTGGGCAGGATGGAGACCTAAGGACAAATGGGCTCTCGATTTTTATTTGGTATGTCTGGTACCAGCTTGCTTATAAAGCCCATTCTCTGACTGAAATACTTCGGTCCTCAAATGCATTTCCCTAGCCAGCTCCTAACAGAGATGGATATAGGAGACGGAAGTGATGTGATGTGGGAAAGGCCCTTCATCTCTGAGCCAGGATCTACGGAATGCTCATTGGGTGAACTTGGAGATGTTGGTATCATGAATCCTCAGTTGCTCCATCTGCAGAATGGGCTCAGGATCGCTTACTTCCAAAACACTGTATGACAATGAAGTACGGTGCCACTTCAAATGCCTTGGGTAGAGTTGGTGACGCAAGGTCCCTTGATTGGCTTATTTGTTTTTTTTTTTTAGTGACTTTTATTTTGCCCATCGGCATGGAGGACCCTAAGGAGGTAGCCATAACTTGTCATTCATTTGGATATAGTCTTTCATTTCAAGATTATGTCTGAAAGAGGGATTGCAGGTCCAAACAGCTCTAAAACACTTCTCAGAGGAGCAATCAGAGGGCTCCAGAAGCCGGCCTGTTGGCACCCAGTGGGAGATGGGTCTGATTTCCTGAGGTCACTCTGGTCATGTGCTTCACCCAGAGGATCTGGAGGAAAAGATGGCCCAGTTCTCTGGGTTGCCACTCTCTGAAGCCTCTGGTGGAAAGACACCCTGTTTGCCCCAGATGTCCCAGAAGCTGTGGGCTGACAGGCAGGCCTATCCTGTCTTCATTTTCTTCACAGAACCCGGGACACCCTGTCACACTCCTGCCCGAGCTCCTGTCAAGTCACTCAGGGGCTCCAGCCATCTGAACACAATTCATTTTTTTTCTTTTGAAAGCTACACTGGGACCATTTTACTTTTAAATTGAGTCAGTGTAGAGGCCTCGAGACCAGGTGAATGGAAGATTTCTAGGCGTGTATGCTCGAAATCTTGAAAGGCTTGGGTTTGTCATAATGGAAGAAACCCCTGCAAAGGATTGATCTACCATACCCGGTGAAGGCAACTCTGGATTCCATTGGCTTCTGTGGCTTAAGAAGCGATGCTGAACCTGTCTTAGGGTTTTCAGACTGAAATTATAATTTACCACAGAGACTTTACACTGATCTTTCCATTAATTAAAAGCAGACAGTTGATTTTTTCCCCCTGAAGCACTCACTAGTTAAAACTGCCTGCTTTTAAATTGTTTTCTTTTAAGAGTGTACTAGCCAGGTATGGTGGCACACATCTTTAATACCAATATTCAGGAGGCAGAGGTGGGCAGATGGCTGTGACCCTGAGGCTAGCCTGGTCTTCATAGTGAGGGAGAGGCCAGCTTGGCCTATACAGTGAGTTCTAGGTCAGTCTGGTCTATGTGGTGAGACACCTTTGAAGAAGGAAAAAGAAGACTACACAAAGAATATTTATAGGGGAATGAAGTAACATGTGTATTGATATATAATGTATATGTATATATATATATGTATATGCATATATTATACATTTCACATACATAAGTGGTTTCAAGTGAGAAATTTGAACTTGAACTTAATTTTAAACCATAGGGTGATTTTTTGGCATAAGTGGCAGGGAAGTGTGTTGGGTTGTGGGCTTCAGGGAAAGCCATATCAGGATCCCAGGGTGTGAGTGGGCTTCTGTATTTTTTCCTCTGCCATGTTTGTCTCTGCTTGGCTCCTTCTCAGGTGGGCTGTCTCCTCGGATTTTGTTCCTGGTGGTAAATGACAGTTGTCCCCCACCATGTTTTGGGGATGCCTTTTAAGAGTGTCTGTTGAGTGTGCCTAGAGACCCCATTGTTCAGTAATTTGGCACATGACCCTCCTAAAGCAGGGACTAGATGTGCTCTCAATAGGCCAAGGTGCTGTGTAGACACTTCCTTGACTTGAAAGGCTGGTGGGAGTGGGGAAGCTGAGCTAGTTCTACCAAAGTCACGGGAAATAATTTGTTTAAAGAGGAAGAGGGTTTGATGGGGTTGGTTGCTAGAAAAATGAGAGTCAGTTACACCACCTGCTCACGAAACATTAAAGGCCACTCTGGGGTGGCCCCTGATCTCTCACCTAGCATTTTAATTGGCAAGAGGCTTATGGGACTAATTTAAGGTCAGGTTTAGTTGCACTTCTCATTCATCCATTCATTTGTCCCTTAAACGTGTAATATCAACTGCGCGTCATCTGCTGGCTTTCAACATGCCCATCGAGTGGAGAAATGAACACACAAACTGTTACATGATAAAGGAACTTCACTGAACAGGATTCACTCGAAGAATGGGAGGTGACTCAGTTTTTGACAAAGTAATTTATTTTTAATTTTAACAAATGTGCAAATTCATGTGATATATGGATGCTGGAGAGACAGTTTCTGTTCTGGGACCAGGCCACACGGTCCCTCCCTGCAGGACCGTCTCTCAGTCTCACGCCTGCTTCCTGGAATACTTTGCCTCTGATCCCTAGATTGCTGGTGTCTTCAAGTGCTGGTTGGAGTTTAGACCCTTCTGGTAGACCATCCCCATCTAGTGAAGATCCCCCAGTTCTGCCCTGAGCAGCGGTGTCATTCTCCTCGTAGCATATATTGTTCTTCAAAGGTACCCTGGTCATTTACCCCCTCATTGGATGGTAAGCCACACAGAAACAAGGACCTTGTCCGTTTCATTCCTTACCAGTGCTCTGGCATACAACAGACACTCCAAAGGCAACGGTTTGTTAGCTGCCAAGAAAGACTGAACCAACTAATGAGACAAAGGAGAGCCGTGCGTGTGCGGAGACTCCAGACTTCCGAGAACAAAGAAGGCTCCTGTCTTTTTGGAACTTGGGTTATAAATTGTCGTAAGTGCTTTCACATGCTAATTCCACAGGACAACTCTGGGTGCCAGGAGGATAAACTTAGACTGCGTGTGAGCAGACAGGCTCCCACTCATCCAGCCTCACAGGTGGAAACATTCCCAATCTTTCACAGCTGTGTAGAGGGTGAGTCTAGGAAGACAAGCAGAGTTTCCAAGAACAGACAGAGGGCTGTCAGGAGCCAGGTGAATTTCTGCTCTGACCAATGACTTTTGTTTCCTGGCCTCTGTGGCTACAGTGATGTCCTAGGAGATCTGTGCTGGTTCTTTCTCACAGACCATTTTCCTTTGAGAGTCGCTGGGATGAAGCATCTCTAAATGCACCGTTAGTGTCAGCCTCTCACTCATAATCCCAGCACCCAGCCGAGGCTGGAAGGTCCTGGGTTCAGGGGTAGCCTGGGCTACACAGCAAGCTCTTGTCTCAAAACTATTTCCACATAATTGCCATTTAATAATCAGTTGCAAAAGGCTCCTGTCTGGTTTGTTATGCTCACTGCACAGGTGGGTGTCTTCTTCCTTCTGCAGGAGGTGAAAGTCTTGAGAGCTGCTGGCCTTAGATCACGGCTCTCCCCTATCCCAGGGCAGTTTGAATTTTACAGCCACTTGGCATTTTGACAAAGAACTCGAACCTGGGCCTGAGGAGCTGTCTTGGGGCATAAAAGTGCTTGCTATGCAAGCGTGAAAGGCTGCGTTTGAATCTCCAGAAAGCATGAGAAAGGCAGATGTGCAGTGGGACCGTCTGCAATCCCCAGTGCTCCCTGGAAGAGACAGAGGAAGGGATAGGCGAATCCCGGGAAGCTCACAGACCAGCCAGCCTGGCATATACAGAGACAAAACAACAAAGAAACATTCTCTCAAACAAGGTGGAAGGCTAGGACCAAACACCGTAGGTTTCTTTTAACTGCCACACGTGTGCCTTGACACATACTTGTGCATTCTTACACATGTAGGTCTGCAATTTCACACACACACACACACATTGTGTACAAACACACACACACAAATAAATTAAAAGGGGAAATAAATAACGAAGAAAATTGAGTAGATTGTTTAAAATAGGTGGACCAGAAATCAGAAGTTCAGGGTCAGAGTTCCTCATATGCTTCCCCTATCCACAGATTTGTACTTAACCTTTGAACCTTGTATTTCACATCTTTATAATGGGACTAACACCCTCTCTTCAACCCACAGTGATTTTTCAGAAGTGGGGCAAGGGCTCCAAGTAGAGAGCTACCTTGTCTACACCTGTTAGTTGTTATTAATCCACGCACGTTTCCTGAATTCCTCCAGGTAATTGGTTTTCTGGGATGTTGCACTCCAGGGAATGCCTGAAATACAGGACAAGCCCTCTTATCATAAAGTTAGATTAAGAAGTTTAATTTACAGAAACTATTATATGGCACGGATATCAAATGTTCTGAGCACAGACTGCAGAAAATTCCAGAGAACTCGCGGATAGCCTTAATCTGCATAACTCTTTCCCCTGACTTATGACCACTGGTGTTTTATATGGAAACAACATAAAGAGTAATGGGGCATGCTTGCTTTGTCAGACTCCCCTGCAGTTCATCAACTCTGAAGTGACCAGAAGATTCTCTTATTTTGTTCTCAATTGGCCCATCATCTTTTCCACCCCCCCGCCCCCCGCACACCTTGCCTGTGTTTCCCAAGCTGGTATATTTATATATCACCTTCCAGTTGCACATCTATCCTGCTTTCTAATCCCGTGTGGTAGGCAGAGGAATAGACACTTGAAATATCTTTATTCCAATTCGCAGGATACGTTAGATTTCGTGGTCAAGGACAATTGCATTTCAGATGGAATTAAGATTCCGTGCTAACCAGCTAACGGGATGACAGATTGTCTCATAGTTTCTGTATGAACCCAATTAATTACAAGAAACCTCATCAACGGAAGGGGAGGTGGTGAGAGAACTAGAGGCGCAGAGCACGTGAGTCAGCTTTGTCTGCCTTTGAGGACAGAGGGAAGGGCCACCAGCCAAAGCGTTCATGCAGCTTCTTGAATCAGAGCAAACGCAAGGAAGGAGCATCTTAGTATCTTCAGAAGGAAGGCAGCACAGTGACCTTTCCATTGAGATCCACTGAGCTCCGCCTCAGACTTGGTCATGTGAAGAGCAGATAATATATTTATATTGTCTTCAGCCTCCAACCTTCTGGTGGCTTACTGCAGGAGCCACAGGAAATGAAGACCCTTTCTTCAGGTGTGCCTAGCAGCTGTCCAAAACACTTGGATTCTTTCTTTCCCTCGCTCTGTTTTTTTCTTCTTCTCTGGAAGAATGTCATCTTCAGGGCCCTCTGGTTCTCTTCCCAACAGATGTAGTAGAGCGGTGTGTTGATAGTATTTCCAGAACTAGTGTTTAAAACACGGGGGGCTGCTATAAGCTGGAGGGTTCGCTCTCCTGTAGGCAGTGAACGCTACTCTTCAGAGTAGGTCGCTGCACAGGCACCAGGCTCTCAGAAACCTAAGCTTGAAATGGAGCTCAAGTGAACATGTGTGTGTGCGCGCCTGTGCGTGTGTGTGTGCGTGTGCGTGTGCGTGTGTGTGTGTGTGTGTGTGTGTGTGTGGGCGCGCGCATGTGCACGTGTGTGATGGAGGAGTGTCTATGTGTTACTTTCATTATTAATAAAAAACTGCTTTGGCCCTTTAAGAGAACAGAAAATTAGGTAGGCGGAGTAGACAGAACAAAATGCTGGGTAGCAGGAGTTGGGGAGACACTTCAGGCATTTGCCATAGTGAGTCTCCATGCTTCTCCTCTCCGAGATGGACGCAGGTTAAGATCTTTCCTGGTAAGACACCACTTTGTGGTGTTACACAGATTATTAGATATGGGTTAGTCAAGATGTGAGTTAAGAGGCTGAAAATAATGGGCCAGGCAGTGTTTTAAAAAAATACAGTTTCCGTGTAATTATTTCGGGTGTAAAGTTAGCCGGCGGCCCGGTGGCGGGACGCAGCCCCGCCGCTTCACACTACACGTGTGTGTTTATCAGTTGGGACACAGAACCAGTGGAAATAACAGGATGTTTTAGAGAACAGATAAGATTTATTTAATATGTATGTATGTTTGTACATAAAGGATCCCAAGCCTTCTGCACTTGAGACTTCGGCACTGATCTTGCAGAGGTGTTGCCTTTAGAGGTGTATCGAATCACCCACTGCATGTTGGCTTTGCCTTTTTGCCTTCTCTGTGCCTTCAAGGTTTTGTTGATTACATGAAAACTCAGTACTTGTGCATATCTTCACACAATGACATTTTTCATAAGAAGAAAAATAAATTTCTTAAATATTTGTAAAGACTAATGAAACACATGCATTTGATAAGCATATTTATATACATGTATGCTTAAGAGTACATATGCAAATATGTTGGATGTATTTATACATGGACATATATATATACACATATATTTCTATATATTCTCATATCTCTATCAGCCATATGTCTTTGTACCTGTGTATGTTTCTACCTAGAACATGTATGTGTGTATGTATGTATGTATGTGTGTGTATGTATGTATGTATGTATGTATATATGTGTGTATGTATACATCTAACTTTATGGCACCTTTTGCTTTGGTTCAACCCTTATCCCTTTTCCACTTGCCTGTCATCTGATTTTCATGAAGTAACCACAGTAAACGATGGCTTTAGAATATGAAGCATATCATACTCCTTATTTCCCTTTAATTTCCAAGTGAGTCCACGTAGAAGAATTTCCAGGCCTGGCTGGGACCTGCCAAGCCCTACAAGGCTGTTCCATTCTTCCCGCTGCAGTCATGGTCGCTTCTGTCCTCTCTTTCCTCCTGTTTGTCCTGCAGTAGCCTCCTTGACCTGAGAGTCTAAACATGAGCAACCCCAGGGCATTTACACCTGCTGCTCTATCTGCCTGGAATTCTTTCCATCAGTTAACTGTGTGTCTGACTTCTTTCCTTCACTCATGTCTCTGCTAAGCCGTCTTGTCCTCAGTGTGGCCTGCTGATGGACCTAGCTTTGCTAATGTCAGGGGCTTCATTCCCTGGAAGATGTCATGTAGCTGTTAATTAACTGTATTGCATTCCACAGTTAATCCCTTTGCCTTCCAAGGTTTTGTTGTGTTGATTTTCCAAGTTTAAATTCCGTTGTCTTGGGAATTTGTGGTTCCAAATGGAACCACAAAATGACCTCATCGTGGCTGGGGTGAAATTAAAAGCTATTTATGTCCCTCTCGAGCTACGCCTGCTATTTAAATGCACTGCCCCCGGGTGGTGGTTGCGTGATGTTCTGCATTCCCCTTCCTCCCTGGCTTTACATCCTTTGCGTCCAAGTCATAAATCGAGAGGCGTTTTTAAAAGGTTCACGTTGGGGAAACAATTAATGGTATTGAGACAGATGTATAGAACTGTGTTTAGAACAAATGCATGGTTGAGTGTCCCTCCCCACTCCCTTCTGATCCAGTTTCTTCATTTGTGCTCAGATTAAGGAAGAAGACAGGTGGGTAGATATGCTTTTTTTTTTTTTTAATTTTTTCCATGTTGGCATTCCCGTGACTCCCAGTGGACAAACAACTAACACATTGTGCTAACCTAAATATAAGTTGAGGTGTTTAATATTAGAAAATGTTAGAGTACATATACTGGATATTGAATGGGCTTTGTCCACTTAGACTCTCTGCAAAGTACACAACCATTTCAGCCAGTGACCCCCGTGCTCTCACCCAGAACCACTGAGTTCCTTACTTAGGACAGCAGTGAGCGTGTACTCTGCAGGCCTGCTGTCTTTTATTCCTGCACTGTCCTAGAGGAAGGCCTCTTGCTTTCCTTGGGATTGTGTTTTCTTCTTTCTCCATATTGCATTCATCAAGACAGGGAGATTTCTTTGAGTCACAGCCCATTCGAAAACTTCAAATCCCTCTCTGGTAGAATGCCCTTAAAGAAAACCATTTTCAGTGGTCGTAATTTCACTTTTAGACTCAGAACCTGAGTGGCCAGGATTCTTTTGGTTGTAGCATACATTAATACCAGGTAAGATCTGAACTAAGCATGAACCAAGAAGAATTTAATAAATAGCTCATGTATCTGAGAAGTCGCAGGCAGGGGAATGGGGATCTTTAAACAATCAACATAATATTTTTTATTAATTCTTTGAGAATTTCATATATGCATGCAATGTATTTTGAGCATAGTCACCTTCTATTCTCCCCCTACCCCACCCCAACTCTTCCCAGGGTTCTTTATTTTTCAAGGTGTGATTTCGTGAAGACTGAATGATACCACCAGATTTCAATTTTTAGATTCTGCTGCCGAGCTGGTTGGCTGCATTCATGAGACTTTCCCCTATGTAGCTATAAAGTGAGTGTTCACCTGGTTTTTTCCCCTAAATTGCAGGTAGCAGAGGTCTCCGTCCCTGTCCCCCAAGTCCCCTGCCTCTGAAGAGCAGAGCGTGGGGATCAGTGCTTCCAGAGGTGCATGGTAGTGGGATGCAGGGATTTTTCCTAGAGCAAAACCAGATTACAGTTCTCAGAGGGGGAAAAATGTGTGTGGACGCCAATACAACAGATGTCTGCTTCTAGATGTCTGTTGAAAGCAGTGTTCCACTGCAACACAACCGAGCTGATCAGAGCTCCTCTGGCTCGTGTGCAGACAGAGGCCTGGGTCTCCTTCCCTGTTCTCCTTTATGCTGAGGTGAATTCCAACAGAGAGGCTCAAAAAGTCCCTTCTCTGTTCAGAGCTCTGCCAGGAAGGCAGGCAGGCAGGCAGAGGAGAGGCGGGTGGAAAGGCCAGAAAGGAAGACTGGCTCAGCTTTTGCACTTAAGGTGTTAAATCTTGGGGGAAATTTGAAAGAACCTGTCTCTAGAAATCACTAATTATTTATTTAGAATACCTTCCATTTCTGTCACTTCCTTAGCAACTCCTAGCACTGTCTGGGGAAAATGAAAAGGATTGTATATCTTGCAAGAGAATTCTTCAAATAGCAAGTAAATCATTCACCACATTAAATCTTCCTGCCCAGGATCCCTTCCAGTAGAGAAGGAGAAACGACTTGGCGTTTGATCAGCCTTAATATAACAACTAGATAGTCCAGAATTTCAGAACAGCCTTGGCTTTCTGCTATTTTATACTTTTCATTTCAGGTAAGGCCTACAATAAAGAATTAAGTAAGATTTAGTTTTCTACGATATTGTGAGACTTTTTTGTAAATGAAGAAAAACCCATCTTGAGGAAAACATAGCCAAATCTGATGTCTTGGTGTTTTTGTTTAAAGAGACCTGTCTTGTGAGCATGGGGTTGTCTTTATATAGCAACAGTGTTTCCTCCTTCAGTGTGTCAGGGTGCAACAATTTTACAGTCTCCAGGGATCTTTCTGAAGAGATTCACTAGGAGATTTGAAGACTTCAGGTCTTCTAAGCCCTGGGTCATTTCTCAGGTACAGTTGGTACAAGCTAATTTCCTGTATGCTGCTGGTACTATCTTCTCTTCCTTCTCCCTCCCTCCGTCCCTCCCTTCCTCTGACTTCTCTATCTCTTCCTTCCTTCCTTCCTTCCTTCCTTCCTTCCTTCCTTCCTTCCTTCCTTCCTTCCTTTCTTCCTTTCCCCTCTCCTGTTTCTCCTTCTCCTCTCTCCCCCTTTCCTCTCCTCTTCTTCCTCTTCTCCTTGCTCCTCTGCTCCATCCTTCTCCTTCTTCTCCTGGTCTGCCTCTCCTTCTTCCTTCCTCCCGTCTTCTTTCTGCTCCCCATCCTTCCACTCCCTCCCCCTCTTTCACAGCCCTGGAGATGATTCTTGGGGAGGGTGTGGTTTGAGACAGAGTTTCTCTGTGTATCCCTGGCTGTCCCAGAACTTGCTTTGTAGACCAGGCTAGCCTTGATCCACCTGCCTCTGCCTCCTGAGTGCTGAGATTAAAGGCGTGCACCACCACCACCATCGGGCTGGCACTGGAGATGAAACCTGTGGTCTTGTGTGTGCTAGGTGAGCATCCTTCAACTGAGCCACACTCTAGCCTGTCTTTGAACCTCTTGGCAATTCCAGGATTTGTCTTCCTTCCCTTACCCTGTGCTGTCTGATCCCCCCACCCCCCACCCCCGCTCCACTTTTCCTCAGGATGGTTCCCACCACTCTGATGGAGGACAAGAGAGGCAGCTCTTTCCTCATTTACTTCAAATGGAGGAATTAGGCAGCAACAAAACTACTTCATAGCCCTTGTTTTCAGAAAACATGCTTCTGTTCCTTGTGACTTGTTTTCAGATTCTGAAGAATTGTTAAAGATTCTCTTATTTCAGAAAAAGATGAAATTTAAAGAACTTCAGTTGAATGATTTTTTTTTTTTCTTTACAACAACTGTGTTCTGGCACATTCTTAGTAACAATAGCTAGCTTCCATAATTCTTTAGGAGCCTGAAACAAAAGAAAACAAAACCCACAGGGAAGAGTATGTGTGTATGTGTGTGACAGAGAGAGAGAGAGAGAGAGAGAGAGAGAGAGAGAGAGAGAGAGAGGGAGAGAGAGAGAGAGAGAGAGAGAGAGAGAGAAAGTACCTGCCATTGTTGACGTGTTGAGGTCAGGGACCACCCCAAGTGTTGGTTATCACCTTCTGCCTTAAGCCAAGGACTCTGTTGCTAGCTTCATACACTAGGCTAGGTGACCAAAGTGCTGTCAAGGATTCTCGTGTCTCCCCTTCCTCCTAAAGATGTACATCTTCTGTACATCTGTATGTGAGCTACCATGTCTAGATTTAAATGGGTTCTGGGGAATCCCAGCTCCATTCTTAATGCTTCCATGACAAACATTTCATTCGCTGTGCCCCCTTTTCAACGTTGGTTGATCTCCAGCAGCCTCTGTTGGTGATGGATTTTGCAATTTATGGGGAAAGTAAGGCATAGAGAGGTAAGAATGTCTCCCAAATATACCCTGGTTGCTACTGATGGAGCTTGGATGGGAACGTGGCCTTATAGGGTTTGCCATGCTCCATCACAGCAAGAGGCTACTTCCTTGAAGAAATGATGCTGAAGAAATTCTGTCTAAACTTGACAGGCAGGGCATTTCCTCAGAGTCCCTCTCCACAGACAAATCCAACATGTCTCCATCTTCATGAATCCATCCCAGTGCCCACGTCTGGGCTCCTGGAGAAGTCTGAGCATACATTCTATGCCTTGGAAGAATGGAGAATGCCTCCTTGCTGTGGTTGGTTTAAAGGTCTCAGCATTTGGGAGGACTTCAGAGAGCGAGAGGTATTGATTTCCTAGGCCCTGCTGTGTGCTACTGATTTCAGAGAGTTGGAGAATCAGCTGCCCCTTCCCTGCGTGGGGCTGCTGAGGGACGAAAACTCTCCCCAGGGCTGGGTCTTCTTTAAAAGCATCCCTGTTGCACAAGCTCTTTCGAGGCAGTGGACAGGGCAGAAAACAACTCTTGGTGTCACCCTGTGCTGGCACCTTGCTGCCTCTGCAGGCCTCATGGTGGCGCTGAAGGGAGGGCCTGGTGATAGCATCATCCTGGGGTTAACTCTGATTTAATAACGTTTCTGTCCTCGTCTTCTTCCACAGACTATTTTAACCTTTGAGACTCCTTTGATGGCTGCCTTTGGAAGGTGGTAGATGAGGGTGTGTGACAGGGGGTGGCATGTAAACACCTTTGAAGGCATGTGATGGAGGCCAGAGGTGCTGCTGGGTCACTGCTCTTGCTCTTCTCCTGGGTTTCTGAGACATGGTCTCTACATGACTGTGGATTCGCCACTCTTCCCAGACTCACTGGTCAGCGAACCCCAGGGGATATGCCTGTCTCTACCCTCTTGTTGTCGGGGTTGCTGGTGTGCTACCATGCCCAGAATTTTATATAAATGCTAGGGAGCTGACCTAAGGGTCTCATGCTTGCTCTGTCTTCCCTGTGTATCTGTCTTCCCTGTGATGTGTTTACACGAATGGCATGTTGGCTGACTTGAATGGTAAATCTCTCCCTTGTTATGAAAAGCTCTGGACTACACATAGACGCTCTTGGGACTTAGAATGGAGGCGGAAGTCCCTGACATGGAGAAATAAGTTTCCAAGACCTGGCTCTTCCATACCTGAGTTTCCCACTCTCTTCATGTCACTACTTTGCCAACTACACTTCTGCCTTCCAGTTTTGGCTGGAGAAGGTTTGACCCATTCCTCTGTCTCTGTACCTGTCATTACTCCTGGGGTCTTGTACCTCTTTGTACTTGCCCAAAAAACAAACAAACAAACAAACAAAAAACCAAACCAAAACAACGAAACAAAAGACGCCGCAGTTGGCTGTGTGCTCGTTATACCCTACAGGAAGTTCTCCACACATTCTCTACCCAAACTCGTGAGAGCCCTAGAGAGTGAGACATTCCTTCCTCCAGCCACACAGGAGCAAACTAAATCAGAACACAAAGTGAACTTACCCAGTGGGCTAGGGCGAAGCTGAGCCTTAGAGCACTCAAGGGTCTTGGGCTTATATGAATAGCCTGGGTTCTAACCCCAGAACCAGAATATAAAGACACAAGTAACTCGACTGAACCCTGAATCCTGCCAGTCCGGAATATCTCCCTGTGGGGTCCATCTTTTTTTAGAGATTGGGTCTTTTTCTTTGTTCTTGCCAAGCTTTGCCAAGCAGAATGAAGTCAGTTCTAACCTGAATGATTGCTGCACAGTCTTCTATCGTATGTATTTAGTGCGGACAGCTGATAGTGGCCAAGGCGTGCTTTTTTACACATGCTGTGGTGGATATCCTTCCCCGGGGTTAGCCCTGTGCAGCATGTACGAACGCACCCCTTCAAAAATGGTGATCTTTAAAAATAATTTCACATTTCCCCTTCAAAGTCTACTATGAATGTCGTCCTCTGTCTAAAATGTGCTCGTGTGATGTAATTTCCATGCTTTCTATGATTTATTAGTGACATGGGTATTAAACACTATTCAATAAAGCTGGGAAACTCTAGACCATGTATTTTTTATATTTGGGGATTCCCCCCTAAGCTTCGAGCCTGAGCACACGTGGATGACAGAAATAAGCCGTGGCAAAGAAGGAACCAAATGAATTAGCGCAAGAGCAACAACACCAAAGATGACAGCGAAAACCATGAGACCCAGAAGTGGGTGGGTTCGCTCAGATGACGCTGAAATCAAACAGCCCAACAACCATGGCGGGGAGACTGGTCAGTTTGCATCTAGGAAATGAAAAATACTTCAACACAAGAAAAGATTCACCCATGAAGCATTTTTAGCTTTCTGGGGTCTGCCCTAAACAAATACCACAGGGCCAGGGTGACTTAATAGAGACATTTCTTTCTCACGATTCTGGGGCCGGACATCCAGGATCAAGGTGTCAACGGGGTTGCTTTCTTCTCACCTCCCTGTGTCTTTGTGTGGTGCTCTTCTAGTGCATGCCATTGTCCTGGTCTCCCCTCCCTGTGTCTGCTCATCTCAGCACACCAGCATGCTTGTTGGTTAATTGGCAGTAAGAATATTAGCGTTGGCTAGTCTGTGACACTCCCGTTAGTCTGTATCCCCTCCCATAACCCGTCAGCCTGGGAAGCTGTGGCCCTGGGGGAGCTGGTAGTGAGGCAGCTAGGTGGTGCTGCTTGTGTGCACCCTCCAGCCTCCTGACGTGTGCTCACTGTTTTATCCACGTGTCCGAGGCTTGAGGTGCTCCTGCTGCCTGACAGGATTCTTTCTGGTCTCTCATAACTGTTCTTTTCCCTCCTTTCTTATTAATTCTCTTTCCAGGTTGGCATATTCTTTTCCTGTTCAAGCTCTTATATGGGATTAAGCCTTGTCTTAGTCTTTGGGTGGGGATCCTTGTACCTAATCCCCTCTTTATAGAATCACAGCAGTCAGATAGAGGAGGAACTCTCCATTTGCTTTCATTTGAGCTTAATTGCCCCTTTCAAGACTTCGGTCTCTGCATGCAGCCACATTCTTAGGTATGCGGTGGGTTATGGTGTTTTGATTTTAGAAGCTAGATGAAGAGCTGGAGGTCCCAGCCTTGGTTTCCCTGGAGTTTCTGCTATCCTTACTCCTCCTGATCTGCCAGGAATAGGCGGTACACCCCCTTCAAGCTCAATTGTAGCCAGAGCCTTTAGATATCGATTTATGTTAATATCTAAAATATGTAAAGAATGTGCCGGACGGTGGTGGCCACACCATTAATCTCTGCACTTGGGAGGCAGAGGCAGGCAGCTCTCTGTGAGTTCGAGGCCAGCCCGGTCTACACGAGCTAGTTGCAGGACAGGCTCCAAAGCCACAGAGAAACCCTGTCACAAAAACACCAAACCAAACCAAACCAAACAAAATATATAAAGAATGCAAAAGATTACAAGCTGCCTCCCCACAGAGAACAAATATTCCAATCAATAAATGGGCCAATGAACAGAATTTTCTTCAAATGAAGAGGACAAATGGCCAATAAATACATGAAAAATAGTCAGCATCTTTAGCCATTAGGGAAATGAACATAGAAACTTCACTGAAATGTCGATTCACCCTAGTCAGAATGGCTAGTATCAAGAGACAAAACAACCCACATCACAAAGAGGAAAACAAGCAAGCGTTGGGCTTGCAGGGACTGGACCAGTAACACTGCTGTTAGTGATGTTAATATAGCCACTGCAGAAATTGATATAAAGGTCCTCTCAAAATCCAAAAGAACTATCACATGATCCACTTATACTACCCCTTTGTATGTGTGTGTGCACACAAATAAAAGTCTGTAATAGACAGTTGCACACCTATGTTTACTGCAGCATTGTTCACAGTGTCCAAGTTGTAGAATCAGCCTAGCTGTCCATCAGCAGATGAATGGATAAAGAAAATGTGTCATATGTAAACAGCGGAGTATCAGCCATGAGGAAGAACGATACTGTATCATTTGCAGGGAAATGGACGGAGTAAGAGATCATTATGTGAATTAATATTTGACTTACAAAGACAATCACTGCACGTTCTCAGATGTAAAAAAAAATACAAAAAAGAGGATACGAAAGTACAAAGAGGATTACTAGGGATGTGGTAAAGCAGGGGTAAGAAAGAAAGGCAGGCAATGAGTATGACTGTGGTATGTCATATGCATGTATGAAAGTGTCATAAAGAAATCCACTACTTTATATAATTCAAGCCATTAGCTGGTTAACTCAATGATAAAGACATCTCTCTCCTCTATGGTTTATGCCAGCTTCATTTCCTAGAAGAGAGGCACAGCCAACTCTGCGGCTGTTTCCTTGCTTTTGAGTGGTTGATGTAGGGAGATGTCGGGTGGGATCAGATAACACAGGTGGGAAGTTATGGGCCTCGAACACTGCTGCTGCAGCCAGCAGCCAGCAGCCAGCAGCCAGCAGCCAGCAGCCAGCAGCCAGCAGCCACCCAGGCCCTCTCTCTCGCTCTGTTATTCCCCCCTTTTACAGGAACTCGGAAATTGCAGTTTCACAATGGCTAATGACTCACCCACAGTTGCAGAGATGCCATCAGCATCACTACATTCAACTCTCCTCTTGGTCTGTTTTACTTTTGCTGTTTCTTGGCTTTGCTCGCCCACTGTGTGTGCTGTTTCGCTGTTGTTAGACCGTGGACTGTTTCTATGGCTCGGCATGGGGAGAGCTGGTTCACCGTGGGATAATCTCCCTGCTTTATTTGACCACACCTTTCTTGATGGGTATCTCTATGGTCTCCATCTCTTGAAGATATTTACAAGGAAAGCTACATGGGTTTCTGTGTCCCCTGGAGCCCACTTATCAGTGAGAAAATGGAAGGAATATGCATTTTTTTTTTCTGAAACATGTTAAAAATTGTCGGAGTACATGCTTACTTCTGAGTTCCCGAGAGAGACCTTCATGTTATAACCAAGAAATGATATAGATTTAGGGAAAATGGGCTCCTTTTGTGCCCCAGGCACCTGCTGGCCCTTGATAAAAGCTTTTAATAATAAGGATGCTGACTTCTTGTACGATTACCATGAGATGAAAGAAAATATGTGGTTTGAGTGTGAGTATTGCTCTTAGAAGCTCTTATTTAGAGTTTAGTTTCTATTATCAAAATAACACTCTGTGCTCCTTTCTCTTCTGCATGAAAGGAAGAAAAGTAAATACTTCCATTCTGCTTTGAACTGCTGCGGAATCAGTTTTTCTATAAAGTCGAGAATTTGTGGGAGGCCAAGGATTCCTTTTCTTACATAACTTCCCCCAGGAGTGTTTAAGCCATGAAAACTGGATGGCTTTAGCTCTGAAGCAAGATTCGTTTTCTGGGGTGGTGGTTAGTGGCAGATAGCAAAGCTCCCGAGTCATGCCCCTGTCCACGACCTGGAGGGGCTTTGCTGCACAACACTGCCCTGCGGCTTCCTCAGGAGTTCCAATTAACACCTATTAGAGAGCTAATCCCAAATAAGTCCGTGTGTGTTTGGGGGATGGGTGTGCTTGTGTGTGTGCTTGTGTGTGTGTGTGCTTGTGTGTGTGTGTGCGCGGGTGTGCTTGTGTGTAAACAGGATGGACCTCTGAAGGATGCTCTTCGTAAAGCCTGAGGACAGGAATGGTGCGAGGAAGACCAGAGTGGAGCAGCATCACAGGAGTGTGTGAAGCTGAGTTCTGTAGATGATCATAGTTCATTTGGTACAATGATGATGGTAGCTTTCCAGCCCAACAGACTAATTCATGTGCCTGGAGCTTTACTAAGATAATTTACTGTGGGTGGTCTCCAGTGCCTGTATATTCTCTTATGGAGATACTCCTTCTTGACAGGAATGCTTGTTTTCATGGAAGGATTATCCTTTCGTGTCTAGCTGTGATGGAATCAGCGATTTGTCTTTCCAGTGTTGGTTGAGCACATGAGAACATAGAATAACAACTGTATCTCCTAGTCTTCCATCTGCTTGATGTGGTTAATGATGTTGAGTTTGGACAAATGGGATTCAGCAGTAGATGCTGTGCGTAAATTTTTGGCCTTACAAGGATGTGTTTTCCTTTGCTATTCGTGAAAACGAGAATATGGTGGTTAAACCTTGAAATGTCTTGAGGCCTTGTACAGAGAAAGCCACATATTGGAAATCATGGGCAGCAAGATAGAAAGAGCCCAATGGGAGTCCTTTGGATAAGATAGGAAGACATTTCTATTTTCCTTAAGCGGTATTATTTTGGGTTTTCAGTTGCTCTTAGCTAAGTATAATTGGAGAAGATACATCTGCCTTCTATCTTCCAGCCATTGTGCGGAGACTTTAGCAGTTTCTCTTATGAAGCCCTCTGGAAAATGTCTGCTGTTAGCTGCATGCTATGGAAGAAGAAACAGGTATAGAACAAGAGGACTGTGTCCAGATAGCAAAAATAACAACAGTAGGTTCCCCTGAGGGCCTGTGACCCCTTTCCTCCAACCATGGGTTTTTGACCAGGTTGACAGTACTAGACATGAATTTTTCCTGTTGCTCTGGCTTAAAATCCAGTCAGAATTTAGTTGGTTACCCCTATAACAGGCATGCCACTGTTTCCCCAGTGGCAAGTCTCTCCTGGCAGGTTGGTATTGTAGCTCATACGGAGGTTCACAGCTCATAAGGCTGTTGATGGTTTTTCCAACCCAGGAACCTGCATAGCACCTTCTGGAAATGTGAAAGTTAGCCACGGGGCACAAGCTTTCAGCTCCATTCCCACTAAATTCCTCTGTCATGCAAAAGAAGTTTACGGTGTCTTTAACAGCAGGGTCTCAGTTACCTAGTTTTAGTGGGCAATCAAGAGCAATGGCAAGAGCTCGCATGGTGTTCCGGCCTCTACTACTGTTGTCTTGCTGTGTGAGTAAAGTGTCAAACTGCTTTCTCAATCAACTGTTTCATCCCCATGAATTAGTACTACTGAGAGCAGTGGTCAGAGAAGCTTCTGTCTGCAGTGGCTGGGAGTTAACACAGAGCCCCCATACGTCATCAAGCTGCGATTCAGTGACTGCCCAGCGCTTGCTCTAAAGTCTGCTATTGCCCCCTCCCAGACTCAGGACCATGGCAGAAAAGTGGATGAGGGAAAGGATGTGAAAGCTGGAGGATGGAAAAGTTGTCTTCTGGACATGGCACGGGAAATCTAGCCATGGCCTTCGGGACTCTGTGGGTACCTGTGGAAGATGCTTAGACTGAGCGCATCCCTCTCTGAGGAGCTAGAGCAGATAATTGTTTCTGGAGAGGTGGAGTCATGTTCCTTATTGGTGGTGTCACTGGTAAGTTGTTCTTGCCAACGTCCCTTGCCTGTGTTTATGCAGGCATTCCTAACTAAATGCAGTGGGACACAGACAACAAAGACAAGAAGTGAGGAGGAGGGAGGCAGTGGGAAGAAGGGGTTCAATAGGAAGGGGAAGGGGACAAGAGAGGACAATAGGGGGAATGTGATCAAAGTGCATTGTATGTATGCAATTCAAGAAGGATACAGTTTAGACAAGAGAATTAATTACACATGATTTACCCAAGATTAGAAAATAAACACCAAGAAGACAGTGCAATGAAATTGAGCCTATATTTAACCAGTTTGAAGCCAGGTTTTAATATCCAGCTGTCCCAGAATGTCTCTGACATCTATTCCTCTATCTGGGTGATTGATCCCTATTTTTTCCAGGCACTGTGATTGGTGCTGGAAAGAGAAAGGTAAGCACGGGCAACGGAGTCTTCCAGTGTGGGAAGAAAAAAAAAATCAAAGATGGTAAAGGAAGCTTACATGGCAAGCATAGTGAGTACTCAGAAGGTGACTTCCCAGGACTACAGAGAGGATGACAAAGAATACAACAGACTCATAGATGCCGGACTTAAAAATTACAGCAGAAGCACATCTCTGGGTGTGTCTGTGCGAGTGTTCCCAGGAAGGAAGGTTTGGGAACCATCTACTGGATAAGTAGCATTTGAAATGGGATCTTAAGGATGAATAAGTGAACATGTTTGTGTATGTGCACGGGCAACGCATGTGCCATGCCACCATGTCTGGGATGTGCATCGTGTATTAGGAAAACTAAAAGCGCATGGTGCTGGAATTGCACAGAAGATGGAGGAGAAATGTATTGTGTGAAGTTGGAGAGGGAGGAGCCAGGCAGGGATTCATAAGCCAGGCCCCAGATGTGGGGGTCATTCTAGGAGCCAAGAAGGGCGATTTAGTGGTTTGGTCAGACGAGTGACATGGTCAGGTGTATGCTTCAGGTGATCAGCCGGGTTGGTATATGCGTGATGCGCTAGGAGAATACACATTGGAAATTCCCGCAGAAATTGCCTCCTTCCCAGAAAGAGGTTTTCGTGGCTTAGACTAGGAAGATGGCAGTTATTCTGCGTGACACCTGGGAGGTAAAATCTTAAGAGCATGGTGTTGCCTTGGGGGATGGGAGAGAGGGAAGTCAGCAGGCCATCCTAGGTTTCTGGCTCCTGTGCCTGCCTGGGAGTGTGCTGGCTTTATTCACTAATGTAGGGAACTTAAGGAGAGGGGAGTAGATGCTTGAGGGCGTGTAGAGGTCATTTGTTCATTCAACCTGTCCAGCATACTCTCCTGAGAAACAAGAACCCAGTCATGTAGCTGTGGTTTGAGATTCCCCTACTGAGCTCCCTCTGACCTGTATGGCAACAAGATTGACATTCACAGATTCATCCTCTCAGACTTTCAGGGCTTGGGTGAGTGCGAGGACTCGCCTTTGGCGTTGAGGGTTGTAAGGGTAAGATGCCATGGCTGTTCCTGGCCACGAGAGAGCTGGTTTGCCCCAGAAAAGCAAAGAGCTGAAGAGATGCAGAGATGAGAGATGGAGCGAAAACTGTTCTTTGTTCTTGTGTTCCAGAACCCAAGCATGCTCGAGTCCAGTCCTTTTTCTAGCTCCTTTGGCTATTGTATTATCTTTAGGCCTATAACCTAGTCTGGGGTAAGTTTCTGACATCTTCACTGGGTCCTAGATTAGTCAGGCAAAATATAAATTTAAGTCCAAATGTGTTGCGTTTTTGATGATTTGGGGACATCCAGGTGCAGATGTGAAACCGGCCACTGGAGGTTTGTATCTGAGCTTATAGAAGATGGGTTGGGCAGTGGAACAGAGGGAGTTAGTGGCACAAAGGTGTGATGAAAGCCAGGCAAAGGCTATTTTGCAATAAGAAAAGTGGGTTTGGGATTGAGCTTTGAAGCTAATTGGAGCCCATGGAAAGCCTAACTCATAAAGGAAGCAAAGATACGGGAGGGAAATAAGGAAAAAGAAGTTATGGAACTCAGGTTTAAAAAGGAGGGAGGGAGTGATGAACTGAGTTGAATGTCAGTAGAAGATGTTAAAACCAAAGTCTAAAAAAAGTCTCTTTGGTTTGGCTACAGCTTGAGGAAGAGTTGACTTTTTAAGATGTGTCTTAGCGTTCTGAGAGCTGAGATGCCAGATCCTACAGCAGCAGCATCTTGCAAGGGCCAGGGAGAGAGCAGAGAGGATCCACATCTACTATAGGTTTCAGGAACTTGGGGAAATGGACCACCCCTGTAGCCGCCCTTTAAGACATCTTATTATGCGTGAGGTGCTGCCGTCACGGCAGTGGGCGGGCTCTGAAGAGCTCGTGGTGACCTCGTGAAACTCCAGACTAGGTAAGATGACAGACAAGCAGATGACAAGCACAGTTTAGGCTAATACATGCGGAAGGTGTCATTTTGGATCCTCCTGTCTGTAAGCAAGAGAAAATGTAATGAACAGTGACTGAGGACATTTAGAATTCACTTAGCCAGAGCTCCAGGTAGGTGGTCCTGGAGAGGATTGAGCGGCTCACTAGTGTGTGACAGAGCCAGGTTGCTGATATCCTTTCATTCTGGCACGTCACCTGTCGCGTTTTAGACTCTCGCTTATTCCAGCACGGCGTGGAGACAGCAGGTGCAGGCCTCGGCCTCTTATACACACCAGCGTGTGCAAAGGGGGAAGGGAGAGCATAGAGACAGGGCGCATGCTCTTTAGTATTTTGCAGAGAAAATTTATTTCAGAAAATATCAGTTTGTTTCTTTGACACCCCAACTGGGCACACCTGGCTTAGTTGTAGCCATTTGTTGTATTGCCCATGTATTAAAAAAATAAAATGTGTTGATCAGAAACCACTGTGTTCTAGACACCATTGTAGAGATAATGTAAATACATTGAGTATAAGAGAGACGTTCTTTCTAGTTAATATGAAAGTCACGAGTAGTGATGCCCACCTATAGTTCCAGTTACTCACAAGGCCGAGGCACGAAGATAGCTTGAGCTTGGGAGTTCCAAGTTAGCCTTGGCAACATAGTGAGACACTGTCCAGGAAACAATAGGGCCTAGTAAATGGTTCATTTGCTAAAGTGCTGGCTTCATACACTTGGATACCTGAGTTTGGATCCCCAGTCCTCATGTAAAATACTAGGTGTAGAATCATACACCTGTGCACACATGTGCACACATGCAGATACATATATGAATACTTAAGTGAATGTACCACATATGGAAAGGTTAGGGCCTGATTGAGGAAGGGTCCTACCTATGAGTGAGCGTTACATACAATATCATGAGAGGTTCCACCAGGGATGGCAGAGCCTTCCTTATTCCTATTAAAGGAATTAGGTGGTCAAAGAACGATGCTGACCAAGTCTGAGGAGGCACGTACAAGGAGAAGGTAGCTAGAGAATGCAAGTCGGATTGAGATGCTGAAGGGAGTGAATGATCTCAGAGGAAGTTTCATCTTTATTTATTTTTAATATTAAACATTATTAATTTTTATGTGTATGGGTATTTCGTCTGCATGGAAGTCTGTGCACCATGTGTGTACGTGGTGTCCATGGACCAGAAGGGGGCTTCAGATCCCCTGAGAACTTAGTTACAGCTACTGTATGATGCTGGGAATTGAGCCTAGGACCTCTGGAGGGGCAACCAGGGCTCTTCGCAGCGCATGGCGCCCGTCTGCGCTCTATGTGCCGCCATACAGTTCGTGAACCGGGCAATGAGCTGGAGATTGAAACACACAAAGACTCACAGACAGAGACACGGGTCATGCTTGTTGCCAGAATGCCCCAAGAATGCCCCCTTGATTGTGTACCAGAGCCCCTTATATAGAGATCCTTAACTGATAGCCACACCCCAGCCAAACCCACCAGAAACCACTCTCCTGCCATCAGGAACTCCTGAGGGTCTCGCACTCAGATCAGGGGGAAACAAGTTGTTTCAGGATCTGGTGTAACATGAAGGGGACTGCTTGTTGGGGTTTATGTCCTGCCCAGTACTGCTAAAATACCAGCCCGGTATGCTGCAGGAGCGCCTTCTGCTCCTTCAGCCAACAGCCACTAAGATACCAGCCCATGGGGCGTGGTCTATTTCTCTTTAAAAAAGAGTGGCAGTTTTTCTGCTCTCTTAGTTCCCGCTCTTGGTTCCAGCTCTTGCTCCAGCGACTAGACTCCTTTCCTGACTAACGGTGTTCTGTAAGTTTTCCCCTAAAATAAATATCCCCTTTAAATCTAAACTGGTGTGGGATTGTTTTGCGCATTAATCTGGGGGTTCACTGCTCCCAACAGCTCTTAACTGTTGAGCCAGGTTTCCAGCCCCTGGGTGGAAATTTTAGTTAGAAGGAATAACCTTCATTCCTGGCTGTGATTGGTAAGTCTGAGATGTTGCAAGGAGGCCCTTGTGACTGGTATGGAGTAAGGATAGGGAAGGGTTAAGACATGAGGTCAGCCAGCTGCCTGGGAGCCCAGCCATATAAGACCTGTGAGTGGATGGGGGAACTGGTAAGTTTGGTCAGGGGAAGGACATGATATATGACGAGTTGCTGCAGAAGACCAGAGAAAACAGGGACACTAATCAGGAGGTTTCTGTGGCTTTCCAAGGGAGAGGTGCTAAACATCCAGCCTGTATTGTTGGGCACAAGCACTAAAAACAGCGTGAATCCAGATTGTGAGGTATAAGAGAAAATGAGAACTAGCTGATGAGCCCTGAGATTAGGGCTTGGAGGAGGGAGATTGAAGTGGGATTCCCCTCTGTGTGGTCATTTCGGGTCTGGGCGGCCGGGAACAAACAAGCATCCTCCATCAACAAGAGATCCTCAATACTGAGGAAGAGCAGTCTGGACGTCAAGACTTCTATGTAGGACACGAGATGCCCATCAGACGTCCAACAAGACAGTTGGGCATATGTGTCTGTCTTCCCTTGGACCACTCAGAGGCTGCCAAGGAGAGCAGACCTCAGATCATCTGAGTCATCCTGTGCGCCCAAACAAAGTTCAGTTCTGTTAGCAAGGGTTTGAGCGGAATACTTACTGGGTGGAAGGGACAGTGCGGCCATTGTCTTAAAGGCCACTGCAAAGCGAGGAACTTGCAAGGACATACATTTCATCTAGAATAAAAATAGGATGGTGAGATGGGAAGGATGCAGGCACAAAAAAAAAAAAAAAGAAGTAACATTTGCCAAAAGTATGCTACATGTGTGTTCTCCATGTAAGATGAAATACCCTTCTTTTTGATGTACCCAGTCAACTTTATTCCCCAAAAGAGGCTTAGGGAAATATTAGCTTGCTTTCTATTGCTGTAACAAATGCCCAAGATAAATCACCTTGGAAAGAGGAGAGATGTGTTTTGGTTCACAATTTAGTTTCCAAATCAAACCCTGTTGGTTTGAGTTTGCTGAAAGGTGGCAGGAGTCTTGTCTGAAGAGGCACCTCATCAGGACAGCCAGGAGAGAGAGGGAGAGGGAGAGGGAGAGGGAGAGGGAGAGAGAGAGAGAGAGAGAGAGAGAGAGAGAGAGAGAGAGAGAGAGAGAGAGAGAGAGAGAGAGAGAGAGAGAGAGAGAGAGAGGAGGCTGGAGTCCTAGTATACCCTTCAGGGACATGCTTAACTTCCCTTCCTAGGCTCTGCCTCCTTCAGTAGTACCAGGCAGGGCACCTAGACTTCAGCACTGGGTCTGTAGGGGAACAGTTACGATTCAAACTGTAGAAGGCACAGTAACCCAGCTCCAACCTTGGTGGTGCTCGTGGGACACTCTTCACACAGTCTCGGTTGAGGATAATGTTGAATCACCACTTTTAAAAGGGCTGATAACCTTGGTCTCTTTTCGCTTCTTAAAAAATCCTGTTTCTCCCCCTGATGGCCTCTGCCTGTGTGAGAGTGGTGTACACTTTCACATGGGCGTGAGCAAATGTCCTCAAGTCACCTGACTCACTTTGACTTTGATGTACTCTGTGTTGACCCCTGCTGACCACTGCCCTGATGTTTACGTGTATAAACAGTGTAGAAAGTCTTGAGTCTATGGCCATTTTTTCCCTCCATGTTTTCACTGACAAGTGACATTGTATGTGTCCTTGTGGGTGACTGTCTGCAGTAAATGGAAGAATACTTCAGAGTAGCTTTACCCAGATACATGTCCTGACAGCATGTTTCCGAGAGTATATTTGTTTTGTGACTTAAATGTATTTGGATACTCAGAGGTGTCTTTTAAGGAGATCCACTGAGTTTGTTACTTTTCTCACTGCCCTGATGACCAAAGCAACTTAATGAAAGGTTTATTCTGTCTCATGGTTTATGGGGACAGTCCATCAAGATGGCGAAGGCACAGTGGCAGACACCTTCTAGCTGTGGTCTCAGGAGTGGGAGGCAGCTGGTCACATTTCATCTGGAGTCAGAAAGTGGTGAGAGATGAACGCTGGTGCTTGGCTCCTTTTCTCCTTTGTATACAGTCCAGGTCTCAAGGTACCCATCCTTGGGGTGGACTTCCCCACCTCCGTTAACTCAACCCAGACAGTCCACTTCCAGAAGTTTGTCTCCTTCGTGATTGTAGTCAGATTGATGGTCACTATTAACCATCCCACTCCCTGAGGTAGCAGGAAGGCATGGTGGTTATGAGGAAGTGGGTAGCTCAGGGGCAGGAAGGCTGACAAGCGTGTTCAGGCTCCTGGGTTCCTTCTTAGCAGTGCAGAAGAGCGTGAGAAAGAAATACATCCATCTGCATGCATGCTTCTTCATTCGGCTCAGTTTTCTTCAGTTATAAAAGTTGTTTTTTTTTTTTTTTTAAGATAGGGTTTCTCTGTAGCTTTGGAGCCGGTCCTGGAACTAGCTCTTGTAGACCAGGCTGGCTTCAAACTCACAGAGATCCACCTGCCTCTGCCTCCCGGGTGCTGGGATTAAAGGCGTGTGCCACCACCACCCGGATTCTTTCTTGACAGTGTTGAGTGGCAGCAGAATACAGCTCATTTGAAATTTCAGTTTATTAGATAACTGCCCTGGGAGATTCTACTAGAAGTCGGTTGGCAAAATCAAGCTTTTGTGGAGAATCACTGTGATTAGGTCCTAAAATTTACTGCCTACTTTGCCCACCTTAAAATGCAAATTTTTCTCATTGCCAGCTCTCAAACAAAGCTCATGACCTAGGGTTTTGCCATTCTCCACCCCGAGACTCCATGAAGAGGATTACCTGGCTTGCCAGAGGCACCAGGTGTCTGATCTATGTTCTCCTGCACCGTTCCTTTATTAAAGGCATTTTATTTGTGTTCGTCCAATGCACAACCTGCCCTAAGAGTCCCCCATTCCTTCTGTTTTATTTTACTTTGCTTTTCAGTCAGTGAGAAATAAAGCTGGCCCTGTGGGGAAACTGGCTTGATCTCTTAGACAAGACAGGGCAAGGACATATGGGTAGAGAATGACCAGACGAAGGTCACAGCATTTCACCATACTCAAATGGCTCTGGGGAGAGAGGCTGAGATTCTGTCTTAAGTACACATTCTCTGTATCCTTAAGAATATGGGCTAGTCTCATGTCATGGACTCCAAGTCCACTGCCTGACTTCTGAATATTTCTGTGCCGCCTACTGGCTGTGTGGCCTTGGGAAATTGTGTGTGACTCAGTTTACTGACTTCTAACATGAAGGAATTAACAGTTTATTCTTCATGAAGGGGTTGCAAGGTTCAAATGATTGGCCCACGTAAAGCTCTGGAACATACTTATAGGGAAAAGTAGGAGAGGAGGGTATTTTTTAAAAAAGGAGAAGCCAGCTACCAGTAGGCAAGCGTGGAGACAGGAGGATGTTTCTGCCCATTGTGCTCCTTAGGAATGGAGGTAAATCTTTCTCAAGTCCTCACTGGTTCCAGCTAGAGAGCTGGCCCTTCTCATATTGGATGATTGTTTTAGTGATGGTGTGAAGAGTGTGAGCCATGTATGCGTATGTCACATTCATGGTGAGGAGCCTCAGTGAAGCCCACGTTTTCTCAAACCGTCCTGGTTTAAATCCAGGCTTACACAGCAGTATCCAGAAGGATGGGTTTGTTCATATGGGTAAGATCTTTCATTAACCCTTATTTTCCCTCTCCCTGACGTACTACTTACGAGGCACAGGCCTTCTTCTGTAGCCGAGAAGTGACTTAGTGTGTCTGAGCCGTCAGATTCTCCTACCATCTATCCTTGAGTCTCTGATGGGCCTGCCTCCTGGCAGATGGTTCTCATTCTCCCAGGCTTCCCCGCCCGTGAGCACTCTCTCTTCAGGATCTCTCTCTGAGTCACACAGCACACAGACAGCGGGAGCTGCCCTTGACTCTCTTTGCACAGCACAAACATTTTGATGGCACGATCATATTGACAGTGGAGAAAGGTCTGGAAAGCAAGGAGCAGTGAATACAGCCAAGTTGCAATTGCAATTCTTTCCTGAGCAGCTTCAGCAGCCACACCCATTGGGGTACTTGCTGCTGGAGGTGGGGCAAGATTACATGAAGTCACCATTGCTTATTTCTCCCCATGAGAGTGGGATTTTTCCAAATTCTTTTTTTAAAAAAAAAAAAAAGAAAGAAACCCACATGTTCTGCTGAGTGCGAAGCTGCCACCTGATTCTGAAGTAGAGCTGGCGTGTAAAAATCCTCATCAGCTTTTAGAAGAGGTCAGACCATTGGTCACCTCATTGGTTCTTTATGAGTGGATACAATGAGTTTATCATTGTGTTCGTGGCCATTTAAAATTTACATAACTGCTGAGGGCTTTGGTGGCTGCACTGCATGGCTGCTTCAGCGGGCTTTTGCTACTGTCTCTCAAAAGCAAGCATCCTGGGTTTCCCTTGAACTTTGCACAGTGCGTGATCGTCCCTTTCTCTTCCCTTTCATTCTCTCTCTGCCGTCTCCCTGTCTTTATCCAATAGCAGCAATCACCTGTAGGTGTTATTGGGAGAGGACACAGCATACTTTAATTCTGAGCTGTTTTATTTTTCTTACACACCATCTTATAGGCCCAAGCTGTTCTCCCGAGTGCGCTGGTCTGTAGCCCACCTAAATATACCATTCCTAACAGGGTATCTGAAGGGTGGAAGGCTTCCTGAGCTTTGTTACATTTATCTGTTCTGTCATCAGCAATCTGCTTTTAGGAATTGTCTAAGACTTTGGTTTGCTTGCCAGAACCATGTTTGAAAAATAACTCCCTTTTTGGTTATTAATGTAATAATTGCTCATGATGGGAGATTTAGACAATAACTAAAACACAGAGAGAAAGATTGCATTTTCCTACAGCCTGCTGTCCCCAGGGACTTTCTTTTCTGAGCACATGCTTGTATATATGTTTGATCATCATCTTAGCTTGAATTTGGGATTATATCTTAAAGTTCATGATTCTTTTGCTTTTGATCTGGTGTTGGGGATTGAACCTTGTATATGTGGGGTAGGTTCTCATACATAGTTCCCACATTGAGCTACACTCCTCCCCCTTTTTATTCTGATACTTGGCTCTCTTGTGCTGGGCATTGAACCCAGGGCTTCATATGTGCTCGGCAAGTGGTGTCTGCCTGACTACACCCTTGAGCCACCTGTTTATTTCTAATTAAGCAGACCATTTGCATATTCTTGCGTATTTCCCATCACTATAAGAGTTTTTATTTATTTATTTTTACTATACCCCAATGGTATGAAGTGTACTTTATATAATTACCTAGAATAAATACACATGCATTTACAAACAGTTTTGTGAAACCACTTACTCTTACTATGTACAGTGTACTCTTAAATATTTTACTCTCTATTCTATTTAAAAAGTGGGCCGTGACTCTCTAAATGGCTTTTATGACTCACTGATGATTTGTGGCCCACAGTTGGAACACTACTCCATTAGCATATGAATTTTATTGGCAGTGTTGTGTTTATTATATGATACAGGCCTAGTGTGCAGCATTTAACTGGCTTCATGCGGATGGACATTTGAATTGCTTTCAGTGTTAGAACAAACATAGTGAGCAGATGCATACAGAGCATACATATTCGTGCATGTCTATACATAATGTGTATCCCCTCCCTTTCTTCCTCCCTCTCTGTCTCTCTCCCTTCCTTTTTCTTTTCTTGTTTTCACAATGCCAAGTTCAGGCTAGCTTGGGATTCAGGATCTTCTTTCTTGAGGGTCCAAGTGTTGGCATCACAAGCCAGTGCTACCATGCCCCCACCCACAGAGACTTATGTACACATAAACTTACCTATACACATGTACTTCCTGGATATACGTTACAGAATCGAAACTTGGACATTCCTAACGATTTAAAGGCCTTTTGTTTTATGTTTCTATAGTTCTCTGCAGGAGGCTTATATAAATTTGGGCACTCTTGCCCACTATGGAAGGGGCTGTCCTGCTCTCCTTGCCCTTACGTGTAGTAATTGTGTTCTTTTAGTTAATTTAGTATCTCAGTCACAGTGAGAATTTGTGACATTACTCAGCAGTGATCTGCCTGATCTGTGATGGGAATTGCTACTGTGTCTAAAAGCCTTATGCTAATATCCCAAGTCACATGCCCTGCAGGAGAGGTTGATATCCCAAGTCACATGCCCTGCAGGAGAGGTTGATACCCCAGGCCACGTGCCCTGCAGGAGAGGTTGATATCCCAGGCCACATATCCTGCAGGAGAGGTTGATATCCCAGGCTGCATTTCCTGCAGAAGAGGTTGATACCCCAGGCCACGTGCCCTGCAGGAGAGGTTGATATCTCAGGCTTCTTGATCTGCAAGAAATGTTGGGCTTTTACAGTTCCCATGAAAGTCATGAAGAAGAAATGAATGAAAAGACAAATCCTTCATGATGCTTTGTAGATCAAGGTTTCCCATCCTCAGCGTCCAGGGCTCAGGGAGTCTCCCAGGTGCACAGGCTTCAGCAACCATGTACATCATGGTTTTCAGGACCTGTTTCATTGACAACACTCAGACACTTCGTCCATTTGCTTCTGTTTCTTACAGGGCGTCCCTGTATTTAAGCTGGACGATGATCTCTGTAAGGAATGGCGTGTACTTGTCACTCAGTGTTTGTTTGCAAAGTCTCAGCTGTCCAGAAAAATAGACATGCACAATTTACATTATAATTTTACTGTATTTTATTACACTTTAATTTATTTAATTTGTGTGTGGGGTGGGTAGGTGGGTGTGCATGCACGCTTGTGCATGCCCATGGGGTGGCATGTATGTGGAACCATGGGGAGTTGGTTCTCTCCTTCCGCTAGATGTGTCTCAGCGATTGAATTCAGGTTGTCGTGCTTGGAGGCAGGTACCATCTTGCTGTTCCCCATTTTACTGTTAATGACAGAGACTGCCAGATGTTAAGTCACCGGATGCTCTTTCTTATGATGATGATATGCTGAGAACAGAGGGAAATTTCCGTGGGAATAGTAGAAGGTGCCAGGGCAGAGTCAGGCTCGGAGAGGCATGGCTGTTGCCTTCAGGGGTAAAGAATCACAGAACCAGTGAGTATCTGAGGGACAGTAGCCCAAGTCTTCTGAAGTAAACCATGGCATATCTCCAGCAGATTTTCAGGTGGCTGCAGTCTTGCACTGTTGAAAAGAGGGAGGCACTGTGTAGACAGACGTGGACCAGTTTCTGAAACCTCTTGTGGAGAAGAGCAGAGGGAAGCCTGGCATGTGGTGTGAATTCGTTTCACCTTGAACTCCCTTCAACAAATGTGTTTGTAGTGTTTCAGTTAAAAATAAATAGCGGGAAAATGGAGGGTAGTGTGTAGCTAAATAGTTCTGGAAGTTTCCCATCAGGAAGAGCTCAGCGGTTGAATATTTGATAACTTACTGTTTGTAGTGAAGAAACTCCAGGCTAATGGTGAGCTCGGAAGTAGAGCCTGCACTTCCCCTATTGGAGGTCCTGTTTTTGATTCTTTGCAGTGTAGAAAACAAAACCATTGTGCAATGGAAGAATTGTGAAGGGAGTTTTCAGTGCGTGGAGGAAATTCATGTGTAGATGTTCGGAAAAAGTGAGCCATGCCACCCAGATGGTGTGGGGCGATTCCTTTCACCTGCATTCAAGCCTGTTTACACACGAGGGGGCCCCTGTCTTTCAGTGAAAAACAGTCCGTTCCCAAGGAAACGATGAGGCAAGCACACCAGGCTACCTTACAGACTGAAATGATGAACCATGTCTAGGGTGACTGATCATCCAAGTGTTTTATGGAAGAATAAAGCATGTCCAAATCCCACACATGCATGCGTTCATCCTTGCTCAGACTTCCTGGTCCTAGAGTCAGTGTTCATCACATCTTCAGCACACAGCATGCTGCATTACACAGACATGAGGATGGAGGTTTGACTTAGTGTGGGGACGCACATCCTTTATCACGGAGTCTCACCCTTGTCTTCTGTTACGGTTGTGTTTACAGTTGGTTTATAGTCCGGTTTTAAAGTCAGGTTTGTTGATTCCAAGCTGTGTGACTGTGGGCTCACGGCTGATATTTCTTTATACTATCTCATAAACAAAGCAGAAAATACAATACCTTTTGCTAGACAGCTGTTAACTGGATTAAGCAAAATACAGTATAGAAAGAGCCTTAACGGACAGCAGCCCTTTGGCCACATGGAATTGAATCCTGTTTTTCATGATGAGAATATTCTGGATAGAGAGGGAAAAAACAGAACAAGATCCTAGAAGGTTGAACCATGGAAGAGGCCCACCTTCAGGGGTGATGGGTCCCAGTGTCAGGGAAACTTAGCTATTCAAGCTAAGTACCTAGACGTCTCTAGCATGTATTTTCCTCTGTCTGGTGTTTCTCAGTTATGTTCATGAGACACCCTTGGAGGCATTATTTACTTTTATGTCGCTATCACAGACCCAATGTGGGCAACTTAGTGGAGGAAGTCTTTATGTTGTCTCATGTTTGTCACGGATGAGCAGCCCTGTTCACATCATGACTGACAGGAAGCAGAGAGAGTGAGGTGGGAAGAGACCAGGGACAAAATACCTCAAGGACCTTCCAGTAGTGACCAGCTGGCTTCTTCCTTTTCAAGTTTCCACAGACTTCCAAAATGATGCTGTTGGCTTGGGACAAAGCACATAAGTTATAAGTCATGGAGGACATTACATTTTCAAAGGATAAATACTTTTAAACACTTTTAGCTCTATGAAATTTGGGGGCACATCAAAAAAGAGTTTGGAGATGCGGGGCTCCTCTCAGAACTCAGTCTGGGGGCAGTGAGCAAAAAGAATCCAGAAGGAGAAAGTATGTTTCTTCTTAAGAAAGAAATAAGGTGCAGTGCTTAAAACATGACCCCAGGTGTAAAGCATAGAAAATTCTGTTTCAGTATTTGTGCATGTGTGTGTGTGTGTGTGTGTGTGTGTGTGTGTTCATGTGTGTGTACACCCGTGTGTGGAGGGAGGCCAGAGATCAATCTCAGGTGTTGTTTTCAGCAGCTGACACCTTGTTTCTTAAGATAGAGTCTCTTATTGGAACCTCGAGCTCACCAAGTAGGTGCCAGCAAGTTCCTGGGATCACCTGTTGGGTTTATGAGCATGCACCATCCTGTCGGGCTATTTTAACAACTAGGTTTTGGAGCTCTGAGCTGAAATCTTCATCCCATGCCGCAAACACTTATTGACCAAGCTGTATCCCTAGCCTCCTTGTTCAAAATTTGTGTTTTGAATCCTCTGGAATACCAGCTTTGCTGTAAGTACCATGACACAATCTTATTTTTCTGGGCCAGGAGGTGGGAAAGTCTCTGGAAAAGAAGCTGTTCCATCCCAGGCGAACCTGTTCCCACCCTCTTCTGCAGTGTAGTGAACTTGAATAGTATCATTCAGGCAGCCAGAAAAGCCAGAAAGAGCACTTATCTTTCTGGGATTTCAAACACAAAGAGAGATTCCCAACTACAAATTAGTGATGCCTTGTATTGTAAAAGACTCGAATCCTCCGATTTTCTACTTCCTTCCTTCCCCTTCTTGTTGTCATGGGGACTTCTTTTCCCTGACTTATTATATCTTGCTCTTCAGAAAAAAATTATTGCTTTGGGACCCTTGGGTCTCACGTGGGACATTTTTCACTGCTCATGGTGTAATACACAGAGGTAATTTCTTTCAAATGATTTTTGCTTGAAGTGGTTTTCAATGAATTGAGAAGGGTAAGGATGTGAATGAAGCACGGAGTCCCTGGCGTTGGGTCCAGGCATAGAGCATTAAATGTGGATTGTACGATTGCCTCCACAGTACATGAATAGACAGCAATATAAAGGGAACAACAGGAAGGGAGCGGCATTACATATTGCTTCCATCTCTCCAGTCTCTTCCTGATCACTTTGGAACATTTTATTGTATTTCAGAGACTGGACGTTTTAATCAAGAGAGAATAGTTACTACTTCTCAGAAGTGAAGACTAGTTGAAGACTTGGGGAACTGGTTAGACAATACAGTCTTCCTGACTGCACGGAGGAGTGATAAGTTATGCCCCTACTCACTTCCCAGCGGCCTCAGCATCTTGTCTCATCTTTGTGTCCTTTGAGGTTCTTGTACATGAGCCATTTTTTTTCCTGTTGACACCTTAATCCCTAAACTAAAAAATTTAGTGCTGGAATGGTTTCAAGGGATGTTTTCTTCTCGTGACATTTTCTCCTTCCTTCCATGTTTGGCTTGGAGGGTCTTCATGATCACTGTTGGTATCTATGATTTGCTCATAGAACTCATAAATGTCTCTCACACTTACAGGTAACATTTAAGTCTTTTTCCTTTTCTTTAAAATAAGCAAAGGAAAAAGACCCATAGGGAAGAATCCAGAAGTTTCTGTCTTGGGACTATACACCTGAGTTTCTAGGTAGACCTTCTCTGTGGAGTCTAAGGAAGCTGCCAGGTACCCGTGATAACACAAACCATCCCAAGAAGCTGCCTGGAGCTCAGAGTCCGGGAGTTTTGTAAGGGTGCTTTCTCATAGGCATGGTGTGCCGAGTGACTGACCTTAGCTACTTTCCCCTCTTGTAGAAGGAAGCTGCGGGGCTGTGTCCCGCCACCCGGCTAGCTTTACCTAAAATAATTACATGGAAACTGTATTCTTTTAAAACACTGCCTGGCCCATAGTTTCAGCCTCTTATTGGCTAATTAACCCATGTTTAGTAATTTATATAGCACCACGAGGGGTGGCTTACCAGTAGAGATCTTAACCTGCGTCCATCTCTGAGAGGAGAGGCATGGCCTATGGCGACTGCCTGAATTGTCTGCCCACTCCTTCTTCCCACAGTTCTGTTCTGTCTACTCCGCCTACCTAATTTTCTATCTTATTAAAGGGCTGAGGCAGTTTCTTTATTAGCCAATGAAATTAACACATAGACACTTCTCCATCACCCTCTGGCCTTTTTCCCTCAGAACAGGGATATGCTGTCCCTCCAACCTGCAGACTACCACAAACAGCTCATCACTGTAGGCTGCCATATTGTCATATTATGCATATGTTATAAGGTTCTCAGTGACGCAAAGCCCTGTGCTCAGTCGAGATATCCCAAGGGCTCCCATGTAATCCTGCTACCTGGCCACAGAACAGCCCTTTCCCCCGAATGTGCAGGCTTGGGGACCCCAGGCCTGCTAAGCAATCCTTCAAGTCCAGTCCCATAAAACACACAAGGGAGCTCAGGCAGGGGCGGGCTGCTAGAAAAATGGAGATGTTTCCTCATTTTCTGGACAACCGGAAGCACTGCATGAGACGGATGGAGGGCTCGCATTTTTCCACTGCCCTGCAGTGAGCAAACAGCTTTGGAGGAATATACCTCGGAAGGATCACCTTTTCCATGACTTTTGCAAAGAAGCAGTTTCTTGAGGCTGTGTGTTTCTGTGGCTCTTACTCATCTCAGATTAGAGGAGAAACGTCACAGACTCATAGGATGTGGCTAGCTGTGGCCAGACAGTTGTTTCAGCCAGAGCAACTGGGGCAGGGTTCTAGCTGTTCACTTGGGAAAATGATTTCAGAAAATGTGTGTGTGTGTGTGTGTGTGTGTGTGTGTGTGTGTGTGTGGTGTGCTGAGTTGAACACTCAGTCTTCTTCACTCTAGGGAATCTATTCACCATGAAGCTACACCCCTACCCCCAAAGAAAATCTTCTAAAATAAACGAGTGTTTTCTTCTTGCTTTCACTCCTTCGCTTCACCCCAAAACTTGACGTCCAGAAGAACATGAGGAGAAACTGCCAAGTGTCCAGAGGCAGTCTACACTGAAGTCCGCTGATGCGGGTCAGCACAGGAGATGGTTGTTTCCGCCAGGGCTGGCTCATTTGCTGAGTGTTGTGGATGTGCTGCTCTCAGACTGACCCCTGTGGCTCTGCGGCTGAACAATAGGAAGGAAGTGCATGATTGTGTTCATGCTAACAAGCGCAGTAGAAAATCAAGCTCTTCCTCTTCTGGTGATTCACAGTGACACCCATGACCTCCAGACGACATTCTGGGGGCCACTCTGGATGGCCAGAGTCAGTGTGACCCTGTGTGTCTCTCTACATCCTACAGGATCCTCAGGAAGTAGAGATTGACAGTACTCCTCCAGCACAAAACATTGGCAGCTACGGATATGAGAAACATCACAGTGTTTGAAGGGGCAATTAAATTTCTGGCAGTAGGCGGCTGTGCATGGATTTCAGGAAACCTATAGTTTCTTTGGTGACCTTTGTCCTTGCTACTTCCTGGCTATGTGATGAGAGATGTCATAATTGATTGGTCCTTTTGTCCTTTGGTGGTTATTCATCATTGCTTATAGTTTATCTGAATAATCTTGCCTTTAAAGATCTCTGTTCTGGATAAATTGGGCTTGGTCATTAGTCTCCCTGGTGTCTTGGTAGACGGTGGTAAGGTCATCATCAGGCCTCATCAGGATTCGTCATGTTTTCCAGGGTAGCGAGTGAGACCCTGCAAATCTTTCCTAATCCTGTTGTTTGGACCAGGCTGATTCACCTCCTAGTTTTATGGATGACAGGAGACTCAGGCCAGTCACAGTTAACAGAGAGATGGTTATAATAAGTATGGAAGCTAAACTGAGCAATGAAACTCTCCCTTAGAACCATTACTGAGTTGAGTGGGAAAATAGGATTCCCTTTCTTCTGCGTCAGTTTGCCATTTTAAAATCAGTCCTAGGCCACCATCCTCCAAGTAAGAGATAATCAAGGTATGGATTCCTCCTGGTTTTGAGCCCTGGATGCAGCTGAGCCTGAAGCCACCAAATGATGCTAGGATTCCCAGTCAGTTCTCAATGATCAGAAAAGGCCTGACACTTCCCATCCTCCACTGTTTATACCCTTGAGTCTGGTCCCTAAACTGAAGCCCAGGCGATCATACCATCTGACCCATGAAAGGTTTCTACTTCTTTATGTTTCTTAATTGCCTCAAAAAAAAAAAAAAAAGGATTTTTCCCTAAGGTCTGAGCAACTGTCTTAGTTTTCTTTGTATAAAGTACCCTGAAAAAAAAAAGCAACTTAAGGGAAGAGAGGGTTTATTGTGGTCTTCAGGTCAAGGTTACAGTCCATCATCTCAGCAGGACTTTGAGACAGCTGGTCACATGGCATCTGTAGCCGGGAATCAGAGAGACATTCATGCTCACTTTTCTCTTTTAAAAAAATAAAAGCTCAGGCTCTTGGCCCAGAGAATGTTGAATAGCTTTTTCCACTTCAGTAAACGTACCTCAGATCGTCCCTCCGTAGGCATGCCTAGAGGCTTCTTTCTCAAAGAATCCTAGATCTCATCAAGTTGACAATTGAGATTAATAATCATAACAGGGAAGCTAAAGTTTTTGTTTCATTTTTGAGACAGGGTCTTATTACGTATTCCAAGATGGCCCTGAATTGAGTCCTCCTTCCCAAATGCTGGGGCACAAATGTGTTGCCATGCCTGGGTCATTAGGATGGCGATACAAGACAATATAGGAAGAACATGTCTCAGACCTTGTCTGAGACCTCTGCCCGTCACGGTGACCCCGAAGAATGACATGCTTCTTAAATGTATGCAGCTCATTTGAAAACAAGCCATGTTCCATTGAAGATACTTATTAATATCTGCAAGGTGGAAAGCATGGTGTTGCTGCAAAGATTGTGTGCCACATAGCACATATAAAATTCCTGGCAGCCACTGGATGCTTCATAAATGTTCTCAGATTTCCTAGAATCTGTAAGATGCACTTTGATGCATGTGATTACTAAGAATAAAGCACTGCTAATTAAACCATGACACCACTCTTGCATTTAGAATTTTGTGTTCATTGAAAGAGCATCCTTATCCTTAGACATTCATCTTCCATTAGTCCTGTATATTCATCTATCAGAAAAAAGAAATTGGTCCAAGAATGCCAAAATGTCCAGAGTCTGACCCTCCTAGAGCACCCTAGTTCCTAAAGTGTTCCTCTCCTCAGGCTCCATAGTATTATACTGAGGTGCCTCAAGGATGTGGATCAGCATCATTCCTGGGGTGTTCCATTACTCTCCCCAGAATCTTCTTCTGCCTGGCCAGTGGTTATCATGTGACCCATTCTGATTTCAGTTAGATAAAAATCAGAAGACAAACAAGGTTGAGGAAATGTGTCAGTTTTTTTCACGTGTCTTTGCTGGCGCTGGAGTGATAAAAATGGCCTGACTGTATCCCATGCAGTAGACAGAGAGGACGATGTGTGGATAGCCAGGTTCCATGCCCTGATGTGCATGAAGTCTTCCCATGCTCACAGTACTGAAACTAAGTACTCCAAGGCTGTGCACTGATGCCAGCAAAACCAACTCTTACCCCATCGCTGATGATAACATAAGCCAGTTACCCTTCTTTCTCTTTCTTTTCTGAGTAGCCCGAGTGTGTTCCTTGCTTGGAGCCCTTGCCCTTACTCTCCTATTTATTAGTGACTCCTAAACAACCCTAGTGCTCTTCCTTCAGAGAGGTGAGAGTGGGCATTTGACTGCCCGGTGACCAGAGAGTGGACCCAACAGTTGCTTTTAGATTAGTGGGATCAAATGGTGGAAAATGGTCATCATGCTGAAGACAGATACCAATACAGCCTAATCCCAAGAGCCTTCTTGAAAACCTGCCCATCAATTGGGCCTCAGTTCTTTCCATCTCCCCCTTGTCAGACTTTCTTCATGCCTGATGCATGCATAGATATCAGAGCAAAGCCCACTCACAGGCCACAGCCCAGCTCTCTGCAGATCAGGCTGCCTAGGTCACAGCACTTGATCTTTCCTGTTTGTAGAACTTGCCGCTCTATGATCTTGTCTCTGTTGCTCATCTGTGTCCTTGTTTTTACTTGGGGCCTCTCACTGGTACATCTCCACCATGAGAAGAAGGAAGTTAGCTGTCTTGTATTCTGCTATCTCCTCAGCTTCTGGGGCAGAGCTGTGTGCTGACTACATATTCATCCCATGCATTGCATGCATGGATAAACAATGATCCAACTGTTCATGAATTATTCTCTGTCTCTAGTTGGACTGATAGTAATCTCTACTCACCTACTTTTCATCGTATATTTGAGTTTTGTTTTTATTTTGGGGGAATGGCACTATTTTTTTTTTAAAAAAAATAGAAGCAAAATTCCAAAGACTGGCTAGTCGCAAGTCAGCTGTCACCATGACTCTGAGATTGTTGTTTCTGTTTCTAAGGAGCCATGACACTCTTCATCTGAGTCAAAGTGAATTGGACAGGTGCTGTCTGAAGCTGATTGTTTCTGGAGAGTGCCTTGCAGAGCAAGACTCAGTGCACATCACCGTCACCTGTCTGTTTGGGATGGTAACCCATGGGGGACATTATGATGTTGGTTGTTGAAAGATGTCCATTCCACTTAGGGTTTCTTCGAGAGTTCAGGTTCGCAGACCTTTTGATTACATGAAGGAAAAAGGCTGTTCTGACAGCAGCATTTCCTTGAGTTTAAAGTGATTACAGACCTGGCAGTTCTTGAATGCTTCCTTCAGACAGATATACAGGAAGCGACCTAGGGGGAGACTCCTCAGCCAATGCTCACACTCCCTTTATAGCAAGGACTCTCTTCTGTTGGTAGATACATGCATTTGCGAGTTAGGAACAGACCTTGGTTGAAGGCACAGTCCAAAGTCTCAGGGTCCAAGTGGCCTCCTTTTCAAGATGGTGAGTTAACTTGGTCAGGGCAGGACAGGTAGAATGAGAACTAGATGACCGGCTTGACTTCATGGAGAAGAGCACGGGAGAACAAGGATGTGAACTATACAGTCATTGGACAGTGTGGGACTTCCCCTTCCCCTGGACTTTCATTTAGAGTTTCCCTCTAGAATCTATCACTATTACATCCTAAAATTATACTGTGCAGAGTTGTGTATCTCTGTGTGTAAACTTCTGCAGGAAGTGCAGTAGTTGGAGGAGCTTTCCTTCTTGACTCATCTGTCCTCATTTTTTTCTGATGTAGGACTTTAGCAAGTGTGAAAAATCCATTATATGCAGACATCTTCTCTGTCCCATTTTGCATTTGAAAATCAGAGATGGATCATAATTTTTTATTGCTTTAAATGATGTATTCCTCAGTCTTTTTTGGTTTTGTTTTGTATATATATATATATATATATATATATATATATATATATATATATATGAATGCATTTACCTTGCCAAGATTTGATTTTGAGTACCAGCCCTGAATTTCCTTAAAGGATGTATTCAGAGTAAAATAAAAGCTGGACAGGAGGATGGATCCAGATTGGTAGGATTGTGTGCAGCTGAACAAAGAACTTTGAATTAAAACTTGCTTAAACTTTAGATATAGTTTCAAAAGTAAAGAGGGGACATTGTAGCATCAATGGAATGAAAGTGGAGACCACCATAGTGTAGGACATGTACAACAATCTCTGCATGGCCACATTGAATAGATTCCAATGAGTTTGGTGAGACCGTGTCTGCCTGGCCTGTGCTTGGTGCTGCCCCATGCTACATACACCTCTTTGCTCTTGAGGAGTCTGTGGTAATCAGAGAGGCATGACCAGCTCAGAAATGCACATGATGACAGATTGGCCATCACAGAAACCAACTGCAGAAGATAACTAATTTGATCATATTACTGCAAAGTCCCCAAGGTTGGCTGTGGGTGATCAGCCAGGTGCATCTGAGTGAGCAAAGGCTTCCTCCCTCCACCAGCTCCATCCGTCAGCTCTTGGCTGGACTTTCTTCATGCTGGCTTCATTTAAAGACGTTTTAGCCACAGTGTAGTGACAATGACTCCCTGGCAGCTTTGTGCATTCATCTGACTAGCTTGGATGTTGAGGATGGGGCGTGCTTCCTAATAATGTCATTCAAAGTCTCAGTGCTGACTCCTATGGATCCTGTCACTCTGAACCCTACTGTGGTGATTATGTAGTTCTTGGTCAGGTCTGAAACATGAGCAACCTCTGAGTCAAGCCAGTGCGTTAAGTCCTGTGGTAGATGTTAATTCTATCAAGAACTATGGCAGAGCATATGGTCCTTGGGGAGGACGGGGTGCTGTTTAAGAGTACATTATGAACAAGCTGAAGGAACAGAGGTTTCTCATATTCCTTTAATTTTTTCCTAAGGAATTAGATATACTTTTTAACTGATATGTGAAAATTAGACGCATACTTCTTGATCGCTCAGCCTTTAGAGTCTTGTGGCTGTTGTTTTTTAAACTAAGCTCTCTCTGGGCCCTTAAGCCTCCTGCTTCACATTCCACGTCTCGCAAGCTAATCCTTGACATCTGCTCCACCGCTCTGAGCATGTGTCTGCCTCACTGGCTTTCGTCCTTACCCATCCAAGGCTGGACTTTAAGTTCTTCCCCTCTCTCTTTGGCCGCTCTGCCTAAGGTGTGTGTCAATTTCTGATGCGCATCTTGAACTTTCTTCCTGTTGTTTTACATTTTCATCAGACACTCTGTATACCAGCCACTCTATAAACCAGAACTCTGCTGGGTTTCTGACAAGCACCTCATTGGAGGCACTAGGGAGTCCCCAGTGGCCACGTCAACACTACAAGTGGTTAATCCCAGTGATTTACCTCAGATCAGGGCACTCCTGGAGGACTTGAGTGTCTCATGGAGGCTGATGCAACATTACGTCCATGTGACCAGTGTGCAGATACTATGGACAAAGACATGTGTCTTTGATTCTTGCCTTTTGGTACAACCTTAGATAAGCTATTTAACCTTTTTATCCCCAGTTTGCCCATCCATACAAATGGGGACCGAGTGCCTACTGCAGAGAGTTGTGAGAAACAAGTGAGCTATGCACACAAAGTCTCAGAACAGCATGTTGTATCATAACTTTGAAACATGGGAGATACACTGTGGGGGAAGTCGTGGTATAATTGACTTAGTCAGGGGGCAGTAGGGTTGAAATATTTAGTTTAGAAGCAAGGGTGGTAGGCTTGCTCAATGGCAACCTTGTTGCATGTGTTGGATGTATCATAAAGCCCATTCTTAGTTCTTCATGGTTCTAGATGGAGTGTGAAGGTTTTCACCTGGTCCATCCCTGCTCAGCGTTACCCTCTGAGGTCTGAGAATCCTAAACCCTTCACTCCTTACCTTCCTAAGCTCTTGATGGCCCTCTGGCCTTTTCTTCAGCTTCGTCATTGTTCTTTCAGAAGAAATTTCTAGCAGTTCCGTGTCCCTGCAGCCGGCTAAGATGGCTGATATCTCACCTTTGTACTTTATGCCTTGCCTTAATTATTTTCCCTGTCACCAAGGTAGTTTAAAAATATCACCTGTGTCTCAACCTAATGGTGCGTTTTGTGGCCAAGGGAGACCCTGAGAGACATAACTTTCTAAGTTGTCCTTATTTAGGTCAGTCTTTCTCATGGTCTCATTTTAAAATTTTATTTTATTTATTTTTTGGAGAATTTCATATTTGAGTGCTGTGCTTACATCATTCCTCATCCCTCTTCTCTCCCAAACTCCTTAACTGTCTCCCCCACTCTGTCAAATCTATGGCCTCTTGATCTTTAATTATTATTGCTATATAATTTATCAGCACAACCTGGTGAGTTTATTCTTTGTTGCTCACATGTATTTAGGGATTGGTCTGGAGTTTGATTCTGCCAACCAATGTGATAACCACACTTGCCTCGTGTGCAATGTGAAATGAAGAAACTCAATGTATGAGTTAAGATAAGACCTGGCTAACTGCAGAGCAGAAATAGCTCAGATTATGGTAGCTCCAATAAGTACTAGTTTATTTTCCTCACTCAGGCCTGGTCTAAGATGGTTCTTCCCAGTATTCCCAAGATAGATGCCACGGCTTGGGATGAAGCCCCTGACTAAATATTTCAAACAGTTCCTAGCTTCTCCTTGACCATCAGAGAGTTTGCCTGCTTTCAACGAATGCTTGTTCATGTTTAATATTTTGCCTCAGTTTAAGATGTCTGCTGGGACTGTAGGCACAGACTTCCATTTTAAGTGGAGGAGATAGAAAAGACAAAAAAAAAAACAAACCCATGCATTTCCTCTTTTCATTAAAGGTGTGTTTCTGGAATCTGAGACACTTTTTACCATTGAGCAGGACTCAACTGAATGAGTAGTGGCAAGAGATTCTGGACAGAGTATTGTCTGGAAAATGATGCACAGATAAAAAATGAGGGCTCTAAATACTAAAGATGAAGGAATGGAGATGGCAAGGTGAGGAAGTGGTCATTGTCACCTTCAGTTTTTAGTGACAATTTATAAGTGTCAAGTATTGAGTCATGCATGCCTTTGGTCAGTGGCTGCCATTTTTGAGATGATGGTTCTATCCCTTCTCTCTCAGTGACCCTCCAGCCAAGTGGTTTTCACTGGTGTGGTAATTGCATGGTGGTCACGGGGTAATGAACCACTTTATAATTGGATCTGAATCCTCCAACCCAGGAGGTATTTTTCATGCTTCATACTGTTAAACTTATTAGAAGCCCATGACAGGGGAGATCACAGACCCGGGGGGGGGTTGTTTCACTAAATGGGCATGTTGTTAAATCAGCTTTTAAAATTTGTGTTTATACTTGTGGATTTGTGCTGATCTCTATCTTGGCCAGAGAAGCTCCTTTTTGCTTGAATAGTGGTTAACATGTAACTGGTCACAGTGCTGAGAATAAGTGAGTGTGAACACCCAGCCAAAGGTGAGCCATTTAGATTGATGTCTCTCTAACCAAGGCTCAGAGGACATCATGGAAGAATGGGTGGAAAGGATGTAACAGCCAGAGCATAGTCAGGAGTGCTGTGAAATGCTGACTTCTAGAAATGACATGGCTGATGTACGCATCAGCTTGTAGCAGCTGTGGTTGCCTACGCAAGACTTGCATGAGATGAAGCCAGCCAAAGCTCCAGCATGGATGGGGAGGGGATTTTGAGATTTCAGCTCTAGAGGATAAGCTATTGGTAGTTCATGGTGGATGAAGGAGGGAAGAGTCGTTTTTATTTGGGGGATAGATGATGGTAGGTTGCCTATGCCCCAGTGGTTGGCCTCACGACCACTAACTCATGTTCAGCACTAATTATACGAAGTGGGATAATAGTAAGAATTATAATTGTGACAAAAAGAAGAGATAAAGTACAGAGGGAAATAGCTTGGGAGTAGTTTGGGGGAGGTAGTATGGGGTAGATGAGATCAAAATACATTGTATTTATTTGTGAAGTTTCAAAGAATAAAACATTTTAGGAAGGAATTTATGATTGTATATTTTTAAAGATGCAGATTTCTGAGCTATGTTCTGTACTTTTTATGCACAGTAGCTAATTTCTTACTGCCCACTAATTCAGTTTTATTAAAGCAGAATTTATATTCAGTAAGCTCTCCCAACTCTGAATGTTAATTTTGTGGAGGTTGATTAATTAATATAAAAATGTAACCATCACAATCATCAATATATAGAACATTTATGAGATCTGCAGATTTTTTTCTAGTGTCCCTTGGCAGTCTTTATACATTATGATCTTTTACCTTTAGCTTGCTTGCTCCCCTGTGGCTGTGGTAAAACACAGACCAAAACCAACTTTGGGAGAAAGGGTTTATTTGGCTTCCAGGTTACAGTTTTTCATGAAGGGAAGCCAAGACAGAGGCTCAAGCCAGGAACCCAGAATCAGAAACTAAAAGGGAAACCATAGAAGAAATCTCTTTATGGACTTGCTATTTCATGGCTTGCTCAACCAGCTTCCCCATGCCGTCCAGAACCTTCTGCCCAGAGATGGTACTACCTGCATCAGGCTGGGCCTTTCCACATCAATAATTAATCAAGAGAATGACCCCTGATTTTCTTACAGATCAATATGATGGAGGCAGTCATCAATTGAGGTTCTCCCTTCTCAGGAAACTCTAGTTTTTGTCCAGCTGACAAAACTGATCTAGCATACACAGTATGCATTTTTTGTGTATCATTAAAATTTGAAATTTATCAATGTATATGTTTTAGGTAAAAATAAGCTCTAAAAATCAATTTGTGTATCATTAATATCCTCATATAATCTGTTACATTATGGAAATTTTCTTTTGAGATGTTATGTTTGGCAGATATTCAAATACAATATCCTCTGTGCATAGCTACTTCCCTTCATTTTCTCTTGATGAAGTTACCCTGCACTTCTTAGGATACATCCTTGGTGAGTCCTCCCTGCTGCCCATTGAGCTTGTTTCGCTGTAATGAAGGCAATGTTGGTAGGGACAACTGACCATTGAGCTTGTTGTTCATGACTTACCTATTGATTCTCAGGTTACTATAAGCCTGCTCCATTGGACTGTGAGATGCTTAAGGTGGAGCTTATGTTTGCCCCTCATTGACTTCCCAGTACCTACAGCAATACTTGATTAAACAGCAGTGCCTGTCAAATGTTCTAGAGTGGATTCATTGAGCGCTGTGTGGTGTTACATTGGGTTAGTGTGGTATAAAAGGTTGTGTGTCAGTCAGGGAACACCACAGAGGAGACTTAGAGAAGGCTTTGCAGAGATTGTCATCTGCACCTTTAGGGAATGGACTGAACACGGAGAGGGATTCAAACATCCCAAGAACAGCAGTTGGTGTGCACAAAGGCGTGAATGTGTGTGTGGAGAGGAACATTTGGAAGTAAGAAGAGCTGAAAGCGACCAGAGTGTAAGTCGTGCAGCAGCAAGGAGGGGACCAAGTGGAGAGTCAAAAGATGCTATTAGCCATCACAAAGAATCAGAAAGAAGTGGCTGGAATTTGATGGTTGACATGGCAAAACACCCTCTTCATTATTCTCAGGTACTGGTGATGCCGCTTCTCTCCTTAGATTTATGGCCTTTAGAGACGGTGAACATATTCCTCTGGGCTGCTGCAGAAGGTATCATGATGACTTGTGTTCAGCACCATGAGCTGTGGACAGCACCCAGTGCAGGGCTGAGCTCTGCTACTGTCCTCATACAGGTCAGGCTTGTCTCTTGGTATGGCATGTGGCGGCTGAGGGCTCCCCGCCTGAGATGACAGAGTATTAATATGTCAGATGAATAAGCAACAGCAGCCACACTCACTGGTGGTGTGCGGAACCTGGGCATCTCTTCCTCATTGATCCCCACAGCTCTTATCAGGCAGATGTGATTTTTGCTCCTCCCATAGAGGAGGGAGCTGACATTTTCATAGGGGAATGACTGACAGATCTGGATCTAACTTGGGTCTCCCTGACACCAGTGTTTGTGTATGTAGCCGCTGCACTCTACTTCCAGAAAGCTTTAGAAAGCTCTTGTGGACACTCTCAACACCCTTGCAGTGCACGGGCATGGATGTTCCTCAGTGGGGAACTAGCACTGCAGAAATCTCATAGTTGGAATCTTGTCTGAGCATCTCAGTGACCCTGGGTGTAGGGGGAGGGAAGGTTTTTGCTGTCTCACTCTTCCCGAGTTTCAAAGGGTGCCGTCAGCTAAATGTGTCAGCTGGTGAGCAGGTGTGTGCATTTGAATGTTCAGACAATTGCACCTGTGAAAGAGAAACAGCGGAATCCAGAGATTCAGTTTATTCCTCAAAGCAATAGGAGTCTTTGAAGCTTTGCTCAGTGGTGGTGGTCTTGGGATATGAGGTATTTTCTTACTAATATCACTTAAAATTGTACTTCCCTACTGGTTGTCTGGGACGTCAACCATGGTGGGGGTATCTTGAAACATGTGAGAGCTGGGCTGGGTTCTCTGCTGTGCTGCTGGGTTTCTGACTGCACTTGGGTGGCATGGTCATGTATGGCAGGGACATTTCTTTCTTAATGGCTGCACGCTGCTCCCCTCCCCCTTTGAAATGAGCCCATACCGTGCTCCATTAGCTGAAATTGACATGGTGGTTATTTTCAGTGCCATTTCTTTACAGAACTCTGTCTCACTGTGCAGTGCGAGCTGTTCCTCCTTTGCTAAGTGGAATGAAGGACCCCTGGGAAGGTGTAGTGGCAGCCTTTCAAAGGCTGCAAAGACCAGCTCCCCCTGCCCCCCCCCCCCGCCTTCCCAATCCCCCAGCCCCCAACAACTCTGAGAGCATCACGTGCTCCAGAAACATTAAGCATTCCTCCCTCAATGCAGAATCCTCTGGAAATCTCTGAATCAAATAGCCCCATGATAAAAATGCATGAAGCAATATCCTTATTGGTAAACGTACATATCCAGCTGAGGTACTGTACATGGTAATGCAATTTTCTATGCAAAAAGAGTTTATCTCCATCCAAATATTATTCCATGTCATTATTCATTCGGGAAAGGTGATTGCTGTCCTAGGTTAACTGATTGAACCTAAGGAACCAAAGCTTCAAGCTTATCTTACTGGCTATTGCCTGACTCCTCATAAATTGCCAGTAGATTGGTAGGAATGTATAAATGTACACTCCATTAGGAAATATTAAAGTTTTTGTACTGGTTTAGAATAAAGACAGGATTAAAGGGAGCATTTCTAAGATTCAGTACAGCGTGAAATTGAAATCCTTTTTGGCATGTGAAATACACAATATGAATATTCTCCCTGTTTTCTGAGAGCTGGAGGATTATGGAGGCTGGACACATGATTGCAGAATTCACCTGTGGGTGCTGAAGCAGGAGAGGCAGGAAACTCAATTTCGTGTTTCTCAAGTCCATGCCTGTTAATTATCAAATTCTTAACAGGAACAATGACAACAGCAATAAACATTTCTTAACTATGTGTCAGATAGTGTTGAATATGCTTGTCCATCTCTGGATAGATTTTTTTAAAGAGTGATTAAGAAGCCGGGACAGTAGGGTTCCGGTGTTATGGCTTAAATCTGAAATGCTGCACAAGCTCATTTGTAAAAGCCTAGGACCCTAGCTAGCGGCACTCACTTTGGAGGTGGTGGGAACTTTAGGTAGTGCAGCTCCGCAGGAGGAAGTGTGTCACTGTGAGTGGTCCTTGGGAATATACCATTCCTGGATGATTCCTCTACTCTCTCTGCCTCCTCTCCCACCCACCCCCACCATCACGATGTTCCGTTAAGAAAGCACTTGAGGCCCAATGACCATAGACTCCGTCACCCGTATCTTGACTCAGAATCACCCTTATTTCTTTAAGTTGTGCCCACAGTCGCCAGGGATACACTAAGGACTAACACACCTGGTTTGAAATTCACATCTTGCCTCTTCTGTGTGCATCCAGACAATATTCTCCCCGTGGCACAGTTTCCCATTTGTCAAAGTGAGTTACATGATAGAATGTATATAATATCCTCAGAAGTGTAAGCGAATTCTCGTTGGTTGGTTGTCATTTTTGTTATTTTGTTCTGTTTCCTTTTCAAAGCACACCATGAGGTAGCCATTAATCTCATCTAATTTTGCCTATGTTAAAGCTAAGGCTGGTAATGTAGAAATTGTTGCTCCGTTGAAGAAACTGCATCACACGTATGCTCTAGCATGGTATCGCTGCAGTGAAAAGCAACCACCATTTCATTATACGCCTAGATTCTGTGTGAGAATAACCTCGTGGATGGCATGATTGCATAGTCTCTGCTGCACAGTGTCAGGGGCCTAATATGGGATTATCTGAATGGCTTATGATGGAATCTTCTGGAATGTTTTTTTGTTGTTCTTGTCATAGCTGTTTTTCTTCTCTTTTTCTTTTCTCCTTCCTTCCTTCCTTCCTTCCTTCCTTCCTTCCTTCCTTCCTTCCTTCCTTCCTTCCTTTCTTTCTCCCCAGGGTCCCACTAAGTCACTCTGACATATATAACTCACTCTGTTCCTCAGGTTAGTCTCAAACTCATGATCCTCTTGGCTTAGTCTCCCAGAGGCCTGGGATTGTAGGTATAATTTACATAGCATGATTGGAAAGTTTTTTTCTTGTGCGTAGGGCCTGGACTGGTCAGCCAAACTTGATTGATGAGAATCCCTATCCACAATTTATTTTCCTGTGTATAGCTTCTTCATATAGCTTGTATTTACTCATATCCTGGTAACTGAGATGGATATTCTTTGTAGTCAGCTTGACTACATCTGGCATTATTTAAATTCTCAAGTAGCTGGGCACATTGTGAGAGATTTTTAGTTAATTGGATTAGATTTTTGAGATAGAAAGATTGTAGTGGTTGAAAGAAAATAGCCCCCAAAACTATAAGCACTATAAGGAGGTGTGGCCTTTTTGGAGTAGGTGTGGCCTTGTTGGAGGAAGTTTGTCACTGTGGTGGTGGGGGGTGAGCTTTGAGATCTCCAATGCTCAAGCTACACCCAGTGTCACAGTTCACTTCCTGTTTCCTGCAGATCAAAATTTAGAACTCTTAACATTCTTCTCTAAGATCATGTCTGCCTGCATGCTACCATGTTTCCTGCCATGATGATAATGAACTAAACCTCTGAAATTGTAAGCCACCCAAATTAAATGTTTTCCTTTATAAGAGTTGCTGTGGTTGTCGTGTCTCCTCATAGCATAGAAACCGTAACTAAGATAAAGACCCAGTTTAAATCCAGATCAGTTGAGTTCGGAAGACCCATCCTACATCTGGACCATACCTTATCATGTCAGCCTATATAAAGGACTTGAAAAAGAGAGGCTTTTGCTCTTTGCCTACTTATCTTCCATCTCAGTTCACTGATATTAGAATCGACTTCGGCAGAATTTCAGTGTATACTGGAGACCAGCTGAGACATCCACCTGTCGTAGAGCATTACTTTAGCTATGTAAAGGTATGTTGTATTTGTTTAAACAGGCACAGATGTGTTACATTTGTTTATGCTGCACTCTTTTGAATTATGTAAAGATATGTTCCTGTTTTATCTTGCCTTCCTAAGGTACCTGATTGGTCTAATAAAAAGCATAACATAAGGCCAAACATTCATAGCTAATTATAAGTTTTCATGTCATGATTTATGGACTGGTGGTCTGATAAAGCCTGCTACATCCAGCCACATGGACTGAATAACTACTGGATTCTTGGGTTTTGTTGGACCACAGCTGTAAGCTACTCTAGTAAATCATATATATATATATATATATATATATATATATATATATATCAGCTAGGACAACAAAAAAGACATCCCTGAAGATGCCATCGTAAGCCATTCAGACAATCCCATCTAAGGCTTCAGTCACTATCTAGCATAAACAAACCAACTTTGGCCATCCATGGGGCTATTCCCTCCCAGAATCTAGGTGTATAATAAAATGATAGTTTCACACACACACACACACACACACACACACACACACACACACACTCATTTTATCAGTTCTGATCCTCTAGAGAACACAGACTAATACAACAGTATTAGTATTAATTAGTTCTCCTCTAGAGAATTCAGACCTCAGAAACATCTCACCATGCAGCTAGAGCTCCAAGGTCAAATGTTCTCATGGAAGAGATGGAGACGATCCAATATTCCTTGACCTTTTCTTGATGTTGCACACCTGTCGTTTTCTGTTCTAGGCGTCAAAGTGATCCCCAGCTTACTGGAACTCAACCCATTTTCCATGGAAGAAATTCCACGTAGTTTGCAGCTGTGCTTTGTAACCACCGCAATACTGTGGGTGCCTGGTACTCTCTGTGTCTGAATCTTGACTGCTTTTGCCCCATCCAGTATGATGCAGCTCTTGGAGACCTGCATGTGATATGAACCACATGGGGTGCTTCTCAGTACCTGCATACCTGGCTGCTGGCAGTGTTGGCCTCTTGGAGCTGTTGGTATTCACCCTCATGAAGTCTGTCACCTGTGTCTATCCAGACTTTCCTTCTTGTGTGCATATGCGTGTGTGCGCACGTGTGTGTATTTGAGCACACGTGTGTGTGCATGTGTGTGCCTGTGTCTGTGTGCGGTGCATCATCAAATCTCCTCTACCTACCCTCCTTCCCCCTTTCAATCCTTTCCCCAGTACATTCAATTAAGTTCTCTTTGGTGCCTTAGTAATAAAACAGTTCCCTCCACAGCATTAGAATGAATCTCTCTCATTATTTCATTTAGATTGTTGTTATGTTTGAAAACTTGAGGGCCAGGCAGGCAAGAGGAAAAGAATGTTAATTTGCAGGGAGTCCCCATGGTGTGCTGGGAGTATTGCCTTGGAGAAGCCAAGAAGCTGCCACTGGATCTACTCATGGCTACATAAAGAATTGATGAAAGATGCTGAAACCTTCCAGCTCCCGTGTCTGTCATGCTGAGACCCATGACACGGAAGAGAGAGCAGTTGTGTAGGTCTTGGTCAAAGCCAGATTTAATGGCTGATGGCTGATTGCACTAGTTTTTCTTTTTTCATTTAAAAAAAACACATTTGTTTTTCCTGATATTCTCTCTCTCTCTCTCTCTCTCTCTCTCTCTCTCTCTCTCTCTCTCTCTCTCTCTCTCTCTCTTTCTCTGTCTCCCTCCCTCCCTCCCTCCCTCCCTCCCTCCCTCCCTCCCTCCCTCATCTTATAATTGTGTGTGAATGTATGTGGCTTCATTCGTTTTTCTCCCATCCCCTGCAATTATGGTAATGCTTTTTGGCTGTGGCCATCATTGGCAAAATACAGTAGGTGGCAGAGACCAAGCTCAAGATCCTTGTAATTTGACTCACAGAATGTCAGAGGACATTACACAAGGCAAGGAATTAAGCTCTGGGAGTGCTGGAGTGACACTGATTATGTAGGAATGACATATAAATAATTACCAAGCACTCAGGGTTTTTGTTAGTAATCTGTGTTTGGAGTCCCCTTTCAGGAGTTGGAAATGTCATCAGGTGGCTGAATGGCAGAAACGGATCTGCATTTCATTCCTGCCTCACGCTGTGCTAAGCGGGAATCACATTTGTTACTGCACCAAAGGAGCATCTTACTGGAGGAAAAAAAAGGCTAGTGGGGAGTAAGCAGGACTAGATTTAAATCTAATGGCTTTTCCTGTTTTATGCTGCCGTTTGGCTTGTGCACAGTGGCGGTATTTGTGGGGAATGCGGATTAGGCTGTTTGCTGCAGGGCAAAGTGGGAGAAGGCAGTGAGGCTGTCTGTGGTTGGTGGTGATCCCAGACCACCAGGCATGAAAGGAAGTCCCTCGGAGCCTTGCATTAGACTGGGATAAAGAAGTGGCTCTCCCCACTGTGTTTCCGTAACCGGTGGGTTTTAAACCTGCCTTACTGCTTCCATTTTCTTTTTCTGTTTTCATCCTATGATTAAACCTGGGACTGTGTGGAAGCTTCCAAACCAGCCATGATTCAGGTCAGCTTTGGAAATACTGGTAGAGATTGGAATAGGATAGGCTTTCCCTGTGCATTTACTCGATGAATAAACGTGTCACAGATAGAGGAGGTTCATGGAATACTCTTGGGCCACAGTCACTAATTATGCCAACTAATTATCAAATCAAGGTGTTGGGCTTTCCTCCAGCGATGTTCAGCTAGCTTTCCATAAATCTAACAATTTAACAATTGCAAGTGTCCAGCTGACTGTGGCAATGGAAAGCCATTCATAACACAGCGTAAAACGGCAAAGCTTGATGTGTGTGCATCATGTGTGTGGTGCAATGTGTGTAGGTGTGCAAATAATGTGTAGATGTGTGTATGGATAATACGTGTGTTTGCAGCTGCATTTGGATGGCAAAGGCTATTTTACTCATGAAAAATGAAGCCTGGGGGTTGTAAGAACATGAGGGGAAAGTTTAGTAATGAATCATGGGTCATAATGAGCAGAGATGAATGTGACAAAGGGTGCTCTGAATGGATTATAGGCAAATTTAGAAAGAGGAGACACAAGGCAACAAAGGGCATTGGTGGCTTGTGAATTGCCCTCTTTAAAACCCCTCCATCATCCTTGAAATCAATTCTGCATTTCCTCCGTAGCCACGTGAAGCACGGCTTGCTCTCGTCATTGTCTTAGATTAACCACTAACTGCAAACCACACATTAAATAAAGTATTGAATATTTGTCTTCCAAAAATATACTTGAATGTTGTTTATTTCCCCAAAAGGTCTACTATGATGCATTTAGGTGCCATATTGCTAAATACAACACCGTACTTTAATATCGGCACCAGCTAGTCTGCAACTGCCGTACCAAGGAAGCAGCTGTGCGGGGGCTCCACAATCACAGATAGAGTTTTTCTCATAAACTGTTTAATTGTTTGCTTCTGGAAACAATTAGACTGATGGTATTATAGAGCGAGTGTCGTATTGCAGCTGGCAATCCTCTTTATGAGTTTTCTTAGCAAAATACCGTGTTGACATATGTTGGGCCCACAGAGAAGATTCAGTTATGTGGTAACTTGACCTCCAAGGAAATTGTGCACAAAAATACAGCAGCTCAGAAGAGGTCTGCTTGGAAAGAGGCGCAGTCAGAGGGGCGTCTGTCTATAACAAGAGCCTCCTGGTTGTGGCACGAATTCTAATTGTTCTTAATAAGAACCCGGAGTCTGATATTAGGGGGTGAAAGCTGAGAGATCAGAGAAGCAGTGCCACCAGCCACTAGCAAGACCTTGTATCTTGACCCAATCGTCAGACCAAAAGGATGATCCTGTCCTCAGGCTGCCTCCTTTGACTGACAGCTTCAGATTGCGTCTCCATACTGCATCCTCAGACCTCATCTGTCTCCATCAAACCTCAGACTGCATGTGAGCTTCTGTATCCTCCCACCTTATAGTCCTCTCTCCACCCAGCCATATCACTCCTGTCTCCCTCTCCTCAGTGCTGTGATTTAGGCATGGGACTCCCATGTACTAGGATTGACATTGTGAGCCAACACTGCCTGTCTCTGTTTCTCTTTGAGACTGGATCAGTCTAGTGTAGCCCAGGGTGGCCTTGGACACACAGAGATCCGTCTGCTTCTGTCTTCCAAGTCCTGGGATTAAAGGTGTGTGCCACCGTTGCCTGGCCTGTTGTGGCTTATCTCTGCACTCTGATCTTCAGGCAAACTTTATTTGTTAAAACACAAACAAAATATTACTACAAGTGGTCCTTGATGCTGTTGGCTCAGGGTTTGGATGGCACCAACTCCCTCTGTCGTAGTACTGGAAGACCCTGGATCTCCCCTCTGAGTTGATCAGATAGCATGGCTTGGGGGATACATGGCTTATGACAAGGGTCTATTTCATGTTCAACAATTTGCAGAGCCTTAGTAAGTAAGGCTATGGGAAGGAGCTATTAGAAGTCATTTGTCTTTTCAATGCCAAGTTTCATAACATTAGGGGTGACTCAGTGCCCCCCTCAACCCTCTACTTTCAGAAGGGCATTTAGCTTGGAAAAAGCACTGTGCCGTTCCCTTTTCAGTCTGAGGAACTGATTTCATACTCAAAAATACCTTGTGGTTTTGTATTACTATGATTATTTTCCCATGGTGGGGAACTGAGGCTTAGCAAACTTAAGTATTTTTTTTTTTTGAGGCTTATTTGGGGATAAGTCTCAGGATCTTAACATTCCTAGCATATTGCTTCCTACGAGCAGTGTTGATGAGGAACGACCTCACATCCCAGTGTTATTTTATACCCGACAGAAGTCAGTCAACAGCTTCATGAGGTGGCGCACACTTGGAATCCCAACACTGGAAGCCAAGAAAAGATGACCAGAACTGTGATGTCAGCCTTCAAGTACTGAGAGCCTGTTCTCAGATTCCCCAAGAGATCAGGAAAAGGAAGATTAGGGCACTCTAGTAGTTCCCAGCCAATTACTTATCTCACTCACTAGTGATCAACCAGTCCACTCAATTTTCCACATGTATCAAGATCTACAACATGCAATCTACAATCTAAGCACGGCCCTACAGCAATGCCTTCATGGAACTCTCCTGAAAGCAGCAGAGAAGCATGTATACGGGTGAAAGGAAGCACATGGAGAAGTGTCGGCTCCTGAGAATCCTGGGTAAGCATAGTCATGTAATGGTTTTTGACTTGGTTGTGGTATGTGTGACTGGGACAGGGTGAGGAGGTTGAGAAGGACTCTTTTTTTTTTAGACAGTTGCATCTAAGTTCAAGCCCAAACTATAAAAAGGAATGAACCACGGAAAGAGATGAGTGAAGAACAAATGCAAAGACCCTAGTGCACAGATGAATTTCGTATGTTCTATCAACTGAAAGCCAGGGTGCCTATGTTGACGCTTGTTGTTCCTGTTTACTGCCCTGCCAAGGAATCTACAATCATACAACACTTCAGTCCATCCATCCATCCATTCACCTATGCATCCGCAGATTTACCCACACATCTATTTACTTATCTCCCGTCCGCCTATGGACCCACCCACATAGCAATACGTCCCTCCGTCCACCTCGCTCTGCAGCTGTATATCCATCCACTTACCAGTCCATCCATCCATCTTTCCTTCCTTCATGCTGTGCTGCCCACAAGAGGCTGGATTGGTAGCACACCTGTCCCAGAGGTCAATAAAGTGGAATTCTTGTGTTTTCGAAGACAGTCCTACCTCACCAAGAGAGAAACGAATGAATATATTGTCAACACAGGCTTGTGATGAAATGTTCAGGGGGTGACAAAGCTAGATAAGGTCATTGCTAAACTTCCAGGAAGTCATGGCAACTTCACCAAGGAGTCCTTCTAGGTGGGAGAAGAGTGGAGCCTTTCGAAGCCTGCCCACGTTGCATAGATGCTGGCCTTCATGGACGGGGGATGAGACTAAGTGGGTAGAACAGGACAGGTTGGCACTGAAGGATGAGGTTGGATAAGGCTCCAGGACAGGTGATAATAAATGGTTGCTCTTGGCTAGTAGGGCACACTATGTTTCAGTATTTCAGCCTTGGTGGAGGTTTGACAAAATGAATCCATTTCCCAGTTTTTAATGAAGAGATCTCTTAGAAAAATCCAATTTCTAGCTATTCTTTAGAGAGCACCACACCCACATTTCTGTCAGTATGCAACGGGCTGCTGTCCAGTCAGACTGCCCTGTTCCTTCAGGTGGAGCACACGTCCCCCACTTTGTCAAGCTCTTGCTTTCTGCAAAAACAGAACCCCCATGCTGAAGCTGAGCACGGGTATCCTTTCCTTAGCATCTTCTATTGTTGTTTGTCTTAACAAGAGCGGCAACATATTTCCTTTACTTACATCTCCAGCAAAAACAAAGAGAGCAAAACAAGAGCCAGCCTGGAAGGTTTGTCTGATTTAGGAAGTGCCAGAGTGAAAACATATTTCTTTGTGGAAGTGAAGCATGTGCCTCCATCTTCACTACGCAAGCAAAGTCTGTCCCCGAGGGAAGGAGACACCTCTAGGCTAACAGGCTTCTAGAACACTGGCATCCTTCTGACTTAATGGTACTACCTGTTTGGCCTCAGAAGATGCTGGGCCTGTGACCCTTGCTTCAGGCATAGGATATAGAACTTCAAGCAAGGCTTTGTTATAAGTCTGGCCTGCTCAGTGTTAGGGAAAGAGTAGGGAGGGCTGTGATGATGGTGATGGCGACAGTTTTACGGTGGGGGTAGGGTGGCACACTGTCTGGAAGTCAGCACTAGCAGTAGGGCCATTACCCTGATGCAGTGGGGGATGACGTGAGTCTGAATTAAGATGAGACAGTGGCAGGAAGTGTCAAGAGCAAGGGGAGGATAGGAGATTCAGACGGGGCCCGGACGTGATGGATTGTGTGACAAGTCTTCGTGTCCCTTTGCTTGCTCTTGCTTCACCCTGAAGCAGATCCAGGGTTTCACGTTCAGTGCCGACTGCAAACCGTCTCAAGGAGGGAAAGGCATCTGCAGACACTTGAAACCTGCCCTATATCCTTGTAGCAAAACTGCCTTGTTGATAAAAATGATCCCCATGTGAACATATGCTATTGGTGCTAGTGAAGAAAGATGAGGAAAGATAAAGAATTACAATGCATTGGAAACACTGTTTAGAAAAGCCCTCAAAAGTGTAACACAGCGGAGAAGCAAAACTGCCTTGAAGCCATGCATCATTCCTGTACCTGACAAGGTGCCCGGAAAACTTGGTATTTCACTGAAAGAATCAAGGTATGATTTGCGAGTAGCTGCCTTCTATCCTCATGGTCTATGTATGTCTTATTTCTGTAGTAATATCATGAACAACCCGAGGCATATACCTATCAACATTTTCCTGATTATTTTAATAATCTGTATGTGTTTATGGGTTAATAAAATCAGTTTTCCGTACACCCTAGGGTTTCCACATAGATTTGTACAAGTTGTTCACTAACACTACTCTAGGAACATTGGTCTCATGGACTCCAATTTTACAGTAGTCCTTAGATTTTGGCCTTATTCACCCTGTGGTAATAGACCTCAGCCACAGTGTATTAAATGCCACCACTATTTTGATTAGTGTAGTTTTGTGGTGTATTTTGAAATTAGGAAGGAGGTATGAGTTCCCCAATTTTTTTAACTTGTTCATTAATGTATATGTGTAGATGTATGATTTTGTATACAAGTGTGTGTTTTTATGTGTGTGTGTGTGTGTGTGGTTTACATGTGTTTTCATTTGTGTAGTTACATATAACTAGTGTGCTTATGTGAAGACACATACTTACATATGCTTGTAAATTGAGCTTTGATGTTGGGAGTCTTCCTCCATCTCTCTCCGCTTTTTTGATTGAGGCAGGCTTTTTCGGTTGACTCCAGAGCTCACAGATACAGCCAATTTAGCTAACAAACTTGTCTCTCTCTGCTTTCTAACTGCTGGAATTACAGCTGCACCTCTATGCCCACCTGACATCTCTGGAGGTTATTGGGCTCCAAACTCTGGTCTTCACACTTTGCATGGTAAATGCTTTAACCACTGCATGATTTACCATACTTTTTCTTTAGTATAACTCTAAAAAATCTCCTTCAAAGGTTCTAGAGATGGCTCTTTTTTCAGGGCACTTGTTCTTGCAGGGGGCTCCGGTTCGATTCCCAGCACACATGTAGTGGTCACAACCATAGTAGCTTCAATTCCGGGGGATCCAAAAGCCTCCATGGACACCAGAAATGCACCCATGGAAGCATACATATATGTAGGCAAAACATTCATATACATACAATTAAACATAGTATATTTATGACATGTATATTATATATAATTGTAATAACATGTATATATAAGTATATAATTTCAAGTATTTTACAGCTACAGACCACATGACCTTAGGCTAGTCATTAGATACTTAAAGTGCTCATTTTATTGTTTTCAAAGAGAGGGATGCAGAAAGGTGGTAGATGCTGGCTGCCTGTGGATGTTAGGGTCCTGAGCAACATGATACAGGTTCTGAAAAGAGAAAAGGGATGCGAGGAAGGTTTTGGGGGACGAGAGGATGAACAGGCTTTTCTACGGGCTAAGTATAGCTCTGAATGGCATTCTGCTTCCGAGAGCAGAGGAAACTCACTCTTGGGGACAATTTTTCCAAGTATAAAAGTTGATGATTTTCTAGCAGTTGAAACACTGACATCAAGATTAAGATAAAAGCAAGTTTTACATAACAATAAAAACCCACAAAAGAGGGAAGTAAGAGATCCTGTGTGAAAAATTGGGACAATTCTTCAAATTGAGCTGTGTGTACCAGCGGCAGGAAGGGAAGACAGAGTCCTCTAACCCTCCCCTGGGAGGCTAGCAATTGCAGAGAGAAATTTAGAGTCGCAGAAATATGGTGAGCAGCTTCTTGCCGATCCCATTCCACCCCGTCCTTTCATGAAGCCGCAAGCCTCATGCTTCTGAGCGTGCGGACTTCCCTGTGCCCCAGCCTTTTCTTAGGACCCGTTCTGCCAGTGTTTAGCAGTTGATAGTGTGGGCTTCTTTTTGAGTGTGGGTCTCATTTGCTTGGCTCGGGAGACCTTTCCTCTGTAGAACCTGTTCTGTCCTTGTGACCCCTCTTCAGTTCATCTTCCTCTAGGAGGATCAGGCTCAGCATGTCCACACTGGTGAAATAAGGGCTTCAGCTTACATTTCAGGAGGGAGGAACAGGCATAGCTTAACCTAGCCTCCTTCCCCGGGGGTTCCCTTCCCTCCTAGAAGAGCTCTCTCCCAGTTCTTGAGATGCCTCATGTTAATGGGGTTTTCCTTTTGTTTTGTTGTTTTTTTGGTTGAACAGAAGTCCCTCTGATGTTGGGAAGGAGCTCTATCACTGAAAGACAGCTTTAACCCTTTTTTTTAAAACCTTGTGTGTACGAGTCTGTAGGCAGAGACCACTTGTTCATTTCCAAGCCGCCCATACCTGAAATAATCACACAGAAACTATATTAAAACACTGCTTGGCCTATTAGCTTAGGCTTCTTTTTTTAGATAACTCTTACATTTTAAATTAACCCATTTCTATTATCCTGTGTATTGCCACAAGGCTGTGGCTTACTGGGTAAAGTTCTAGCATCTGTCTACTTCAGCAGCTGCATGGCATCTCCTTGACTCTGCCTACTCTCTATCTCTATCTTGATTCTGATTTCCTGCCTGGATTTACCCTGCTAAACCAGTAATAAAAGCAACACCTATACAGAAGAACATCCTGCATCACAAGTCTTTGTGTGTATTTAACATGGTATGTGTGTATGTATGTGCTTGTGTACATGTGGAGGCATAGAAAGATACAGGGTGTCTTTCTACGTTGCTCCCCACTCTATTTTGTGAGACAGGATATTTACTTTGAACCTGGTTCAGTTAAACTGTTTGTACAGCAAACCCTGGAGTTACTCCTAACTCTGCCTAGATAGAGATGCACACTGTGATGTTTAACGTGTGTGTGTGTGTGTGTGTGTGTGTATTCTATGCATTGAACTCAAGTCCTCATGTATGCATGGCAGGCTCTTTATCTGAGCCATTTTCCTTCCAAGCATTTTGAGACAAGATCTCACTATGTATCCCAGGCTGGGCTCAGATTTACTGTATATCCTCAGTTGAGTTTGACTTCCAATCCTTCTGCCTCAGCCTCTTGATTTCTAGAATGACAGGTCTGTGTCACTGCATCTTGATGCCACAAGGAATTTTTCTTAGGAGAGCCACAAACAAAATAGGATCTTACCTAGAGGTCTTTTCTCTTCAGCAGATGTGCTGAGGGACTGTGCTGGACTCTAAAAGGCTTGATTAGCCTGGAAGAGGGGGACAGGGTGAGATAGTACTTCACTTTCTCTCAATATTCTTAGGTCCCGTAGCCTTAAGCCTGCTTCAGCTTCTAATTCTATCTGTGGATGGATGCTGCTCATTCGTTTCCTGGCTGCCCAGACCCGAGTAATAACACAAAAACTATATTAATTGCAATATATCAAGCATATTTCTAGGTAGCCCTTATATCTTAAATTAACCCATTTCTATTAATCTGTGTATTTATTTTGGGTTTGTTGAAGTAGTGTTTTTCTATTTAGACCAGGCTGGTCTTGAACACATGATCTTGCTGATTCAGCTTTCTGAGAACAGGGGTCACAGGTACAGGCCACCACACACAGCTGTAATTTGTTCTGGAGTCTTCATATGCTGTCTACAAGGTTATAAAAGCATCTGGCTACTGTCTCCTGGTCCTGTGATCTGAAATTCCAGTCCCTCTTCCTTTTCATGTACCTGGGCAGTGCTGGACTCAGCAGCTTTTCTTCTGTTGCTGTGATGGGGGTTAAAAAGGGCAGGGATCTTCAAGTGGTTCCCCCAGCTTAACGCTGGACCATCAAGGACTGATTCTGTCTGATTCCCAGCCACTGAAATGGGGCCTCAGATGGTAAAACAGTACAATAAAGGTCTAACTTTTTTTTTTTTTATTGAACTCCTAAGTCGGATACACTTTGCCACAGAGAGTTGTTTTCTGGTGAGACATCCTCTAATCAGATTCTGAGCCCCCCTGGATGGATTTGTGGCGCTTTCAGTACATCATAAAAGGGTAGATCAAGGAGCTTTCTTCTTGGGTCCCCTCTGTGCCATTTTCCCCATCTGCTCACTTCTGAATGTGAGAAAGGTGTAAGACCCAATGAACATGAACAAAGCAGGCACTTTCTCCTTACCCATTTGAACACCTTTGCTCTCTCTAATCCTTGTACCATTCCGGGTCAATGCTAGTGCTGATTATATCATTGGTTACAAATGTTAATCATGTCTCTGCCTAAGAGATTTTATCTGTTATCAATATCCATGTTTAGGTTGCTACTGCTTTGGAGATGCTACCCGCTGTAAGGACGGAAGAGTAACTAGCCTTGTCTCATGCCATTGAACCATTGCTTATAGTCTTTCTTTCCCTGTGGATATGTCTGTTGGGTCCCAGAGAGATCTGGGCCTTCTGTTTCTCACTTATCCAGACTTCAGAATGGTTCACCTGTTTTGTTATCTTTTTCCCCTGTTAGATAATAAGACCCCCAGACTCGGCACCACCTATGCTGTCCCCCCTTATGCAATGCAGATGAGGGCTGGGGTACTTGCCAGAGCTGCACCATGCTCTTGAACTTATAGAAGAACTTTGATTTCAAGTGACGTTTTGGTTTCTGTCAAGTATTTCTATAGGATGGCTCAGGCCGTTGAACATTCCTGAGAGCTCTCTCCTGTCTCTTCCCAGGGTCTTCAACTAGATAAGAATGAGGTTTGTCCCCTTTCCCTAAGGGCTCAGAGATCTGTGAGGCAGAGAGAGTGTAAGAGCTAGAGGTGGTGGAAGACTCCAAAGGGAAATATTGTAGTCCAGACACAACAGGGCGGCTGCACATGTGAACTCAGAGGGACTGATGTCAGCTTAGAGGGACTGATGTCAGCTTAGAGGGACTGATGTCTGCTCAGAGGGACTGATGTCAACTCAGAGGGACTGATGTGAACTCAGAGGGACTGATGTCAACTCAGAGGGACTGATGTGAACTCAGAGGGACTGATGTCAACTCAGAGGGACTATGGCAGCATGAAAGAAGATATGCACTGGTTTAAAACAAAGCCCCACCACTGAGGGGGCTGTGGACACAATCTCTATCCCCAACCAGGAAGCTATTTGCATTGATTTTGACTGGGAAAGGGGAAAATCCCCTTTCTCCAATGGAGTGTCACTGGGAACATTGACCACACTCTAGTGCAGGCCCATGCCCAGGAGTAGCTGACAAGCAAAAAAGACTCTGTGCCTGCTTGCCTGCCTGCCTGCCTCTCTGCCTGCCTCTCTGTCTGTCTGTCTGTCTGTCTGTCTATCTATCTATCTATCATCTATTTTCATCCTATTATTTTTCTTTTTTGGATTTTTCCTTTTTTGTTTTTGTTTTGTTTTGTTTTAGAGCAAGAAGGAGAGGAAAGCAAGCATGAAGTTGGGTGGGTGGGAAGGTGAGGAGGAGTTTGGGAGTGGGAAATATAATCAAAATATATGATAAAAATTTAAGTGCATTCTTTTAAGTGATGTTTGTTGAATTGCACATAGTGGAAATACTCAGGGTGAGTAGGCATTCCTTTGTTATATCTAGGTAAACCTTCAACTTCCAAACCATTTACACATTTACAGAATATAGACTGAGCACCAGATATTATGGCAGGTGCTGGACTAGAGGCATGGGCAGGGCAGATAACTGATTAATTTAAAAATCTGAAGATGAAGACCTAGAAGCATGTATGAGTGTGTGTGTGTGTGTGTGTGTGTGTGTGTGTGTGTGTGTGTATGTGTGTTGAGTATGCGTGCACACACACACATTTAAGAAGTATAACTAGGTAGGGACTTGGAGGATTGCAGACAGAAGGAAGGCTTGGTGTAGAATTAACATAAAGGATGCATCCAGAATACAGAAATGAATTGTGTCTTAAAAGGAAGGGGCGGGGCTAGGCTGGTGAGCCATCCTAGAATGCAGTCACAGCAGGAAATAGGTGGCATATGGTGCCAAGGGCAGCAGTGACTTACTGATGACTTGGTTAGCAGGGCAGAGTCTGCCCCTATTAGAATTTTTAGCAACATTTCCCCTGCTGTGTGGTTGGAGCGACAGTTCGAATGGGCAGGAAAGGATATCAGAAGAGTTGTCACACTACTGGAGAGAGTATTGTGGGATGAACTGGGGAGACAGAAGAATTAGATGAACTAGGAAGAGAGAAGGAAACCAAATTGAGAAGTGGAAGCAGGTTGGAGAGGATACGGAGATGAAAGCCCAGCCCTGGAGCTGACTTCAGGCCCAGAGAACTGGGTCATAAGATGGCCCCTGCCAGTGACGTCGGAGATGCAGAAGACTGAGCAGGTATGCGTGGAAAACACGACTGGTTGTATTTAAAATATATCGGGGCATCTCATGAAGGTGCTCACAATCAGACTTGCAGCTCTGAAATGATTTTCCTCTAGGGGAGGAAAGACAAGAAAAAGCACATTTACAGGGACTAAAGGGCAGATCCTTTCATCTATGCCTTTTTATTTAATATGGACAATCCATCCCTACTGCTGAGATGAGGAGGGCTAAAGATTGCACATGGCAAGGAAGTATCCAAGCTGAGACACACGCCGTGGCCATGTGCACACGTGTTCATGTGTGTGCTCTTCCTCCGTGGACAGTGCTGAAAGCATTCTTCTCTGTGCCAGCCCGAGCTTGGAAGTATCATAGTCATCTTCGCCAACTTGGCACATCTCACTGGCTCAACCCTACAGGACACCTAATTCCAATTGCTCCTCAAGTAGAGATGATGCATTCACAACAGAACTCAGAACCCAAATCAGCTCCAGCTTGCTTGCTAGATAGGAAAACCAAGGGAGAGTGCTGGGACCCTGAGCAGTGAATTACAGATTTAGAAGGCTCTTTCTTGCACTCTGCCCTGTGGAACCTTACTGTGAACATGGACGTAGATCTTCCTGAAACTGCTCTTTGGCCGAAAGGAGAAAATCAGGAAAAATTCCACCCAGGACTGTGTGTACATGAACTCACCTCGGTATTATTGGAGTAGAAATAAGATGTGACAGGATCTCTTCAGACCCCTGTCACCTGCCTCCTTCCTACAGACCAAAAGCTCAGACATAAAGGAAGAGAAAGGCCTTGAAGGGATGAGAAGGAGGAGAGAAATAAGCCGTGTTCTGGAGAACTCTCGGCCATAGGGGAGCATGACAGAGTTGAGTCTGTGTAGCCTCCTGTGGAACAGCATAGAGCAAGCCTTCTGCCGCTGGGCTTCCCGAGGCCACAACCTGACTAAAAGTTCTGTTTTGATCCCTGGAAGCAGACTCTTTGTGTGTGTGTGTGTGTGTGTGTGTGTGTGTGTGACAGAGATGAATCCTGGCATAAAATTCTGTTCCACTGCCTTTATTCCGAAAGATGCTCCAGTTCACTGGGCCAGGGCGTTACAAAAATCCCGACAACACTGAGAAGCCAATTGTCAGGGATTCTGATTGTCAAGGCTCAGCCTGCAGGAGCGAGCTAAAGCTTGCCTGCATTGGAGTTCAGCCAGGACTGAAAACACCCATTCACCAAAGGCTCCTGAGACAAGGGCCAGCTCAGACTGGGATTATGGCTGTAATGAGAACACACGGGTCCAGATTCAAAATCATCGCCGAGGACAAGAAGGCTGTCATTATTTCAGCCAGAGAGGTGGCCAGGGTTGATTGGACCGTATCCTCAGCCATAGCTCTGACAGTCTTCATGATTTAGACTCTCTAACGATGCCTCACTTCTCTGAACCTCTCAGTGATTTGTCTGTCACTGGTACAGGTTGAACTCAGTAATGCTGGAGTGAGTGCTCCCATCACCCCCATCACATCCTCCCTAGCAGGCCTCTACAGATGGATCTCATCTGGGTCAAGTGTGGCACTCTAGCCCATGTAGTGGTCACCTCAAACAAAGCTTTGCCAAGTAGACAGCATCGAGAGAGGGTTGTACGTGGTTAGATCACAATTGGCTGACCCTCTACACAATGCCGGTGTTTCTTATCCTGAGAAGGAACTTGACTCATAGCTGAGTTAGCATTGTGGTTACTGGCTGTCATATTAGTTTACCACCCAAAAGAGCACAATGAACTGAATGAACGAATTCCAGAGTAGTGCCCCAATGCCCTCTAAGGCTGAACTGGTCTGTTCTGTCAGGAAAATAGGGAACTCTATGAATGTGTGGTCAAGATCAAGGCTTACAGACAGACGGCCCACTTAATAGGTGTGTGGCCTCAAGTGAAGGGGGATTGACCAGAAAGAGACTCTGTCCTCTGTGCTGTGAATTGATTTAACATTGATGTCTGCCTCCAGGGATAATAGGCGAGATGAAGGTATCCATTCAGGTTCCTGGCATCCAGGAGGGAGGGAATGAATCTAGTTCTCACACAGTAAAACATGAGTAACCATTCCATACAAAATGAATTCAAGAGTATGTCTGTTCAGTGATGAATCGAATATAACTTATGTAGAGATTTAGCTATTCCAGTTGAAAGAGCTTCATAGTCTGCCTAAATCTTCTAGATATCCATTAGAGAAAAGATAGAGGTGGTGTGAGCTGGTGAAAATTCCACGTCTTGTTCCTTCAGTGATCTGGTCCTTTGATCTTTATTAGTCACCTGTGAGTACATGTCATCTTTTTTCTTACTTTTCCGAGACAGGCTCTTGCTTTGTAGCCCAGGGTATCCCAGAACTGGTCATTCTGCCTTTGCATCCCAAGTGCTGGGATTATAGGTACACGCTGCCTCTCTTAGTTTATGTGGAATTATGGGTGCACACTGAAACTTTTAATTTGTCTGGGTTGTGGGTGAACCCTGCCACTTCTAGTTTCTCTGGAATTATGGGTACACGCTGCCACTTCGAGCTTCTCTGGGATAGTGGTATACAGACCACTCTACTCGTTTTTAAAGAAATATTTATGGAAGTCCTGTTGTGTGCCAGGCACTATGGTTAAAATAATATACTGATGATGTAATGATGAGATACCCAAAAGCTCCACTGTCACTGCGATCTGCATACAAAAGTTGACGGAACAGCTTTGCTTTAGATGGTAGTTCCGTGAACGTGGGCACGGATCGTCTGCTCTGTCCTCACTGCTGTTTAGAGAAGAGGGGCTTACGATTTTCCTTTGAGAGAAGGAAATTCTCGTGACACTGTGAGAAAACAACTGACAGAAACAGCTCAGAGGAAGAGAGGCTTCTTTTGGCTCATGGTTGGGGCCAGCTCAGCCCATCATGGCCGGAGGGGAGGGGCTCAGCCCATCATGGCCGGAGGGGAGGAGCTCAGCCCATCATGGCCGGAGGGGAGGGGCTCAGCCCATCATGGCTGGAGGGGAGGGGCTCAGCCCATCATGGCTAGAGGGGAGGGGCTCAGCCCATCATGGCTGGAGGGCAGGGCATAGCAGTTCAGGGCATTGCAGCAGGAGTATGTGGCAAAGATATTCACATATTCTGGACCAGAATGAGCAAGACAGGAAGTGGACAAGGATAACATAGCCTCAGGGACCTACTTCCAGTAATTTAATCCCTTCGACTAGGTCCTGTCTCCCGAAGTTCTAGAAGCTTCCTTTGCTGGCTAGTCTCTATGTCAATAGAGTTATCTGAGAGGAGACAACCTTAACCAAAGAGTGCTGTATGCTAGCTTGCAGGACATTTTCTTAACTAGCGACTGATGTAGGAGGCCCCAGCCCATTGTGGGTGTCATTCCTAGGCTGGTGGTCCTGGATTCTATAAGAAAGCAGCATGAGCAAGCCATGGGGACCAAGCCAGTGAGCAGCACGCCTCCATGACCTGCCTCTAGGTTCCTACCCAGTATGAATTCAATGGACTGCTTCCTTTCCTCCCCAAGTTGCTTTTGGTCATGGTGTTTCATTATGGCAACCCTAACTTAGATGAGTCCCTGAATAGAGCTACCAACCGAGGTCCAAGTGCTTTAAACTTTAGTCTGCAGGAGATACTGCAACTTCAAACTGTAAACCAGGCTTAGTCTTCTGCAGTGGTGTTGGCTGGATCTGATGCGTGTTCCTGGGCTGGGAAGAGTCCTCTTTTCGAACCCTGCCTCCTTTGACCTTCTGAGTAAATGAAGAAATGCAAATTTGACAGAAGGAAAGATGGTTTCAGATTAATGGTTTGTAAGTCAACCTTAAGTTTCATGAATTGTGAGAAAAAAACTTGCTCACTAAGGTACATTTATATTCATTTCTGGTTTTAATTCCCATAGCACACACCCTCTGAGTGGTTTAGAATACTTTGGCTTCTTGTATTGCCAGGCAAATATTTATCTTTGTGGATAAGGTAATCCGGAACAGCCACATGCCCCCATTCAAAGAATTTTCTTTTTCTCTGGGGTTTACAGGATTCCTGTATTCTTGAGGTTTCTCCTTTCTTCTTGAATTAGTTAGGCTGCAAGAGCAGAGCCTGATGGGGCCATACAGGTGCTGCAGTGAACGAGGGAGCCCAATGACAAGTACCAGGTAAATAAGCCTTTAGGAGGAGTGGCCAGGACACAGCCAGCCTACACCTGCAGAGAGACAGAGCGCAAGGGTTTGTAATATTGTCACTGTGTCCATTTCTAAACAGGAGTATAAACCAGATTCAGCACTTAAAACCCATAGTGTGGACCAAGGCACATGCAGCTGTAGGCTGTTTTAGATTATAGACTGTGTTTCATTTCCACATCCCAGGGGTCGCTGGTTTGGAGACAAAGGCAGTTAGTTACTCTCTCTATGTGCCTACTACCCCAGACCGTTACATGAGTAAATATTTCCTAATTGTAAGGGAATTCAGTGAGGTTAAGTCACTTGGCTAGGGACCCACAGCTGCTGTGTAGTTCTTGCGTAGACTCCCGCTATCAACTCATGGTGCCCACAAATCACTTTGCTTCCTGTCCTTAGGGTTGACGTGGGCAAACAGAACCACCCCTATTTATGGTGGGACTCACAGTAGGAGCTGGGCATTTAAAGGTTAAAATCCAATCTTCCTGTTTTGTTGAGAGGAAGCAGAGGTGATGGAGGGGCCTGTCCAGTGTTTGTCATCTACCTAGGGTATAGCAAGTTACAGGACTAAGCGTCTAGGTTTTGAGGCCACTCTTGTGATAGTGTCTCACGTGTGGGTCCTTCCTCTGTAGGTTTTTCACCTATGAATGTCCAAGCCAACAGAGTTGGAATCATACTGCACATATCCATACACTCTGTAGGTATGTGTATGCGTACAGAGACATACATGAGAGCATGCCCTCTGCCCTGTTGTTTACTTTATCTACCTCTCTCATGCATTTGAGAAGAGAATTTCTTGGTAGCAAAGCGGATTAATCTGGCTCTTTAGGGGTAGCTGTGTTAGATACCTCTGTGCCCTTTCCTCCTTTCTTCCCTCCCTCCTTCCCTGTTTTATTTATTTATTTATTTACATTGGGGATGGGTATTGTGAGAAACTCCTGGGTTCCCGGAATGTGGAGCCTTCCTCCCACCATTGTTGGTGAGCTGACTGGAGCCTAGAGGCCAGGATTGGTGCAGGAGTAGATGCTGCAGCGCATGTGGGGACTGGTACCCTGCTTCTTTCTTCATAAATGTTGTCCATGACCCCTCAGGCTTACTCTTCCCACTGGAGCAGAGGGACAGGTCTCTATTACGGATCTAGTGTGGCTTGCTTGGACAAGGTTTTAAAGCAATTTTGAATCTGTGACTGATGTTTCCAAATGTGGAGATTTTCTATTAAAAGATGGAATTCTGTCTTTCTTAAAGCATGGGGTACATCCGTATCTCACAGTCGCAGCCCAGTGGTACTGGGTGATGACCGTCTTTTGCCTCCTAGACAGATGGGTTCTTTCATTTCCATAGTCCTCATCCTGGGTTGCTATGACTCATAGTCCTGCCTGCCCATGTTGTACTTACTCTGGGTTTGCTAGGCATTTGCATTTGTGAGCTCAAGTTCATATGCACATCAGAGGTGAACTGAAGATGGGTTTGTTCTCAAGGACATCATTGTGAACTCAAAATGTATTCAAGTGGTGGTCTCACCACCAAAGTAGTGGATCTCCAGAGCAAAGCCAGTAGATGCCAACTGCCAGTGTCACTTTAACCTTCCCTCAATGGAGGGTCTGCTTGAGTAGATGGGTGCGTCTCTCTGTGTGAAAACTATGCCCATGTGTATGTAGGTGTGTTTTCCTGTGGAAATCATGTATTTGGGTATGAGTTACCGTGTATGAATGTGTGCAGACATGTGTATGTGAGGGGGGCAGAGAGGGAGGAAGACACACACACACACACGAGAGAGAGAGAGAGAGAGAGAGAGAGAGAGAGAGAGAGAGAGAGAGAGAGAGAGAGAGAGAAAGAGAATGAGATCTGATGACAATGGATCAATTCTGTCAATTCTGATCTGTCTGGGGGGGATGGATGTATACAGGTGTGGCATTTGTGTGTTATAGTTAGTGCATATTTGGGCATTTTTGTATGTATATGAATTTGTGTGCCTGTGTATACATGAATGTGGGTATCTCTGTGTGTTTATGTGTGTGCAGGTGCATGCATGCACTCATGTGTGATACATGTATATAAGGTATGGTATTTATGTGTACTGGTGTTCATTTTTGTCAATTTGACACAAACTAGAATCATCTGGGAAGAAGAAGCCTCTGTTGAGGAATTGCTTCTGTCAGATTAGCCTGTAGACAGTTCTGTGATGCACCCTTGATTAGTGATTGATATGAGAGAGCCCAGCCCACTGTTGGCAGCACCATCCTGGGCTGTATAAGAAAGCAAATTGAGAACGCCTGGGGCGCAAGCCAGTAACAGCATTTTTCGTGGTCTCTGCTTCAGTTCTTGCTTCCAGGTTCCTGCCTTGGCTTCCCTTCACGAATGCCTGTAATCTGTAAGCTAAAAATAAACCCCTTCTTTCCAAGTTGCTTTTGGTCATGGCGTTTGTCTCAGATACTTTTCTATCACTATGCTAAAACACCACGGCCAAGGAAACTTACAGGAAGAAGGGCTTATTTGAGGATCAGGGTTCCAGAGGGGTGAGAGGACATCACCGTCATGGCAGAGAAGCACCAGGCGTGGTGGCTGGAGCAGTAGTTGAGAATTCTCATCTCCAACAGCAAACAGAAAGCAAACTCAAAATGGCGCAAATCTTTAAACTTCCTCCAGCAAGCCCATACCTCCTAAACTGCACAAACAGGGACACCAGCTGAGAGCTAAGAATTCAGATGTCTGAGAGCCTGGGGGACTGTCTCATTCAAACCATCACAGTGTTTATCACAGCAATGGAAAGCAACTTAGGACAGGATAGGTATGGGTGTGTATGTGTATTTGTGTGTATGTATGCTTTATGTGTCTATGTATATGTATATATAGATTAGTATATATATGTGTAGATGGTGTGTGTATATGGATATGTGTGTATGGATGAATTTAGATGTGTATATGGGTATATGTATATGTGTGTATGGATGGATGTTTGTGCATATGAATGTGTGTATATATGTATTATGGTGTGTCTATGGATGGATGTGTGTGTATGGGTATGTGTGTATGTGTGTATAGTGTACATATATGAATGTGTATTTATATGTGGATAGGGATGCATTATAGTGCATGGATGGGTGCATATATTTTATCTCTCAATGTGTGCATGTCTGTGTCTGCACAGTGCCCAGAGGTCTGACCTGCCTCCTGTCCCCCTCTCGGTTGCCTGTCCTTGTCTCTGTAGACATCAGTGGTGCACTTATCCGGTGGGGAACCCTTCTCCTTGCTTTAGAAAGGACCAGCTTTTTCTCCTGATGGTCTTGGTGTCCCGCCCAAATCACAGTCTGCTTGTGATCTGGATCTGCAGTGCCTCCACCTCCGGGAGAGACCTGTGGTCAGCAAAGGTGGATCTTGTAGCTTGGCCCTCTGCTGTATCCTACAAAGGATGTGAAAGGAGACCTTGATTTAAGATTGATTTTTAAATAAACATGTGTTTATAGGCCAGGGCTTGAATTGCAGGCTGGAATATTTTCTTGCAGGAAACAAACAACAGTCTAATGGATTCCACTCACAGACAACACAAGCCTGGAAATTTTGCACTTGTCTCTCTTGTGCAGATGCTGGGACTAACTGATGCTTACAGCTGCCATCAGAAGGGGCACAGCTGGGATCCTTCCTCCCTCTGCTCTTTCTACAACTAGAGCTTGAATCTTTTCCAAAGGTGTTTTATCTCCCCTTCCCTCGCTACTCTGTACAAACCACAGGACAAGAGGTGTTGCTGAGTGGCTAACCTGGTGCAGTTTCCAGCAAAAATAAGGGGACAGTGTCCAGAGCATTGCATGTCTGGTATTGATAGCTGCCATCCATTCGGAGAATGTTGCTCTGCCTTTAGGAAGGATGAACAGAATCTGAAGTACTTTTGCAAAGAGGTGAATGATGGTCCCTCTTCTCCTATCAGGACTTCCTAGGAAAGGAGAAAGAAAACATACCCCTGATCCACTCCAGCAGCAATGGCTCTATAGGGTAGCGGGTGTCACAGATAATGGGGACTGACCCCTTCATGCAGTCACAGCGAATCTCCTCAAGTGCCTTAGGAGGCTGGTTCTGTTAGCATCCTCAATGTGTATGTGGGAAGGCCAAGGGGCAGAGAGGCTCAGCAACCACTTCCGAGCCAGGCAGTGAGAAAGGGCTGGTACTTGGCTTTGAGCTCTGCCATGCTCTTCGGTGTATCATACTCCACACTCCAACCAGCTCTGTGCATCCTAATATTTTACTTAAAGCTTCAGTGGAGGCTGAATGTTTCTGTTTCTGCAGATAAGTTTGTTTACTTGATGTGCTGATCAGACTGCACATGATAATACTAATGGAATTTATTCTGTGCTTAGGATATGTTGGAGATTATGCAAATGTTTAATGTGTATTTTTAAGTAGCTTCATGATGATCCCAGGAAGTGGCTGCAGACATCTCTTAGGATCCAGCAGGCAGGATTTGATGTAACTTATTGACCCATAGAGTTTCTCTCTAGAAACCTTGATCCCTGACACTACTTCATCCTACTGCTTCCCCGCCTGACATCTGACCTGCTTCAGCCTTGGATGCCTATGCTGATGGCTCTGAGTGTGGCCCATCTTCCTGTGGTCCGGTGCACAGCTCCTTCTCTGCCTAGTTCTGCAGTTTTTCTTAAGCCACTCAGCTTTCAATCAGTATGGTATAGTACCAACATAAAAGACTTAAAAGCAGGAAGGATTCATTTGGTTCATGCTTTCAAACGTTTTAGTCCACAGTCACTTGACTTCATTGCCTTTGGGTTTGTGGCGCGGCGTCATATATGGTCGGGAGCAGAGATAGAGCTATGGCAGCTGAGAATCAGAGGGATAGAAACAGAACGGGGTTCTGACAAGCCCCCATGGTTCTAGTGGTCTGACTTGTTTCTAGTAGTCCTCCCCATTCCACACATCGTTAAGGCTACATCACCTCCCAGTGCTGAGGACAAAGACTTTGTAAGATAGGGACCTTTATGGAACCCCCCAGGTTGAAACTGCAACATCCTCCATCCCTTAAGCAAGCCACCCTTCAAGACCTGGATTAGACCTTGGGAAGCTCTCCTCCTCCTCTGTGGAAAGAGTTAGTTGCCTCTTTCCTGAGGATCATTTTACTCTATTTTGTGGTGCTGTATTTGAAGCAGAAACTGTAGGATATGTTCCTCATAAAATCAGGCAGCTTCCATTAGTCTGTCTCCTTGGAACCTACTCCGGTGACTGGTATGTTATAGTGCTCAGTACAACTTGCCAAAGGTGTTAGTCTCTGCAGCTCTAGCGCCCAGAGGGAGGAGGTCTTCAGTGAACCACATCCTCGTGTTTATTATCTTCGCAACTGTCTCTGCAGCTCTAGCGCCCAGAGGGAGGAGGTCTTCAGTGAACCACATCTTCATGTTTATTGTCTTTGCAGCCCTCTTGCTCCTCTTGTTTTCTGGCTTCAAAGATTCACTAGTGGAATGGTGCATGATGGTCTAAGCCAAGAGCTGGCAAGTTCTGTCTCAAGGTATAGAAGAACAGTGTTGGATTCTTTTTGACTCTGCCCTTGTACCCTGCAGCATGAGAGGAAAGGAAGCACCAAGCTGGAGCTTGCTGATTCTTTGTCTAGAACAGTCTGGTCACCACAAAACAGAAAGGAGACACTGGGGATTCTGTTTCTACAGTCAAGGTGAGTTTCGTTGTCTAGGCCATGATCTCTAACCAGTTCTTGAAGAAAAGTATTATCAGTGTGACCTCGAAGCCATCATTGCTCAAGCATCTGTGCATCACCCTTCTGCAGGTGTTAGAGGGGAGGACTCACATATAGAATCAGCTGTGTTTGGCTGCATCCTTGCTTTTGAAAGATGAGATCTTGATCCTCCCCCCCTTTTCATTTCTGGTACTTAGGTCATCACACTTACCTTAGAAATACTGGGGATTGAACTCAGGGCCTTGTTTGTGCTAGGTAAGTGCTGGACCACTAAGCTACATTTCCAGATAATGATTTTATGGGACAAGATCTTACTACATAGACCAAGCTGGCCTTGAATTTGCTTTGTAGCTGAGGCTTACTTTGAACTCATGTCCTCCTACCTATGCCTCAAGAATGCTGGGGTGGCTTGGGATTCTGGACATGTATCACACTGGGTACCTTGGATGATTTTAATGGATGATTTTCACTTGGAAAATTGTAATGTGACTCCCGCACATAATAAAGGATTCTGACAATATTACTTCGCCTTCTTGCAAGCTTTCCTTCAAAATCTCAGCCTTTCAAAGGAAACTTGGAAAAAAAAATAAAACAAAACTGTAAAAGTCAGTGGCACTCAAGAAGGCCCCGTGTCTTCAAAATTCCAGCAGGAGACTTTGAAAAGTGAAAGACATTTAGAGCCCTAGGAATGCATCGTCGTGTAACTGTCTTAACGTTCTATTTGAGAGAGAGTGAGAAAACTTTGACATTTCATTTTCACACCTGTAATGTTACAAGTCGAACTGGAGCTTGGGAATCAGAGGTGGTTATGACGCAATAGGAACAGAAGAGGCTGTCATAGGTTAAGCACTGGGCAGGCCAGGGATGGAGATGCCTTTCAATGCTGCAGCGCAGGTAGATTTGACACTCCAAAGTGCTGCGGGGCCTTTCACCAATACTCGGGGAGCAGAAGGACTAAGTACCTCATTTTTTTTTATTTTCTAGGAGAAAGAACTTGGCTCTCACCATGTTCTGTAGCTCTGCGCTACATCGTACCTCCCTGTGCACACTGTACAACTGTTATGTGTGGTGTAGGTAACTAAATGTCACAGAGATAGTGTCTGGTTCCTCATCTGCCCACACTTCCCGAGTCTTATTCCTAGATGGCATCCAAGCAGGATGTTGGGTGAGGTCTCTCTTCAGGCTGGACTGGCTTCAGTTCTCTGCTCCAATGTATAGCAATATGTATTTTTTAAACATATAAATCATTGAGCATTGGAAACACTTATATCTAGCCACTGGGGAGTGGAGTCTTCCGTGGCAGAGTCCTTCCCGACAAGCTGCAATCTCCATTCTGTCCAGCTCCATAACCTGGGCTTCCTAACAGATCATAGGAACGCTTAAACAAAACAGCACACAACAGAACTATCAGGAGGTTGGGTGTGAGTTCAAGGTCAACCTGGGCCCATATGTTTCAAAACAATAAATACATAAATATGTAAATAACACAAAATTTAAAAAGTTTAATTTAGTTTACCTTAATTGGGAATTTGTTTCTCTGAAAGACTGAGAACACTTCCCAATCAGGGGCCATATGTTATAGATCATTTTACCCGAACACCTAACTTGATGCCCAGCACTTAATGAGGGCTTAACAATTGTAGACTCTGAACCGTGGTTATTACTTTAGGCATTTGGAGGGGACATTTTCAAGTTGACAGACTGAAAGTGTCTTGAATGCTAGCGCTTGCCTGGACAAAGAAGTTTTTGAAGTTGAACGGCCCATCTTTTAAATTGCTCCGTCAGTCTGATCCCTTGAGGGATCCCTGGCTACCACAACCACAGCAGCACAAGGCATGCTGGGACTATCTTTCTTCCTGTCATTCCTAATGGCTGCTTCTGGAGTGGGAATACCACTCTTCCAAGCACACCAGGTTCTGAAAGTTTTACCCTGAGAACTAGTCCATGAGTGTGCCGGCAAATGCGTAGGAGGTTTGAGCTGTGTGTACAGTGAGCATAGGGAGCGTGCATGGATTCAGTGAAGTCCTTTAGGATGAGTTGTAATCACAGAACCGCAGCAAGAACCCCCCAGGACAGCTTTGCTACCTGAGACTTAGCTAAACACTGCTTGACTGCCCACCTGGGTCCCAGCTCATTGACAGAGGCCTTCTGAGTTTAGCACTCCCACTCCCGACAGTCGAGAACACTAAGGTTCGGGACGAGAAGACAGTGCAGTAGATAAAATGCTTGTTGGGCAAGTGTAAGTTCTATTCTTAGAACCCTGTAAAAAGCCAGGTGGGTATGGTGGCCCACCGGTAATGCCAGCCACTCAGGAGGCAGAGACAGGGGAGGCAAATGGATTAGCCAGTGTGTCTAAATCTGCCAGCCCTGGCTTTGGAGAGAACCACAGGGGAGATGAATTAAGGAAGCTACTCGAATATCAGTCTTTGTTCTTCACACTCACATGCACAGGAAACCACACATACAAGTGCCCACACACATGCGAACATGCATGTACACACAGGTACATCATACTTACCTGCATTCAATACAAATGAAAAAGATCAATAAAGAAAACCAGGTTCCAACGACACATGTGTTTCCATGGTGTGGGAGGTGGGAACAACCAAGATGCAGTCTCAGGTCCCTTGCTGCTGAGTCGTGCCTTTCCTTTAATGTCACCCAGGAACTCTCCAACCAGATGGCGTGGGTTCTGTGCCTGTCCGACTCAGCTGCTGATGAACCGTGTGGCCTTTGGCATGCTGCCTTTTAAAGACTCAGTTAGTGTGTGACGTCATGGGTCTTGTGAGGACGCTTTCATCATGTGCATCGCTGCGCTCTGCTCGTCTCTCTTCTCGGCTCCCTCTCCTGCCCTCTGGCAGCTTCAATTCTTGCCCCTGTCCTGGGTCGCCTTCCATTGCTTCTCATATGACTTTTATATGCGTGTGTTTTCATCTGGGTCTTGATAGGAGTCACAGCTTAACTTTCCCTGCTGCCACTTTTTCCTCTGATTTCCTCTAGTTCCTTCTTCTTTGTGTATGGTCCTCCTCCTAATTTCATATACATACATATATATATATACATATATATATACATATATATTTATATACATATTTCTGCATGTGAGATATAACACACCATTTGTCTTTGGAGATCTGCTTATTTAACTTAACACAGTGATCTCCAGTTCTGGTTCTACTTATTTTCCCACAGCTGATGTAGCTTTATTTTTCTTTATGGATGAATAAAAATATAGACAAAATTTTCTTAAACTATTTATTTTTATTTACATTTACGTGTATGTTTGTTTGTGTGTGCATGCCACAGAGGCCCGAAGAGGACATTGGATCCTCTGGAACTGGAGGCCCAGGAGGCTGTGGGCCATGCAAAGTGGATGTTCCGGACTGTTGGTCCTCAGCAATTGGTCTTAATTGCTGAGCGCTGTTTTCAGCTCATAGACCACAGTTTATCTACCTACCTGCCGATGGCCATCACATCTAATTCTGTAAATTAACTTGCGTGGACTTTGACGTGTTACTTAACCTTCCCGTGCCTCCGTGTCCTCATCTGCAGAGGGAGGATAATCACTCCTGCATCCCTGTGAAGACAATGTGATGTAAACTGAAGGAAGTACCCAAGATGGTGTCTGACAAGCAACAGGGCCGGCCTTTGTGCTATCACATGGAACCACATGCTTCATACACCTGCTCCCTCCTGAGCTATCAGCTGCCTGGGCCTGTTGGCTGGCAGCGGAGTCTGATAGCATATCACAAGGTCTCCTTCAGCCACTGCCTCTGAGAGGCAGCCCTGAATTTCCAGGGACAAGATCTTTGCTGTGTGAGGCCCAGCTTGTAGCTTACTATCTGGCTCTTTTGTTATTTTTCTTCCTCATCCCAGGGATTTCTTTCTTAGCACTGACTAAATGGAATGTTATTTATGCAGGGCCTTGGTGACTGAGCGCCAGTCGCACCCACTGCATTTATGTATTGTTTGTGAACTGGCAGATTGATCCATCAAGGGCCTCAGGGGCATGCACGCATCTCATTCTGTTATTCTATGAAGACCTTGGATCTGCTGTCTGTTTGATGTGCTGGGGATGTGAACAGCCCGGCTTGCAGGGCATCAACATGGAGATGCTAGAGGGTGAATCTGGACGCTGAGTGCTACCCGTGTGCATCTGCAGGATGGGCAGCTGTTGCCCACCCTATGCCCTCCACTCAGAAAGGCTGCTCGTGACTGAAGAATGATCAGGCTGAAGGGACTCATTCCGTCAATAAAAAAGTATCTGGACTTAACTTATGGTTTGGTAGAAAGAGTTCTGCCTGTGTCAACCTTACCAGGTCACTTTCTACTTGCAGACTATTCCGGGTCACCTGCCACAATCCCCCTGACACCTTAGCAAGAGATAGAAGGCTTTTATTATCTCAGGTTCCTCATGTCTTGGGGTGCATGAAAAAAAAATCACAGGTCCCCAGCACTTGCACCTCAGGCCCAGGCTCGCTTCCCATCGGTTCTTTGCTGGTCTCCAGGCAGGTGACACTTGCTCACAGCCGAGCATGTACTCTTATTGTGTGGGAGTAAGGCCGTGCCTTCTCCTCTGCACTGACGAATGTCAGGACCCCTCTCAGCTCACTGATAGCCCTTTCTCTGGAGAGGCTTGCTGCAAAGACAGCCGTGCTATGTCCCCTTTCTCCCGGCTGCATCTCCTGCTCTCTCCTCTGATGTGACAGTGGACTCACTTATCTCATGTGTCACCTAAGACATTTCTACCCAGCAAGTCAAGGGCATGAGATGGGCGGTGCAGCTGGCTTATCCCTCAGGTGTTTGACTTGGGACCCTGCTGATGCCCACAGGAGAAGACATGGCTGGGTTCTATGCTCAGCTTATTCTCAGGTGCACACTCTGTGTTTTCCCTTTTTTTTTCTGACAATTAGACTCCTAACTAAGGGTTCCTCAGCTATTCTCCTTGTCTCGCTTTTTTTTTTTTTTTTGGTTTTTCGAGACAGGGTTTCTCTGCAGCTTTAGAGCCTGTCCTGGAGCTAGCTCTTGTAGACCAGGCTGGTCTCGAACTCACAGAGATCCGCCTGCCTCTGCCTCCCTAGTGCTGGGATTAAAGGCGTGCGCCACCACCGCCCGGCTCCTTGTCTCGCTTTTAACTTGGGATTGCAAAGATGCCACTCTAGACTCTCTTTCGCTTTATCGTACCCAAGCTGCTATGTTTCTTGGTGACTGAGATTTGTCCTTTCTGATCACATATTTGTTTGAGCCTATTAGACCCAAAATATCCTATTGAACCATCAAAAAATGTCGTAAAATTTCAAATATGCATACTCTCCTTACAGGCCATTTCCTTCATCCTTCGTCAACTCAATTCCCAATCAGTTCTACCCTGTATCCTTCCAGTGAGAGCTTCCACCCTGCAGAGCATCAAGCACGGATGATGCTACCCTGAAAGATTATGGGGACCCTCTAGTTACAAAAACATGCTACCATCTCCACATGGCAAATGGAATCACCTTGCGTTAAGTACAATCCTGGAGTTAATATTTTATGGTCCCACTGTGTCTGTTTGGTTTCTTTGCCTAAATTAGTTCTACTTGGAATCTGTCAATTTATTCTTTCATAACTTTATCAGGATTCAGTTGCACGCATTTATTCAGCAAGTATTCTTGGTGTCCCTGCGTGTCCAGGGTAGGTGCAGGCATAGGGAATAGATAGATACTGCAGAAAACATAACACTGCATGTGCATGTTTGCACATGAATAATCTATGCTTAGATATGGAATACTAATTAATTTCGATACTATGATATAATGAGCCTTGTATATAATGGGGGCAGTTTATGAAGATGAAGCAGCAGGTGTAAAGGCCCTGAGCTAGGTGAATACCTGATGGTGTAAGAGACACGCAAATCACCTGGGGAGTGTGAGATAATTTCAAGGATGCTAGTTTACAAACTGAGTGATCTGGGGAGACAGTGGAGGTCTGTTCTGGGGAACATGGTCAGATAATGTTTGAGCAGTACTCTTCTGGCCACTGGCTGTGTTGATCAACTGTGAAAATCAGGGACAGCTAGAAGGCTGTGCTGCCTTCCCAGGGGGTGGGATGAGGAAGACTGGGATAGAAGACTGTACAGTCTTCCGTTAGGGGGAGCTCTAGTGGGCTGGAATAGAAGGTGTGCAGCCTTCTGTGGAGGGACTGTGATGGGCTGGGCCAAACTCTAGAACCTTGAAGATGCCTCATTCCCACCCTCAAGTGCACCGTGTTCTGCTCTCTCCTGTACAGGCCACAGCAGGGCCTCCTTCCTTTGTCCCTCTGTCTAGGGTACTGTCATTTTTCCTCCCTGTGTTCTCATCACTTCTGTGTGAAGTCTTAGAACAGCAATTATCATGTTAGAGCAAATGGTGATTTCAAGCCTTTCTTTCTAATACTTCATTAGCATATGTTAATTGTACAGGTAAGACATAATGGCATTTCCATATATGCAAACAATCACCCCCCTCTTATCTTTTTTTACCCCTTCCTTCTCTTATGCTTTTCCCTTCCACCTGGCTGATAGCCACCCCTTTCCTTTCTGATGTGTTTTCCTTGAACTTGTTTCACTTAGCTTGAAAATCATTGCGAGTTCATTCCTTTGTGAATTCTTACGGACTAGTTCACTGCCCGAAGTATAACATGGGTGCACACTGCAAAGCTACTTCACGAAAGCCTACGTCCTCATCATATCCTCCGATGTTTACACCTTTGTATCAACCATGCCAGGCAAATTAACAAGGGACCACTGAGGAGGATGAGAGGAGTAGTCTGTGTGTGTGTGTGTGTGTGTGTGTGTGTGTGTGTACATTTGTGTTCATATTGAGGAGACAATTTCAGCATGGGACTTTCCTTATATTTCATTTAGTCACCATACAGCCTTGCTAGGTATATATCGTCTCCATTATACAGGTTAGAGAACTGAGTCCCAAGGAATCAAGGTACCTAGTTGGGAAGTGGCTCCTGTGAAAGTTTCCTCCTAATGAATCTATTTCTAATCTCCTCTAGAGAGGGCAACAGCAGATCACAGCACAAAAGCCATTCAAGTCCAACATGGAGAAGCAATGGCCTTCTTGGTGTTCTTACAGGAGTTATAGGAGATGGGGGATTCCTGTAGCCACAGAACCCTAGAGCTCACCCCAGGGTGGTGATGACTCATGAAGACTGTATCCTGGGTGTCCCCTGCACAGCTTGCAGCCAGCTCTGCCAGACAAGACTCCTGCAACAATTCTGTGCTGGATCAAATAGATGGAGAAAGGCTTTCTGAATTTGGTTAAGTTTCTTGTTAGTTTTGTGACCCCAGTGAGTCCAAGGGCCACAGGGGATATTTCGGTCCTAGCAATCCAGCTACCCAGCAATGGCAGAAAAAGATTCTGTCCCCCAGCTTTGTGCATTGAGGCTGAGCGTTTTCCCCGAGGTAGATTGTCCACCGGCCCATTAGGAAACAGTCAGTCATTATTTCTGTTCATCTGGACATAATAAAACCCAATAAAGAATGCCGCCACCATTATTCTTAGGTCACACTCCTGTCCGCCCAGGGATGGATGAGGTTCTCAAGCAATCCTGCTGCCTTAAAAGAGAATTAGCTATTTTATGTTCCGTTTCCAAGTCACCACCACAGTCCTGAGGATGGAGAATTCTTCAAACCTGAATCAGGGTGTTACAGGAAATAAATAAAACCAACAGAGAGCAGGAGGAAGCAAAAGGGAATCGTGACCAGAAGCCGTTCGCTAACCTATTGTCCTCTGATAGAGAGTTGACGCACAATTCAGAGAAGTTAAGTAACTTGGCCAAGTCTCACAGAAGTTTGGTTTTGAGCCGCATCTCAGCCCTGGTGGTCCTGATGTCGAAGCTCACAGGCTTGCCTCTCCAGTCACGCCATTCATTCGTTCGCTTCTTCACTCCATCAACCAGATGGCCAGCCAAGCAGCACTGGCTACCGGCCTACGACTGGCAAGCACAGCTCATACTTAACTTACTGTAGAACCTTACATGTGTTCCTTGTAAGAGAAACCGTTTTCTGGGCTCCAGCCACGTCTCTTGGGTGTTCTGAACAAAGTCTCTTCCTGAGCAGAGAAGGCACATCCAATCCTTTCCTAGCCGGCTCACACGGTGAAGTCAGGCAGAGAGGCAGGAGGATGGAAGCAACAGTAACAAGTACACCCACGCTTGTTGACAAGAGAGGAGCATTTCTGATGGGCCAGCAAAAGGTGGACAGCGCCTGTGTGCCTTAGTCGGATTGGCATCCCAGCGCACCTCGGATTTATGGCTCCAGCATCGCCGAAGGAAGAGTCTGTTGGCACTGGTTTCATTTTGAGGTCCTAGGGTTGGTTATAGTTCCCACTCTTAATGTGAGTAATGAGAGGGTCCTATAAGGCAAGTGGGTACACGAGACTGAACAGTTGCTTCAAGGATTTATTGTTGATTCTCCTCTTGGTTCACTTCCCGGGCTGCCGCTCCGAGAGTGAGTCGTGAGTGACTCATGCTGGGGTGTTCCCCATGTTCCTGTGACTGTCTGCGCCTCCTTGTGAGCTTGGGGTAACCAAACACCACCCTTCCCATAAGGCCAGCCTGTAATCCCAGCCCTGGTGGCCCCTGGCAGCACTGTATTATCTCACCAGTGAGGACTAAGGTCTTCCAAGCCAGTTCAGCATCCTGGGTTATAGAGTCTTTGGCTCTACTGAGTTTTTGTCATTAGGAAGACCTGTGGTGTCTTGTTGAAAAAAAAATCTATTTAAATTACAGGATAACCCCCCAAAGAAATGATAATTGTTTTCGTTATAGTAGTTAAGCCATTCCCCTAAAAGAGGAGAGCAAAGAACAGTCGCTTAAGATGCCAACTTAGTGCTTAACTCTCATGATTTGGGCAAGGTGTATTTCCCTCATCTATAAAATGGGGCTAGTGACAGTGCCAATATTACAAGGCTGTTGTGAACCTTACACAGGACATAAGCTGGAAAGTATTTTGACCAGGTCTGTAAATGCGCATGATCGATAGAACTGGTTTAACAATTCTTACAGACCTTAGCATACTTAGTTACTGCGTTAAATGACTGGGATTTAAACAAAGGGATGTTTTAAAGGTATATGTATGTTTATATATATATGCATGCATAATTTATATACATGCTATAGCATGTGGGGGGTTCAGAGGACAACTTATAGGAATTGGTTATCTCCTCTACCAGGTGGGTCCCAGGGACTGGACTCAGGTTGTTAGTCATCTCACCAGGCCGTGTGATGGGGTCTCGAAATATCTTCACCTGTCTTGTCTTACCTTACCTTATCTCGGCTTGTGTTATCTTTATTTTCCTGCTGTATTTTTAGGTTTTTCTCAGTTGGGCTGATTCTGTTGCTAACTCTGAATAAAACTCTGGAAGGCTCCCTTGACTGACTTCCTGCTACCTAGCCATAGAAAGTTCTAAAACCCCAATAAATCGTGGAAGTCAGTTGTGTTTCAGGAATTAAAAGACATGGACTTGGACAGTTGCCTAAACCTTGGGCTTTGCTTCCTGAACTTGCTTCACATCTGACCAGCCTATTGTTGGAAGATGGTGGGTGTGTGTGTGTGTATCTGCTTCCTTTATGTCAATAGCTGTGGTTTCTGCCTCTCCCGATTTGAGAACAGCCGAGCAAGGGAGAAAGGAAGGCATGCACCTGTTGACGGATTGGAACAGTCACAAGTGAGGAACCGGCCCTTTCTGGAACTGGTGCGTGTTTAAGCAGGGTTTCTTTCTTTACAATAAATTGATCTTGTTTCTTGAGACAAAGTCTCATTGCGTAGTCCATGCTGGTCTGGAACCCACTGTCCTCCTGCCTCAACTTTCTGTGTGTTAGGCTTCCAGGTGTGTTCTGGTACACCAGGCTTCCATGCCTATTTTTTTTATGGCTTTGAGTAGCACCATTCCTATCCATCCCCTTGGCGTCTGAGGGCGGCACGCCAGTAGTTTGCTTCGGGACACTCATTGCCTTTCTGTGTCTGTATTGTCTCCTGTACATACTTTTTCTCCATCCTTAGGAAAATAGGGTCCCATGTCCCTGGCTGGCTGGATTCCTTCCTCTTTCCCTTCTACCCACCCTCTCCTGACCCTTATGCTAGGGCCTCATGCAGACAAGGAAGCACCCTGCTACTGAGCTCCTTGCACAACCCATGTTCATCTCTCGATGTTCCTTCTTTTTTTCAGGTTGCCTCGGACAGAGCCTTCTTTTAACTCTGCACGTGTGGTTCCTGTGTGTCTAAGGCCAGGTGAATTCATCCACAAACTTAATCATTACCTGCTTGTGAGGCAGGCCGTCTCCTGCATGTGACAGAGGCATGATTGGGGCACCAACCCCGTATGATTTACTGATGATAGCATAGAAGGCCGAGGATGAAATGATACCCTTGGCCCGGCACTCTAAGTCACAGCCCAGTCTCATTTATCTTCTAATTCTGTGCATTTCGTGCCACTTTGTGGTCTAGATCATGTTTAGATTTTTCTCCGCTGTGAGATTTATCTGCACAGTTTGGAATTCAGTCCATAAGAATGGTAGAGCGGGTCAGATTTGTACCCCACTCTGTCTGCCACTGTCTCCGGTGTGGTGCTAGGATTATTTGGGACAGAATCCTAGTAAGACAGTGTGAGATGAGCAGCTTAGAGCTGCTATGATAGTCTCGTATTCTTTAATGAAAGTGTTGGATAACCCAACATAAGCCACTCAAATACTAGGTTGTTTTGTTAATTGTCTGCCCTCATTTAAGATTAGTGAGATTTCCATCAAGTTCAAAGATCGAAATAGATTAAAATAAAACTGATTCATCCTTTCTTTTATGCAGACTTGGGCATATGAAATCGGATGGTCAGTCTTACAGCATAATGGTTTAAGTATAGTTTCCATAGATGAGAGTTCTCTTGGTAATAGCTTGTTGGTTTCAATGGTATTGAGTCTCCTGTTGTATGCTTTTGTGGTAATGAGTGTTTTCTTCCCCTATTTAACACAAAGAAATCCAGTCCGCCCCTCATGTTGTTGCTCCCTTTGAAATAAAGAAGAAAGGGTTTGGGAGCTGCTTCTCCCATCTGCCTAGCTTTGTCATCTCCTTCCAGAGGAATCCTGTTCCTTCTCTTTATGTTTGGGGACAGGAACTATGTCTGAAAGCGCCGCAGTCCTTGTAGGGGTTCCTTTCTGTCTCGCACTGTGTAACTTTTCATATATGTAATTATCCCCTTAACTCACTGCTGCTTTTATTTATGGATTGTGGCTCCTCCTCTAAGACTTCTAATATTTTCTGGGGTGGTTTAGTGTCTTAAATCTGCTGTTGATTGCCTGTATTTCAGTGTATTTTCAATTCGAGACATGGGGCCTGCTCTCTGCCTTTGGTTTTAGCTCCAGCTCTGGTGAAGTCATTCTCACTGAAATCCCTTCTCTGCCGTCCACTGGTGCTTTACTAATCAAGCCAACCCTGGCCTCCCCCTCCCCATTCGTGGCATGATGACAGTTTCCTACGTTCTAGTCACTTGAGTCATCTTTAAGCTCCAGCTACTTCTGGGAGAAATCTTTCCTATTGAAGCGATAGTAAAAAACACAATTAATGAAGAATTGGCAGTAATTCAGACATGGAGGTTAATTTGCTTTTACACTTGGGATGAAGATATTTATGAGCTCTTTCGTTAGTGTAAAATATGTAAAACCTAAAAGTGACCATCTTTACCATGTTCAGGACTCCACACAGTGTTTAATGTAATGTTTACTCACACGGTGTATCTGTCAACCTCATTCTTTTCTGGAACTAATTTTAGAGCACAGACCTCGAAATTCTTGGTGGTCAGACTTGTCACATACTTTAAAATGTATAGAGATACCATTTCATTTTTCTTGTCTGTTCTTTAAGACACACCTGGGTCTTTCATTCATTCAGCGTATAACTGGTGAGTGTTTATGTCAAGCCAGACATAGTTCATTGCTTGGTGAAAACCAGAAGTGGCCTTGGGGACAAGTTGGCTGGGAAGGTTTACACATCCTCTCACTCCTGTAGATATTAGATATCAGCACTGCCCACTGTAGATATTAAATATCACCATTGCCCCCTGTAGATATTAAATATTGTCACTGCTATCTGTAAATATTGAATGCCATCACTGTCCACTGTAGGTAATGAATATCATCACTGTTCCCTGTAAATATTAAATATCATCTCTTCTCATAGTAGGTATTAAATATCATCCCTGATCACTGTAGATATTAAATATCATCACTGACCTCTCCATACATTCTAAATATCATCACTACTAACTGTAGATATTAAATATCATTGCTGCCCATTATACATATTAATATCATTGACCTCTGTAGATATTAAATATCACCATTGTTCACTGTAGATATTAAATATCATTCCTGCTCACTGTAGGTATTAAATATCATCCCTGACCTCTGTACATATTAAATATCATCGCTGTCCATTGGAGATATTAACTAGCAGTAGTATTTTGGATATGTTTTGCTCAGTTGTGTTTCCTGGAAATTAACCCACATTATTTCATCAAGGTCTTAGCATATACCATTGAGTTTTCTTCCACAGGGCAGGGGCCATGCATGAGGCATCTCCTCTCCCTGCCCCATTTACCACTCCTAGCCACCCTCTGGGGCAGTACACTGACACCATCAGGATTGGAGATGTGAGGAAACAAGAGTTCAAGTGTTTGTCCAAAGCCTCGCAGCTCATTGCTAAATTATAGTCTAAGTAGAAGACCTGTGTGTCTGTGTGTCCACAGACCTTGACTGTGACGTCAGAGGAAAGTCAAATGGCCCTAGGAGGGATGTTTGCTCTGGTCTAAATCTCTAACACTTGAGGGTATGAGGGTATGTAAGGGTTCAGCAGGTAGGGTGGGGGATGGAAGAGAATTCACCTCAGAGGGGCAAAGATTGATGTGGGAGCCTGCAATGTTCAAGAACGTCGTCATGTTGTAAGTGTGTGCATCCCAGACAAGCAGGCAGGAGGTAGTGCAGGCCAGATGTGTTGGGGCGAGCAGCGCAGAACATGGGCTAGGTATGCACTGGAGGTGAAGGCTGCTGTGACCTTAGAAGAAACGGGGATGGCGTGGGCTTTGCTGCTGCTGGGGAAGGCGCAGGGGTATGACATGACCTGGAGAGGTCTTCGAGGGAGGTTGAGTATGAGCCGCCGAGTGGAGCACGGTGACATTTTGACATTCCCTCTCTAGGGAAGACTGAAGAATGGTGTGACTAGGGGAGAGAACTAGGAAGGAGAATCACTGGGAAGGCAGAATGTTCGTGTAGGTGCTTTTCAAAGCCTTTCCTAATGTAGTAAGGCACGTGTGACCTGATCGTCTGACACACTTCCTGCTGTCAGAGCCACGTTGAAGTTATGTTCTGGAACCCTGAGTAGGAAGCAAGTCAGCCTTCTGGACCTTAGCCTCCTCCTTAGTGAAAAGAACCCTACTACACCTGCTTAGGGAATGCGATGATTGAGTGAAGATACACGCAATGCCACCTTGTCCTTGCTTTGTGGATAATAAGTTCTTGATTAAACCACCAAGATCAATAATATTAGCAACATTTTTTTTATTATTCTAAAATGGTTTGTAACTAAAATCCTCAAGTCCTTCTGTGTGGCCGAGGAGACAACACTTCTCTTTTTCACCACGTACCAAGGCAACCATCTTCTCAGCAATGGACCCCTCTGAACAATGCGATCTCATTCTCCATAAAGAACCTTTTATTACAAGTAAATCAGACAAACAGTAGCCTGTGAAAGCATGTTTTATAAGAGCCCGGACACACGATTTGAAAGGTCAGTAATGCCAGTTTTTAAATTAAATTTTCTCGTTCTTTAATAGTTCAGATCAGGTTTTTGATTATATTAAGACATTTCAGAGAACCCTGCACACCTTGTTATTACAGACTGTGGTGTCTGCCTGGAGAGTGACAGCCACGTCACTGTGCCTCTGCATGGGGATTGCTCTCAGCGGCCTGAATCGAGGGGAGGGGGACTTTATGAACACTACCTTCCCAAGGGAGGGCCTTTGCTCCTGACACGCTTCAAGATGAAGCTGCCAAGTTATTCTGTACACCTTGCCTGATAAATTAAAAGTAATTCAAATATCGCTTGGTTGAGGCTGGGACTTCGAGGCCATTAAAAGTGACACGTAAAATGTGAGCCTCTGTGGGAACAGGGTAATTTTCCTACCAGAGATTGCGCAGGTAAAGACATCTGATTTTCAGAAAATAATGCCATCTCACTAAGTAAATACATGCTGAAGCTTCCACGCCTTATCTCTCTTGGTAAGAAATGACTCTTTAAAGAAGAAAAATACGTGGTATTTGGAGAAGGGGTGTTAGTGATAGTGTATGTATTGTGTGTATTTGATGAAAAAAACAGGTGTGTTCAAAATCAGAGCTGGGAAGGTAGTCATTCAAGACTTCGCTCACCTCGTGGTTGTATGCTTATGCAGATTTTAAAAATCACAACACACACATTCAGTTGGGTGGTGCTTAGTGTCAGCTTTCCCATGAGACTGACCTGTTCATAGCATCACCTGTGATCTTGTCTCATAACTGGTGCATCTTATCCTATCTGACTGTACCTGTGGGGTACGCATTTGTTGTCTGTCTGTCTGTCTGTCTGTCTGTCTGTCTGTCTGTCTGTCTATTTTTGGATTTTTGAGTCAGGGTTTCTCTGTGTAGCTTTGGAGCCTGTCCTGGCACTCATTCTGAAGACCAGACTGCCCTTGAACTCACAGAGATCTGCCTGTTGCTGCCCCCAGAGTGCTGGGATTAAAGGTGTGCCACCAGCACCTGTTGGGGATATGCATTTTTTTTGGTTTTGTTTTTTGATTCTCTGTGTACCAACCCTAGATGTCCTGGAACTAGCTCTTGTAGATAACTCACAAAGTTCCTCCTGTCTCTGCCTCCCAAGTGCTGAGATTAAAGGCATGTGCCACCACCACCCTGCTTGGGATATGCATTTATCATATTTACTTACCTAAGTTTGTTCTCATTTTTAAACAGTTCTTCCCTGTACAACCTAGGGTAGCCTCAAATCTGGATCTTACCTCGTCCTCCAAGGTGCTATGATTATAGATGTGCAAGCCAGTGTCTCATGAGGTCTCTTCTTTAAAAACCGTGATCTTCTACCCTGTAGGAACATTGGCAGTGAGCAGTTGCCTTGAGGAGCTTCTGAGTAATAGTGTACATTTTCTTGGGTTATAATGTTTTGTGACAATTTGGAAGAATTTCTTCTTAAAACAGAGTAATACTGAGCTTATTAAAAAATTTACCTGACTTTACATTAAAGCTAAGATGTCTAAATTAAAAAAAAAAAATCATCAAGTTTCCTGGCAGAGTGCTGGACCCTTGAGTACACTTTTCCTTTTTCTTAGGCTATTAGGATGGATAATGCTGGAAGATGCCCTGGGGATTTAAAGCCACAGTTCTTGGATGCAAGTATTATAAACAAAATTCATTGTCTTAAACCGAAGACGGACTTAAAAAGCCCATGAGTAAACATGATTGTGTTCAGGCTCTCACAAACTGCCATTACTATTTAGACATCTCCACGACTAATTCATGTATCATATCTCTAAACAGGTCTGTGTATTGTCTCTACAATAAATAGTGGTATATGTATCATAGTCTTCAGCATAGGTGGCAGCAGTAGCACCACCCCTGTGATAAATATTATCATCGTTGCTGTCATCATCACTGCCTTTCTCAGCTTCGTGGTCGACGTTATCACTGCCATCACCACCGTCATGATCCTCACCGTCATTGTCACCACCATTGGTATTATCATCACCATCATCATCAACATTGCCATTGCCATCATCAGCCACTATCACCACCAACACCATCAGCATGATTATCACCATCATTACCATTATCGTTATCATCATCATTATCATCAACATACCCATCATCACCATGGTCATCATTGCCCACCATCGGCCATGATGATTTGTCTTCTTTACTTTCTTCTGTGTTTTTTTTTTTCCAGGAAGGCTCTTTCAGGATGATAGCAGTGTTACGATTTTGTACAGTAGTTAATTATAAAGACGTACAACACCCTTAGCAATTAGGGAAATTCAAATCTAAATAACTTTCAGATTGCAGTCGGTCATTGGGCCTCATATCTTTGAAACTGTCAAGGATGTGGGTGGTTGTTACTGTCCTGTGTGGCTTCTCTAGGGCAGACATCAGGGTGTCTGAGACCACAGCCCACCATGGGAGAGCTGACTTTAGATGGCTAGCAGTCCTGTGCCTCAGTTTACTTTCTGTTCCACTCCAATGTTAGTTGTTTCCTTCTCAGACCCTATCTCAAAGTCTGTGATACTTCACATTGTGCTTTTCTTTCACAGCTTTTCACTTCTGATTTTTATCTCTCTGGATCTGTGTCTTTTCTTCTTACCTGTTATTTACTTGTGGGGACACTGCATGTCACAGAATGCTTATGGATGTCAGAGGATAGTCGGCAAAATTTGATGATTTCCTTCTGTTATTTGGATTCCGAGGACTAAACTCAGGGTGTTGGACTTGGTGACAATCACCTTTACTTGCCAAGACATCCCACTGGCCCTATTTCTGCTTTGGAAATTCCTTTCTGCTTGGTTCTTAAGCCTCCTTCTCCTTTTGTGTGTTACATCAGAGATAGATGTCTCAAGAGGAAAACTGGTGTTGAATATTGCTTTTTTTCTTGTCTGTTATTTCCTTCACCTCTAATATTTACTCTTTAATTTCTTGTTAATCTGGCAGGCTTGAACCTAGTTTATGGTAACTCTAGTCCTGTGAAATTATTCACACCTCTCCTGGTTTGATACTTCATAACAAATACCCCTTTCCTATCCTCTTGGCTTTAAATTGACAAATGTCTAATGGAAAGTATCAGTATGGACCAATTCAGATTCATCTAAATAACTGACCTTAATATTCTTTTTGGAATTTTCTTTTGAAGTCTTGGCTACTACAGAAATACTGGTTGCTTTGACCCAAATGACTTTTAGCCTATCAGTGACATTTAGTGCGTGTGGTCCTGGAGAGTCACACATGATGGGCAAACACTCCGTCACTCACTTCTATACTCAGCCTTCTTTCTGTCTGTAAGATTTATTTTATTTGTAATTGTGTGTGTGTGTGTGTGTGTGTGTGTGTGTGTGTGTCTGTGTGTCTGTGTGTCTGTGAGTGCAGGTGCCCACAGAGGCCAGAGGTGTCAGATCCCTTAGAGATGGAATTGGAATCTTCTAACGTGGGTTCTGGGAACTGAACTTGAATCCTCTCCAAAAGCTGTGTGTGCTCATAATTGATGAGCCATCTCTCTAGCCCCTGTTTTTTGTTTTGAGATAGTCTTAACTAACTTGCCTTGACTGGCTTTGATCTTTATCTGTAGCCGAGGCAGGTATTGAAATTCTGGTCTTCCTCTTTCAGTCCCCTCAAGTAGCTGATATTCTAGACCTTTGCTTCCAAACTCAGCTTATTATTGGCTCATAAAATTGCTTTAGGTGGAAGTGAAGGTTCTCTATAGGACACTCCATTCTAGAAGAAAATTGTGTGTTACCTGGTTCAGGAATGTAGGTATCCTGCTTTCACATCTAATTGTGCTCTTCAGTATCTGTTTCATAATGCCTATGAGCAACCAATCATGGCATGGCCAAAAATAAATGACTGAAGACAACACTTTCTCATCTTTAAGACATAGAGAATAATTCCTCAGTTTACTTAGGAGTGGCCGAAGAATCACTTTGTGATGTAGGCCGTTTGTTTGTTTCTAGTTGCTCAGCCCCGAAATAACCACATAGAAACTATATTAATTAAATCACTGCTTGACCTATTAGCTCTAGCTTCTTATTGACTAACTCTTACATACGAATTTAACCCATTTCTATCAATCTGTGTGTCACCACGTGGCTGTGGCTTACCAGCTAAAGTTCCGGCATCTGTCTCAGACAGGGCTCCATGGCTTCCCTCTGACTCTGCCTCCTTTCTCCCAGCATTCAGTTTAGTTTTCCCCACCTAGCTCTGTTCCCCCATGTAGCCCTACTGGAGACAGATGCCAGAACTTTAGCCGGTAATCCACAGTCACGTGACAATACACAGATTAATAGAGATGGTTTAAATTCATATATAAGAGTTAGTCAGCCGGGTGGCGCACGCCTTTAATCCCAGCACTCGGGAGGCAGAGGCAGGTGGATCTCTGTGAGTTCGAGACAGGCTCCAAAAGCTACAGAGAAACCCTGTCTCAAAAAACCAAAAAAAAAAAAAAAAGAGTTAGTCAGTAAGAAGCTAGAGCTAATGGACCAAGCAGTGATTTAATTAATACAATTTCTGTGTGATTATTTTGGGACTAAGAGGTTGGGAACAAACTAGCGGCCTCCTTATTACAGTCTTGTTGATATGTATTGTAAGAGCTGCTGTATTTGGTAATGGTGGTGGCATTGGCAGTGGCAGTGGTGGTGGCAGTGGCAATGGTAATGGCAGTGGTGGTGGCAGTGGCAGTAGCAGCTGCAGTGGCAGTGGCGGTGGCAGTGGCAATGGTAGTGGCAGTGGTGGTGGCAGTGGCAATGGTAATGGCAGTGGTGGTGGCAGCTGTAGTGGCAGTGGCGTTGGTGGTGGCAGTGGCAGTGGTGGTGGCAGTGGCAGTAGCAGCTACAGTGGCAGTGGCGGTGGCAGCTGTAGTGGCAGTGGCAGTGGCAGTGGCAGCTGCAGTGGCAGTGGAGGTGGCAGTGGCGGTGGCAGTGGCGGTGGCAGCTGTAGTGGCAGTGGCGGTGGCAGTGGCATTGGCAGTGGTGGTGGCAATGGCATTGTCAGTGGCAGTGGCGGTGGCAGCTGTAGTGGCAGTGGCGGTGGCAGTGGCGGTGGCAGCTGCAGTGGCGGTGGCAGCTGTAGTGGCAGTGGCGGTGGCAGTGGCGGTGGCAGCTGTAGTGGCAGTGGCGGTGGCAGTGGCGGTGGCAGCTGTAGTGGTATTATTCTTGCTGCTGTCTCACTGGTGTCTCTTTACCATTCCCAGGATTCCTTGTATTTTTTTCATGTCTTTCAAGGCTTCCTCAGTTATAAGTTTTCAGAGATGCCAAAAAACTTCTTGTGAACTATTTAGAAGGCAGAGACTGGGTTTTATTGCCAGTGACGACTATGTAGTTATCAATGGATGACAGTTGGAATCTGAGTTCTTAAAAAGCAGTGTTAACCCGAATTGGTTTTAATTCAAGACTTGGGATATTGACTAGAAAAGGGATTTCAGTCTTGTTATCTTTTGGCTTGTGTGAAGGCCCGTCTCACTTCCTGTAGCTGAAGCACTGCTTCGTATAACTTGTTACCACAGGAGTGGCAGAGGTCATAGGAGATGGAGAAAGGAAGGAGATTTTTGATACAAGAGGATGTGAGTGTAAGGTGAAGTAGCAATTGAGAAAATTAGTCTGCTACTGTACTGCAGAGAAAGGCCAAGTTTGAATAATTAAACCAAAACAGGAGTAAAATACACCTTCTGCTTTAAAGAGGAAGTTGCGTTCAGACCAGATTCACTATCTCTGAGGTGCACAGCCCTTCAAGAACAGCTGATTGTTGGTGTTAGGTGGGTCTCCTATTAGGAAAGCTGAGATCCAGTAATAGATCAGTCAGTATATGCAAAGGTATGCTGCAGTAAAAAATTATCCCCAACTCTCAGATTTGCAGTCATAAGGAGGTTAACTTTTTGACTCATATTTTATATCCATTTTAAGTTTGCTACAGTTGTCTTACATTTTGCTGAATCTACTTGGAGATTTAATGATTTGACTACAGGGAGAGAAAGAGCAATGAACATACATGCAGTGACTCTTCACACCTTTATCAAAAACATTTGTGTGACACTTTAATTTCTATTTCATTAGCAACAGAAAATCTCATAGAGCTGTTGTTAGTGGAGTAGAGAAAAACAATCTTTTTGTATATGTTGTGGATGTATGTTTGCACGTGTTGGGTACATATGTGTACTATGCATGGACTTGTGTGCTTGCACATCCGAAATTCAGAGGTTTATGTCAGGTGTTGTCTTCTATTTCTCTCACTTTACAATAGAGGCAGGGTCTCCTTTACGCCCAGAGCTGACAGATTTGGTGAATCTAGCTAGCAAGCTTGCCCCAGTATCCCTTATCTTTGCTCCAGAGCATTGGGATTGCAGGTGGCCATGATGCCTACCCAGCTTTTTATGTGAGTGCTTGGGGTCTGAACTCTGGTCTTCTTCATTTAACAGCAAGGGCTTTATGCATGGGGCCATCTCCCCAGATGCCTAAGACAATCCTTTCCCCAAAGAGATGCAGTAACCGTTTGATCATATAATTTACCGTAACAATGGATTCTTGCACGGAGGAAGGGATGTGCTACTTGAGAGTATATTATTGGAGAGATTCTTCTTCTTCATCAGTGGCAAATGGAAATGCTAATTTTTATAGAGCTAGAGGTGTTTTTCTGCCCACACATCCCTACTCTGCAGCCTGACTGACATATTCTTACCCAGAGATGTTTTTATCATCTCATTTGAAATGCCGCCTGCCTACACTAGCCATGCTATTGCCCTTCTGCACTTCTCCAGCCTTTGCAGTGCAATTGTCGGTAGCTTGACACAACATCAGCAAATACAGACCCCCTTGATGAGTCCATGTCCTGTCATTGTGGTGTACAAAGAGCAGGAAAAGCCCACCTGTCTGAGGACGCCTAATCTTGAGAGTGGATTGGAGCCCCTTTTCCTTCTGATAGAGAACACTGGGACTGTGAGCCGAAATTTTTCTTATGTATATAGAGTTTGGGGTATTTGCAATCTTGATGTGAGATAAAGGGCGTTGTGAATGGGTACCCCATCACCGACACTCAGATTCCTATGTCACCTTGAAGGGCCATTTGTTTTTCAAACTCTGTATGTTTCAGGGCATCTTTGTTCCCTTGGGGTTTTGTAGGGCTCCTGTCCTCCTACCAGACTCTGACTCATGTGGTTTTTTTTTTTTAGTTAATAAGCCATAAAATAAGCCACCAGCTGTGTCTTATCACTCACATAGCTTAAGTAATATGTAATCTTTCAAGACAAAAGAAATTTCAAAGATTAAAAAAAATTAAATTACCTTTAATCCCATGGCCCAGAGATAAGCACTGCTAATGCCTTAGTGACTAGACCTGGAGTGTCTGCAGGCAGTTTTAACAATGCCACATTGTATGAGCTGCCAACCAGTTCCCTGTGGGTTCTGAAGTCAGAGGACCTGGAATCACAAGCTAGGCCGCTGCTCACTAACTGGCGGCCTTGGGAATTTACCAACGATCTTCCAAGTTTTCTCATCTGTGAAGTGGTCACTTCTCTCATAGGATCATTCAGTTTATGGGATTATGTAGTTTTTAGAATTCTGTGTGACATATATTAAGTGCTTAATGGTGTGACTGTATGTTTGATATGCTATTGAAGTTATTAAATACGTTTAAAGTGATTTTCCTGCCGGGCGGTGGTGGCGCACGCCTTTAATCCCAGCACTCGGGAGGCAGAGGCAGATGGATCTCTGTGAGTTCGAGGCCAGCCTGGTCTACAAGAGCTAGTTCCAGGACAGGCTCCAAAGCCACAGAGAAACTCTGTCTCGAAAAACCAAAAAAAAAAAAAAGTGATTTTTCTTTTGGTATGTAGGTTGTCTGTGCTTGCGTGTTGTGAGTGTGTGCCATGTACATGCCAGGACACATGTGTGGAGCTCAAAGGACAATTTCTGGTTTGTTCACAGACAGGGTGGGTCCCTTTTCTGATGTTCCCCACTGAGTACACCAGGTTAGCTGCTCTTGAGAGTCTAGGTTCTCCTGCCTCTGCCTCCCATATCACTGTCAGAGAGCAAGGGTTTCCTCAGTCATTGCTGCTTCTAACTTTTACATAGAGTCTGGAATTCAAATCCTCATATTTATGTGCCAAGTGCTTTATTGTTGTGCCATCTTTCCAGTTCTGATAAATGCTGTATGCTTGTTTAAGGTTATGTTAGACATATTCCCCTCACAATCAACATACATAAACCATCTCATAGTTTTTAATTAATAATTATATTGCAGTAGTATTGTATAACATAATTCTTTTTATTAAAATTTTTGATTTAGTTTGCATACCAACCACAGTTTCCCCTTCCATTCCCTCCCTTCTTACTCCTGCTCCACTCCTCAGAAAGGGTAAGGTCTCTCATGGAGGCCTCAACAAAGCATGGCATATCAAGAGGCAGGAACAAGCTTTCCCCTCTGCATTAAGGTGGAGCAAGGCTTTCCCACCATAGGGAGTGGGTTCCAAAATGCCAGCTCATACACCAGGGAGGGATAGATTCTGGTCCCACTGCTAGGGGTCCCACAAACAGACCAAGCTACACAACTGTCACCCACATGCAAAGGGCCTAGGGCAGTTCCATGCAGGCTCCCTAACTGTCGGTCTAGAGTCCCTGAGCTCCCATGAGCTCAGGCCCCTGTCTCTGTGGGTTTCCCCATCATAATCTTGATCCCTTTGCTTATATAGTCTCTCCTCCATCTCTTCAATTGGACTCCCAGAGGTTGGTCCAGTGCTTAGCATGGATCTCTGCATCTGCTTCCATCAGTTACTGGGGATACAGGAGCTATGATGTAGAGGTGTCCACTTTGGATGGACTCCCTATGACCTGTTGATCAATGTGCCCAGATTTTAAGAGCCAGAATACCAGGAATTCTGTTGTGAATCAGTGTTCCAGAAATGGCTGGATAAGCAAGACTGGAACAATGGCAGTTCAATAGACACATTAACATGGAATGAGTGAAGTTCTGTGGGGTGCCACCCCTAGATAACTACAGACAACTAATGACGACTGGAAGAAGGTGAATTACACTCTCTCAGGAATGAGTTCCCTTATTGACTATCCAGCACAGAGTGGTCGGTCCTGAAATCATATATACACAAACAACAAAAATGGACTTAATGGGTTGTATATTTGTATAAATTCACATATGTGTGTATATATATACATGTAAATACACACTCATACATATATATATATATATACATATATGCATTTGTATATTGTCTTAGTCAGTGTTCTATTGCTGTGAGGAGCCACCATGACCATGGCAACTCTTACAAAAGGAAGCACTTAATGAAAGCTTGCTTACAGTTTCAGAGGTTAAGTCCATTATCATCATGGCAAGAAGCATGGCAGAGCTGAGAGTCCTGTATCCTAACCTGCAGGCAGCAGGAAAAGAGAGACATTGGGACTGACTTGGGCTTTTGAAATGCCAAAGCCCACCTACAGTGATACACTTCCTCTAACAAGACCACACCCATTCCAACAAGGCCACACCTACTAATCCCCCTCAAGTAGTGCCCACTTCGTGATAACCAAGCATTTAAATATATGAGCTTATGGAGGCCATTCTTACCCAAACCACCACATACATGTATGTAATAATAATAATAAAAGAAAAGAAGATTGTAAATTTGATGGGGTTACATGAGAGGGGAGATAGTTGGGAGGGTGCAGATGGGAGGAAAGTGGGGGAAGTGATGTAATTCTGTTTTAATTAAAAAATGAATAAAACTATAATTTTTCATGAAAACTGATCTAGGAGGAATCTCTAGAATTCTAATTTTGTTGTATACTTTCAAAGTTGAAAGTCTCTGAGCATCTCCAGTGCCATTGCTTCTATTCCATTTTGTTTTTTTTTCTTAATCTTGTTTATTCAACAAATAGGAAAGTTGGCCGCATTGTGAAGTAAACTCACTGTAGACATATGGAATGTTAAAGTCTTAGCACTTTCCGGCTTTTGTATATGGAGGAGGATGGCCTCTTCCACTTTAATCTCTTGTCTGTTTCATAGTGTCTGCTTACATAGCTGAATTTTCTCTCAACCTCTCTTTTCCCTGTTTCTCTCTGGTAGAACTTTTTGACCTTGTGAATTTCTTAATTCCCAATGGGACGATAGCATCACAGCCAGGATGTACAGCTATATGAGGGAGAAAACTCTTTCCACTGTAACTGCATCCTGAGACCAGTGCTGTTTACGCTCTGTGTTTGTTACTGGAGATGGAGACATAGTTCTCCACCTTCTGTGTGCCATGGGATCTTAGAAGGTGCCAAGGTCCCCTGTGTCTTGCCTCTATTTCCTATGTAGAGACTTGATTCCCATCATGGTCACACCAAGAGATGACCCCTTCTAGGAGTGATGGATTGTGAGGAATTGGTGGTCTTAGAAGAGGGATGGGCTTCTTATGTCACGTCCCACCAGGCACCAACACAAGCCCCCCTGAAGGAGGTCGGCCTTTCGCAGTCACAAAAGCTGTCAGTGCCCTGGCCTTGCTTGGTCTTCCTGCCTTCAGAACTTCACAAATAAATTTCTGTTATTTATGAATTCCCTGATACAAGGCATTTTATTCTAACATCCCAGACGTGCAAAGATACCAGCTTGATACAGTGCGAATTGCTGGGGCTTGTACCAAAAACTTACGAGGATTGAAATGCAGCCTGAGCACCTGCATTCTGACGTGGCCTGGGGTGAAATCCTTGCTTAAACAGCCTGCTTTGAGGGCCCCTGTTATGTGCACATGCACGGGGAGATGGTCCGTGCTGCCAGAAAAGGTCTTGTCATTGCTTAGTATCATCTCATGTAGTTCCAACCCACCCTGTTCCACAGCAGTGTGCAGAGTATTGTTTACAGTGGATATGGACACGAATTTATGTGATAGGAAAGACATTTAAGTTGCTTGCTGTTAAGAACTTATGACAGTAATGAATCAAACATTCCTGTTGCTGTATGTGTGTGTGTGTGTGTGTGAGAGAGAGAGAGAAAGAGAGAGAGAGAGAGAGAGAGAGAGAGAGAGAGAGAGAGAGAGAGAGAGAGAGAGAGAGAGAGAGAGAAAAGGTCCTCTTAGAAGACAGTTCTTAAGTGGAATTGTTTCTAAGTGGTCAGACAGACATAAAATTTGAATTATTAGCCGGGCGGTGGTGGCGCACGCCTTTAATCCCAGCACTTGGGAGGCAGAGGCAGGCAGATCTCTGTGAGTTCGAGACCAGCCTGGTCTACAAGAGCTAGCTCCAGGACAGGCTCTAAAAAAAGCTGCAGAGAAACCCTATCTCGAGAAACCAAAAAAAAAAAAAAAAAAAAAAAAAATTGAATTATTTCATTGTTCTCCAGAAACACTGTAGTCAAGTCATATCCACTCTCTGTGTGTCAGAGTTCCTGTCCCCTTGTACCCTGGCAAAGACAGAGTGTGGCTGAGCTTCCCTGGGCACTGAGGAAGCACACAGTGTTGCTCTCACTTAATTTTAATTATTTCTTATCTGTGATGTTACATATTTTGAGTGATTTTTTTAAGCAGTGAACATTTTGTATATCATTTGGTTTATCTTGAATTCTTACTGTTTTGAAAGGCTCATTATTTAATTACAAGTATATTTACAATATGGGTTGCAATTTTTTTCAATTCATCATACAATTTTGTGGGCTGTTTGATGCAGAGAGAAATTTAATTCACCTTATATTTATGGATGTTGTTTTCCTCTTTGATTTTATGCTTTAGACAAACTTCCTCAAATCTGCTATCATGTTTTCATGGGGATTGAACCGAGGGTTTCATATGTGTGAAGCAAGCATTCTGTCTCTAGCTCCATCCTTGCTCCCTCCTTCTTTTCTTTTGAGATCCAGTCCCGCTGAGCCCATTCTGGTTTGACTTTTCTCTGGGACTCAGACTCTCCCTGACCTGCGACCCTCCCAGTTCTGTGTCTGAGTACCTGGGACTGTGGTCTTGCATGTCAGTTCTGGCTCAGCTCCTCTTTCGGGTCTTCAACAGATGGCCTTTTTTGCTCAGCTGCCGCACATTAGAAACGTTTGCAGACACTGTCGATAAATACTTAAAACCGTGTCCTCGGGAGGCTTTGCTTTCAGTGTTGAGAGACAGGTAACAAACAAAATGGTTAGCAAGCTGCTACAACTTCTTGATGCTAAGGAGTGTCATGGAGAAAACAAAGCAGGCAGGATGGGAATATTTGCTTAGATTTTCTTCCACTGACTTAAACTTCTTACAAATTTTTATTCATTTACAGATTATTTTGGAGTAAGACCCGTGGTATGGTTTAAATTGTTTTCTTTAAATTTATTTGCTGAAAACGTTGTTTCCCCCATATACCTTAAACACCAGCTTTAGGCCTACTACCTACTTAAAATTTGGGTCTCTTTTCCTTTTTTAAAAAAAATATGCTATTACTCTACCTTTGCTTTGATCTTAGACTATACCAGGGAATGCAGCAGCGTTTTGTTATTTCCGTATGCAATATTCCATTCCTAACCACCCTTAGTCCCCTGCCTCCGTTATTCCTTTTCAGTATCTTTTTAGGTATTCTGATCAGACTTATTTGCAGATGAATTTTAGAGTCATGTTGTCAAGTTCTATATAAAATCACTTTTGAAATTTATTTAATAATATTAAGTTTGTAGATTAATGCTTAAGGACTTAAAAATCAATGCAGTATTGAGTTGTCTCATCCAGCGACACGGCTCGTAGAGCATTGATTCTGCTTTCTTTAGTTTTCTCATCAGAGTGTTGTGAATATTTTTCATCTGGATTGTGTGCCTTTCTCTTCAGAGTTATTTCAAGGCGTTTTAATTCACACCTCTGGGTGTGCATTTCACCTGTGCCCCACAGTCTTGATGAAGCTAAGTTACTGCAGTGGTCTCAGTTTCCTCATTTGCAGAATTGGTGTAAAACCATGTGAGTCTAACTGTGATGCTCAGGAGGCTGAAGCCAGAGGAGCACTCTTCCCGGTCAGCCCGCGCTTCCCCCAGCATGACCCTGTCTGTTGGATACAAACAAGCATGAAAGGTTGCGTCCCTTAGAGATAGGGGGATGAGCTAGAGGCCGCTTGAACACCGACTGTGTTGGAGTCCGTCGTGGACGCAGTACTGTGAAGAGAACTTTATTTCCTGGGTTTTGTGTTCTTTCGAGAATTTCTGCTCTGTAATTTGCATGACCATATGTCATCTATAGAAAGCAGTATAAACAGCATTTGTAATTAGCTTTATCCTTGGCTGTTTCTTGCCATCAAGAAGAGTGTACGCTTGTCGTGCTCAGTCAACAAGGTGATGAGGATCGTCTGTCGTCAGTTCCTCTCTCCTCGCCACCTCTAACGTTTGAATTCTGGAAACCATTCTCAGGCTCTTTGAACTCCTGCCTCGGCTCTATCAGTTTTCTCTCTTCTTCCTCAGCAAAGCAAATTGCCCTGTGATTTCCTCTTACTTTACAGAGCCTGTGTTTCTTATGACTTCCTTGAGAGCAGAAAAGCAGATGGTGTCTCAAATTTCCTTGAAAATATCCTCATCTGTAGTTGTGTGTGATTCTTGGGTCCCTCGTCAGACGTGCAGGTTGTTTTCAGCAGCCTCGTGGGACCATGACATCATGCTTGTCGGCTGCTGCTGTTCTTCCACAGGTTCCCAGTGCCTACATCCGGTTACAGCTGCCTGCAGGTAGAGCTCCAGGAGCCTCAGTGGGTACCCTCTCATGCCTGGCTACCCTCTCACACACAAACACAAATACACATAAAGATAAAAATAAAATATTTGCATTTAACCCTGAACACAAGGGTAAGATCTCTCATTTCTTGACCACCTGGCATTGTGACTTAGCTGTTCTTGTTATGACTCTTATCACAGTGTTTCCTCATGCTGGAAAGGAGATGGCATTGCCTGGCAGCAACTTGAAGGTGTCTGTGACCTCACAAGTGTTGGTAGGGACCAGGACACTTCATCAGCTCCTCCTCCAGATTTGCTAACGATTATTACACTCAACTTCCTATTTATCGAAATGTATAACTAACTTGTCTTCCGTCGGCTTTTCTAGAGAAGAGATTGTTCTTGTTACAGCTTGGGGCTCACAGCTGTGTGAGACTGAGAATTCCTTTTCTCCTCTTGTAGTGTCTGAAAGGTAGGGAAAAAGCATCCAGGTGAATACCAGCTTGACTTCTCCATGTTCTATGGCTCATGAATGTGGTGTTCCCAGCAACAGAGTCTTACCATCAAGTTTGGGAGGACAACCAAAAGTGTGGGCTATGATCTGTAATGTTAGGAAGGCACATGGGGCCCCATTGGCCAACAATTGGAAATGAAGTCACTCATTCTTGGCACTTGGCTTTTTATTTACTAGCAAGTAGTGTCTAATGAGGGTGTTGACCCTCCATTATAGGGTAGCTTCATTTTATACCCCCCTATATATGGGGAAGAGTCTCCAGTAATTTTCTGTATGGCTTTCTGAAAGGCCTTTGGTGTTTTCTCTCCATGCTGCTTCTCTTGCTCTGATGTCCAGTGACTACTGTATACTCCGAGGCCCTTTTAAGTGTAATGTGTGATTTTAGCTTTTGCTTTAAGCTTTGCCACAGTTCTTGTTTTTGATAACATGAACATTTTACTTCTATAAGCAGAAACTAATGGTACATGTACTTTGCAAAGTTAGTCAACTCAAGCATGAGACCTTCTGATAGTGTCGCTGATTCCCCTTTAAGAACTGGATTCAGTTGTAGCCACTTTCTGGTAAGTTCATATTATTTTTTTAATTTTATTGAGATGGAATTCTCCTAAATCTCATCTGTTTATGGAGTATAATTCCATGATTTTCAGAGCATTCACAGTTTCACTATCACAGTTATAGAAAATCTTCATCATTGCAGAAAGCAGTCCAGATCTTGGCTCTCACTTCCTAACCGCCTATTCCTTGCGTAGGTAATGGCCAGTGCACTCCTCCCTCTGTGTTTGTCTAGCATGGATAACGCACAGGAATGGAATCACATGGTACTGATCTCCACGAACTTGCTTTTTCAATATGTAAATTGCTTTTAGTAAGAATCCTAAGCGATGAGTTTCCTTGGGATGGTTTCCTAGACATAGGTCATTTTACATTGTTCCTTTCACTGTCCCCTCCTGTCCTCCTCCATGTCCCCTCCTGTCCTCCTCCATGTCCCCTGCTGTCTTCCTCCATGTCCCCTGCTGTCTTTCTCCATGTCCCCTGCTGTCTTCCTCCATGTCCCCTGCTGTCTTCCTCCATGTCCCCTGCTGTCTTCCTCCATGTCCCCTGCTGTCTTCCTCCATGTCCCCTGCTGTCCTCCTCCATGTCCCCTCCTGCCCGTCTTCCTCCATGTACCCTGCTGTCTTCCTCCATGTCCCCTGCTGCCTTCCTCCATGTCCCCTGCTGTCCTCCTCCATGTCCCCTCTTGTCCTCCTCCGTGTCCCCTCCTGTCCTCCTCCATGTCCCCTGCTGTCTTCCTCCATGTCCCCTCCTGTCCTCCTCCGTGTCCCCTCCTGTCCTCCTCCATGTCCCCTGCTGTCCTCCTCCATGTCCCCTGCTGTCTTCCTCCATGTCCCCTGCTGTCTTCCTCCGTGTCCCCTCCTGTCCTCCTCCATGTCCCCTGCTGTCCTCCTCCATGTCCCCTCCTGTCCTCCTCCATGTCCCCTGCTGTCCTCCTCCATGTCCCCTGCTGTCTTTCTCCATGTCCCACCCACCTCTTGCTGGTTCCTTTCTTCCCTGACAATTACACCCCTATTGATTGTACACATTTTATCACCATCTCCTGTTGCCCCTCTCTGCTCACTTTAGACTCTTTCATTCCCTTTTGTACTCCGTTTTCCATGGTAACTAAGGTTGTTGAACACATTTTTGAATATTTATTGGGTATATTTCTTTCTTTGTGAACAGTATGTTGAATTTATTATTTTATTTATTGATTGAAATATAGTTTTTGATATGTAATTTCTGGAGTTCTTTAGAGATTCTCTGTATAGTTTTCTCCCTTCTGTAGTCTGTTTTTTCACTCTGTTAACCGTTTCTTTTGCTGTGTTGAACATTTTGAAGTCCACAAAGTCCCATTTTTCTTAATTTATGGGGTTATTTCCAGTGTTGTTAGAGTTCTTTTGAGGAAGTCCTTGCCTTTCTCTGTCTCTTGAAGTGTTTCACAGATATTTTTCTCAAGCAGATCTTATCTTCTGTTGGCTGAATTAGTTTTTACATAGAGGGAGATATTTAGATACAGTTTCATTCTCGGGTTGACTGTGTAGTTTGCCAACATGAAGAGACTGTCTTTTGTTGAGCGTGTGTTTTGACATAGTTCTCAAAGACTGAGTGGCTATGACTTTGAGGGTTTATTTTTGGGTTCTTTGTTCTGTCCCATTAGGTACATACATGCATGTCTGTTTTGTGCTAGTACGATGCTGTTTTTGTCTCTATGGCTTTGTCGTATGATTTGAGTCAGGCCGATAAAAAAGAAGCAACTTTCATATATGAGAGTAAATGTGTGGTGTATGCAGGTACTTTTTTGGATTATTTAACTTAACCTAATGTCCTTCATTTCTACCAGCTTTGTTGTACATTAAATAATTCCATTTATCTTTGTGACATTGGCATTTTAACTTACTCTGCTGACTTGGTGATTTATGCACATTTTTGTATGTATCACTCCATGTTTCCTCTTATTGCTATGCTGGATTCCATAGTGTGGCTAGAGCCCAATCTGTTTAACTGTCCATCTGTTGGAAGACTTCTTAGGTGTTTGCAGCCTTCTTATAGATAAATTTGATGGATGTTCATGAATATGTTTTTCTCTCCACCCCCTTCTTTTATTTTTGGTGAACATAAGCTTCCATTGCTCTTGGATAAATGCCTAAAAGTGCAATTGCTAAACCAAATGGCAGCTGCATATTTCATTTTCTTAGAAGCTGTCAAAATGTTTGCCTGAATTGTGGTTCCACTCTGCGTTCCTACCAGTGATGTATAACTGGTGCAGGTTCTCTGCAGACTCTCCAGGTCTGGGCTGGTTTCAGGTTTTAATTTTATAGGTATGTAGTGATAGCTCAGGCTGGATTTAGCTCGCATTTTGCTGATGACCAATCATGTTGAGCCGTCTTCCTGTGCTTATTTGCTATTCGTATGTCTTCCTCAATGTGCTCATATGTTGACCATACTTGCAATTTAGATCAATGGCTTTTTTTATATCAAATTTGAGAGCTCCCTGTTTTAGACATTTGTTTCTTATTGAATTTGTGATTGTACTTCACAAATGTTTTCTTCTCAGCTGCACCTTATCCTTTTCTTCTCTTAATAGAATATTTTGCAGGACAAGAAATCTTAAATTTTTTTGTGGTGCTGGGGGTCAAACTCAGAGCCTTGCCCAATCTAGGCAAGTGTTCAACTGCTGAGCTATATCCCAAGTCCACAGACTTTCATTTTGAGTAGGTTTATGAAATTTTTATGGTTTACCATTTTGATGTCAAGCCTATATATTATTTACCTACTAAGACCCCCATATCTTTTTTTCAGTACTAAAACCAGTTTTCTCTTATTCTGTGTGTATAAGTTCCTGTTCCATTTTTGCATTAGCTTTCTTTAAAAATGTATGTTTAAATCTGTTTATTTTGTTGCCTATGAATATTGACCCATTATCCCAACATCTTTTGTTGAAAACCCTACAATTTCTCTTTTAATTGCTTTCACGTTGTTTTGTCCTGAATCTCTTGGACATATTTGTGTGGGCCTACTGCTAGGCTGTGTTCTGTTCTGTTGAGTTATGTGTTTATCTTCTGGCAACACCACACTATTATTGTGGTTATATATGAAGCCTAAATGGGAATGATTCCTTTCACTTTCTTTTTCAAGATTGTTGTAAATACACGCGGGCCGGTGGTGATCATAAATTTTAGTGCCCCATTGTGTGCCTCTATGAAATCCTTCAGTAGATTTTGATAGGAATATTGCATCTATATATAACTTTTGGGAATTGAAATATATACTATGTTGAATCTTCTGATCTCTAAGTCCAGTATGGCTCTCCACTTATTTGGCTATTATTCCATCATCTCTGCTAGCATTTTGTGATGTTCTACATGCAGACTTTATGTAGAATTTATATTTTATATCTAAAAGCATTTTCCTGAAAGCAGCAAATAAAGGTATTATATTGTGAATAGGTGTTTGGGCATGTTCATCATTTGGTTATAGGCATGGGATTGAATGTTTATGTTGATCTGCCTTGCATTCTCTTGCTGAACACGCTAATTCTAGAATTTTCAGTGGGCTGGGATTCTGTTGCCAAACATATCATTTGTACACATGGATGGTTTTATTTCTTCTCCTTCTTTCATATAACATTTAGTGGTTCTTAGTTCTTTATTTAAGTGGCTAAAGCACTGGCACTATATTGAAACAGGGCAGTGAGAGCGGACAACCTTGTCTTGTTTCATAGGCCAGTGAGACAGCCCATGTTCTTCCACCAGGAAATATGAAAATGACGATAGGTTTATTTTCTTTTTTGGTAGGTAATCATTATCAGTCAGATTTGAATATCTGTTGTTTCTAACTTGCTGAAAGTTATTGTCATTAATGAAACTGAGTTTTGTTGTATTGTTCTGTATCTCTCTTTGGTAGCCCATTGATATGGTGCCTCACACTAATTGTTTTTTAAGACACTGTTGTTGTACAATAGGTTGTCTTCCACAAACTGAGAGCAGGAGCCCATTGCTGAAGACAACACTCACACAGCTCATTGAGAGGTAGAGCTAGTGCCTACATTGAACTTTTACTCCCTAATTCTACTGTCTGAACTATGAAGGTACTCTGAAGGCTACCAAAAGAGAAAGGTAAACACTAGCCCAAAAACCTTTGATCTACAGTCTGTCTGGCCTGCAAAGTATGCTAGGGCAGTGGTGACACAGGAGTCACCAACTGATGTCTGATGTAACGTAAGGCCAACTCCATGAGATGGAACCCACACCTGAAGCAGGTATGACCGAGAAGCAGAAACTAGGTGGTCTAAAGTCCTAGGGTAAAACCAAATACTACTGGTCTAAAAAAAGGCAATAAAATGACTCCTAGTGATATTTTGCTATGCTCAGATTGGTTTCTCATTCAGCCGTCATCAGAGAGACTTCCTCCTGCAGCCAATGTGAGCCAATACACAGACCCACAGCAAGACATTACACACACACACACACACACACACACACACACACACACGCGGGGAGAGAGGGGGGAAGGAGGAAGGGAGGGAGGGAGGGAGGGGGAGGAGGAGAGAGAGAGAGAGAGAGAGAGAGAGAGAGAGAGAGAGAGAGAGAGAGAGAGACCTTGGACATTCAACTCTAAATGAGATGTCTCCATCAAAATCCCTCCCCTCAAAGTTCAGGGAGCCCCATGGAAAGGAGGCAGAAGGACTGGATGAGACAGAAGGGATGGAGGACAACAGGAGAACAAAGCCCTCTAAAACATCTGAGCAGAACTCATACTAACTCAGAGACTGACGCAGCAATTACAGGGCCTGCATGGGGCTGCACCAGGTCCCCTGCATATTTACTATAGCCTTCCATTTAGTACAGGACTATTTATACTAAATTTATAGTGCTACAATTTATAGGACTCCTGAGTGTGTCAACAAGTGGATGTCTGCTGATTCTTGTGCTTGGACTTTTAAAACTTTTTTGTGAACTTGTCTTATTCAAGGTTGATATGATGATTTTTGTTCTTATATTTTATTTTGTTATACTTTGTCATTATCTTTTAGAAGCCTGTTGATTTCTCATGAGAGACAGAAAGGGAGTAGATACGGAGAGGAGAGAAGGTGTGGAGGAACTGAGAGTCATAGAGGGAGGTGAAAATATATTTAGACTATATTGTATAAGAAAATAATCTGTGTTCAATAAAAGGGAAAATTTTTAATTGTTTTTATTGAGCTATATATTTTTTTCTCCACTCCATTCCATTCCTCTATCCTCCCCTTATACCCTCTCCCATGCTCCCCATGCTCCCAATTTACTTAGGAGACCTTGTATTTTTCTACTTCCCACATAGATTAGATCCATGTATGTCTCTCTTAGGGTCCTCTTTGTTGTCTAGGTTCTCTGGGGTTGTGAATTGTAGGCTGGTTTTTCTTTGCTTTATTTCCCAAAGCAGCTTATATGTGAGTACATACTATATTCATCTTTTCTTGGTCTAGGTTACTTCACTCAATATGATGTTTTCTAGATACATCAATTTGCCGGCAAATTTCAAGGTGCCGTTATTTTTTTTCTGCTGTGTGGTACTCCATTGTGTAAATATACCATATTTTCCTTATATATTCTTTGGTTGTTTCCAGGTTCTGACTTGACAAATAATTTTGCTATGAACATAGTTGAGTGCATGTCCTTGTGGTGTGATTGAGCATCCTTTGGGTATATACCCAAAAGTGGTATTGTTGGGTCTTGAGATAGGTTGATTCCTAATTTTCTGAGAAATCGCTATACTGAAATCCAAAGCAGCTGTACCAGTTTGCACTCCCACCAGCAATGGAGGATTTTTCCCTATACTACACATCCTCTTCAGGATAAGTTATCATCAGTGTTTTTTATCTTGGCCATTCTTACAGGTGTAAGGTAGAACCTTAGAGTTGTTTTGATTTGCATTTCTCTGATGGCTAAGGATGTTGAGCATTTCCTTAAGTGTCTTTCAGCCATTTTAGATTCCTCTGTTGAGAATTCTCTGTTTAGGTCTGTACTCCATTTTTTTTATTAGAGTATTTGTTCTTTTGATGACCAGTTTCTTGAGTTCTTTGTATATTTGCAAATCAGCCCTCTGTCTGATGTGGGGTTGGTGAAGATCTTTTCCCATTCTGTAGGCTGCCGTTTTGTCTTGTTGACCGTGTCCTTTGCTTTACAGAAGCTTCTCAGTTTCAGGAGGTCTCATTTATTAATTATTTCTCTCAGTGTCTGTGCTACTGGGGTTATATTTAAGAAATGGTCTCTTGTGCCAATGCATTCAAGCATATTTTTTACCTTCTTTTCTATGAGGGTAAGTGTGACCAGTTGGTTTTATGTTGAGGTCTTTGATCCATTTTGACTTGAGGTTTGTACATGGCAATAGATATGGATCTATTATCATTCTTCTACATGTTGATATCCAGTTATGTCAGCACCATTTGTTGAATATGCTTTCTTTTTTCTATTTTCTATTTAAAAGGGAAAGTTTTTAAAATTTAAAAATATTCAAGAAATTTTAAGAAAAAATAAAGTACCTGCAATAAATCCTACTTGGTCATAGTGTGAAATTGATTTTGCACAATTTTGGATTTAATGATCTTTAGTTAAGAACTTTTGCATCTATATTAATGTGAGATATTTTGCTGTTTTCTTTCTTATACTGACATCACCTAGCATCTATATGATAATAATATAATTCAAATCATTCATAAGATGATTTAAGAAATTTATCCCTACATGTTCTCAAGATATACCCTCCTCATTTTTTGGAAAGATATATTATCCTATTGATGTTTATTCTGATTGAAGTGTGTGATAGAATTCTCCAGTGAAACTATCTGAGTCCAGAGATTTCTCTTTGGAGGAGAAGGAGAATATTGAAACTGTGAACTCAAACTCTTGGTTGGTTTAGAACATTCAGATTTTTCTGATTGACATTGAGGAGGTGCCTCTTTTTTCTGCATCGCTGGGGTCATAAATACAGAGTTCATTGCATTTTTTCTTTCTCATGACTCTAGTATCTATCTATACTGATATTCTAGCCTTTCTCCATTTCTGAGAAAAGAACAGGAATACAGTGATCAGGTATCCCTGTAGTTGGAGACAGAGTCCTTTAGATATATACCCAAGAAGGTTGGATCATGTAGTAGATTTATTGGAGGAACTTCCACACGGATTTCCGTGTAACTGCACTGTGTGCATTCTTCCCAGCAGTGAATACATGCTCTTCTTTTCCTACATCCAAACAGCATTTGTTGTCGCTTTTTTATCTTTGCCATTCTGACTGGGGTAAGATGAAATATCAATAGTTTTAATTTGTAGTTCCCTGATAGATAAGGATGTTGAACATTGAAAAAACGTTTCTCTGCTGTTTGTGTTCTTTTGGCAAGAATCTGTTTAGTTCCATGCCTGGAATTTTCAAATGGGTTCTTTAGTATTTTGAGTATGTATTCTAGATGCGAATCCTTTATGGGATGTATAGCTGGCAAAATCTTTCACCCCATTCTCTAGGCTGTCTCTTCTCTTGAATGATTGTATCCATCACTGTTAAGGTTTTTAGCTTCCTGAGGCCCCATTTGTCAGTTGCTGGGTTTAATGCCTGTGCTACCAAGATACTGTCCAGAAAGCCCTTTCCCATGCTTAGAAGCTAAAGCACACTTCTTTCTCCTCTAATGTTCAATGTCGTCTTCAAGTTCTTTAGTGTTTACAGTGTTCATTTTAGATTGGTTAGATTTATTTATCCCAAGGCAGTTTTTGAGTCTATTGTGAATGAAATTGTTTAACTGATTTCTTTCTTCCTTTGTTATGTGTAAGCTATGTGTTCTGCTGCTTTGGTAAACATGTCTATCAGTTATAGGAGTTTCCTTGTGGAGATTTTGGGGATTTTTATGTATAGAATCATATCATATGCAAACAGGGATATCCCAACTTCTCTCTTTTCTTTATCTCCTTCACATGTCTTAGTTTTCTAGCTAAGACTTCACAAATTATATTGAATAGGGTAGAGCGAGTAGACATAATTGTCTTATTCCTGATTTTAATGGAAACATTTTTAATTTTTTTGAGCATTTTGTTGGCTGTAGGTTTGCTGTATATTGCTTTTCTTATGTTGTGATAAATCCCCTATATCCATATATTCTCTGAGGCTTTTATTATGAAGAGATATAGTATTTTGTCAAATACCTTTTCTGCAGCTAATGAGATGATCATGTAGTTTCTGTCTCTGAGTTTGTTTATGTGTTGGATTCCATTTATTGATTTATATGTGTTGAACCAGCCCTGCATCTCTGGGATGAACCTGACTTGATAGTGGTGGATGGTTTTCTTTTATGTGTTCTTGAATTCAATTTTCAAGTATTTTCCTGAGAATTTTTGCGTCTATGTTCATTAGAGAAAGTGGTCTATATTTTTTATGTGTACATTTTGTCTTTATTTGGTTGAGTCATCAGTGTAATGCCAGCTTCATAAAAAGAATTTGAAAGCAGTCTTTCATTTCCTATATTGCAGAATAGTTCAAGAAACATTGATTTTAGTTTTTATTTTTTTGTTTGGCATAAATCCTCAGTTAAATCTATCAGGGTGTAAATTTTTTGGTTGGGAACTTTTTGCTTCATTTTGGTTTTTAATGAATTTAATTTTAATATCTGTATTGATCTTATTGCTAATGTGTTTACTTTGGTGTGTATCCTGGCTAGTTTTATGTAACTTGACATAACATAGAGTCTTCTGAATGAAGGAGTCCTCAAATAAAAGAATGCCTCCATAAAATTCCACTGTAGAACATTTTCTTATTTAGTGATTGGTGGGAGAGGGTCTAGACCATAGTGGATGCTTATGCTGGTAATCTTGGGTTCTATAAAATAGCAAGCCAGTAAGTGGCATCCCTCCATGGCCTCTGCATCAGGTCCTTCCTCCAGGTTTCTGCTCTGTTTGAGCTTCTGCCCTATTTGAACTCCTTCAGTGATGGACTACAATGTAGACTTGTAAGCCTTTCCTTCCCAACTTACTTTTGGTCATGGTATTTCATCACAGCAATAGAAATCCTAAGTAGTACAGTAGATTATATACACTTTAGAAATCAATCTATTTCTTATAGAGTTTCCATTTTGGTGTAATAAATATTTTAGAAGGGTATCTTTTAGCCCTTTGGATTTGATTGGTATGTTTTGCAATGTCTCCTGTTTCAGAAAAATTATTTAGTTTTATTAATTTTGGTCTTTTTGCCTTTTCTTTTGGTTATTTTTTTTTTTTTACAGAATAATAAACACCTTTATTACATGAGCTATGAAGGATGGTTTATTTGCCTTTCCGGGCTTTGATCTTCCTCAGATAGAACTCCAGCTCCTTGCCTTCTAGCACATAGCCATCTGCTCTGCCGCACTGGCCTGGTCTTGAGGCGATACAGGCCAGAAGCTTGCCCTGCTGGAACTGCTCCTCCAGAAGACTGCTGATCTTGGCGTTCTTTTTCCTTTCATCGTATTTCTTCTGAATTTTCTTTGAACGTTTTTTGTTTAATATTTCTTCCTCCTCAGGAGTCAGCTTGGCCCCCTTCTTGCGGCCCAGGGGCAGTGCATAGTGGGACTCGTACCACTGTCGGTACGGTGTGCTGTCAATAAGCACAATGCAGTTCTTGACCAGAGTCTTGGTGCGGACCAGCTCGTTATTAGATGCATTGTAGACAACATCAATGATCCTTGTTTTGCGAGTACAACACTCGGAACCCCAGGAAAAGTTCCCCACATCCAATCTTAGGGCACGGTACTTCTTATTGCCTCCTCGCACACGGACCGTGTGGATGCGACGAGGGCCAGTCTTAGTGTTAGCCGCAGGCCGTCCCAGCTCATACTTCTGCTTCTTGTAGTAGGGCTTTCGCTTACCCCCGGTCTTGCGGCGCTTGTGCAAGTTGTCCCGAGAGATGCCCATCGCTCGGCGCTGGCAGGAAAGAGCGCCTTTTCTTTTGGTTAATGTGACTAAAGGTTTGTCAATCTTGTTAAAATTTTCAAAGAAGCAACTTATTTCACTGATTCTTTGTATTTTTTTTTTGTTACTATTTTGTCCCTTATTTTGATTATCTTGTCTGTTCTGCCTTTTTTGGTATTGTTTGTGCTTGTTTTCCAAAGCCTTCATGTGGCCCATTTAGCTATTAATTTGAAACCTCTTAAAATTTTTTGATGTAGATACTTAGTTCTAAAACCTTCTCTCTTAGGGTTATATTTATTGTGTTGTCCTGTAGATTTTAATATGTTGTGTCTTTATTTTCACTCAGTTCTATGAATTTCTAATTTCCATCTTTATCTTTTTTTCTTGGTCTAATTTTCATTCAATAGTTTTTAGTTTCCATGAATTTGTGAACTTTCTGGAGTTTCTGTTGCTGGTGATATCTAGCTTTATTCTTTTTGCTCATAGAGAATGCAGGCTCTTATTTCAATTATCCTAAATATGTTGAGATTTACTTTGTGTTCTAATATGTGGTCAATTTTGGAGAAAGTTTTATAGGCTAATGAGAAAAATGTGCATTCTTTGTGTTTGGGTGTAATGTTCTGTTGATATCTATTAGGTCCATTTGAAATTCCAGTGTTTCTCTAGTTAGCGTTTGTTAGGATGACCTGTCTATTAGTGAGAATGGAGTATTGAAATTCCCTACTCTTTCTGTGGGGATTATTTTGTGGTTTTAGATCTAATATTTCTTTTTATGGAATTGGATACCTGCATCTTCGAGGTGTATATATTTATGATTGTAATATCCTCTTGGTGAATTGTTCTTCTAATGAGTATCAAGTGACATTCCTTATCCTCATTGAATTTGGTATAAAGTACATTTTTTTTCCCAAATTTCGGAAGAGCTACACAATCGTGTTTCTTAGTCCATTTACCTGGAATACCCTTTCCCATTCTTTCACACTAAGATTATGTATATTGTTGAAGGTAAAGTATATTTTTTTAGAGTTAGCAAAAATCTGGGCCTTGTTTACTAATTCAGTCTTCTAGTCTGTGTATCTTTATTGGGTTACTGAGACCATTAATACTAAGAGTTCTTTTTTTTGTTTTTTTCGAGACAGGGTTTCTCTGCAGCTTAGAGCCTGTCCTGAAGCTAGCTTTTGTAGACCAGGCTGGTCTCGAACCCACAGAGATCCGCCTGCCTCTGCCTCTCTTTAATCCTCTGCTGGGATTAAAGACGTGCGCCACCACGGCCCGGCTAATACTAAGAGTTCTTATAGAGAGAAATATGCTAATTCTATTCTTTTCCTGACTTTGTGATGTTTTCTGAGACTTCTTTGATTGGCTTTTCTATTTATTTCTTCCCCCTGATCTCCTTGGTTCATTCTCTTTTAACCAGAGGATTCCTTCCACTGTAGTCTGTAGAGCTGGCTTGGAAGTCATAAATTTCTTTCGTCTGCCTTTTTGGGTGGAGGAGTGGAAAATAGGGTTTCACAGTTTAGCCTTGGATGGTCTTGAACTCACAAAGATCTGCCTGCCTCTGCCTGGCATGTACCAGCATGCCTGGATTCTTTATTCTGTTTTTTTTTTTATTATGAAAAGACTTTTTCATCCTTCTCTTTTAATAGATAGCTTTTATGGGTATAATAGTATGGTTTTCTGGCTGTGTTTTCAGAGCTTTGAATACATATTTCCATGCTCTTCTCTCTTTTAAAGTTTCTGTGGAATAGTCTGTTCGTAATCAGTTGGGCCTCCCTTTTTAAGTTACTTGACCTTCCCTTCCTTTATTAAGTGACTTGACCTTCCCCACAGCTGTCAATACCCTTTCTTTATTCTGTGTTTTAAAATGTTTTAACTATAAGCTCCATGAGGAATTTCTTTTCTGCTCTTATTCTGTATTGCTGTAGGCCTCTCATTTCTGGATGGACCTCTCTTTTTCTATGTTTGGGAAATTTTCTTCTATGATTTTATTGAAAATGTTCTCTATGCCCTTGCTGTTCTCAAAATCTAAGCATTCTTTGGTTGCCTATAGTTCTTTGTTTAGGGTTGAGCCTCCTGGGCATTCCCACACCCATGTTAGCATGTCTCCTGGTGCTGTCCTTGTTCTGGTCAGGCTTAGGCAGCTGTGTTGGTGGGACTTTATGGGTGCACTGTCTGACATTCCTAGAAAACACAATCTGACAGCCACCAGTTTTTCTGTTCCTATGGCTGTTGCAATCTTCCTTCCTCTTCTTCCACAATGTCCACTTAGCCTTAGGTGTGATAGTTCTATATAGATGCTTCAGTTACTGGACTCCACAACTCTGGATTTTGATTAGTTGTGTTTTTTTTTAAAATGGTCTCCATCTGTTGCAAAGAGAATTTCTTAGATGGCAGGATGAAAATTACACTTTCTGTGGATACAAGAAAATTTACTTAGATTATGGTTAGTGGTTCTGCTGATTTTGTGAAGTGATGGTTGCAGGTTCACTTCTAACATCCACGACTTCACCAGCTCTGGGGAGTTGGCTAGGTGTCCAGTCATTCTTTTGGATTCTTTGTCTAGAAGTTTTCGTAGGTCATTTTTTTTTTTTTTTTTTTTTTTTTTTTTTTTTTTTTTTTTTTTTTGGTTTTTCGAGACAGGGTTTCCCTGTAGCTTCTAGAGCCTGTCCTGGAACTAGCTCTTGTAGACCAGGCTGGCCTCGAACTCAGAGGTCCGCCTGCCTCTGCCTCCCGAGTGCTGGGATTAAAGACGTGCACCACCACCACCCGGCAGGTCATTTTCTTTATGTGCCATTATTATAGGATTAAGAGTTAGTGGAGGAGACATCCTCTCTTGGATTTTCATGCTGTTTTCTTTCTGGCTGGGTCTTTTGCCTCTGAAGTAGTTTGCTTATTGGGTTCTTATTTTCCCTCTTTCCTTCTTTCTTCTTTAAGTTGCTTTTTTCTTTGAGTGGAGGAATTTACAGTGTTTGGAGAGGGTTAGTCTCCCTACAGTTGAAGTGCCAATTTCCCTGTTGGGGGCTAGTACAGGAAATCTTAAAAGCATGAGTGGGCCTAAGCAGGGGGAACCTTGGGCCTCCACATGCTGCAGAATGATAAAGTGGGCTCTTAGATCAGAATCTCTGGAAACTATGCCTATATTCTCTCCTCCTCATTTTTTTTCATGACAGTGTTTCTCTGTAGCTTTGGAGCCTGTCCTGGAACTAGCTCATGTAGACCAGGCTGGCTACAAACTCAGAGATCTGCCTGCCTCTGCCTCCCGAGTGCTGGGATTAAAGGCATGTACCACCACCGCTTGGCTACTCCTCATTTTTAAATAAGAACACAGGCTGGACAAATTCCCCACCAGCTCTATATTGACTTCACTTTATGTAGTTTGAAAGGCTTTGCTTTCATTATTTAGTTGTGTACTTTTTATTTCCATGAAGATTTCTTCTTAGACTGTGAACCATTTAGCCATCTGATGTTTAATTCCTCTCTTTAAGATCTTCCTTTTACTGAGATTTAGTTTAATCCCATTGTGGTCACGGGAAATAGTTCACATGATTTTAATCCCTTTAATTTGCTGATGTTTACGCTACACCCCTGGATCTGATCTTCTTGAGGACTGTTTAGTGGTGCATACATTCTGCTGTGTTGGGAACAGTGTTCCATGTAGACTATGTCCTGAAGGTGATTATGTTATTCATATATGTGGTTTGCTTTCTGTCATTTGCTGGATGTGGAATCTTATGCTCAGTTGTAGTGGTGTACCTGCCTAGCCTTTCTTTCAGCAATGTCTGGTGTGCTTCATTCTTTTCTTACTTGGGGTGCAAGCATATGGCCATTGTTTTACTCATCTTTGTATTTCTAACACAGTGTCTCATATATAATGCTGACTCTCAGCAGACATTCCTGAATGGCTTAGGATGTTAAAAGCACGTAGGAACATCAATGAAAGATAGCACAGATCTCACTTTCTCAAGCTGTGCTTTCCCTCTGGTTGTTTAAATTATGCATCATATAGTTTTTAATTAAGTTTTCTTAGTTCTTCATTTATTTTCTTTAGCATCGACTTGAATGTTTTATAAGAAGAAGAAGGAAAGCTTAGTAGAAATCGTGTGGATTTTCTAGCGAGACAGATTTTATCTTGAATATAAGCTCCATGACCAACCAGATCATTTAGTCTCTTTAATTTTCAGCTTCTTAGCTTAGAAATGAAAACGATGGCATTCTATTAATTAGGAAATGGTTGGCAGAAAGTGTTAGAGTCTCTGCATTAAATAATAGTAGTAGTAATATTAATATTAATAGTAATAATAATAATAAGTATTTTCTTATTTCACATAAACATTTTGAAGTAATTTCAAGTGTGGCTTGAGTCATGAGAGAAGTTGCTTTCATCACGAGGGAATGAATACCTCTTCCTTCCTCACTCTCTCCTTACGCTCCTCCCCTTCCTTGGCAGTTTTTTTTTTTTTTTTCGAGACAGGGTTTCTATGTGGCTTTGGAGCCTGTCCTGGAACTAGCTCTTGCAGACCAGGCTGGTCTCGAACTCACAGAGATCCACCTGCCTCTGCCTCCCCAGTGCTGGGATTAAAGGCGTGCGCCACTACCGCCCGGCTCCTTGGCAGTTTTTGAAGCAGAATCTTATTGTGTAATTCAGACTGTCTAGGAATTCACCATCTTATTTGTTGTCAGAGGCTGCTCATTTGTTTCCCAGCCACCCAGATTCCCGAAATAATTAATACACAGAAATCTGTATTAATTGTAGTACTGTTTGGTCAATAGCCAATAGCTTAAGCATATTTCTAGCTAGCTCTTACATCTCAGATCAACCCATCTTTATTAATCTGTGTATCACCACAAAGAAGAATCTCTAAAAATGTCACGGAGTTCATTTTGTGTTGGGGATGGAGCCTGGCCTTAAGAGAGGTTTGTAAACCTAGTGAGAGTCCATTGGAGAAAACTAACTAAATTTTCATTTGTGAGTGTTGGAGATACCTTCTGGATTAGAGTTGGAGGCTTATGTTCCCTTCATCTTTTAGTGCTGGGACCTCCTCTGGCTTAGTCCTGTGCAGGCTCTGTGCATGCTGCCATAGTCTTTGTGAGTTCATATGTATTTGAGTCTTGCTTTTTTTAGAAGGCTTTGTTTTCTTGGTGTCCTCCCCACTCCTTAGTATTACAATCTTTCTACCTTCTCTGCTGCTGGGTTCTTTGAACACTGAGGGGAGGGATTTGATGGATGTCCAGTTTAGGACTGAGTGTTCCAAGATCTCTCATACTCTGTACATTGTCCATCTGTGGGTATCTGTGTTTATTCCCATCTGCTGCATGAAGAAGCTTCTCTGGTTATGAATGAGCAAGACACTGATCTATGAGGGTAACAGCATGCTAATAGGAATTATTTCATTGCTGTGTTCCTTTATCAGAACATTCGTATTTGTTTTTCCCCTAGGCCCCTGGCCTGTCCAGTCTCAGGTTCTTGACTATCTAAGCAGTGTCAGGAATGGGTTCCATTTCATGGAGTGGACCTTAAATTCAATCAGATATTGGTTGATTACTCCCAAATCTTTGTGCCACTATGGCATTCGTGCACCTTGCAGGCATGTCACCATGGAAGAACAAAGACTTTGTAGCTGGGTTGGTGTTTATATCATTTTCCCTTTATTGCACGCAGAGTACCTTCCAGTACCATGAACACTAGTCAGTAAGGGTGAAGACTCTAGGTAGGCACCAGGTCAACTTCTCCATGTCTAAAGTGTTGTGTAAGTTTTCAGTAACAGGGTCTTATCATCACTTTGTAGAGAACAGCCAATAATCTTGACAATAGTCAGGGTTATTTGGAGGTTCCCTTAGGCTCCCTTTGACCAACAACTCAATTATATGTAACCCATTCTCTGAACTGGAATCTTCATTTGGTTATAAGAGGTACCCAACTGGGGATTCATCTTCCCTATTTTTGATAATTCTATTTAGATCACCTTCATATATGTATATATGTTAGGAAGCTTTTTACTATATTAGGCTTCCATATGACCTCTCAAATGACCTTTTGTTTTAGTTGCCCCTCCCTATAACCCTTTCTCACCCCACACTCTTCCCTCCCAGTTCTTATTTGATTCTCCTGATGAATTCAGTCCTCGTAACTCCATCCGTAACAGTCTGTTCTTTTTCTCCATTCTAGGGAACATTCCTTTCCTTTCTTCCCTTGCTCTACACCTAACCTCTGTTATTATATAGATTGTAGTCTGTCTATTGAAGACAACTGCCTAACATCTACATATAAGCAAATTCATAACATATTTGTCCTTTTGGGTCTGGGTTATTTCACTCTGGATTTTTTTTCTAGTTTGCATCCATTTACATGCAAGTTTTATTATTTCAGTTTTTAATAGCTGAACAATATTCAATTGTGTAAATGCACGACGTTTTCTTTACCCATTCCTCTGTGGAGGGACATCTAGGTTGTTTCCAGTTTCTGGCTATTTTGAATATTGTAGCAATGAATATGGTTGAGTAAGTGTCTCTGTAGTAGGATGTAGAGTCCTTTGGGTATATAACCAAGTGCAGTATAGTTGGATCTTGAGGTTGATCTGTTCCCAGCTTCCTGAGGAACTGCCACACTGATTTCCACAGTGACTGTCCAAATTTGCACTCCCAATGAATGTTCTCCTTACTTCACAGTATCATCAGCATGAGTTGTCACTTGTTTTAGTGATTTTGACTATTCTTTATTCACTGTCTTAAAGGTTTTATTACACAAGTCTCTCATTTGTTTGGTATATACTCATTTATTCATTTAAGGGACCATTAACAGCTATACCAGAAAGGACAGTACTATGTATGACATCATTTGTGTAGGTCAAAAATATTAGTCATTTTGAAATTCTCAAAATAATTTAGTTTGAAACAGTGCCATCCAGACAAAAAAAGGATAATTTTCAGCATGACCTTATTTTTCTATGGTGGCTAGAAGTTAGCTGTCTCTGGTAGGCAGGACCTTGGTCTGGAAGAAACTTGAAGGGATTTCTGAGACAATGGATGTGCTTTATAGCTTGTTTTCTGTGGAAGTAACTCAGAAGTACATGCTTGTCAAAACCTATCATGCTAAACATGTAAGGGCTTTGTCTTTTATTGTATGGGAACTGTACAGCAATAAAAGTCATTACAGAATAGAGTAGAAAATTAAATAAGAAAGGTAAAGACAGAGAAAAAAGGAAGATTATCTTTGATGCTTAAGCTGTTTCATAGTAGAGATAAATTTGGATTCAGGTCCTGTAATGCTCACATAGCTGGGAAGTCGTGAAGCAGGTGTTCAAGAGCTACATCCTGACCATGGTGTGACCCTGTCTTTCTAGTATCTACTGTTGGCACACAGTAGTAGCATATGAATATTGGTATAGTTGTAGTAATGGGACCATTCAGTACGTCATGAGAAACACAGAGATATAGCTTCTTCTTAGGGTGGGTTTAAGGTCTGACCATGGCACACATTACTCCAGGAATACTTCATTTGTTCTGTGAGTGAAATAAACTGGGAGTATTTACACCTGGATGATTTTCTTGATCGAACCTGATAGGTCATGATGTCTATGCCGTTGTGAGTCCCAATTCACAATAGGTAGGTAGACATGATGTCTGTGCAGTTGTGATTGCAAATCTACAGGTGGGTTGACATGATGCTTGTGCAATGTGAATCTGAGTCCACAGGTGGGTAGACATGATGTTTGTGCAGTGTGAGTCTGAGTCCACAGGTGGGTAGACATGATGTCTGTGTAGTGTGAATCTGAGTCCACAAGTGGGTAGATATGATTTCTGTGAAGTGTGAATCTAAGTTCACAGGTGGGTTGAAGCAGGTCTGAACTGCATGGAAAGGAGAGACTGGCCCTCCTATCTATGAAGGAGGCAGAGGAACAACCCATGATCTCTCTGTCTAGACATTTTGTCTTTTTTCTGCTTATAAACATGTCCACATGCTCCCCATCATGGAATGTGAGTTCTGTTCAAGGAGGACTGGGCCCAGACATCCTAGGTTCTCATGTGTACAGTTTTGGGGGCTTTGTTCAACAGAAAAGAAATGGAAGTACCATTTAAACACAAATGAGCGTGGAATCACATGAATATTGAATGTGCACTATACTTATATGGGGTTAATTGAAACTTCATCTTTATCATTTTCTTCCTCAAAAAGCCTCTGTGTATGAAGACTTTGACATGACCTGCATCTTTGCAGGCTGCTTTGACTCACCCCGCTCCTGTAACTTTTCTCCTGAACTTCTCTTAAGCACAAGACTCATAGCTTTTCCCTCACTCTTTGAATTTACTAATACGATCCTTCTCTTGAGCCATTTAGCCCAATGTCCATTTTAAATTAATTAATTAATTAATTAATTAATTTACTCATTTTCTTGATTTTACATCCTAACCAAAGCTTCCTCTCCATTCCCCCTTCCCAATTCTTTCCCCCTGCCTACCAGCCCCCACCCCATCCACTCACCCTCCAGTATTTCTGTTTAGATATAGGCTGGCCTTCCATGAATATCAGCTAGCCATGGTCTATCAAGCTGTAGTGAGACCAGGCAGCCCCTTCTCTGCCAAGGTTGGGTGAGGCAATCCAGCAGGAGGAGTGGGTCTCTAAATCAGGCAGCACGATCAGAGACAGCCCTGCTCTCACTGCTAGGAGTCTCCCATGAAGAGCATCAAGTTACACAACCATCACATATATTCAGAAGACCTAGGTCAGTCCCATGCAGGTTCCCTGGATGTCAGTTCAGTCTCTATGTGATGCATGATTAATAAACACTCAGAGATATTGGGGTTCAACCTGATGACCCAAAAAGCAAAGCAGCAAGCTTTGGCTTTTACCTCGACCTCAATCCAAAAATGTTGATCCTGCCTCCAGGAATCTCAGAATAAAACGTGTGTCATTTTATAATTTTATAATCCTCTTTTCCCATTCTATAATCCTCTCCAGTTCTGGGATTAAAGGTGTGTACCACTACCGCCTGGTTTCTATGGCAAGCTAGTGTAGCTACTGGGATTAAAGGTGTGTGTCACCATAGCCTAGTCTATAAGGCTGATCAGTGGGGCTGTTTTACTCTCTGAACTTCAGGCAAGCTTTATTTATTAAAGTACAAATGAAATATCACTACATCTCTGAGTCCTTATGAGGACAGGTTTATTAGTTCAGTGGGTTTCCTTGTGGTGCCCTTGACACCACTGGGTCTTACAATCCTTCCTCCCCTTTTTTCTGCATGATTCCCAGAGTTCTGCCTAATGTTTGGCTGTGGGTCTCTGCATCTGTTTCCATCAATTGCTGGGTGAAGCCTCTCTGATGACAGTTGGGCTGGGCACCAATCTATGCGTATAGTAGAACATCATTAGGAATTATTTTATTGACTTTTTCCATTTGTGTTTGGTTCTATGCTAGGTCTCTGGGGTATCCCACTTCTGGGTCCTGGTCTTCATGGGTATCCAGCTGTCCCAGTCATCAGTTAGTCACTCCCACCATTTCTGCACCATCTTTATGAACCCTAGAACATCTTGTAGGCAGGACAAATTGTAAGCCACAGGGTCATTTTTATCGCAAAAAAATTTTAGTGTCTCTTGAAATGAAACATAAACATAACATAAACAATATATATGCATAACTTAAAAAGTCAACATAATACCCCAATGTTAATATAAGGAGAAATAAAATGAAATGAGTTTGTTGCAAAATTTTATACTCATATGCATATAAACACACCAGCATTCAGTGCTTGGCTATGCCCAGAGCAAAAAGCCAAGCATGAACCTATGACATACTCAGTTCTTACTTGTTACTCCAGCTCTACAGGGCATTGTACTTCAGATGTGGACCACTGGGAGAGTGGTTTTGGCTCTGTTTAGGAGACGATGTACCTCCATTCTGAATTTACCTATCTTCTAAAATCTTCAAGAACCAAAGGTAGCCCTCCGCCTCTTGTCCCTTCCAGAAACTTCTATTGTCATCTACTTACTCTAGGCACAGTTGACAACCTGAATCTCCAGGATCCATCCAGATGCTTAGTTTGCTCTGGCTGCATCACATCCTTTCCAGCTGATGTCTGGTCTAATTAACAGTGTTCATTATCTGGTCCATGGTAGAATTACATGGTTTCAAGTTGACATGGATGTAGTCTCTATGATTCTAAGAAGTTTGAGGAAGCAAAACTGAATCTCTAATTTTATTTGAATCACTGCTGTTGGAGTCTTAGTTCCTTCCTTTTCTAGAAACTTTACCTTAGGCAAGTATTTTAAATTTATATCTCAGTTTTCTTAGGCATGAAGTAGGGTTAATCACATTACTTAGGAAACTCTTAAAGGAGCAAAATGAGCAATGTCTGGAAACTGCTTTTGCACACTATCACACACTAAGTGTTTTTTTAATAAACTGTGATTTCAGCAGGTGAGTTTCAACATTCCTGGGTAAACTAACACAGTGAATGACTTATTTTTTTTAATGAAAGATTATACAATAAATATTTTAGTCTTTGGAGTTTGTGTAGTCTCTACTGTAGCCTCTCAACTCTGCTGCCACATTGAGTCAAAGATGTATTTCAGCACATGCAAATTAATGGGCAGATCTGTGCCTTCATACAATTCTATTTGTAGATTGGGGAGGTAGCTCAGTGATACAGCATGCGCTTAGCATGTGTGAGATCCTTAGTTCAGTTCATAGTACCACAAAAATTTCAACAATATGCAATGGGCCAGATTTGGCCTGCTCCTATGGTAGAGGATGAAGTAGCAGAAAAGGCCTTCCTAGGAAAGAGATGGTAGTACAAAGCAGCCAAAAGTTTTGTGATTGGTACACAGCAGCTAGAAGGTTGTAGATTCATGGCAGCTAGAAGTTTTAACTCCGTGCCTGTGCGTTGTTCTTTCTTTCAATGGAAACAGGATATTTTATAATCTGCTGTACCTCATATTTTTATTTTCATTTATTGATGTACATTAAATAAACATCTTAAACAATTAGCTCTATTCTAGCACAAATAATAAAAACCCAGGGACAGATATTGGGGTTCAAGCTGAAGATCAGAAAAGCAAAACAGCCAAGTCACTAAAAAAGTCTTACCTCTACCAAGGTTTGGTGACTGCAAACTGAGCCCTGAGCCTCTGTCTCCTTCCATTTTATATTCCTTTTTAGTTCTGGGATTAAAGGCATGTGACTCCCTAGTACTGGGATTAAAGGTGTGAGCCAACACCACCTGGATCTGTTTCTGCATTGGTCTTGTGTAGCCCAGGTTGGCCTTGAACTCAGAGAGATAATCTGCCTCTGTCTCCCAAATCCTGGGATTAAAGGTATGTGCCACCACTGCCTGGTCTCTAGTGGCTTAGTTTTATCCTCTGATCTTCAAGCAAGCTTTACTTATTAAAACATAAATATCACTATATTTCCCCTTTTGTCTAAAATAAAAAAGAAGGCTGCAACCAATATAAGAAAAACTATATACAATAAGTATAATAACTATATACAATATGCACAGGCAATAAATACATCAACAATGTTTAGTCTATTTGTAGTTGACAAATTCGGAGGAAAAACTCCATATCCAGCCTATCTTGTGAGTTCAATGTCTTGTACCTAGGTTACTTTCTATTATAACTTGCTTTCTGTATCTGGTAAACAAGGAAAACTATAAAAAGTATCTAGTCTTTAACTCCTTCAGAGACCCAAGAAGGAAATATTTTTAACTGGGTAAACAGGAAGTGAGAGCAAATGACTTCTGAAAATTGTGAGAAGTGACAGAAACAGCTGGCTGCCTGGACAGTCACCCAAAGTTTCTCTGCAACGTTGGGGCATTCATCTTCAGCCTACAGGCCTAGAATATTGAATAGACTTTTCTATGAAATAGAGCTTTTGAAAGACCGTTCCACTTTGTCTGGGCAAGGTTTGGCACATAGACTTAGAAGTGATAAAACTCTCTTCTTCACGACCATCTTGGGGTTTTCATTATTCCTGCTCTAGCCCAGCCTTCTTCAGAAGTAAACATGGACCTGGGAAGGGTGTCTTATGGTACACATGGTGTAACAGTTGTTCAAGACTTTGGAAGCTGCAAAGCTAAATGCTATGTGTGGTGTGAATGGTGTGGTGGTATCTCTCTAAGTTCATAATTTAAACTTAATCCCTAGTGTTATGGCGTCAGGAGGTGATTAGATCATAGGAGGAGTCCTCCAGAGTTAGTTTAGTGTCCTTTTAGTGACAGACAAGACCAGAGTCACCTGCTGGGTGACGATGCAGCTAAACAAAAAGCACCATCTAGAAGCCCAGAACCTGTCCCTCACTGAACACAGAGTCTTGGCACCTTGTTCTCACCTTGTTCTTGGATTTCCAAGCTCTATTGCAGGAAGCAGGTTTCTGTGACTTACACTCTTCCCCACTTGTGAATTCTTAGCATCCTGAATAGAGTGCAATACTCTTGAAGTCTAAGTGTTACCAGAGTGAAGCAAACATCTTTCTTTTCGTGCATCATTTGTACTCTTCCTGGCCAAGGAGACCACATGTTGAATTCCCACAAGAGATGACAGTCCCACATCACAAGATGAGAGTAAACAGAACATCCATGAAGATCTTTCATGAAAAGTTTGGAAATTAGAAAATGCATGTGTAACTTTTCCTTTTCAGTGTTGATGATCATACCCAGAGCCTTTGGAATTCCGTTCAGGAATTTTTGAGAAGAAAAAACACCAGCAAAGCATGTCTTAAGGTAGTATCCTCAAGGGACACCCTGAAGCCCATGAGGAACTATAGTAGACACCATGCACACTGTGAAAGACTGTGATATGTGCATGTGTGTGTGTTTGTGTATGTGTGGTATTATTATGCAAGTACCAATCTATTACATTTTGAGTCAAGTTTCTTCAACAATTGTCCCAAACCATAGATAGTCAAGTCCCATTGCAGCCCTGTGCAGTTTCTATTGGCTTATGTCTGGTTTGCAGAGAGACAGCTTGATATGAGAAATGCATTAAGAAGTCCCCCAATTTTCCCTGGAAGGCATGGGCCCTTTCCCCCTCAATTCACGAGGCGTGCTGAACTAATTTGTGCCTGCAAAAATGAATGGCCCATCAGTTTTGTGCTGGTGGTTCTAGGACCATCCATCCCCAGAACCCAGCAATCACTCACTGACTGTGGTCTTAGATGAAATTTCAACTTCACTAGACACACGCTCTGGGGATGCTCTGAGGAAGTGATTTGTCATTCATAAGACAAAGACTCTTTAATAATAGGAGAAATATCTTCCATACACATCGTGGGTCTGTTTGTAGGAGAAACAACTCTAGTCAATAGATCCAGTATTCACTGGTGTGTCTGATCATGGCCTGGAGGCCTAAGAAAGTATCTCATGGACTTAACATGCCCACTCCATGCTTAGATTCTTAGAAATATGCAGTTCTTTGGTACCAGCTTGTGGTGCTTTTGTGCTACAGACTGAATAAAGGATGGGCAAATCTCTGTTGATTCCACACTGGTCATCAGTGTCATCTCGAAGCCACTGGCTGGAGAAACCTGGCTGGAGCCTCTGGGAAAGGTGGGGACTGGTCCAAGTGTATGTCTGCTGCCCAGTGGCTGAGGAACTGGGCACATTAGGAGGCCTTTTTCACCTCGTTTGTCTGACACAGTTTTATTTATTTAATTAACCTTTTGTTGACTTGTTTTCCATATGGTTGGAGATTAGGATTAGGATTAATTGAAGTGAGTGGATCTGATAGTTAACTTCTTTCAGGGTTTTGACATATATTGTTTATCTGAAGAATGTTTCTACCACATTATGGACAACAGCAAATGTTGAAAACATTTTAAATTTTCCTACGAAACTAAAGATTATACTTATTTTTATTTCTTCCTTAAACAATAACTAAAAAATATTTTTAATTGTATTTTGACTTTATTATAATTTGTGAGAGAACACATGTCACAGCGTGGGAAAGGTAGTTAGAGAACGATTTGTGAGAGCATGTTCTCCCCTTCTACAGGGGATCACACTCAGGTGATCAACCTTGTGAGCAAGCACGTTTGCTTCCTGAGTCATCTTACTGGTCCAACAAAACAAATTCATTATATTTCGTAGTTCTGGGTTTTCTTTAATGATGCTGAATATGATCCGGAAGCTTTCCTTTTTCAGGGGAGTTGATAGCTATATGCGTGTTCTTTGTCCAGTTTCTCATATATATATATATATATATATATATATATATATATATGACGCTGACTTCTTCATTGACTTGTAAGAACTCTTCAAATAGTAACTCTCCCACCTTTATGCCATCTGTTTGCTATATACCTTAATGCCATCTTTTCAAAGCTATTACATGTATTTTGTGTGATCTGATCATTGACTACATGCTTTCTTTACAGTTGCTTTGAGTGAGGCAGTCAAAACTAAGGTTCTCTGTGTAGTTAAGGCTGATCCCTTAGCTCAGTGTTTCTGGTGTCTTAGAGAGACCAACTTTATAAATGTGTGTCTTTGGTTCCATGCCTTCTCTACATTTCTGGTAGATCTATGGCCAGGTGTGATATCATTCTGGTACTCATAGAACTCCAGGTTTGTGAGTATTTCATATTTTAAATTATGGGCTTAGGGACAAATTCTGTGTTAAATTGGTGTTACCCGTGGGTTCCGAAATCAGCTAGGACCTTTGGATCATTTCTCACTGGTAAAAGGATGTCTTTAGTACAGTCCCTCCAACCGAGTTTGTGCCGTCCCATGGAATATATTCCGGAGTCTAGAAGATTCTTTTTATTCAGGAGTGTCTGTACACCTGCATTTTCTGCTGCTTGACTTCCCTCATGACTTAGGTTTTTAAAATAAAATAGTTTTAATTTCTCAAAGACAAAAGTAAGAAGACTTTCTGTGTGTGTTACTCTATCGCTAGGATATGGTTGCTTGCCTGTCTGAAAGCGGGGAGAGCATGAGTTACATAAAGTACATTGATCTATTAAACAACTCTGCCTTGTTTCATTTTTCAACAATTATATATTTTATCTCTTGAATTAATACTTTTAGAGAAATTTCTTCAAGTTACTGCTGTTTGCTTTACTTATTTTTGCCTTTCATAAAAAGTGTAAAAATAGTGAATTCATATCAGGGGTGTAGAAAATCAGAAAACTTGGATAAAATGACATGTGCTTCCCTTGGGAAAGGGTCGAGAGTGGATTAATCTAGTGAAGAACCCTGTATTGTGGTGACCATGAGCTCGTGACAGGACACTCATGTTGGTTATGTTCATGTTGTTGTGGTCAAATACCTGACAAAGAAATGTAAAGATCGAGATAGATCTTGGCTCACCGTTCCAGGGGGTTCCCTCCATCATGGCAGGGAAGACACTGTTGAGCAGTTCACTTCATAGAAGCAGGAGCACGTGGCAGAGCTTGTTCACATCATGGCAAAACAGAAATCAGAGAGCACGATGGGAAATTGTCAAGCTGACATCCACTCAGATCTACCTGCTACCGACTAACATTCTTCAGCCAGACCCCAATTCCTACATGATCCACAACCTGCTGAAACAGCACCCTCTGCCGGAGAACAAGTCCTCAAAGCATGAGCCTGTGTGGCCGTTTCAGATTCTATCCATACCACTGCCCAGCTGGCTCTCCTTGCCTTTGAGCACCTGGAGCGCCTGAACTTAGACTCAGTTGGCTCTGATCATAGTGTTGATGGACAGTCCTTCATATGCTATGTAAGTGGAGGAGGTGGGCATTCTGCTGGGGCATATCTGTGTGTCCCACCTCTTGATTCTTATAATGAAGTCTGGGGAATCAGAAGTTGTTTCCCTCGTGACGACATCTGACCTGAGGAGCTGGTGGCTTCTTTATGCTGTTTGTAATCTCATGTGTTCTTGCTCCCAGCCATGCTCCAGGGGCAGCTTCCTCCCTGTGTGCTGTCCTGGGACAGCCCTCTCATTTGCCTTCTCTGCATGTTCTCGCCATGTGGCTTAGAGAGGACCCGCACATTAACAGGCAAGGCCTTTTATTTGTAGTGACAATTTCTGCATACAAATCACTTCAAGCACTGCCGGAATCCTCACCCATCCCGTGCTGTACAACTCATTCCAGCCTCTTCCTGTGACAAGGAATGTATTTTATTCTCTGGGGGTCTCATCAACACAGCCTGTACCGAAGTGTCGGAGTGTAGCGATCAAAATAAAGATTTTTAAACTCCTTTACTACCTGCTAGGAGAAGAATAATACTTATCTCCCCTCCCTTACCTGAACAATCTGTGACATACCCTTATCCTTATATGCGTGTTAAAAAGCCCTTGTTATTGAAATTCAGGTGAAATCATGCATGTCGTGATACTCCAGGCATGTGCCTCGCACCTGTAAATGGCACTCATTATGGGCAGCTCTGATAGCTCCTATTTCATAGTGATATATTGAGATAGCCCAGGGAAGACTTGGGCACTTTTTAAACTGTACTGGGAATAAACTGGTGGAGGTGGAGTGGGTTGAAAGAGAGGAGAGGTTTGAAGAAGGTGGGGTCGAGTGATGGGAAGAACATGCATTGGGGGTCGTAGATGTAGGGGAGGAAGCTGAAGGGACGCCGCGACAGCCTTTGCATGGTTGTGAAGCGGAGTGGCAATGCCATTGAGAGAGCACAGGGAGCAGAATGTCAAAGTGTCAGAAATGGTCACTGAGGGAGTGGCTGTGTCGGTTGTCAGGATGGTAGCAGTATTCCAAGGCCACACTACGCATTTAGCGAAGGCTGGCAGTATACAATCGTAGTGACCTGTCTGATTGCGTAGCTTTCTCCAGCAGTGCTTCACTGCTCGGATGAGTGGGCGGTGCATGGGCCTGGTGCAGCCAGTGTAAACAGAGAGCGATGTAATGAGTGGCTTCGGCGTGGAAGTGAACCAACCACCCTACCATGCTGGAGGCTAGAGGGCCTAGAGCCAAGTGCTGGCTGATTCATTTCTTCTAAGGAATTCTGTCTTCGGCTTCTAGAAAATCATCTTCCCTGTGTGTCTTCGCAGCGTCGTGTGTGTGTGTGTGTGTGTGTGTGTGTGTGTGTGTGTGTGTGTGTCCCATTGTCATCTTTTACATGAGGACAGCATTCATACTGCTCTAGGACCCTTCCTCACCTCTTAGCCTTCTGATTCCAGATACAAATGCAAGCACCTTCTAAAGTACTTGTGGACTTCAGCTTCGAATTTCAGGAAGACACAGCTCAGCCTGTGACCCAAAGAAAAGGGGACGGACCACATAGGGCAGAACATTTCACCCAATGGAAGTAGCCAAATGAAGAAGCGTTAGGTTGGCAAGTTTATCAAAGGCATTGTCGAAATAAGGAACACATTGTACTTCTTGAATGCACCCGGGAAGGGACATGAGCCTGTGGGAATGGGAGGGAGAAGGGAGGGGAAGCGTCACAGGAGCTAGTGACAAAATGCCATGGTGAGGTGCAATAAGTGAGCAGGTGCACAGGTGCAATGGAGAGCAAAGGGCCGGGGCTGCAGAGCGGATGATTGTATTAGTGGTTTCTCGGGCGATCGTAATACCTTCCAGCTGTATAATTCCCACGAGGGCAGTTATCTCTTTATAAAGCAGAGACAAGCTTGCCCTTTTCATACCTCCCAGGGTATGCCATCTTCCCGACAGAGATGGTCCACTGTGTTGCCTCCAGCCCAGCAGAAAGCCCTGTGTGTTGGCATGCCTTTAAGTGCAGAGGAGGAGATCACGCAGGCTGAAATAAGGAAACAGTAACAAAACATCACGCACATAAACTGCAAGTTAATAAGAGGTTGTGACAGAATTTCCAAGAGGCTGGAACCAGGAATTGAAAGCCTAGCAGGAATGAGACACCAGAATCGAGAATCAGAAAGTCTTTGGGTTTCAAGGTATTCACTAACTCAGGTTTTCTTTCAACCTTCTGGTTCTTCTGCCATGGGATCACATGCACATTTCACAGTTTTAAGATGGAGCTTTATACTTGCCCATCTTCTGATTGAGGCATGAGTCTTGGACTCTTTAAACCCAGGTTCAAACAACTAGAGGGTGACTCTCATTTGCACGCGAATTCCATGTTCACAAGTACCTACGGCATATGCACACATCATCCGTGTGGATTGGGGCAGCCCCAATACTTACTGACAGGTTGGAAGACTTTTCTTTTATGGTTAAGTTCCAGAATAATTGACATCAAAATGTGGTCCTTACAAAAAAGAAAGCTAGCTTTTTGTTTTGACTTTGTGGAAGTCACTTACTTACTGCAGGTATTGAGTGAAGGTAAAATATCAAAAACTAGTTCTTGGCATAAAAAAAACATCAACTATACGGCCTTAGGATTGTGTTATTTTCCATTTAGTTTTTATGCTGCCTTTAATCTGTGGGCATGTCTTTCAAGTTGCCACTGTGTGGCAACTTTTCTCATTTACTCTTAACTATTCACCTGTGGAAACATTGTTAAAAGAAGGAGAGTCGTTGACAGCTGTGGAGTTGACAATGTACCGGTGTCATTTGGGCTGAATTTCAGATATAGAAACTGGGACTCATGGTTTTGTTGCTGAGTGAACTTTGACTAGTAGCTAATGTCATTAGGCAACAGCTTGTTGTCTTGAAAAAGGTTTGTTTAGGTAAAGAGTATTGAGTGATGTATTTGCAAGTGCTGTTTTCAGCTCCCCAGGTAGAGTAGGTGTGCAGTGAACAGCATCCTTTTGATTTTGCTTGAGTTCTGAGTGAGCCAGGAATGGCAGATTGATGATGGATCACGTGCCATCTTTGTAACTGACCAAGGGCACATGGGGACTAAGTCTCAGTGTGAGAAACTAGAACATCTGATTGGACCACCTGCTTAGACAGAGGGAACACTTGGTTGGGATATCCTTGTTTTCATAGGAGCTTTCCTGAAGGATCAGAGAAGTTCTGCATTCTCTGGACAGCTTGCTTTTGCTTTGGGGAGGACAAAGGACATTTTCTGTAAAATTGGCAGTTAGGAGAATCACTCTGTTTCCTTGTGTAAGAAGGGTGTGTAAGCAAAGGGTAGACAGAGGCAGGAGTATTTACAATACTCAGTGTGAGCTACCCTTTGGGAAGAGGAGCTTAGTTGAGGAAGTTTTTCTCCTCTTACTGCTCAGAACACTGAGAAAACCTGTTAGCTGAAAACACACCGAAGCCGTTGCAAACCTAAAATCAGGGCACCACTCACATTGCATTGCCTTCCTTTCTCACTCCATCTTCTCCTATCTTCTCAGCTTGTGCACGTTTTGTCACCTCAGTGAAGATTCCTCGCTTCTAGTATCTACAATGTAGGTGTCATGTGTCTCCACTTGCCCATGCTGTGTGTACGTAGCTTTTCTGCTCTGTAGGTGGAAGAATTGCCTTGTCTTAGTTTTCTCTTGTTATGACTGAACACCCCAGAGTGTGTTCTTTTGAAGAGTAAAATTGTAGTAAAATCATCATTCTAGGGGATGGGAGGTCTAGGCTAGAGGGGCTATGTCTGGTGAAAAGTTTCTAGCTTTCAAGGATGCTCTGAGGAGTGCCAAGGCAGTGCAGGGTGTTACACACTGAGACAGAGGAAGCCTGATAGCTTGCATTTATCTCCTTCTTCCATGAAAGCTGCTAAAGTCATAGTATAGCCTCATCTAATCCTGGTCACTTCTCACGACTACACGTCTAAAACCAGATGAAATTTCTCATCCCCACTAGGAATTATATTTCAACAAAGTTTAGTGGGACATTAAAACCACAGCATTTTGTCTTCTCCCTTCCAATAGAGTTGGTTCTATAAACTTCGGACTGAAAATTTGTCCATTTCAGAAACAGGCATAAAGTGAGTGAGTACACCCTTTCTGAAATGGTTTGTACATTGACATTATTAATTAAGTAAACGTGAAGGAGTGATATGTTCGCAGCAATGGAATGTTCTAGCAACACAGGCTGTTGGGGTGGTTCCATAGGGGTACTTTGTGAAGTAACAGTGATACCCTGGATACACACCGTAGTAGGCCATCACACTGCACAGTTTGTCTTCCTGATGCCCCAGATTTGCATATCTGGTCCCTCGAACCCCTTCTCTGAGTCAGTCTTTAATATTCAGTGAGAGGCTTGACCTTTATATGGAGAAATGTCAGTGTCAGGAATGGCTCTTCTGATTCCTGTATATCTGCTCTTTTTCCTCCTGGCATAAAACAACAAAATAATAATAAAAACTCCACAACAAAACTGATGAGTTAGATCCCTCCCCTCTCCTCATCCCACCCTGATTGGTTTTGAACTTTTTATGTAGGCCATATCATTGAGTTTCTCAATTGAAATTCTCCTGCCTAAGCCTCCTGGGTGCTAGGACTACATATTGGCTTAATTGTTTTCTTCTGTCTGTTATTTTCAACCTCAGCCTGTCAACAAGGTCTGTCTTTTCTAGCTTTCAATACTGTAACAGAAATGTGGTTTTCTTTTTGGAAGCCTCCTAGTACCCAGTTCAGCCTGCCTTCATCTCTTATCCAGAGTAAGGATGGCCTTCCTGATGGACTCCCATTCTCCGTTTTAATTCTTTGTTTATACAATGACATCTCTCCATAGATCGGTGTCTTGTGTAAACTATGACTCCTCATCAATTTGTAATAAAAGCTAAGCTCCATCCTGTGGCTTCCAGGACTCCAGCTAACCTGCCTCACATCTGTCCTTCTACTTCTCTTTCTGATTCTGCCACCCTAGCAACCCTATGACCATTCTTCCTTCAGCCTTGGACATCTATGTGCTTTGGTTACCCTCGCCTTTGCCTTTATATGCCCAGCTGTGTTCCCCTTTAAGTTTTACTTCAAGAGAAGTACTCCTGAACTACCCATCGAGGATGACTCGCCTCCAGTTCACCTGTGGTGGTACATCACTTCTTTATACTCTATTCACCTTGCGATTAAGTCTCATAAGGATGTGGGCTTTGTCTATCATGTCCCTTGCTTTATCTCTGTGAAAGAATTGTATCTGACACATAGTGGGTCTTCAGTGATATTTTGAGAAGTAATAACTCACAAATGAGATCATGGGTGGAGTATTAATGACTCTTTAGTGTGTGTGTGTGTGTGTGTGTGTGTGTGTGTGTGTGTGTGTATTCCCATCTTAGGACTGCTAATCAATCACTTTAAAATGTTTCAGACATAGCTCTTGGTTGTCAGGGTTGATTGTCACACTTTAAAACATCATGGCTAGAAGGCCTTACTATCAATTCACAGGAAAAGTTTGCATTGACAGGATCATCCATGAAAGCAAGATCCAATGACCATTGGCCCAGGGGGTCCCTGGGATGACTGAGCAGCCTGGGACCCCACTGGCTAACAGCATCCTCGAGTGTCATCCAGGAGTGTGTCGGCTCACTTTGATGTATCTGAAGAGTACACAATAGCTGAGACTTTATATCTCCCTGTATTTTTGCTGACTTTGCCGTTTTAGCAAGAAATAATTTATTCTAATGTGATTTGCATTGCATAAAATTATAATAAATGTTTTTAAGAACAAGGTGCTGTGTATTTATGAAATCCCTGTTTATATGAGGACGAGGTTTAAAATGTATTGGCATGTATTTTCCACAAACACTTGTATGCAAAGCTATAGACTCTGCAGCCTTGGCATTACAATATATTATTTGCATAAACCATAAACAGTGGGCAATTTTTTTGTCAAACAAAAAGTACTGATTACCTTAGAAAGGATATTAATATCTTTTCTTTATCCATATTTTTAAAATTTGCAGACTGTGTTCTGATGATCATTCATCTTCTCTCATAGCACAATTTGCAGCAAAGATGCTCTCTCTCCATAGCTCCCCAAACAGAAAATAAGATGCAGCCGAGGCAACACCCCCTGCATGCGAATGACCTGTGGTGCGGTGTTCCTGACCGGCTGTGGAAGGCCTCTGCTCAGTTAAAGTTCACAGCCATTAGATGCAGGCATACGCCGAATAGACATCTGATTGACAGAGGGGAGCCAGGAAATATGTTTTCAAATTAAATTTCATGTTTATTTTCAGCCCTCCTTAACAGCCTTCCTGTTGAAGATTTGGGCCACTGAACCAAACTAGTTTCCTCTAGGAAATAAATATGTTGTTCAAATAATTCTCTGTATGTTTCTGCCTTCATAACGTGGGATCCTCGGGAATAATTTCGGCAGAATCAATAGAAACAATGCTGAGGTTGAATTTCCCCTAAAGTAGGAATCCTGCTGTGTGTGGAGAAGGAAAGCAGCAGCTATTGACTGGCTCTAAAAAGAGAGGAAGGTTGGTCTTGGGAATTGGTCAGGCCTGGATTTCATTACCCATGGTATGAGTTCTATACCTTTTATCTGTTCAATGATGAACGTCACAGCCATGATGTGAAACACAGTGACAGGTGAAGAAGTGGTTCTGGGCTGAGTTCTTAGAAGGGCGCCCTAAGCCCTGGATGCTCTTCCTACCACCATTGTGACCGTTGGCTTCTGAGCTGGAAGTAGCGATGCCTACAGTACAGACACTGCAAATGGAGCGAGATCCAGAGCAGGGCTCACCGTGGAAACACACCCTGGTAGGCTTGCTGCTCCTGTCATGTGACCCCTGAGAGAGAGAGAGAGAGAGAGAGAGAGAGAGAGAGAGAGAGAGAGGAGAGAACGACCTCCAATTTGGATGTGCAGAGAATGGCTGGTAGCAAAAGAGCTTATAATTTAAGAAATTAATAAGTAGGATCACCTAGCACATCCTGTTTATAGAAGGAATTTTTAGTTCTTTGCTCACAGACCCAAATCTCTTCTATCCCCAGGGTCAGGATGCTTCAGAGGAACTCAGACACCCTGCCAAGCATCCACCCACTCTTTATAGCCTTCCCAGGATGCTGTGTGCTGTGTCTGATGAGCGTGAAAGAGCTTATTTCCTAGTGGGGAAGACTAAGTAGCAACTTAGTCTACTAATAAAAAATATGCTTCTGTAGGGTGGGTGACAATTTAGAGGACAGAGCTCCTAAAATTTCCGGTTCAGATGATTCTATGGTTTTTGTCCTTTATGAAACACCCTTCCCCTCCAACATGAATCACCACAGAGTGGTCACCACAGAGTGGCTCTAGACCAGCCGTGTCAGCATCAACTGTATCTTAGTTTGTTTTCTGTTGCTATAAACAAAATGCTCAAGGCTGGATTATTTGTAAAGAAGAATATTTAATTTTGGCTCATCCTCTAGAGCCAAAAGCATGGTTCTAGGAAGTGTCTGATCGCATGGTGGAAGGTAGAGGGGAAAGTGTGTGAACACAACAGACAGAGCATGATGCACAACCTCACAACAACCCATCCTCATGGTAACTCCAGTACAGAAAGAACAAGCTTGCCCTAACTATGGAGAGCATGAACCCAGTCCCTGCAGAGAAGTGTTAAGCCCTCAACAACCCAGTGTTCTTGTAAAACCTATGGCATACTTTGGATATGAAACAGCCTTCTAAGCCTCCCATGACTTGGTCCCCAGCTGGTGGATATTTTATTTTTTTTTTATTTGAAGATATAGGAAGCATCATAAAGTAGGGCTAATTGGAGGAAGTAGGTCACAGACATGAGCCTTCAAAGGTTATACCTGGTCCCAGGTTCCGTCTCCTCAATTCATTTCCTGTCTGCCTTGGGGTAAATAGCCTTTGCTTTATGCCCTTACCATCATGATGTTACCCCCTCCTCAAATTCAGAATTAACATAGCCGCTGTGGTCCACTGAAACTTCTGAACATGTAGGACAAAATGTGTCCTTCCTTCTCATGGGCTGTTATGTCAAACATTCTGTCACAGAGACCGAAGGTCTGACTATTAAACCTCACCATCTCTCAACACAAGCCAGACTTCAGGTGAGCGTCTGAGTGGCCAATCATATCCAAACTGCAGCAACCGGGGACCTTGCTGTAAGTGCAAGAGCTTTGAATCCTCGTCTCAGACTTACTGAATCAGAGAGCAGTGGTGTTTATTGTCATCTTAGAAGGTCTTGTTTATTTCAAGAAAGCGCGATAAGAACTAGTAACCCAGAGAAACTCTTAACATCGAAGCACTCAAAGATAATGAAAGGTGGTTAGCTGGAGCCATCTTATGTCTGTTACTGGTGAATTGTGATATTGTATACATCCAATGTCATCTTGTTCAGTACTAAACAGCAAGGATCTTATCCTATCCTGGTTACATTTAAGAAACATCTTAAGAGGGGTCAAAACACATTAGGTACATGTATGAAACTCTGAATAAAAGGAAAACAAAGCTGCCCAAAGTCCATGCCATATAATACCATCTATAGTATTATAGATGTGATTACATACAAGTGATACATAGTAACATACAAGTGATACAGTTTTAGTTACTTTTGTTTATATGCTAACATACACCCAAGAAAGCAACTTAAGGGAGAAATGGTTTATTTTGGATCACAGTTCAGGGTACAATCCATCCTGGAGGAGAAGTCAAGGGTGGAGGAGCTTGGAGCAGCAGGGCGTATGGTGCCTGCAGTCAGGAAGCAGAGAGGATGGATGCATGTGCTCAAGTAGCCTTCCTTTTCTACAGTCTAGGGTCCCACACTTGTCTCCCAGCCATAAGATGGATCATCCCACATCAATTAACGTAATCATGATAACTGCCTACATGTAAGCCCAGAGGCACATCTTCCAGGTAGTTCTAGATTCTGTCAAGTTGACAAGGCTAACCATCACAAGTGTAAGGGATGCATGTATTGAGACATATTGTTTAGAGACATCTGTATGTAGAGGAACTAGGAGGGGCTGGGATGTATCAGGAGAAGCTCCACCAAAGGCTTCATCACCATCACATGATTATGATTATTATTATTAGATAGATTTTACTTAATTTTTTATACAGTGTATTTTGGCCATGTTTTCTCCCCTTCCCAACTCCTTTCAGATCCTCCCTACCTACTTGGTTTTATGCACTTTCCTCTTCTTCCACGGAGTGGCTAGTATATTGGTTCAACTATATTAGCCTTGCATATGTAAAGTACACAATAATCTATTAATTTTTTTTTTTTGGTTTTTCGAGACAGGGTTTCTCTGCAGCTTTTTTTTTAGAGCCTGGCCTGGAACTAGCTCTTGTAGACCAGGCTGGCCTCAAACTCACAGAGATCCACCTGCCTCTGCCTCCCGAGTGCTGGGATTAAAGGCGTGCGCCACCACCGCCCGGCCCTATTAATTTTTTTAAAAGAAGCTTTTCTTCTCCAGAGCCACTTTCCTTTCCCTGCTGTTGTTTGAACATCAACACTCCCAAATGCTTGCTAAGCATCACCTGCCAGTGGGACAGCTGGGGGAACATTACCTGGCTGTGTGAATCCGTTCAGTTCTCAACACAAGCTAGAGGACAGCCGGGCTGTTCTTTCCTGGTTTTGTATTTGTGCATTCTTTATATATTTTGAAGTATTGTCTCCCACATGGTATCCTCAAAGTAACTCTATGAGTGAGTATGGATATTAATCCTTTTCAGTGATTGATGATGAACAAAAATCAAGTTGCCTCCCATATACTCAACACCATACCCTGAGTCCTTAACAGGGAAAAGTATCTTGTGCCCACTTTAGTGATCCTGTGGTGTCCCATGTGAGTGAGACATTAGAGAGCTTGTTTATATCCATGAGTCTAGTGAACAGGGCAATCAGAAGTCAAAAGAGGAAAGAAAGCTGGTGTCTTGTGGTTCAGGACATAGCCCAGCATGACTTTCCTATAAAGCCTTCAAAGGGGAAGAGCATAGCACGCCCTAATAAACAATACCAGGTGTTCGATGAAGGGACGATAGGTCCTGTGACCCCCCCCCCCCAAAGCATGATAAAATGAATTTCTCTTGTGCTTTTGTCCGTTTTTGGCCCTCTGCCCACGCGCTGGGTGCACTGGAATGCCGGAATCACATAAAGATGGATGTTGTGGCCATGCAGCCTGTGTCATCAACAGGCAGACAGGAGGCTCATATCCCTAAGCAGGCAGTCACATTATCCAGGCAAAGAAGGAGATGAATACATCTCTGCTGCCTGGCGTCCTCCAATGGGTAATTAAAATGATGCTGCTGCTGGTTCACTACGTTCAAAAGTGTTTTAATTTGTATTTAGCCAGAGGCTTTCTAGCAACAGGAACATTTGTACAAATCTAACAAATAATTATAAATAAATAAAGTCTCTGCTTCTGCTATTTGGGGGAACGTTTCCTTCAGGTAACACATTTATAAATCCACCTGTTTGACAATATGGAGCTAAAATAACAGTAGACTTTGAACTGGGTGCTTAAGTGGCAGTTGGGATGATATGTTTGTTTGTCAACACAGCAAAGAAAAACTGTTATGGGGAGGAGGTGATCCAGGCCCAGAGGTGGCATGGACTGTAAATGCTGAATTACACTAGACCCAGAATAAAACAATGTATAATTCTTGACATCTGCATTCCTTCTTAGCTGACTTCATTTGAAGAACCAGGGATAGCAAAGATATTTCCCCATCACAATATTGTTGGGTTCAAAAAGGTCATTGGATATTTTTCACTTTCCATCATGTTCAAATACCAGATACTGACCAAACCTCACAGGTGAGCCTGTGAGCAGGTGAACAGGTGAGTCTGTGAGCAGCTGAGTCTGTGAACAGGTGAGCCTGTGAGCAGGTGAGTCTGTGAGCAGGTGAGCCTGTGAGCAGGTGAGACTGAGTGAGCAGGTGAGCCTGTGCTTGTCTTCTGCTGCTCTCTTATTTGGAATGACCCAGAGACTAGGAAAGCTGATATTATGACCTTAGATTTCTTTACTGTTTTTAACTTATTAGAAACGTTCATAGAAGAGATAATGATCATGTTCTTTTCCCTCCCACGGCTCCTCATAGCTCCTTCCCATCCCTTTACCACCTAGCTTCATATTTTCTTTTTCTAAAATCAGCAACTCCCTTGAACAAAAGAAAAACCAAATAACCAGCAAGACAAAAAAGAAAAAAGAAAAGAAAAAAAATCACAAATCTCCCACTTCCAGGGCATGAGGCCTGCCTGGGAATATGGTTAGTCTTAGATTTAAATTAATGGTGCTAATGAAAGAATGTGTAAAAAGAAGTAATTAGTTCAGACAGCTCCTAGGAACTCTTAAAATATGAGAGACTCTTGTTCTTTAAAAGACCTGGACCTATTTATCAGTTTCTCATCACCTGAAGAATATTACGTTTTTCTTCAACCAGACATACTGGCACATATGTTAATCCCAGAATTTGTGAAGCTCAGGTACGAGGGTCATAAGTTCCTGGTCAACCTGGACTCCATAGCAAATTTGAAGCCACCTTGGATGAAAAAGCAATAATCTGTCTTTAAAAATATAATTTGTATCAAACCATAAGAGTCATGCATATTTATGGGAGATAGTGTGATAGTTCAATGTATATGCACAAAATTGCTAGTGCTCTTGATTTGATTATCAAATTATATGTATCAGATTTTCTTTACTCTGAACCCCACAAATGTGTATGTTTTAAATAATTATTAAAAATAAACTTGTTATATTAAGAGACATAAAAATAATGGAGAGGAATGAGCAGAGGAAGAGAGCTTTGTCATGTAACACCCTACATTTATAAGAATACAATGTCCTTAGGGAAGGCAAGAGCTTCATGCCTCCTTGCAACTATGTAAAAGGTCATGTGACTTCTCAGGCCCACCCACTGAAGGGGGCTTGTAAGGACAGGCTCCCTCTGTGTAGCAGAATCATTGTAGGCTGGTTCTGATTTGTCTCTCTGATACAATGAAGTCCTTAGCTCAGACTTAACCAGCTTTTTACAAGGTAGAGCAAAGTGGGAAGGAGGAAGGTCCTGGAGCCTAAGTTATTATCATTCTGCATTGTTGCTGTCTCTCTGTGCACTGTGCTTTGGCTTCACCCATTCTAAATGGCGGTGCTAATGGAAGAGTAACTTTGAATACTGGATTGCAACTGTGTTATTCCCATGGTTTACCTGTATCCCGTTTGCCAAAGGCTGCCTTAGCTATAGTGAAATGTATTTCTTACCTGATGTAGACTTCACCGAAGTACTCATCTGGCCTGATTCATATTCACTCATTCTCTCTCTCTCTCTCTCTCTCTCTCTCTCTCTCTCTCTCTCTCTCTCTCTCTCTCTCCCTCCTTCCCTCCCTCCCTCTCTCCCTCCCTCCCTCCTTTTATCCCTCCCTCCCTCCCTCTCCCCCATCTCTTTTCTTTTGTCAGACACACGTAGCTGGCTCTAACAAAAGGGAAGGGTAACAGTTCTGAGCGCTCCATTCATAGCCTAAAGACAGTGCAGAGAGAGTATTTGACTATGATTCATCTTTGCAGCTCATTTTCCATCTTTGTTATTGATACGACTTCCTCAGCATGTCACTTAGTGCACAGCCTTTGGACAGGTCTCAAGTGCTCTCAGTTGACTACTCAGAAGCTGTGGTGGTCCCATTCAGCTCCTGGTTCATCCTTAAGACACCGACACCTTCCACATTTTCTATGGATCCTCCCACCCTTGGGCAGGATTCTGGGTCTGCCTTTGTCCAGGGAATTTGGAGAAGTCTAGCTCATGGAGGTTATTTTTCAAGATATAGCACTGGGTGCCTTATTGCCCATCCAAGAAGAGGGTTAAACCCCTTAAGGGGCTCTTTTTGTTCTAATCCCAGGGAAGGGTGGTTGTCACTAGAGAATTCTGTTTTGTGATTTGGTTCCTGACCACTAGGTGTCACTGTTCTACATAAATAAAACAGGACCAAATTGGCCTTGGCACTGTGAAATTAGGCCTTTGGTGGGGTGGGGGGGGGGGGAGTGAATCTAGCAGGTTAAGAGACCCACTCATTTTGAAGTGTCAGGTATCGGCGAATGCTGTGCTCTAAAGACTAGCTACAGTGTAGGAATCAACCTGCCTTAGAAAGCTTTGAAATGCAAGTATCAAACATAAATCCAGCTTCTGTCTATATCTGCATTGGTATCGAGCCTTTTAAATAGTCTTTAAAGATTAACCTCTCAGAAAAGACCTGATGTACTATGGAATGCAGGGAACATATAACTTCATTATTAATGTAGCTGTTGGGAAAGAAATGTCTGATAGGATCAGGGCACCGTATAAAACCACACAAAAGAAAACTACTTCCCTTTCTGCAGGTGACACTCTGCTTGATTGGCAAAGAAATCACACACTGTCACTCATAGGCAAAAAATAAAATTGTTACTCGTTTCTCTCCATTTTTTTAAAAAAGTTTTTTTGCATAATTTTATTCCTTTAGAAAAATTAGCTGTGCTTTCTCGGCCGGTCATGATGAAGGGTTCTCAGGGAAAGGGAAACTCCTCTCCAGTTCTCTGACCAGCAGTGTTAGTGAGCACTGCTCCTCCTCCTCGGTTACAAAGGAGAAGGTGCTGGTGCATTGTGCTGCATTCCAGTGTATAGAGACACAAGGGCCTCCTTGGCCATGTACAGAGCCCTTCAATGTTTACTTTGAGACAAACTGTCAGAATGGGAGTCTAGTCAACCATAAGGGGGTCCAAGCAGAATGTCCTGCCCTTGACACGTTCCTCCTAGAAGCATATCTGATTTTACCGGCAAGGGTCACAAAAGCCATCGAACATGTGGAACTTTATACGGTACCATATTTGGGCTTTAAAGGCAGAGTCAGTCCCCTGACTACAAAAGACCACCACTAATGGTTTTAAAGGAGAAAGTATAAGAGGAGAAGAGATTGCATAGTCCCACTATGCAGCATCTCTCTGCTGTGACCGTGGATGAATCCAAATTGATGGTGAAGTAACACCATGCATGCTGATCAATGGAAATCCACATTTCTGAGAAGCCAGGGGATGTCAATAGCTAATAGAGAACTTGGATTATTGCTGCGGAGATTTCATTTGGTTTAAGATTCCCTTGAGCCATCTCAGAAAGCTGTCAGTTGTAATCCATGAGCTTTACCACATAATGTGAACCCATTGAGTCAGGTTAGAATCTTGACAGTTTGTAGATTTTTAAAACATAAAAATAAAAAATACAGCAATAACAAATAGATTGTTGGTCACCATGTAACTTCCAAACTGCCCAGGGCTTCCATGTTAACAGGTTCTATCATATTATAATGGTAAAGATAATGTAATGTCAGCTTTGTAGAATAGAAAAGTGGTTTTTTTTTCCATAAAGGGCATTTTTAAATGGGTCATTAACTCATTTTATGAGTACCTTAATGCTTTGAGTGCTGCAAAGAAATAATGTATCAACCTACTAGGGCCAAAATTGATTCAGTAGAGACTAGTACCTAGTGAACATACTTCTGTGAGCTGTCACTCATCTTTCCAGCTGCTTTAAATAAATAACAGAAGCGTTATGTTTGCAGGCTGCCCCCAAATATTTGTACATAGTTGAACTTGTGCCAAATTCGGTTCATGAGCCATTTATGATCAAGTCAGATTTGTGTGTGTTGGGGGTAGGGGTTAGCAATCATAGTTGGCCAAATAAAATTTGTATTTAATTCTTCGTAATGTTTTAATCCCTCAGCTCTAATTCAAAGCTAGGGTCAATGCCACATAGGCCATTGTGTTTCTAACAGGGTCTAATTCATCCGTTTGTCTGTGAGGTTCCTATGTAGGTGGAATAAAGTAGATTAAGACATGCATCAGTGGGTGGCATGGGGAATATTTATCCAATATGCTTGTCTGGTTCTTATAACCAAAACTGTGGTCCTCAATTCAGAGCTGTAACGAAGGGGGTAGGATTATTGGTGGATAAGCATCCTAAAGGCATTCTGATGGAGGCTGGTAATCAGTACAAATTGTAACAGCCGTAGAAGGCGTCATTCTGCAGATGGCTTTATTCTTGAGCACTCGGTACCATCTGGCACTCTGGGGCTGAGCCCAGCTCCACCACGGCAAGAACCCATATTTGCTCTGCGTTGGCACAGACTTGGGAGTCAATGGCTCCTTGACATTTTGGACTCTCCGTCATATGGCAAGTCCAGCTGCAGAGTCTGCTCTTTCCACCGTGCAGGCAAGTGGCTCAGATGAGGTTGCCTTTTGTTGAGGAAAAGGTCACCTTAGGGAGTCTTGAAGCCCTGGCTTAGATTTGTAAATTACACATGGTGCTGTGGATCACTTCTTGTGGGTTCAGTGAAGCACTTGTAGTGCTAATATACAAATCTAATCATTTTGCATGGAAAGATCCGAGCTTATGTTAAGATACAGGGTAATTACTGATACACTCCAACAGCAGAGGCTTCATCCAACCTGTCCTTAAAACACTTCTTTGTATAGATTTAGATGATCTGAAGAATCACACTCTACTGTGATTTTTCTCTTCCCTGCCATTGACTATGATATTTCTGAAGGCAGCAAGCCGTGCTTTCATTTTTCTTCCTGGGGCACATATCTTAGGTGCCCAGTAGATTAATTGATCAATTTGGAATCCTTTCTTTGGGTTTGGGCGATATTAATAGCCTCATAAGGAAGTCAATGAACTGTGATTTCAACACTAGAATTCTAGAAATCAGCATCTTTATTTATCCATATTTATTGCAACTCATGGAGATTAGCATCCTTTTATGAGTATCTGATTATGATGATGCAGTCTTCTGGTTGCTCTTCCCCAGGTGAGTCAGTAACTTCAAAGCAACTTGGCTCCAGTGTTTACTAAGTCATGTGATCTTGAACTAGATTCTACGAGTCTCTGAAACTTCAATATCTTCACCTCTGAAATAAGGTAATAATACCATCTTCTCTGAGGTAGTGCATTTCAGGAAATTAGCATATAAAGAGAGAACACTGTGTATCATCTGAGCCACCTATGGGTCTCTACAAGCAGGCTGGTACTTCCTTCCCTCTGCCTTCACAACACAGCTTTCATTAGTCCCTCCCTGGGACCAATTTCTTCTTGGAAATCAGGATATTGTTTTAGTTATCAACTGCTGCATATGATTTACCCCAAACTAGAGGGTTGAAATGACCCTTTATTAGCTCCCAAAGCACTGCATGTTGACTCAGCAGAACTGACATCGTTTGTGGCTTCTTAGGCAGTTCCTGTTGCAACCTCCAGAGGCCTGGCACTTACTCATGCTGCTGGCAAGTAGACATTCTACTCGAAGGTGTCTTCTGGAGATCCCCTCCCCTCGTGAGCTTTCTCCATATTCTCATAGTGAGGTGGTCTTGGCCACTTGCTGTTTCCATAGGGTAGCTGATTTCAAAGGAGAAAGCTGCAATGTTTATGAAGTGACCTTAAACCTGCACCACTTCCACATCATACTGTTGCTCAAAGCTGCGGTCTAGAGCCAGTACAGAGCCAAGAGCAAGGAGCTGATTGGATGTGAATGTTGAGAGGTGTGGCTCATTGTGGGGAGACCTGGTAGAGACCGTGTTTGTGACACGCTACTCCACCAGCTCAGCTTCTTTGGTGGACAGTTTGGAAATAGCACGTGGGGATCTGTCTAATAATTATCTACATTTAATGACCCTAATCCGGTTCATTCTTGCGGTCATGGCTGTTAATGGATTCAGTTGCCCACGTGGCAGCCTGCAGCAGTGGCATGCACAAGTACCTGGTTAACATGCAAGGCTTGAACTACATTACCGTCCCGAGAAAGTGACTATTCGGTGCAAGGTGATCGCCTTGACATGGCTTGAACCTCACTTTAATGGGTTTTGAATCGCCCTTCTCAAGCTGGCCCAGGCTCCTGGAGTTTATAGCTGGCGTTCTTGAAACAGTCGACAGTAGTTTGTGTCCATGTGAGCTTTCTGTCGTTATAGATGAGTTTTATGAACAGCTCCCAGCTGCTGAACATGTAAGGCAGATTTCCATGTATCTAGTTTTAAAATCCCCCAGTGAATTCATGTTTATCAAAACATTTAAATGACACAGAAATGTTAACACAGAACAGGCCCGTTGCATACCCGTCCTAGTTCATCAGCATTCTCCCGAGGCATCTGCATTTTTAACGCCCGAGTGTCCATCCTCTACTACTGTTGTCTGTGCTTTCGAAAATTATGTTTATGGGTTTGCTATTTGTTAAACAAAATTGGGACCACTCATTCAGCTAGAAATTCACTTCTATTCACTCAGAAATTATTTACTGAGAACCAATATGTCTAAAACTTTATATTTCAAAAGCAGCATATTTTTTTAAATCTTTTTTTTATTTTTGAGATTATAATGTAATTACATAATTTTCCCCTGCTCTTCCCTCCCTCCAAACCCTCCTAGACACCTCCCCTTGCCTTCTTTCAAATTATTAGATTCTTTTCCATTAATTATTGTTACATGCACATAAATTTATGGTGTATGCACACACACATACACACACATACACACAAACACATCCGGCTCAGTCTGTATAATATTACTTGTATGGTTGTTTTAGGTATTGTATCACCAGTTGGTGTACTCTTCCCTGGAGGACTACATTTCCCAGTCTCAGCATGCTTTAGTTGCCTGTAGTCCTTCATGTAGTGTTGAGGCCACATGGGATGTCCCCATCCATTTTAGCATGTTTGCTGTTGATGTCCTTGTTCAGCCCATGTTTAGGCAGTCATGTTGGTGAGACTTCATGGATGTAGCTTCTGAAAACGTTCCCAATTCTCTGGCTCTTAAAATATTTCTGTCCCCCCCCCCCCTTTTATAATCTGAAGATCTTACAGACATACATATACCTCTATGTATATATGTAAATCCAACAGTGAGAATCTTTGGGTATATGTCTTTAGACACACACACATTTTAAAAATGAAGACAGGTTTAGCTTGTGGGTTAAAGGCTTGGTGCCAAGGTGGTAGTTGTGTTGATAAGTGTTTTTTTTTTTGAGGGGGATAGGGTGTCCAACAAAATGTCTCAATGGGTACAGGTGCTTACCACCAAGACTGAGTACCTGAATTTAATCTCTAGGACCAACATGGCTGATGGAGGGAACAGAGTTCTAAAAGTTGTCCTCTGACTACATATGTATCATGACATGTGCATTCCCAAACATATACCACTCTACACTAAACAAATAAAATGTAATACAAATTTTGCAAAGAAGTGGGGGTGTTAATCTCAGCCATTGCTAATGTATTGGTGTGTCCTGATCTTATCGGGTCATCAGACATTAGGGGCTTGTTGGAAGAAGCAGGTCATTGAGATAAAAGTTTATATCTATCTTGTCCCCAGTCCTTTTCCCCCACCTCTCCTTCCCTCTTCCCTTCTTCTGTCTTTCGTAGCTGCTGGAAGGTGGGTAGCCCCACTCTACAGTACCCTTCTGTTATGATGCTCTACTTTCTCATGGCCCCCAGAGCAGTGGAGCCTGCCTTGAAGTGAAACCCTGTAATTGAGTTAAACCTTTCCTCCCTCAACTGATTTCCCCAGGTATATTTATGAAAGTGAGGGGAAGTTGACTCATGAAGTCTAACAAGTGAATAAAACTGGAGGAATGGAAAGACCCACTTAAAGTGATGATGGATTGCTGCTGGAAAACAGATCTTGAAAATACAGGTGCTTAGGGATATCATATGATAATGGCAATGGTTCCCTTTCTGCGGGCACTGGGCATTTGCTCCTTGTACTGCTGCCTGATTGAAGGCTGAAGAGACTCCTCTTTACTGTTTGTCCTTTCTCAGCTTGTTCCCCCCCATGTGTATATGTGGTATGTGCGCATGTGTGTCTGTGGGCACACATGCCCGGACAGAGCCCAAGGTCCTGCTCTGTCATTCTTCCTCATTCTCTTGAGACAGGGTTCCTCACTTAGCCTGGCGCTTGCTTGACAGCCAGCAAACCCCAGCCATCCTCCTTTCTCTACCCATCATAGTATTGGGGTTATAAGTATGAGGAGACATGTCTGGCTTTTTATGTGAGTGCTGGGGATTTGGATTTGGTCCCCACATGGGCACCACAAGTGTCTTTATACATTGAGCCTCCAGCCTCTGTTGTTTTTGATGTTTGTTTGTTTAGGTCTCAAGAGCCCAAGCTGGTCTTGAACTCGTAATCCTGTCTCAGCCTCTTATGCTGGGGTTATATTATGCTCTTAAAAGTATTGCTAGAGAGTGGATGTAGCCCCAGTCCAATCAAGGAACAGAAACAAGTTTAACAGTGACTTAGCAAATAAGGTTTTAGTTTCCTTACACACAAGTCTAGAGTCAGGATGCTATTATCATTTGTTCACAGGCTCAGGCTAGTCAGTCCTGGGGCTTTCTAAGTCTCTCAGCTACTTCTTCTTGAACAGTGCATATCAGGGCTGATGACATATGTCCTGTGTATGTTGGCTTTATAGCTTTTGTTTGATCAGAAACATAAAGCTTTTTTTTCCAGAACCTGCAGGGAACTTTTCAATGCATGCAGTGGGGGCAGAAATCCAAATGAGGTTGAGAGGTGTTAGAAGGCCTGACCATGCCTGCTCACTGCTTTGTCATTAATACACGGTGCTCTTCGCAACCTCATTTGCCCCCCCCCCCCCCCCGTTTGCTATCAGTATCTTTGACTCACTGACATTTACAATTTTAGGGAGAATAGATTTAGAATGTATTCTTTCTTAAGATTTATTTTTGTTATTTTAAATTGTGTGTGTGTGTGTGTGTGTGTGTGTGTGTGTGTGTGTGTGAGAGAGAGAGAGAGAGAGAGAGAGAGAGAGAGAGAGAGAGAGAGAGAGAGAGAGAGAGAGTCTGTGCACCTGAGTGCAGTGCCTCTGAAGTCCAAGGCATTAGACACCCTAGCAAGGCACCTGATGTGGATGCTGATTCCCAGACTTGGCTCCTCTAAGAGCAGTATGTTCTCTTCACTACGAAGACATCGCCAATCCCCTCTAATGTGTTCCTAGCTTTGATTAAAAAAAAATTAGTCAATCTGTATTTAATTCTACTTGGACTCACCGTGGGACTTGCTTTTCATTCCCCTGCTCTGGATCATGACGTTTCCTAGCATCTCCTTGTGCCAGGCTCAGGAGAGCTAGGCTGTCCACTCATTCATCTTTCTGTCCAAGCCACATTCTCTCAATGGCCGCGGCTTCTGGCAGCCTGTGATGCGCACCAGGAGGAAGGCAGACCTCCTGCCCACTCTCCCATCCCTCAGCTCCAGATTGTGTTGGGGGCCGGGGACATGGAGTATCTTACATCATGTTTGTTTTTCAGGGTTTAAATTTCACTAAAGCATTAAATTGAGTCTTAGTGGGTAGCCCTGAGGCCATAGGTGAAGACACTTGTTCACAAGTCAAGGAACATGGTGTGACTTTCGGTTTGTTTATGGACTTCTGAATGTTTCAGCTGTTCTTCTCACCCATTTTGTTCTGTTTATGACCAGACATTGCATGTATTTATTTATTCGCATTGCTGAAATTTCCCCTCATTATAAATTCTCGGCAGTGTTCAGAAGAGATATTGATTTTTTTTCTCAGATAGTCAATTTAGTAACTTACTCATTTGTTAAGAGTAAGTTGATTTTACCAATTTTGGGGGGGGGGGAGTAAAATATTACAACCTGTGCAAATAATGACAATTTGTGGTTTTCTTTATTATTTTACTAACTTTCAGTCTTTGAAATTATCGTGGTGAGAATGGAGAGATGGCTCAGCAGTTAAAAGCACTGGCTACTTTCACAGAAGATTGACGTTCAACTCCCAGCACTCCATAGTGTTTTACAACCATGTGTGACTCCAGTTCCCGAGGATCTAGTGCCCTCTTCTGGCTTCCTCAGGCATTACACACACACACACACACACACGCACACGCACACGCGCACGCACACGCACACACGCGCGCACGCACGCACATGCACAAACATGTGTGAGCAAGGCACTAATGCACATTTCAAAATAATTCTACAATGTCTAGAATAGTCAACATAATTTGAATATTAATAATAATCAAATTTTATTATAATTTGAATGATAATACTTTTACTGTATAATTGTCATTGAGATATTTATAGAGTTGAGCTCCATATTTTTTTTCAGAAATAAAACTGCTTGCTTAAAAATGACTTTAAAAAAACTTAACATTTTTTTTTTCTTTCTTTTCTTAGTGATTGAGGCAGGTATTTTCCAGAGCGTTCATAATTTAGTAAACACGTAGAGTTTTATTTAAAGCTTCCCTTTTGTTTAATGAGGGTGGTGACTTTGCAAAACAGCAACGGGCTGTTGTTACGACATTACTAAGAAGACGTTTTTATTTTTTCTTGTATCGAGGGTGAAAATGCTTCTAAAATTAAATCATTGTTTTATTTCTCAGTGTCGGTATTTGTGTTTAAGTTCTAAATTCCCGTGTTCTTTTGAGAATATATTTTTGTGGTGAAACACACTTTAGTTTTGTGTCGGTTTTATGTTAGTCTTTGGCTTGCTATGGGGAGTTTTGAACCATTTCCCAGTGTTCTGAAATAGTTTCACTGGGTTGCTCACCTGTGACAGGAAAGCAGGTCTCCTTTATTAAACCCTCTGGGCTGGCCACTCGGGAGAGTTCCATGCCAGCTCCCTCCCCTCCCACTTTAAGCTTGCATTAGTGATGTAAGCATTCTTCATCCTAATCTGTTTAGGTTTTCAGATTTATCTCTGTAAATTTATAGAGAGAGTAAAGCTTGGCACCTTTGTAGAGATGTTTCTTTATCATCTGTAACACTGTGATCCAGCTCTTTATCCCTTGATCTGCCGGCTGGGAAGTTTGTTGTGTTTTTATTGCTCTTCTGACAAAGCTAACTTTTCATTTTATCTCGAGCAAGACCCGTTTCTCTTTTGTTTTCTATTTTATTTATTTCTGCTCTTATCTTTATTTATTTTTTTCTTTTTACTTTCTTTGGGCTGTTTTATTTTTGAAGTGCTCTTTTCCCGGGCTCCCTGGGTTGACTCTTCGGGTCATCCATTTCAGTCTTCTCTCTCTTTTCTGATACCAGTGTCTAACGTTACAGCTTTGCTTCACAGTATGGCTGCCCTGCATAATTTAGATGTGTGGCACTCCGCTCCCGTTCTTCACTTCCAAACAAGTCGTAACTCCAGGTTTAAATTTCCATGTAGCCCGCACGTTATTTAGAAGCCATTTAAAATCTCCAAATGGGTAGTTGTGTGGTGTTTGTAATGTCTAAATTTACCACTTTATTTTCTTTATGTACCTTTAAACACTCTGTTCTCTTAGGAATTTACTAAGATTTTTCTTTATGACCTAATAAGCACGTTCCAGTTTTTGATGTATGGTATGGTTTGGATATAGTATAAATGTGCCCCAAGGGTTCATGTGTTGAATTTTACGATACGATTGTAAGACACTGAGAAGCTAGAAGCTTTATGTGACTGCGTTGTTGGGAAGTGGAGCCTTGGGAGAGAGATTAGAACTAGGTAAGGGAGGGAGCTTCTGTGAGGAAATGGTGACAGCTTTATCAGAAAAGAGAAATAACCCCCCTTTGACCATGTGACTGCCTGCATCATGTGAGGACTCTGTAAGTAAGGACAGCTATAGACAGGTGGGTCCTTGACCCTGCTCCTCTAGAACTGGAACCAAAGTAAACCTTCCATCTTTAGAATTCACTTAGTTTGTAGCATTCTGTTATTGGAAAAAAATTGGACTAATATAATATCCATGCAGGTATAGATACACATATGTATATTTGTATAGACTGAATCAATATTGATAATAAGCAATCCAGTTAGCTAAATTGTCATTATTAAAAGTGTTCTTTATATAGGAGTTGTGATCTGTGAGTCTTGAGCAGGACACTTGTCACCTATTCCACAGAACTCTGAATTATTTGAGTGTGTGCGTGTGTGTGCGTGTGTGTGTGTGTGTGTGTGTGTGTGTGTACACATGTGTGAGTCTGTGTGAGAGTATACATGTCATGGCATAAGCTCGGGTGTTGCTCCTTACAGGGCCACATGTCAGGCTAACTGTCCCTGCCTTCCATCTTGCAGAAGGCATGCAAGGGTTGCAGAGGTGTGCTAAAGCAGTCAGATTTAGGTGGGTTCTGGGCATCTAAACTGTGGCACTCAGCACATCCACCAACCCATCTCCCTATGACTGCCATTCTTCACTCTGTGGAGACTCAGTGTCTGAGGTCATCCCTCCAGGATATGGGGACTTGCAAGTGGAAAAGGGAAAAGACTTTTCATACCCAGTCACAAGGGTGGCAGGAAGGCGCTGTTCCTTTTGGGAACTCCCTTAGCTCCTTATTGTGTCTGAAAACCATTTAGCATTGGAGGTCAAGGGGAGTAAGGCCAGGAAGGATGGACAAGAACAGATTTGCACAGGGAAGCATTAGTTTTGTGCAAAGGAAGATGCTGTGCATTTGCCCATTCCAGAGTCTTGGGGAATGAACCTAGGCTTTTTCTTTCTTTCTTTCTCGAAATTTTCTATTTATTTCCAAAGTTTAGTGGTTGGAGTTTCTAAAACCTTAAGAAAATTCACCCAAGGAAAAGTATTCCAAGGGAAATGAAAGATGACTAAGTATCGAGCCATTAATAAGCACTGCATTAAATTCCTGTATGGGCTGTGGGTTCCTTTGGGGATTTAGACTATAGGCTTGCTTTACTATACAGATGACTAGCAGGTTGGGCCCTGTGCCCAGGTTGTTGGCTTTGTGTTTGTTGTTTGCTTTCCATCCTTGATTGAGGGAGGAGGGCGTGTTTTATGGTGTCAGGGCTCTTTCCCATTGCTTGTCTCTGCGAGCATGCACATTTAGGAAGCACTGCAGAGTAGGCTCCACCTACCCCCATCCCTGCTGCACACCCACTCTGTCTGCTGCTGCCTCCGTCTGATGGACTCTTATAATTCCCCTCCTGTTCTCTATTCTAGATGCTCTGGAGTCTGCCCTTTGATCTGCCACCCCCACCCTTGCACATTCTAGTGACCAGAGGTGATCCACACACGTTCTCCCTTGAAAGAAAACCTGGCCAGAGTTAGCACCTAAGTAGAGGAGAGTGGGGCGAGGAAGGACCACTCTCAGGAACAAAAAGTCATATGTGGGGCTCAGATGCATGAAACATGTTGCACCTTGTAAAGAACCAGGAAGTGGATATATGTGGATACACCTCCAAAAGTGGCCATTCTGCTGTGCTATTGATGATGACTGGTGATCTCTTAGTGATGAATACAGTGGGAATGTCTTTGCTTTGTGTCTAAAAGCCACTTATGAGTAACAACACATTATATTTATCTTTCTGGGTCTGAGTTACCTCACTCAATATGGTTTTTTCTAGATCCATCCATTTGCCTGAAGTTTCAAGATGTCATTATTTTTTTACTGCTGAGTAGTACTCCATTGTGTAAATGTACCACATTTTCTTTATCCATTCTTTGGTTAAGGAGCATCTAGGTTGTTTTTGTGTTCTGGTTATTATGAGTAATGCTGCTATGAACATAGTTGAGCACATGTCCTTGTGGTATGATTGAGCATCCTTTGGATATGATACCCCAAAGTGGTATTGCTGGACCTTGAGGAAGGTTGTTTCCTAATTTTCTGAGAAATCGCCACACTGACATCCAAAGGGGCTGTACCAGCTTGCACTCCCATCAGCAATGCAGAAGTGTTCATTTCCCTTACCCTACATCCCCTCCAGCATAAGCTGTCATCAGTGGTTTTTGATCTTGGCCATTCTGACAAGTGTAATATGGAATCTCAGAGTTGTTTTGATTTGCATTTCTCTGATGGCTAACCTAGACAATGAAGAGAACCCTAAGAGAGACATACATGGATCTACAAAGGAAGGAGAACAAGACAAGTTCTTTTGAGTAAATTTGGAGCATGGGGGTCAAAGGAGACGGTAGAAGGGGAAGGGAGGGAGGGAGGGGAGCAGAGAAAAATGTATAGCTCAATAAAAACAATAAAAAAAAATACAGTGGGCATTTTATTAAAGTAGTAATAATGGGTTAGACCATAAGTTAGTTACAATGCTGGGTAGCTAAGGACTAGGTATTGAATATTCTTTTATTTTATACATTCAACAGTAGCACCATAAATGAGTTATATATTATCTAATGTTTTAGAAGAGAGGGTTGACAATTAGGGATCTTAAAGGACTCATCATACAAAACTAGGGAAGTGGCTAGTAGAACTGGGAATTGAATCATGTCCTTATAGTTCAGTAAGATAAGGCTAGATTCTTAGAATTAGCCAAACAGCCAGTCTGCATGAAAAATGGAACCCATCCCCCACACCTTCCTTTACTAGCTTCTTTCTGCTTCCCCTTAGTTTCCTCTCGGACTTGCTTTCCTTTGAAATGCATGAATTGCTCCTGGAGCTCTTGCCTTCCTTTGCTCTCCCAACTCTCTCCAAAGACTGGCTTCTCTCTGCTCACCTTTACACAGGGAAGGCTTTATATTGTCCAGAGTCTGGTTGTTTTCCCCAACCGCAGTGACACATTGCATGCTGGCACTTCTGTGTGTTTGACACACAGAGTCTCAACATTTTCATTGTTAGTTGTAATTGGTGAAGTCCTTTATGAACCAAGATTCATGCTACATGCCACTCAACCTTCGATCACCCTGACACATACAGCTCATGATGGAGAGAAAATCCAGTCCTGCCCAGCGTTCCTAGGAACCCCTCTTCCCCACTTTGCACAGCAAAGCAAGAACTTGGTTTCCTTTGTCTATTAAAACAGATTATGCCAGAATGCATTTAAACCCAAATGGTCTGTCACCTTCAGAATGATGGCAGTGGCATATGTATGTGTAGGTCTTCATTTGCTGAGCAGAACCCTCAAGTCTCCAAACTACCCGAAGCCATTATTGTTACTGTACTCATTGTGCAGAGGAGGCAGTGGTGAGTCAGAGAGGTCAGTCATTTCTCTGCCATTCCAGAGACAGGAAATGGTGCTGCACATTATGAATGGCGCCCAGACTGTGGGCCCAAAGGCCATTCTTAGCCTTTGTAGCCCATCTCACCAGTGGCCTTGCCTCATCTGACCCTGCTCAAGATGACTAAGACTTTCTGAGGTATGCCTGTTTTGTAAGAGCCTCTCAGATTTTTTTGACCAACATAATTGCCACATTGGATCATGGGAGAGATGTCCTAGCGATCTCATTTAAACATAATGTGTTTATATTAAGAGTAAGAAACATACCCCAGGTAGTGTAGGTGTTTGTTATCATATTCATTATGGTTATTGTTTATATACAGCATACTGGCATTTTCTTAGAGCTTGAGGAATTTTTGTTATATAAAGGCCAGAAATTGTTCAGATTCTGCAATTTGAGAAACCAAAAGAGAATTGCATCAAAATTATACATTGCCTTGGACAGACATTTCTTTCACAAACTGAATCAACAAGAAATACTCAGTGTTCCTATATGCTGAGTGTTTTTAAATGCAAAGAGCACAATGATATGATCACGGGGTGGTGCAAGCCGTGATCATCCTTACAGGAAAGGGAGGACCAGGGCATTATAGATGTGTCTGTAGCAATGGGACTGAGGTCTGAGCTAAGTTAATTACACTAGGATTGCTCACTGCCACCGTTCCTCTGATCATTTTTTTCAAGATTCCATGACTTTGTAGGGTTGCCTGTGTAATCATCAGCGGTGTGGCATGTGATGAGTGGCAATGCCGAATTTCAGATCTCAACAGGGAGGGGCCGTCCAATCAGGACAGCACACAAAGTGGGAACATGCTAGTGTCTCTTAGTTCTGCTTGGGGCTGGTTTTCTTGAGGCAGAAATAACAACAGGGTAGGATTTTAGTCGAAATATTTGGTTGGCTTGCAGACATCAAAACTGTGACATCTGAACACCTAAGAATGCTAGCCTATGATGTGCTTTATTTTATTTCTATTACTGTGAGATTAAACTTCTTTTTTATATAAAAGTGTAGATTGAAATGGTTGAGACTGAAAATGTTGTGTATCTTAGCTTTTTTGTTTCTGGAATATTTCAAATTCGTGATGGATAATTTGGTGGCAGGATTCAAGTCTAAGCTTGACGTTTATGTCTGTTTCATGGATGATTGTACATATATCTTCAAGGTAATCTCGTACAATATTGCCTAGTGCTTTTTTGGCTGAAAGAAGGCTAGCGTGGGTGCACTGAGCCACCTGTGAGCATGGGCAATGCTAGCTCAGGCACATACATGTCATCAGAATTTCTGCTTGTGTGTTACATTATCACTCAAAATGTTTAGGATTTTAAGTTCTTCCCTACTTTCCCTTAGTTCTTTGAGAATTTTATACAGTATATTTAATTATTTTCACCCTCCTCCCAGGTCAACTCTCCCTTCTTTACCATCCCAAATTTGTGTCCTCTTAGAACAAAGCTAAATGAACAAATAAAACAGCAACAACAGAAAAAGCAAGTGCAGTTTGTGCTGCCCGTTTACTCTTGGATGTGTGGCCTTCTACGGGAGCTTTATCAACCTCCCAAGGGCCACAACCTTAAAGAAAACTGACACTCCTTTTGCCAACAGCCTTCAGTTGCCAATAGCTCTTCATCTAGGGGTGGAACCTCACGCCTAGCTCCCCTCCTGGTTTGAGTTTACACAGGTCTTGCACCTTCTGTTCCAACTGCTATGAGTTTATATGTAGAGCTGCCTTGTTTTGTCTAGAAAGTACCATTTCCTTGTATTCATCCACTGTCTCTGACTCTTAGACTCTTTCTGCCACCCCTCCCACAATGATCCCTGAGCCTTGAGATGAGGGGCTATCATATAGAGGTGTCATTTAGAGATTCTCATTCCAAACTCTAATTGCCCATGATTTTACTAGTTATGGGTCTCTGTGTTAATCACAATTTGATGCAAAAAGAAGCTTCTCTGACAAGGGGTGAGAAGTGTACTAATCTATATGTTTAATGATAAATCATTATGAGCTGGTTTAGAATATTGTCTGTTTTACAGGGTAATGGTAGTAGGTTTTCCCCTAGAGCCTATGACATGTCTAGCCATAGGTTCTTGGCCCCAGTAATGGTGCCAGGTATGGTTTTCAACTTATGTAGCAGGACTTAAATTCAATCAGAAAGAGGCTGGTTACTCCTATGACGTCCATGCCACTATGGCACTAGCGGGCAGGTCTTGCAAGGATGGCCATTATTATTGCCCACACTGTTTATAGCTCGGTAAGACTAAAGATTACTTTGTTCCTCTGGGAGCTTGCATAGCTCCTTCCAGCACTTTTCAAGATAACTAGTAGGGATGAAATTCCAAGTAAGTACCAGTTTGCTTTCCCCACGATATGGCTTGCATTAGTGGTGTCTTAGCAGCAGAGCCGTATCTTCAAGTTCTGTAAGGTAACCAGCATCACTGAAAATAGCCTATAGTTTGGGGAACTTATGAGACTTCATTGGCCAACAGCTCCATGGCCAAACACTCCCATTCACAGTGCTGGGCTTTTTATTCGTTATCCCTACTAGATAGATACCACAGGTCAATAGATTTAGGAGTTTTGTTGAACAGTCTGGAAGAAACATTGTTATTCTTCTGCGGAGGCCCCTGTACTCACATGAGACCATGATTTCCATTTAGTGTTAGCATAGTTCAGACTTCAGGTCTTTTGAATTAGAGATGGTCAACCTATGCACAGCTCTGTGAACTGAAGCACATATAGAGTCATGTGATCAATGCCTCATGAACCAAGCAATTCTCTGAGATCCACTCCTCCCCAAATAACCTATCTTTTGTGCTCTGTCTTTATGGTACACCTCCCCAATAGCCTTTGACAAATACTGTTTTCAGCCAGTGTAGTCCAGTCCCCTAAGAATGTCATATAAGTGGATTTATACGGCACACAACCAACTTGAGGTTGGATCCTTTACTCAACATTTCTCTAAGATTCGCCCTAGTCCCTGTGTATAAACTGTCTTCGGGGAGGTATTTATTGAAGTCCTTTCCTCTGGCATCCCAGAATATGCCCTTATCGGAAAAGAAGATCCTTGTAGCTGTAATTACTCCGGCTCATATGGGAACAAAGTAGGCAGCCTTCACGTCTGAGATCTTCATAAGGACAGAGTCACAGAGAACAGGGCCGTGCAGAGACAGAGAACACGGGGACACCATAGGCTCTCTGAAGATGGAGACACTGATTGAAATGATGTTGCCAAAAGCCAGGAACTCTTGGGCCACCAACGCCAGGAAGAAGCAGAGAGAGAGAGAGGAATTCCATCCCAGCACACTACAGGGAGCCTGGTCCTGTGACATCTTGATTTATACCTTTAGCCTCCAGAACTGTGAGATAATAAATCGCTGTCACGTGAAGTCACTCAGTTTGTTGACTTTTAAATAGCAGCCCTAGGAATCTAGTACAAACACAAAAGTGGACATTTTACTTTTCGAATGTCTAAAAGTTCCCCCAAATTTATACGAATAAGGTTAGTAACAAAGAACAAATCTAGTAGAAAGGCATCAATAATTAAAGAATACTGAATCAAAACAGTAGAGAAGATCTGTACTTAGACCCTCTGGGACCTGTACAGAAGAAGAATCTGCCAAGCTGAACGGTAGTGAGACAGCAGCTCTCCCATAACTAATACACCCAAGCAAATCTGCAAGTATCTGTTATTTACATTTTCGGGATTTCTTACTCATGTTTTCCGTTTTTTAAAACATGTTATTCGTTCTCTTCTTTTAAACGTCTCTGAAGGGTCACACAACTTCACTTATAAGGCTACCTACTTGAACTGATGTGGGACCACCTTTACAGTATCTCTGTCAGACAGATGTTTTAGATTAGACTCTGTCAAATCAGTCAGTATCTCTTTTGGAATATTTCCTCTGATTGAGACTTCATATTGTTTCAAACTTCATATTGCCCCAACAATATAAAACTATTATAGGGTATTATTCTCTAGTTGCTTTGAATTTTTAATACCAAAGTCCGTAATATACCTGAAGTCAATTTTTGTGTGCAACAGGAAAAATGGTTATGTAGAGTTATCCAGATCTGTGTTTGGTGATGCCAACCCTAGTTTTTGTTAAGTCTGTTGAACCTGGCTTTTTTTCGCTTTTATTTCCACCTTTCCTTACAGCTGTGGCTTTGTTTCTAGATGGTTCTTTTTGATCTTCCTAATCTATTTATTTCTTTTCATCTTCCCACTTCATTCTTAGGGAGTAGATATTCAAACCCCTTAGTTAAATTCATTTACAGTGAATCTTAAAGAGTGTGCTTGTGAAAGAGGTTGTCTTCTTAATTTCGTGTCTCCTAAGTATAGAAACGAAACCGACTTTTGTGTTTATTTTATAACCCACAACTTCACTGAAGTTGCTTATTGATCTTAACAGAAATTTGGTAGAATCCTGAGTGTTCTCTATATATAAGATCATATTCTCTGCAAACAGAGAAAATTCAATTTCTTTTTTTCCATTTTGGATGCAGTTTGCTTATTTCATTTTCTTGCCTAGTTTCTCTGGAGATAATGTTGAATATTATACTGAATAGAAGTGTCAATAATAAGAATCCTAGTTTTGTCCCAAATCTTAACCGTTAGTGTTTATTTTTATGTAGATGTTTTTTATTTGTTAACTGTGGGTTTGTCATAGGGCCTTTAGTAGATTGAAGGACATTACTGAGTATTTTTCAGGGTTTGGGAATGAACACATACCCATGCATTCTAGGTAAGTGTTCTAACACTCAGTTATACACCGAGCCCCAGGATTGCTGAATTTTGTTGAGTGGTTTTTCTGAGTTTTTTGAGATGCTCATATAGCATCTATTTTATATTCTGTTAATATGATGAATCACCTTTATTGATTTGCATCATTGATTGATTGTTGAACCATCTTTGCATGCTAGGACTAAATTATATTTGGTCATGTTGTAGGGTTTTTTCTCAGAATTTATTTGGCAAATGTTTTGTTGAGTATTTTTAGGCTATATCCTATAATAATATTGACCTCTAAATTTATTGTCATGATGATATTGTTTGGTTTTGGTTTCAGAAACTTGCTAAACTCTGAGTAATCAGCTTGAAAATTCCTCAAAATATTGGATGAACTTTAGAAGGATTGTCATTAATCTATCTTCAGATGTTTGCTATGGTACTGCGCCTCTCTTAGTTTTATGAGGTTTTTAATTACTGATTCAGTCTCCTTTTTCATTATTGCTCTGTTCTGATTTTCTGTTTTCTTCATGGCAAAGGCTTAATGAATTATATGAAACTTTTGCTTAAAATTCATTTAGCCATTTTTATATCTTTTGACTAAAGAATTTAATACATTTACATTTAAAAGATTGTTGGTAATTAAAGACTTAATGTTCCTTTTTGCTAGTTTTCTTTGATATTTTTCCTTATTCCTGAGAGTCTCATCTATATGTAAATGAAATGTGATTATATCTTCTCCCCTTTTCCCTGCCACATGTTTCTCAACACATTCTTCTTTCAAGTTGATCTCGTTTTTCTTTTTTGCTGTTGGGGAATCACTAAATCCATTTAGTGCATTCCATGTGTGCAAGCATGTGGTGCAATCCATTGGAGCATGGGAAACTTATCAGTGGTCACATCTTAAAGAAGGAAAGATGTTCTCTTCTCTAGCAACTATCAGCTGCCAACAGCTATTTCGGTTTGTTTGATTTGGTCTCATGTAGGTCTTAAGCAGTTAACTATGGCTAATGCGAGTTATAGTTGCAGTAGCCGTGTTCTGTCCAAAAGACGTACTTCTTCCGATCTGCTGTCTCTTACATTCTTTCTGCCTCCTCTTTCACAGAATTTCCTGAGCCTTGGTTGGGAGGGTAGATATGGGTGTCTGGTTTAGGGGTGAAATCCATTTTTATTCTTAGCATACTCAGCAGTCTTTACCTTGTTGTTACTTTCTTCTGCTGTCTTCTCTTGTTGTGTTATTTAATAAGGTCATTTGTAGCTGATTTCATTGTTTCGTCTCTGTCTTCAGTGTGTCTCCTATTATTTTGTCTTCAATTTGATTACCATGAGGCTCGCATACAGTATCTCAGAGTCTATTTTGAATCACTAACAGATAAGCTGATTAGTACATAGAAATTCTTTTTTTTTTTTTTTTTTTTTTTTTTTTTTGGTTTTTCGAGACAGGGTTTCCCTGTAGTTTCTAGAGCCTGTCCTGGAGCTAGCTCTTGTAGACCAGGCTGGCCTCGAACTCAGAGATCCGCCTGCCTCTGCCTCCCGAGTGCTGGGATTAAAGGCGTGCGCCACCACCGCCCGGCCCAGTACATAGAAATTCTAAACTTAATCTTCTTTCTTTTTAAAATTTTAGATTCATATGCTAAACTTTTATATTGTGTACCCATCAACAGGTCATATATACAGGTTTTTAAAACTGTTTCTGTCTTTTAATATTTCTGTCAGACTTGAACGTGGTTGGCAACTCCTACTACAGCAATGTTCTTCATTTGACCAAGGTCTTTGCTCCAGAGGAACTTTTTATATGTTTGAAAGTTTACATGTTCCCAACATCCTGTCTTTTCACCTGAAGACCTGCCATCAGCATGTCTTTAAGACAAGTCTAAAGGTGATTGGATTCCTTCTGTTTCTGTTTGTCTATGGAATTCTTCATCTTTCTTCATTCTTGAGTGACAGGTTTTCAGGGGAAACTATTCTTAGATGGCAGTTTATTTTGTCCCTATGGCTATAGGCTCTAGATGTTGTTCTAGCTTTGGAGCTGTGCTCTCATTGTCTCTCTCTGTAGATGCTGTGTGTGTGTGTGTGTGTGTGTGTGTGTGTGTGTGTTCATGTGTTGGAGTGTGGATGTACATGACTGTGCTTACATAAAGAGAAGCCAGAGATTAATGTTGGGTATCTTCCTCCACAACTCTCCACCTTATTTTTTGAGACAGTTTGTCTCCCCCCCCCCCCCACAGGACCTGGAGCTCAAAAATTTGCCTTGACTAGCCAATCGCCAGGCTCTTAATATCTGCTTGTGTCTCCCTATTGGAATTGGGGTTATAGATGCACACAGCTTAACCTGGATTTTCTGTGAATATTGAAGACCATAATGCAGGTGTTCATGCTGGCACAGTAGACACTTTATGCTCTGAGCCATATCTACAACCGGTTTTTCTTTTGTGAAGTCCGTTAATAGTCTGTTACATTTTTCTCACCCACTCATTCAGAGATGGGCACTATTTATTTCCTGCTTTAGTTATTGTGGATAATGCTACTTTTCATGTAGACAACTGGAGATGTCTTCAAGAGGCCATTGAAAATTATTTTGGGTATATATTTAGTAATGACATTTCTGGATCATATGTTAAGATATTTATTTTGTTTGTATCTATTTTGGGTTTTTAGTGTCTGTTATTTCTTGAGCTGTAGATAGCATATGCAGACTAAGCTTTATGAAATATTGTCCTGTAGTCTATTTGAATAAATACATGCTTGTTTCTTGATCTATAATTTAGTAAATGCCACTGACATCACTATCTTTGACATCTCATATTCTTTGCATTTTAGCATGTCTTGTTGTTGAACACCAGGGCAAGTTATTGTATGATATAAACAGCCCTTCAGTGTGAAGTGCTTTGTAGGGTTGTGATTCCCTTTATTTCTTGGTGCTAGAAGCTTCATATATACCCAGTGTTTGTATTGTCCTGTGCATCTCAGACTTCTGTGAACACTTCCCCTCAGAGAGAGTTAGTTCCTTTGGTCATCATACTGGAGTGTAGTTGTGGCAGCAAGGGTTAAGGATGGTTGTGGCTGCCATGGTGTTCAGAACTACTTCTCTTCCTTGAGACAGGAAGGCAGCTGGGGGCCTGGAGTAAGGGACTGCCCTCCCCCAGGTGAGACAGGTGAAGTGCTCTGGAGTATAGTCCTTCTTTTGTAGGTCCACTGGGCTTTTCCGAGCTTATTCTGCAGTAGATGGCTCTTTTCTCTACCACTAATGTTGACAGAGGTTTCTGTCCTACTCGGTCCCGCAGTCATTCAGTCCCAAAGAAACACACAGAGGCCTAAATTAATTATAAACTGGTTGGACTATTAGCTCAGAATTTCTTAGTAACTAACTCTTACATTGTACATTAACCCATTATTCTTGTCTGTGTTAGCCATATGGCTTGTTACCTTTTATCAGTGAGGCATTCTCATCTTGCTTCCTCTGTGTTTGGGTGGGTGATGACTGCAGACTGAGCCTTTCCTCTTCCCAGAATTCTCCTGTTCTTGTCACCCCCACCTATACTTCCTGCCTGGCTACTGGCCAATTTATGTTTTATTAAAACAATACAAGTGACAAATCTTTCCAGGGTACAAGACCATTGTTCCACAGCGCACTAAGATACACAAGAGATCTTTACTCTTCACAGAACATACATACCTTGATAAAAATTTATGAAATAGTAGAGTATCCTGCAGTGTAACAGAAAATATGTATTCAGGGATGGGCTAGAGTTCAGGGGCCTCCAGCATGCACAAGGCCCCAGGTTCCATGCACAGCACTGGCAACTTTTAAAAGAAAGAAAGGAAATAAAAACTGTAACTAGTCTGTATTCTTGGCTCTTGGCACAGAGCTTTAAATGCCCTTGGAATGTACAGTCATTTGTGTGTTCTCGAGATAACCCCTGAAGCAAGACCAAGCTTAGTTTGAGTTTGTAACTTTGGCTCCAGCTCCCACTGGATACCGAGCCATGTCACCCATTCATCTAATTAGTCAATTCTGCTTACGTGAAACATCCACAGGAAAGTTCTGAAGGGCCATGGAGTTCTCGGGTGAATGGGGCTGGTGACCATGATGCAACAGGCAGATACAGGGTACAAAGAAGCCATGGAGTTTTCCATTCTCTGCCCACCCTGTCCTTTGCCCTTCCCCAACTCTCCCTCTCGGCTGCTATTCAGTTGTTTGTAAGCAAAACAGTAAGCAGAAACCACTGTCACAGCACTGTGGCTTGTTCTAGTGAGTTACCTGGATTCTTGAACCTGGGTGGCTCATACTGAGTAGTTAGTGTCTTAGTGGAATAGAACTCTGGATGCCTAATTGATAATCAGACAATCACGTACCCTCTATGACAGGGACCCCTGGGCTTTCCAAACTCACAGTAGTCCAGTCAGCCCAGTGATTCCTCAGGCTTATCAGTTAAGTGTTCCCATCATTGGTGGCTTCGGGGTGCTTCTCCAGGCAGCTCTTGACTCCAACCCACTGTGACACAGGCATCTCTGGCTTTCAAGGTGGTGGTGGCGTTACCTTGTGACCTTAGTTCTCGAATGGAAAATTCACTGATGTTCAGTTTGCTCCACACTTCCCTGTTGTAAGCATCTTAGTGAGGACTCCGAAGTGCTCTGTTTGCATCATTTACCCAAGCCCCGCGTGGCTGTGGTTCTGTAATAGCCCCTAGATATGATTGGCAAGTGGTTTGCTTCCTGTTCATATGTGCAGCTAGGCGACAGCTTCTCTCTGGCATAGGATGTTTGTTTGTCTTTTGTACCAGCGTTGATGGACTGAGCTGAAAAGCTTTCTACCTTTTTGATTTCAGGAATTTTTATGAATTTCTGTTGTGTGCACAAGGCTAGCCAAGACTAGCTTTGCAAAGTCTAGGTTTGGCTCCTTTCCATTTATTTGTGTTTTTGGAAAGATTTATCTGTAATCATAAAACAAATGTATGCACACAATATGCATACTCAGATATATACATATATGATTCTACATTAAGAGAATCATAACATGGAAAGCATGTCATCATCTTTATCTTTTATGTAATCCATTGTTTCTTTCTTTTTTATTGATTGAAAATTTTATTCATACTTTATACTGTTTTGATTATGTTCACTCCTCATCCCCTCCCTCCTCATTTCACTAATTCCCTCTCAAATTTATGTGTTCTCTAATTATTGTTATTTTTAACGTGTCTACTTAGTGGTGTCTGCATGTGCATGGATATATGGCCATCGGCTGGAACATAAAGAACCTTTCAGGAGCCACATCACTGAAGATAACTTAGTCTCCTTCCCAGCAGCCATTGGTTGCCAATAGCTAGGTTTAATATTACTCAGGTCGTGTGTATGCTGCCAGAGCTGATGTCATTTCACATCTGTGATGTCTAGAAAATACTGTCTTGCTGTAGTCATCTGTCCCTCTGGCTCATATGGTCTTTCCTCCTCTCTTCCTTGGCGATCCATTCCTAAGCCCTGGAAGGAGGCAAGTGCTATATGTGTAACACCATTTAGGGCTGAGAACTTCACAATCTTTTATTTTTTGCAAGTTGACCAGTTGTGGGTCTCTGTCTTAATCACCACATATGTCATAAAAAAAGAGGTTTCTTTGATGGTAGTTGAGAGATGCGGTTATCTGTGGGTATAAGGATAAGTCACTAGGAGTGGGCTTAATACTATGTCTGTTGAGCAGAAGGATAGTGGTAGGTGCTCTCCTGCCACTTATGACCTATGGAGCCTTCTGTCCTTGGTTGTTAACAGTGGCAGGCATGAGTTCTCTCTTGTGACTCAGACCTTAAATTCAAACAGAAAGTGGTTAGTTACCCCTATAACATTTGTGCCACCCTTTACCAGTGCACGCATGTTTCCAGGGTGGTTGTTACTGCAGTTTGCAGGGTTCACAGCCAGGATAAATTGATGATTACTTTTCACCTCTGGTGGCATACATAGAGACTTCCAGCACTGTGAAAGCTAGGCAACGGAACACAGTTCCCAGGTTAGTACCAGATTGATGTCATTCTTTTGGCTAAATGGCTTCCTCTCCTTTCCCTCCCAGCTCATGCCCAGTCCTCATCTGAGCCTTACAGCTTTGTATGCAGCTTTCTGCAGCCTCTCTGTGTTCACGGTATTATATAGACATACACACATAGCAAACCGTTTATTTTGACTGTTGTTTGCAAAACTTTTGTTTACTGGTTCCTCTTGCCTGTTTTCACTGTCCGCTCATTTTTGAAGCTGCTTCAAATCAGCTGGTGAAAACTCTAGCTCATTTGAATGACTCCAGAGCTTTCTATGTTTGGACATTTTCTTTACTTCTTTTTTTCTTCCCCAAGTGATTCTGCATTAATAACCTGAACTTACATCCTTTGGCACCAGCAATTTTATTTCTGTTTGATAGACTTCCAATAGTGGGATTTCTGAGTTGAAAGGTATATGTGCGTTTAATTTTAGTATCTATTTTCAAAATGCTTTCACTGGTACCTTGTCCTCAATATATGTATATATATTGACAGCACTTCTGATTTCCTCCACTCCAATTTTCTACCTCTTCTTGAGTCAGCTTCAGTAAATTATATTTTCTTAAGAACTCATTTATTTTGCATGGATTTGCCAGCTTTGTGGCATAAATTTTACATAGAGTTTTCATTTTTAAAATTTTCCTTTTATTTGTACAGCTTTGAACATCGTGTGTCTTCACTGTGTATGTTGGGACTCTTGGGGTATAGCTCCTAATTTTTAAACTCAAGAATGCCCTAGGAGCCTGTGGCATTTCGTCTTTTTATATTTTAGGCTTGGAGCTCAAGCTAAGCCTTTCATGAGCAGCTGTTATTCCCGGCAATGTGAAGGTTACTCCACCGCCGTGTAGATCTGCATATTGCTGCAGAATTTTGTATACTTCTTTTAAAAGTAATAATTTTGTGTATGTGTGCACAGAGTGTTGTTGTTGGTGGTGGTGATGGTGTGTGTGTGTGTGTGTGTATGTGTGTGTGCGTGAGTGTGCAGGCATTGGCATGCCATTTCTAATGCCTGTTGAGGTTAGAGGATAACTTTTGGGAGTGGTTCTCTCCTTATACCTTGATTTGAAGTATTTCTGCCCCGCAGAGTGTTCCAGGCTAGCTGCCACATGAGCTTCTCCCATCTCACCGTAGGAGTGGTCGGGTCACAGATACACACCACTGGCTTCATTTGTGGCTTGCACCTGGATCATCATCAGCTTGAGTGCTTAGCGCTGTTAATCATTTCCCTGTCATAACCTGGAGAATTTTGCAAAATATTCTTTTGGCATTTCTTGGAACTTTGGAGGAAGAAAAATCACACGTTCACACATTATTTCGACCTTATCTGTATGTATTCCTAATAAGATAGCTATTTTAAGAATAATATATTCTACTAGATCAAAAATGCACATAAAACAAACTTCCAGGAAAATCTTGGGGAGGGGACATTGGCAAGTAAAATTGCAAGGGGACTCTGTAATGGTGCCCATTTTGAGTGAAGAAAACCAAGACAAAGAAAGATAAGATGTCACTAGCTATAGGATACATTTTTTTTTCCTGAGGGGAAGTATGATAATATCATCTAGTTACCTGAGGAAGCCTCTAGAGGAGTAGGAGTAGAGCCTGTGTTGTTTGCTGGTCCTGACAGAGTCTGTGGGCTTCACTATTCACTGTGACCACTCATGTTTTGGTGCATTTTAAGTATTTTTAATTTTAGTTCTATTTTTATATGTATTTGCCTACATGGATATGTTTGCCACACTATGCCATGTAGTGCCCACGAACTCCAAAAGAGAGCATCAGATCCCCTGGGCCTGGAATTACAGATAATTGTGCATCACCACATGGGTGCTGAGAATCTAACCTTGGTCCTCTGAAAGAGTAGCCAATGTTCTAAGCCACTGAACAATCTCTTAAGCCCCATTTGGCATTTTTTAAAAGAAGAGTTTTACTTACACACACACACACACACACACACACACACACACACACACACACACACACACATTTAATGAACACCATTAATTTAAGTCATGGGAAAGACAAGTCCAGACCCTTTCTATAGGTGTGAACACACAGCAGGTACAGCAACACAGGAGCGCTCCTGAGGCTGAGTTGGGAGGATTGCTACTTGGAGGCCTGCCTAGGCTTTGCAGTGAATACCCTGCCTTGGCAACCCGCCCACCACCACCAAAGCTAAAATACAAAGCCCAATACAAAGCCTATGATTCTCCTAGTATTGGTGTTTTGTTGTGCATGAATAGGGAAAGAAATTAGGAAGAATATCTCAGCCACAATAGCTCATATGGAAAGTACCTAGGAATAAACCACATTGAAGAAATGAAAGATCTCTATAATGAAAACTTCAAGACATTGAAGAAAAGAAAATTGAAGGGAAAAAGGACGCTACAGGATGAAAGACCTTCCATGCTCCTGGGTGGGCAGAATTTATATCAAAAAATTGATTTTACTACTAAAACTAATCTACAGATTTAATGTGAAACCCATCAAAATTTCAATAGTATATTTCATATGTTTAGACAAACAGGCTAAGAATTCATTCAGGACCATGGAAGACCAGGAAAAGTCGAGCACTCCTAAGAGGAAAGAGCACAGCTGGGGTTCCACTCTTGCCAACCTCAGTTTCCACTACAGAGCTCTAGTGACAAGGACAGCCTGGCGCTGGCACAAGCCAGTTAGGCTAATGAAGCTGAATAGAGGGCTTGGAAAGGAACAGACGAAGCTATGCCCACATAATTTTTGACGAATGTAGAAGAGCACACAGTCATAAAAAGATAGCTATTCAACAAATGATGCTGGCAAAATGTTCATACACCTGCATGAAACTAGATACGTATCTTTATTTTATACAAAAAAACCAGAGACATTAATAAAAACCTGAAATACATAAGCTATTTGAAGAAACCACAGGGAATATTTTTCAAGACCTTGGGGTAGGCAAGAACTTTCTGAACACACCACCACTAGCATGGGACCAGCTCCAGGAATCGATAGGTGGGACTACATTAAAAGAAAAGATTTCTGCACAGCAAAAGATACAATCAACAGAGCTAACAGACAGCCCACAGGATGGGAAAGACTCTTTTTATCAGCTACACTTCCAACAGGGGCTGATGCCCAGGATTTACAAAGAATTGTACAAGTTAAACACCTAGGAAATAAGAAAGTCTACACATGGGCTAACAAAACATGCTTTTTTCAAAAGAAGAAACACTAAGTGTCAATAGCTATTATTTTTTTTAAAAAATTGTTTAACACCCCCAGCCATCAGGGAAATGTAATTAAAGTACTTTGAGATCCCACCTCACCAGGTCAGCATGATTATTATTAAGAAATATGACAGCAAATGTCAGAGAGCATGTGGGGGAAGAGGAACTCTTATTCATTGCCAGTGGGGATGCAAATTAGTGCAGCCATTGTGGAAATCAGAGTGGGGGGGTCCTCAAAGAATTAGAAAATAGGTCTATCATTTGAAGCAGCCTTTCTGATGCTGAACACATACCCAAGAACCCCACACCCTACCATAATGATCCTTGCTCATTCATGTTTTCTGCTACTCTGTTCAGACAAGGAAATGGGCCAGCCTAGATGTCTCTCCACAAAGGACTGGATAATAAAAATGAGGTACACATACAAAATGAAGTATTATCAAGTTGTAAAAAAAAATACCTGAAATCATGAAATTTGAAGAAAATAGATGGACTCAAAAGTCCAATATTCAGTGAAGTGGTCAAACAAAGATGAAACCATCATGGTCCTCCCTCATATATGAATTCCTAGCCTACTATGTTTATGGGAATATATATATAGCCTATATATAGGTATATATGCATATAATATATAGAGGCATATATACAGCTATACATACATGTATATAATACGAAGCTACAAGTGTGGGTATAATGTAATGTTAGAAAGGAAACTGAGAAGGTAATATTAGGTGATGAGGAAGGACAGAATGCAGGCAAAAGAATGCATAACTTAAAAAGAGGATATTAAGATAATTTTTTGCTTTTGACGCCATCATGATGTTTTTTTTTTCTTTTGTGGTGGTAAATGAATAAAGATGCAATTGATCGTGAACGTTTAAAACCCTAAGCACAGCTCCGTGGCTTGAGAACGGATGTTCTGCCTGGGTAGAAGTCCCCCAGATAGCAGTGCGGAGAGTTTGGGATGGGCAAGTATGTCATTAAGCAGCTGTGTGATTTTTTTATTTTTGATTTAATTAGAATGAAGTGGTTTAATTTTAAGAAACAGATCCATTGGAGGGTGTGGCGGCACAAGGGAATTCTTTTTGGTACACAGCTCATAGAGCCACCCAAACAATAGGAAAAGTAGATTCTAAGCAGAGCCAGCCAAAAGGAGGCCGCGCAGAGAGCCCACTAGGAGCTCTTCCGCCAGTCTTCGTTGCAGCAGGGTCACCAGGCTGTGGCTGTTCCTTAGCTGGTCTCTACTCCCCAAATGGATGCAGTCAGTTCTGGTCAAATCAACAGGTCGCACAGGGTCATCCGAGCAACACAGTAGTTGCATTTCCTCTCCCAGTGAGTCTGGCTGGAAATATTGGTTTTTCCTTTTATCATTTGTTTCTTCGAGTTTTTTTTTTTTTTCTAATGCAGCTATAGGTTCACAGAGAGATCCCACATACTCCCTGACCCACCTGGCATCCCGCATTATCACTATCACCAATCAGGACGGTCCATTGTTCATTGATGAACCTGCAGTAGCATGTTGCAGTCACCCAAAGTTCATCATGTGTGTGAGTTTCCCTCCTGTTGGGGTACATTCTGTGAGTTTGGGCGCATAAGTAATGGCGTAGCTCTGGCTTGACATTAACACGCAAAGCCCTAAAATGCTCAAGCTCCCACCCTCCCTACTCCTTTACTTTTGACAACTACAGGATTTTTATTGTCTATACCTGCTGTTTTCTCAGACTGTCTTGTGGTTGGAATGATTTGGTATGGATCCTTTTCAGCTGGCTTCCTTGACATGTATTAGGCATTACATTCTTCCATGTCTTCTTCAGCTTGGCAGCCCATTTCCTTTACCTGCACTGGGTGAGCACCTGAGAAGAACGGATGTCAAATCTGATTTGGAGTTCTGCTTCTGCCCTTGTGAAGTGACCTTTCAACCTTTACCTTGGCTTTCTCAAATCAGTCATATCCCATTACCTGGGTGCAGCATTCTGTGTCTGTCTGTTTACTCACCGGTGGGCATCCCGGTTTCTTCCACACCTTGTCGGTTCAGAATAAAGGCTGTTAGAAACGTTCACATACTGACTTTTGTGTGGGTATGAGTTGTGAGTGTTTATAGGTAAATACCAAGAAGCATGATTACCAGGTTACATGACTAGACAGTATTTCCTAACCTATGGAATGGGAGAAAGCATTTGCAAGTTGTACATCTCAGAAGGGTTTAACATCCAAAATATATAAAGAGCCCAATTACACTCCCAAGGACCCTATCTCAATGTATTTTACTTAGGACACAAGGGATTGGGGTTCCAGTGAAGAATTTTGGGGACACAAGAAACCCATACAAATGATGGATGCTCAATACATGTATCATTTATAGGTGTAAGCTCATTTGGAACTTTTAAATCACATACAAATCTTCCTAAAAATGCTTTGTGCTTTGAAGACGTACCCTTCTATATTAAAATAGCATTTATTTCTAAGGGTGGTTGATTCTTCCACATCCTTATAGCAGAATTTTCATAGATGACATCTCCCTTGAGTTGGCCTCTCTGAATCTTATATTCATCACTTTTAGGATGGTTAGGCCAGACTGAAGGCTCACCCTTTCCATCACATAAAAAAAGAAACGGGGCTGAATCTAATCAGACTGTAGATAGAGTATCCAACTCAGGCTGTCTATTTCTTTAAATAATTAAAACAATCTTTAAAGCAAAATCTCTCCTTAAAGTCATTCCACCTTGTGGGGGTGACACACCTTTAATCCCAGCACTCCAAGGCAGAGGCAGCAGATTTCTAAGTTCAAGGCCAGCCTGGTCTACAGAGCAATGTCTAGGACAGCCAAAGTTTCAGAGAAAACCTGCCTTGTAAAACAAAACAAACAAGCAAAAATTCATCCCAGTAACTGCAATATAGGGAGACCTGTTATGGCTTCTCTGAATCCCTTGGCTTGACTTCCAGAGCAGTGGCATTGTCTTTAAAGGAATTCCCTAAAGGCTTAAGGAAATTCCACAGAGCACAGCTTTGAAAAGGGAATGGGAGAAGGAGAGTAATGATGGAATTAACACCCTGCTGGGAGAAGCAAACGCAGCCAGTTCTCCTGGGTTGGTTGCCTACCTTGAAGAGGAGAAATGAGGCCAGGTAGTACTCTTGAGACTCTCCCCAAGGGGAGTATCTGTTGCCTCTGGAAAATCCCACAGGTGACTTCAGGATCCTCCGCTATCATGACTGTTATTCTTTTGGTCCCCGCCCCTTTTCACGCCCACTCCCAGCGACCTCTGGTCTCTCGGAGTCATCCTGAATCTTTTTCTCTTCCCTCTCCCTCTTCTCACTGTCCCCTTTTGCGTGTGCACACGCGCCTCCGTCTCTCCCCCTTCTCTGTTTCTCTCTCCCTCCCTCCTTCCCTCCCTCCTTCCCTCTCTCCCTCCCTCCCTCCCTCCCTCCTTTAATAAAGCTTTATGTCTATTTTCTGTGTCTGTGCCGTTAACCCGCCGCCCTGGTCACACGTGTTCCACGAGTGTTCCGCGAGTCTCCGCGCAGCTACGCACAGCTGCCCAGCTACTATCTTTAAGAACAAAACTGACCAGTTTTATTTAATGTAGTCAGAAATGCGACACAATGGTGCTTTGTAAATTTGCGTATCCTAAGTCTTGGCCTTCTATAAACAAATACATATGAGCACGCGCGTGCCTGCACACACTCAAGAGAGCTAAATGAATATAGGGCTCCCAAGGCATTTTTACTGGGATGCTGTTCCTGGGTATTCATCTTGCACCAGCCACAGTGTCTCCACTTAATAAATGCTTAATAAATGTAGGCTGAATGAAGGTTGACATTCTTTATAATAAAGATTAAGAATTACTGACTCACTGAGAACTTGATTAAGAGCTTTGGGACTAGAGTGCAGAGCTCTGAGTCAGGCTCCACTCACCCTGCTACAAGCAAGTCGTTCAGCCATATAGCCTGAGGAAGCTGAGCTGAACAGGAGCTGAGGAAGAATTTGGTGTACTTCAGTTTACCTGTCATAATACCAAGGTAAGAGGATAGATAGATAGATAGATAGATAGATAGATAGATAGATAGATAGATGATAGATAGATAGATAGATAGATAGATAGATAGATAGATAGATAGATAGAGATAGATAGACAGACAGACAGGTAGATACACAGATCTATAGATGGTTATAGGTTTTTTTTGAGACAGTAGGGAAATTGATTGAGGCAAAAAATGATGTGAGGATGGTTCTCTTCGGATGCATCTGTGTCTGTCTGCTGGCTTGCTGTGCGCCCACTTTGCTTGTCTTGTTTCTCCTGCTTCTTCTACTCCTGCCTACCTCCCACCCTAAGGAGAAGGGTGCTGCCAAGACACTGAAATCTAGGGCCAAGCCTCTACAAGGAACAGCACAGACTTAGAACTTTGCAGAATAAAGCAAATTCTATGCAGAAAAGCTGATTTCTTTGGAAACATTGGAACGTCTCTCTACGATGCTAATGAAATCTGGGCTGAGCAGCAGGCTGCTTTTCTCTGCTGCTTCTCCTCCTTTTAGAAGGTGTGCCTACAACAGAAGTCCCTCCCCCTAGGCTCCCTGCAGCAGATTCTTGCCTGGGGATACCTGATCCAGAACAATAGCCTGCTAGATTTGGGGTCTTCCAAAAATAAATAAATACAAAGAAAGGAGGGTGAAGAGGAGAAGAGGGAGGAAGATGAAGAGGAGGAATGCAAGCACTACTTAAGTTGGAGAAGAAAATGCTTTTGTAAACAGAGAGCATTTAAACAAACCTCCACTTAGCAAGGTTCAAGCTTCAAACAAACAGAAGAAAAAATAAAATCAAACAATTCTTCCTAGTGAGTTAGTTCTTTAAGGAGCAAATGTTGTAATTCAGATCATAAACTTTAAAAACTGGTTAGGAATCAAGAAAAACAGGGATGGTCCTTGTCAGCGTAGACTTGGCATACACCCTGCCATGTTCCTCGCAGGCAAAACAGGGGCAAGCAAGCTTGAAACAAGGCTGTCTGCCAGTAAGGGAGAGCCAGATTAAAGGAGTTGTGTGCATGCAGGTTTGTGGCGCTGTAATGCCCCAGAGTCTCTTTTCATGTCTCAGCCTTTAAAGCACCTTGTGGCGTCTAAGTTCCTGCCTGGATGTGCCTTCGCGCTTGTATCTGTGTTTGTGTGTGCCTATGCCTGTGTTTATTTTTATGTTTTATTTTTTGAGTCTTTTTTTTTCCGATGCACCTTTGGAGTCTTGATTTTGTTCAGTCTTATTTAATGTGAGAATGATAGCAGTAATTACCGAAGGTTCCCGGGGTCTGAGGAAGGAGCTCAGAGAAAGATGGCCTCAAAGGCAGCCATCTGCTCTTGGGGGCGCAGGGCGGGGCTGGCTGCCAAGTCACAGCCCCAGGGAGCAGGCTGCTGATTGGCTCTCCGTGGAGAAACAGTACTGGTTGTGTGGGTTCACAGCCTTTCCTTGAGCAAAAGGAAGTCTGCCCTGTGAAATAATGTCACTCTCTTAGGACACAGAGCAGGGCTGGCTATGGCATCCTTCCCTGTGAAAGCTTATAGCCTAGGACTGGGGAATGGTGGAGGGATGCTGAAGACAGATACTCCCTCATTCTTGTTTCACTTGTAAATTTTGTAGCTTTAAGCAGTTATTTGCCATGGTCTTGACTTGCAGGGTGTGTGTAAAGGCTTAACTGCTCCTGTTTTGTAAGTAGCTACAGGGAGGCTCAGAATGTGATAACTTACCAGACCAGCTGTAGGGTCCTGACCACACATCAAATATCTGCAAACCCCTTCTCAGTAACAGTAGGCAAGGTAATGTTGATTGACTCTGTATCCATTTCAAATCTAATATCCATGCATGATTTATACAGAAACTCTGTTATCTACTTTATTATAAGAATCAGGAAACTAAGACACAATATAATGTATCTCTTACTGCTTATTAAAGTCTAGTCTCCGTGCTAGACCGTTTGTATGTGTGATTTACTTGCTTATTTTTAATTTTTGAGTTAAGATCTCATTCTGTAGCCCAGGCTAGCCTAGAACTCACTTTGTAGCCCAGAATGGCTTTGAACCTGTGATTTTCCTGCCTCATCTTCCCAGGTGCTGAGCCTATATGTATTCATTGCCCATCTGTTGGTATAGTTCTTTATTCCTCAAATTTCTCTGTTGATATTATAACATGAACATGCCGCTATCTTAGTTTTACAGAGGAAAATAGTTCAGTATCGTTAGCAGAGAGTACTGTGGCTGAAGTAAGAACAAGGAAACTGGAAAGTAGTGGCATACAAGGCTTTTGTCACCGCCAGCCAGGTATTTGTATGCATGTGCCTCTTCTCATTAAGTCCTTACACCATAGCACAGTGGAATGGTAAATCTACTCATTTCAGTTAGAGTTAGAAAGAAACTAGAGAGAAGTTAATCAACATAACCCCTTAAGTCTTGGATTCGAACGCAGAGGAATCCAGAATCTGGCTTCCCAACCACTGTGATTTGAACTCAGAGTTCCCTCCTTCCTGAGTGCTGACAAGTAGTGTGTAGGAAGGTAGACATTTTGTTAAAGATCAGGGTAGGACCAAACCCTTGTCGTAATGCCACTTCCTGCTCCAGCTGTCCAGTGCAAAGATCTACACGACATGGCTGTTTACTCCTATGTAAGAATGAGAGACTAAAGGGTATTCACCTTCCAATATAGGATAAAGCTGGAGACCCTGCCTGTCGGGGCTCAAAGCACAACAGTAATGGAAGGCAGTGATCTGGGGCAGGCCAAGTGGACCTGGCTAACTGACAGTCCTTGATATAGTCACTCAGTCACATCGAGTCAGGACACGTGTCCACCCTATCTTCTGCTCTGATCAGACTTCAGGTGTTCATCTAGTGTATGTGGAACAACTGTTTTAAACGTGATTGCACATGTGCAGACTGTGGCTTACGTTTCAGAGAGTGGCCTGTTCATGTGTTTCTACTGATGAGAAGAAATTCTGCAGACATGATCTTTCTGTTTGAAGAACAGGGAACAGACGAGAATGGCATCACCCACAACAGTGTGTTCACTCATCTGCCAGAGGCCACCGGTACCCAGAGGGCTTGTTTTGTCTTTATTTGTTTTCCTTTCTAAGTATTTTTGTATGTATGTCTATTTCTGTGTACAGTTGGGTGCATCTGGCTAACGACTGACCTCGGGTGTTATCCTCAACATTCTCCACTTTATGTTTTCAGACGGCCTCTCTTGCTATATCTGGAGCTCACCTATTCAGCTAGATTGGCCTGTGGGCAAGTGCTGAGGTGTGTGCTTCAGTGGCAGACTGTTTAAATGGGTGTTGGGAATGTGAGCTCAAGTTAAGATGCCCGTACAGCGAACATGTAACTGACTTAGCGGTCTTCTCAGCCCAGGTCTGTTCTGTTAGTGGACTTGAGAGCACAATACATCACATGAAACTTTCAGTTTTAAATCTTAAAGACTTGATTGTTTCTCAGAATTCCGTGGTTAATCAGATGGTGCATCTGGTTGAGAGTACACCCAGTTGATCTCTGAAGTCAGATGGCAGCCTGGCAGGAGCTGTTTTTTTTTTATATATATATATATATATGTAGAATGGCTGCCTTTGGGCCTGGCAGTTGGTTCAGTGTCAGCGGGGGCAGTTGGCATGACTCAGCCATGTGTCTTTCATTCGCTAGCAAGCTTAGCTGGCCTGGAAGTTTCGAGTGAGAGTGGGCAAACTTTTGAAATGTCAAGAAGACACAGCCCAGAGTGCAAACCTTTCTCTGCAATTAACAGTTGGCTACTGTTAATGTCCCATGGACCACGCCATGCGGGCAAGGGCAAGTTCAAAGGATCGGTGAGCTCAGTTCACGGGCTGATGGGAAAACTTCAGAGTCATGTGAAAAGGGATGCAGCCCTAAGACTGGGAAACATTCATGAGCATTTTCCAGTGTTCTGCAGTTGTCCCCCTGGGTCTAGGGATCCAAGGTGTGCTACCACCAGCATCTCCTATTGCTAAACTCTGCTAATCATCTTTATGTCATTTCAGTTAAGATTTTTGGATTTGTGCAGTTCTGATCAGGTGAGCATATTCCATTCAGTTGTTAAATATGTGGACATCACTTCACAATAGATTAGGTGTGCCCCTGGATTTAGTTTCTGTGAAGAAGTCCCAACTAATTATTGCCATGAATGAGTGTCCCAACGGTTTCACTAGTGGATTTCCCCTCGTTTATTTCTTCCCCACTCCTATCCTTTTAAATCTATTTTTAAAGTTATTTCTTACATTCAATTTGTGTAGACTCCACTTTAAAAGTCCTGTTTGATAGTGGAAGCAAGCGCACAGTGATGGCACCACCAAAGTGAGCAGGGTGGCGCCATCCAGGAAGCTAGTTCTGTTCCCCTCACATGTCCTCTGCATCTCAGCCCCCTGTCTCGCAGCCCTTCTTGTTTGTTTTTCCCTGTGTTTTCCTACCTGGCTTAACTAATATATCTTCTAACACAAAGGTTTGTTTGTTTAATTTACTGCCCTGTCCTTGCCCCTAGCACAGACTCTGCAAAAGGGCCCAATTCATAAATAGTTGTTGTATTGAATTGAGTCAAAAGCTACATCAAGGAGGTGACATTTGAACTGGGCTCTAAACAATAGCAACTAGTATTCAGGTCACAACTGCGGGAGGAGTTGGGTTATTCTCATTTTACAATTGAGGAAAAGGGTCTTGAGGGGGTTAAGTGATCTGTTCCAGATAACACAGATGGTAAAAGAATGGAGCCAGGCTTCTAGGCAAGGGCTCTACCTTCAAGCTGTGTGCTTTAACTATAGAGCCAGAAATCTAATCATGATGTTTGTGTGTATTCTGCGGACAAATTATCTTTGAAATACAAGAATGAAATTCAGGAAGAGAGGCCCACAGCCTCATCTACTGATCCAGGGGTTCTTTCTACATATTTGAGACTTTCTTTGCTATTTGCTAATTCTCCAAGTATTCTGTCGATAAGCTTATCTATGAACACGTCTGGCTGTCCCTCAGTTTACATCCATGCATCTATCGATCCACTTACCTACGTATTTCCATCTGTCCATGCCATTCATCCTCTCAGATTTTTGTTGTCTTCCTTATTTCTGTTACTCACAGGCAAATCACTGGAACCTGGAAACCGGACTGCTGTAGAGTAGATACTTCACAATTGTTGTCAAATGAATGCTGTAGAGAGTTGGAAGGTCACATGCATACAGTGGTAATGAAGCCATGAACTATGGAACCACTAGTGCTGGGTTTAAATTCCTGCTACAGATATCATTTTTGTGGACATGTATAAGTTATTTAGCCTGCACCTCAGATTACTCACCTGTTCATGGACGTAGTGAAACACACACACACACACACACACACACACACACACACACACACACACATACACACACACACACAAGACGGAGGAGGAAAGGAGGAAGAGAGGGAGGGAGAAAGGGAGAGAGGGCAGGAGAGAAAAAGAGAGAGAATTAATATTGTATGACCTATAGCCATATTGTAGTGCTCTTGACTTGCTGTCATTAAATAAAAGGGATACAGTGCTGATTCAATGCGACAAGGTTACTGCTCTCATTGGGTCTATAATTTAGAGGATCAGGCAGATAATTAATAGCCAGACAAGCAGATGACCAAGATCATCAAACTTTTCTGGAGCTCTGGTTTGATCTGAAATTGTTCCCTTATCTTTGGTGCTTGGATGTGTAGCTGTGAGCCCATTTGTACAGACCTGCTACTCTTTTACCTGGTCCTGTTCGAGCAACAAGCGACACTGCCCTTTTGTGTGTGGTGCTGGTGAGAATGTTAGCTGGTGTGCCTCGTTGCCTGGCCCAGTCTGCAGAATGGCAGAATGAATTTCTGGTAATCCAAGGACACGCTTTCCTGTCTGTATGACAGGAGCTAAACTCAGTACGAGACTCGGTGACCACATACATTGAACTGTGACTTCAGGCTTCAGTATGTTTTCTAGTTTTATGAATTATCTGGGGCCCAGAAATGGAGTTGTCTGGCAGCCTTGTCCATGACAAAATGTCAAGTATCAGATGATGGAGAGACTTGGCCATAGGTCATGTGATACGATGGGTTTTTTTTTTTTTTTTTGCCAGGCATATGAGCAGTATGACCAAAGATCATGGCTTCCAAAGCCTAGGGTGATAATTCTTACCCCTGACTTCTGCCCGGCAGATTGATGGATCCAGATGAAGTACCCCGCAGCAGACACATTAGGATCTGAGGCCGTAACTCAGCCAAGGCTGCTGCTCTCGGGCTAATGCTCACTGTCTCGTGAAGATTTCTACACACAGGTTGAGAAAACTAGGGGATTTCAGAATAGGGAGGGATGTTATCTTCAAAACGAAGCTCAAATTGAATTTGACCTAAGTCCCTTCCAGTGAGACCTTCAGCAGCCTCTGCATTTCTCCTTCTTTCGCCAGCCACACTGCATCCTGAGTCACTCCCAGAAGGCACTCTGATGGCGGGTTCTGTGACTTCTGACGTGCCATTTGTGCAGCGTGACTGCTGTTTCAATTAAGTGTCGCACGGCTATAGTTTCTAGGAAACCAATCCATACAGCCTAAGAAAAATAAAATGCAAAATAAAATTTAATTATTAACTCGCATAATGACAGACCATGGGTGGGTTGGCTACAGGCAGGGCTTGTCCGGGACATAAATCACATCATGGGATACAGTTTTCAGTGCACGTCTTATGAATGGCCTCATTCCCAGGATCTACTGTTTCTCTTGGCAGCTTCATGGCTCCCCACTTATGGTTTCAAGATGGTTTTAGCAGCTGTGCAGCCTCACACTCTTACAACACTCAGCATGGTAGAATCTGTACTTCTCTACTGATAGCCTCAACAACTGGCCCTAGTTCCTCATTGGCTAAGATTCTTGCCAAAGGGGGTCCTGAACTCAACAGGGCTGTGGGTGGAGCCATTCCAGTCAACAGTGCCAGTGGTGGAGGAGGGCTGGACTCTGAGCAGGGGACGACGGTTTTCCATCTGGAGAGTTTCACTCATCACTGAGTTGTCTTCTCTCTCTCTCTCTCTCTCTCTCTCTCTCTCTCTCTCTCTCTCTCTCTCTCTCTCTTTCTCTCTCATAGGGAGCTAATTCATTTAGACCATGGGTTTCCATAGCTCTTCAGAGCCAGCTTTATTCGGTCACATTTACTTGTTTCTTTGCAGTTTTGTTCCCCAGCTCAGCTCAGAGCATCTCCTTGTTACCTTTCTACCAGTCTCATGTTGGGAAATCCCAAGTTGACAGCTTGTGCTCTGTATTTAGTTAGCATTAGCATTAATTGAATAAAAGACCTTTATTTAGTTTTACTGCCATGGAATTGGTGTCTTACCATTGAACTTTTGCCCCTGCCCCAAATATTCCCTGGTAAACTGTGCCCTCCTACTAATATTGGCTCATATTCGGAACTGATGGCCCTGGACTAGTGAGTTTTCTTCTTTGAAATTATTCTGCCTATGACTCATGAATGTGAGCTTATTTGGAAACAGGATCTCTGCAGTGGTAATCAAGTTAAGAGGAAGTTGTCATGAGTGAGGATGACTCTTAAATCCAGTGACTTTAATGGTGTACTTACGAGGAGAGAGGTTTAGAGACAAGCAGGTAGTTAGATATACGGAGGCCGTGTACCGGTGGAGGCCCAAACTGGACGGATATGGCTATAAGCCAAGCATGCCAACAACTACCCACAGCTAGCACGTCAAGGGAAGAGTCTTCTTAGTGCCTCGGGGAGTGTGGCCTGCTTGACACTTGATTTCTGACTTCCAACTTTCTTCTCTAAAGGAAAATAAACTATCCTGCCTATGGCACTTTCTGTAGGAACTCAGGCAGCAAACTCGGCAATGTGTCTTATGGTGGAGTTACTGTGTTCTGCGGCAGCTGTCCTTGCTCATCCCTTCATTCACAGGTACTTACTAGGTGTTTCTGTGCAGCAGGCACGAGATACGTGATGATGAATGGGACAGTGTCCATGTCCCCCAAGACCCTTCAATCTGGTAGAAAACATCCAGGCAAACAGACATTCTGCCCATTGCTTTAAATCTAAAGTGTGGTCCGTGGAATGAGTCTGCCTTTCCTACTGCATGGAAGTTGTGGTCAGAGTGTTAACTGTGGTATCAAGACCCATCTACCTGCATAGCCCAGACCAGCCACTCACCAGCTATCCCTTTTTCTCTCTGTCATATTATTTTTCTATCTATGTCAATTTCAGTTTCTTCATTTTAAAGTAGAAACAGCAAGGGAAACATTAAGGGGCCTGTGGTGAGGGCTGAGCAAGTCTATATACGCTGTTTAGTTCATTCTCGGGTCCAAATCAGCTATGATTTTATAGTTTATTAAAAATTTGCAATGGAAAATTATGTCATGTTTCATAGGCTAATGTCATTAGCATATACAGACATATCTTATGAGGAAATGGAATTTAAATTAGAATTTAAGGTTGGACTTGGGAATTAAGTTAACTCAGACATGCACAACAGACACACATGCACACTTAAATACATAAATAGTCTTTCTTTGGAAAGAGCACTTGTTAACACACACCCCTGCAGATCTTCTCCTGTGTTAATCATTCTTAATTTCTTCAACCACCAGGGTGTGATTTTAAGTCCTAACCCTTTCTGCAGTTGTCTTTACTCCAGAATGTCTATCTATCTATCTATCTGTCTGTCTGTCTGTCTGTCTGTCCGTCCGTCCGTCCGTCCGTCCATCCATCCATCCATCCATCTATCTATCTATCTGAACTGCACCTAAGCCTATAACAAAAAAAACAAAGGACAGAAATGTCACACCTCAGGCAGGCATGGAGGTACACACCTCTTATCCAGCACCTGGGAAGTAGAGACAAGAGGTTTGTGAATTTGGGGTCAGCTGCCTGCAATCTACAGAAAGACTTCAAAATATTGAAACGATAAAAATAGGAAGGGAGTGAAGGAAAGAAGAAAGGAATGAATAAGGAATAAAGAACCTATCCTTTGTGCTAGAACTGTGGTTGGAATAACGCCACTGAAGTAGTCTGCCTGACTTTGACCACTATAGAGCTTACAGACAATGCAATAGAATCACGCACATTCACACCTGATTCCCCATAAAGGACTTGTCCAGATGGCTGTTGGGCCCCAAAGGGCAGGACCTTGTGTTCATCTCTGTTAAATTTCATGTTGTGTAATTCAGCCTTCCATGCCAGCTGGTAGAATTCTTCTGGGATCCCGGTTCTATTGCATAGCATGCTGGCTACAAGGTTCTATTGCATAGCATGCTGGCTACAAGGTAAATGCCGAGCTTTCTACAGCACGCAGATTTTTGTCAGTCTTTATTCCAACTCTTGATGAGAGTTTTGAGAATCAGGTCAAGGGCTGAGACTGCCCTGTCTCCTTGCTAAGGGACAATGCCTTAAGGGTTCTAATAGCAGCCCTGAAAAGAAAGCCGTGTCATCTACTTGTTACAGGAAAAGCAAACATGAAGCATCTCCCAGCCCTGTGTCCCAGCTGCTAATTTTAGGAAAACCCCAGTGATCAGGAAGAAATAAGTGTATCACTGATTCTCCAGGGAATTCTAAATTCCCTGGGTTAGCCCTTGGCAAAGGTTCTCTCTGCTGACCTTTTGTGGTCCATTTAATCTTGAACGTTTCTTCTTGGAGGCTTAACTGAAGTGTGTTTGGCTGAGAGCTAGCTCATGCTTAGTGTCAGGGGAGTGACTGTGAGTGTTAGTTTCACTAGGACCTCACTTTGGCTAGATGCATGCCTTGTCTCAGTCCTTTCACAGAGCTGTTAAACACTTGTTTTGTGTGCACGTGTGTGTGGTGTGAGTGTGTCTCATGCCCTGGACACACTTGTTTTGAGGCGGGGGGCTTTCTTTTTACTATTGCTATGTAGCATGCCCCAGGCTAGTTGGCCAACCATCTTCTGGCCTTATTTCCCGCCTCCCCCTCCGATCTTGCTGTAAAAGTGCTGAGATTACAGAGAGGCATAACACCCCAGATGGCTTTTTTGTATGTTCTGGGAATGGAACTGAAGTCTTAAAGTGTCCACCACTGAGCTGCGGGTCCCCACACTTTCAGAGGATTTTGTTAGGAGGACATGGAATAGAAGACGCTGATGCTCTGGAAGGTGTCTAAGAGCAGGTAGTTGTCGTTATGTGTACTCAAACCCTGGCCAATCTTGTTAGAGGCTCAACATGATATCCGGCTCCCCTTTTAGTAACCAACAACAATTGTGTATATTTGTAAACAGTTCTGTGTGGCTAACGATTTTGTGACGCATGTTTGATCTGTGGTTACTTCATTCTGGAAACTCTAGGTCCCACCGGGCTAGGAACTGTGGTGCATCATGTCTGCTTTCCTCAGAGCCCAGCACCGTGCCTGGGACGTGATTAATGCTCAGTATTTCTTGAATGAACTAAGAGCGTCAAATGCAAATGTGCTTCCAGCCAGGTCCATAACACGCCAGGTGAATTTGATTTAGGGTATTTGTATTTTGACATGCAACCATCTCACGGCAGTTCTCAGAATCCCGAGTAGGAGTAAATACTTTCTTCCCAATGTGCTGAGAATTAATTTGGGTTGTGACACCTTTTAAAATTCACTAGGATATACAGCCACCTTCATCTGGCTAAGTGGATGGCAACATTATGGGGCCATTACTGGGTCCGGTGCTAATGGGCATTTGTCAGGCTCTTTCTTCACTGCCATGTGTTAGACCTGTGTGTCCCTGGTAATTGCTAAATAACTCAGTGAGTGCTGGGGTTGCTAAATTAGGAAATGAAATAATAGAGTGAAAATAGAAATAGGCATGTGGGCTGAATAGAGACATCCCCACACAGAAGGCTCCCTGTGTCTAACTCCTGCACTCAGGGGACGGCTGAAGCTGGGATTGAAGTAATGGACTTTTATAGACTTGGGGATGATCTAAATAGTTTCGTGGGAGGATGTGGTGGCTGTTTTTGCTGGGTGGTCTCTTCTAGGTCTGTCTAAAATTCTGTGAGATGAAGGAGCTGAGTCTTTGTATACAGAGAGGTGGGTGACAACAGCAGCCATTTCTTGAACAACAGCGGATGCTCTTTTGGCAGCCAAGTAGAAGCAGACTGAAAATTCAGAACAGTGGTTGACCTGGTGGGGAAGAAATACATGGGTTGGCATTCGGTTCCTATCAGAGAAATTTCTTGTGGGTCTTACAGGCTGGAGGAAGATCATCTCCTGGGTTGATGTTAAGCTGCCCAGAGTGAGTAGGCCAGGAGTCAGAGATGAAATGGCCCCCAGAGGTAACTTATATTGAGAATAAGGCCTATAGTGTATGTGCCTTATTTTATTAATAAAGCCTTTGTTTTCGTAGTCCAAGTTCTAAGACTTGCTTTTGAGGGAGACTCTTAATGGAAAATGTTCTCAACTGAGGCAGCTTCCACTTCTTATAGCTTTGCTCTTGGGGTCTTCACAGGCCAGAGACCAGTGTTTCCTCTGGGGAATGGAGGATGTTACACAGTGCATTTGTTACTTTCATGTCTCTGGGGCCAAATGACCTCTAGAAGAGAGGAACTGGAGGGAAGGTTTATGTGGCTCTTGGTTTCAGAGGGTTCAGTAATCATGGTGGAGAAGTTAGGTGGAGTTACTCAGGACAGGAGCATGAAGAACAGAACAGCAGGCTGGAAGCTACCATGGATATGACCTTGCAAGCTCCACCCTCAGAGAGCTCCTTCCAGCACCTGGACCCTGCCTCCTAGAGGTTCCCCAGTCTTACATAGCACCCCAACTGGGGAACAGGTGTTCCAAACGTGAACCTGTGGGGACATCAGAGATTCAAACCATGACAGTTTCTGTCACTCCAAACACGAATGGAGCCATTATAAACTCATGAAAACTAACATGCCATGGCTTCTGTCTTCTAGAGAACTCAGAGTGCATCCCCGAGACTAAATGCACTGCGTCCAACTTCAGAAGCCGTCTCCATGCCTTCCTTGTCAAGGCTGCACTTGGCTGCTCCTGTGAAAGGTGTCTGCAGTATGGTATCCAAAAATATAGCATAAGCTCGGGGCTTTCAAAGCATGGTGCTACTGGACTAGCACCACAATACCGTGTTTGAATTTCACGTCTGATCTAAGAGAGAGCAGGTTAGAGTCAGGGAACATGGGGGCCATATTGTTTTTACGTCAGTCAGTTTCAACTGCATTTTCTCTGGTCCATTACTTTGTTGATAAAGGTTTGTCTTGTTGGACAGTAAATATATAATAAGCTCAAAGATTTTGTTCACTTCCTTGGTACCCGCTTGCGGGGTCAGAAGATGTTCTCTGTATCTTTATCTCTGTTTGATTCTTAACTCCTACAGTATGCTGAACTTGGTCTTGCCAGAGAACCCGACAGGGTCCACGCATCACATTTCTCTTCCTGTCTTCCTGACCTGGATGATTTTTTTTTCTTATTCTTGCAGATCAGTGAACATATTCTTCTATGCCTATTACTTAGCTCTGAATTTTGGTCTTTTGAAACTCAAAAGATATAGTCTCTCATAACTCAAAATGCCTTTTTGCTCATGTCTGAAGTTCCCGTGTTGAGTATCAAAGCCCTGTTTTGAACTTCAAAGCCAACTCCTGACTCTTTTTCTCTTTGGATCCATCACCATTGGAAAAAAAGAAGAAGAAGAAGCCCTAAACCACATCGAGGACCATAGATATAGAATACTCAAGCTATTGAGTGTGGGTGACAGGAAATGCCTGGAACCACACTTGTCTAGGTTTTCCAATGCCAGTAAGAAGGGACTCAGAATTCTCACCTGGGTTTCTGACAAGGGCTAGGGACTAGTGGGTTTGAGCTCACATGAATGTGTCTTACAGAATTTGTCCCGAGAACTATCGGTAGCCGTCTAGTACCTGTTGCTCTGTGTTTCCCTAGAAAGAAACTGAGCATTTTCAATATTCACTGCCTTTATTTCCCTAGCAGCCCTCTGAAAGAAACATGCATTGTTCTTGTTACCCTTTCTCAGATAGAGACACTGAGACTAAATCCAGTTAGTCGCTCTTAGTTTGTGTTGAGACTAGAAAATAGACTCTGTTCAAAGGCACATCCTTCCACCACTGTGAGACGCGTAGGGTATGTGGAAAAGACGTCTATGGAAGGCAGACACATTGGGGATAGACTGAAGGAGCCCAGTTTCATGGCAGTCACAAGTGCTGTGCCCTTGACCAGGAATGCAGGTCACATCTTAAAAGGCTGCTTCTTTCATTATCTGCATCTTAGACCAAAATATTTTGGAGCCATCACTTTTGGCAAATCTTATTTTTCTTCTACACTTCTTCTGAAGTTATCTTTTCATTTATTCACATCCTTATATACTTCCGTTCCTAGTATCCTTAAAATCTTTGGCTTTTGAGGTCTCATCATTTGCAGACTCTGGTCTCTTGCTTGTTCCCTGGTGTTTGGAACAGTGCTCTGGTCCCTTAAATATATTTGAATGATTTTGGATTGACGCAAAGACGCCATCAGAAAGGGCAGAGGACAAGTGCCTGTCTTGCCTACCTCTAAACACGTGTCAGAACAGATACAGCATGCTTCACCTCACTGCCTTCCAACCTTGATGTGGAAGGCTGCTTAGGGAGGCTGGGCTCATCTCCTCTGGGCCTGCTCCCTTAATGAGGATCAGAAGCATCTTTAATGTGGAGCTTCATTTGTTTATCAAAGACAGAAGAGCCTTTGTCCTACATCACAGCCGAGATTCCCCAGGATGGAAACTTCCTCCACCTTGTTCTTCAGAAGAGCTGAGGGCAGCCAAAATGGTGGGATTTTCAGCTTTGCAGGAATGTGGTTCTCCAGCTTAGCTACTCCCGAGGAAGGAACAGAAAGGAAGGCTCAGTTGGTCCTTCGTTTCTGCAGTATCAGAGAAGCCGGGATGTTGTCCTGTTCAAGGCAGGGGACATGGAGAGCTTGGGGACTTCCTCCCTTCAGGTTTACTAAACTGACACCGCAAATGCTCATGGGACAGCAAGAAAGGGAGGACTCATCCCCCGCCTCCCTTAAAACAGTGTTTCTTTATGTTTGACATTTTTGTGAAGTTGGCATATGTTTATTGCATATAATGATATATATGATATATATATATATATATTAATATGCCTCATAAAGACATTTTCTACATAAGCAAGGTTAGTTACTCTGGTCTATTATTCCAGGTCCCCAACACAAATTTTTAGCTGTATTATGTTCACAATTTTTGTAATTCCCAAGCACTGTCAGTGCTTAGGTAATGTACTGTATGTATGCACTGCCTCACACACATATATGTGGATCTGTGTAAATATTTATTGCTACTTTTGACTCTTCTGCTTAAGTAAATATTTCATGTCATCAATATAAAGGTTGGGAACAAAAGGTGCCATTTTCTGTAAATAGAAAGGGGATTGTTTCAGTTAGTGCAAGAAGTAAAAACAATGTTATTCACAGGTTTGCTTTTCTATAAAATGAGAAATAAGCAAATTTTGGACAAGAGAGAGGGGAAGCAGAAATTTTACTTTCTTATTTACTTATAATAAAAATTGGCTGACAGTATCAATCACACTTGTTTATAATGTGCCACGATCACATTCACCCCCACTGCCCTTTCTTATCCTCCTCCCTCTCCCTAGACTTCCTTTCTCTTCCAAGTTAGGCCTGTCTTACCCCACCTGCCTCCTTTCTCCTTTGCTCTCTTTCCCTTCCCCTCCCCCCTCTCCTTCCCTTCTGTCTCCTTCCCTCCTTTCATTCACTGTGCAGACAATTAGCAAACATGTAAGGAAAAGATTGGAGCCAGGAGTGCCTTCCTCATCTTGTGTTTTCCTGGGTTCTTGAACCTCAAAGTAACCTTGCAAAACACTTGAAGGGTGATTATGTTTTCCCTGACCCCTGGGAATAATGCTGTTTCCCATTCTTATAAATCATCTGTCACAGCTGGCCAGGTTAGCCCAAGGCTGGCTTGACATCTATTTTGAGAGGTGACTTCATCTTCTGAACCAGTCTCTCCCAAGTTCATTCTCTCTCTCTCTCTCTCTCTCTCTCTCTCTCTCTCTCTCTCTCTCTCTCTCTCTCTCTCTGTGTGTGTGTGTGTGTGTGTGTGTGTGCGCGCGCGCGCGCATGTGTGTGTCTTGTGAGAAAGTTCTAGAACACAAGAATCTGGGTGGAGTGAGAAGGAAAGTTGTTTTAAGAACCTCTGAGTAGACCAGACATTGTAGGCAGATGGAAACAGCATCTAAAAAGGCAGAAGGAAGAAGGTATGGCAGCCTATTTTAGGAGACTCCAAGTGGTTCATTCAGGAAGGCTAGCTTTGCATCAAATGCCAGAAGGCAGGCAGGGAGGGTGAGACAAGAGGTGAGAGAGGAAGTAGGTGGGAGCCTGTGCATACCCATGCTCTGCTTTGCTATTTATGGGTAAAACATATTTGGGTGTTAATGCCATACCCTTCTGGGGGAAATCTATTTTTGCCGTCTGACTACATTGATAAGATTTTAGGGGTGGATGGAAGGGATGTGAGAGCTTCTAGGAGTTTGTTTCTCTTCAAGGGATATTCAGTCAGAGAGGGGATGACTTCCTCGGGGTCATGAAGGGAGATTTGTGAAAGGTAGGGTTGCTAAGAAAGAAAGGCTGCTAAGTGGAGGAACCACCACTGAGGCATAGCAGAGATGCCCAGAGGAAAAGTTGACGGTGCTTCTTGCTTTCTATACAACACCGGAACTAGGTCAAGATTGAGCATATGTCGTTCACTTAGAAGGTGCAAGACCACCATCAGGGAGTGTGGAGGTGACATTGGAAAGGGAAGACAGCTGATGAAGGATGCATTCTCGAGCCCTCCATCGCAGGGGGTACCTGCAACTCAGCCTGTTTAAAAATAGGTCTCCGAAGAGTTCTTGTTAAATGGCTGACCAGTGGGCTATCTAATGTTTTTCTTAGCCAATGGCAAAACTCTGTCCACAGGGATATTTTATTCATTTGATTTTTATTTAAATATAATGTGATTATGCAGTTCCATCTTCTCTTCTCATCTCATGTCTGCCGTCTCCAAAATTCATAGCCTCCTCTTTTTTAGCCATTGTTACATATGCATATGAATGAATCAATCTGTAAATATAACTGACTTAGTCCTTTCTGTATTGCCTGCATTTATATGTTTCTGAGACCTGATCACCTGGTATTGGGTAACCAATCAGAGGGCTCATTTCTGGGGAAGACTAATTCTCCCTTTCTTAGTGTTGGGAATTGCCTATAGCTCTTCATCTAGGGCTTGGGGCTCCATGAGACTTCTTCCACTGCTTTGGGATGTTCAGGTCTTGCTTAGGTAGCCTTATTGCTGAGATTTCATGAGAGTAGCTTTCCTATCATAGCTAGAAGGCATGATCTCATGATACTTCCAAAACCTCTGGCTCTTACATTTTTTCTTTTTCTTTTCTTCTTTTTTTTCCTTTTTTGCTCCCTCTTAGGTGATGTTTCCTCAGTGCTGGGAGAGTCCCATTTGGATGTTTTAATTTCTGGGTACCGATGATCTGTCAAAGGAAGGAAAAGCAAGATTCTCTAGCTTGGGCAGCCTTCCTATAAACACAGAAACTCTTAATTATTTTCAGCAGAACAATGAGCATGGAAATGGAGTGTAGTGATTCTGGGTGGAGCATCTAGATGGAGCACTGACTGCATTAGGTATGTATGTGAGGAGCACCATCCCCAGCATCTGCTGCATTAGGTGTGTGAGGATGTGAGGAGCACCTATTCCTAGAATCTGTTGTATTAGCTGTGTGAGGATGCGAGGAGCACCCAGGATGTGAGGAACACCCATCCCCAGCATCTGCTGCATTAGGTGTGTGAGGATGTGAGAAACACCATCCCCAGGAATCTGCTGCTTTAGGTATATGAGGATGTGAGGAGCACCATCGCCAAGAATGTGCTGCTTTAGGTGTGTGGAGATGTGAGGAGCACCTATTCCTAGAATCTGTGGCATTAGGTGTGTGAGGATGCGAGGGGCACCCAGAATGTGAGGAGCACCCATCCCCAGCACCTGCTATATTAGGTGTGTGAGGATGTGAGGAGCACCGTCCCCAAAATCTACTGCATTAGGTATGTGAGGATGCGAGGAGCACCCAGAATGTGAGGAGCACCATCCCCAGCACCTGCTATATTAGGTGTATGAGGATATGAGGAGCACCATCCCCAGGAATCTGCTGCTTTAGGTTGTGTGAGGATGTGAGGAACACCTATTCCTAGAATCTGTTGCATTAGGTATGTGAGGATGCAAGGAGCACTCAGGATGTGAGGAGCACCCATCCCCAGCACCTGCTGTATTAGGTGTGTGAGGATGTGAGGAGCACCATCCCCAGCATCTGCTGTAGCTGGTCTTGAAGTTGCATCTATCCAAACATTTGGTTTGAGGCATGTGTCTGTTTCCCTTCTGTCATGTGAAATATACAATGTTTGCCTACATGTGTTTGTGCACTCGAATAATGGGTTTGGCTGGAAAGTTAACTTATAGCCTTGAGTGACTGTGACCTCACTTGTCTGCCATAGGCAGCTGGCACTGTGTGTTGTCCAGCTGCACCAGGATTATGGTGGGGAAACCATTGAAGAGATAAACCCAGTTCACACAAAACCAACCAAAGGAAATTTACTAGATCCAGGAGCTGAAAGTCTCCAGGACTGTCATCAGGTAAAACTTGGTTATGGAACAGAAAAAGACATAAATCATATTTTAGATCATCCCTCTTGAACTAAAACAGGGTTTTGAGATTTACTTTTATGTGTATGGATGGTTTTGCTTGCATGTATGAATCAAATACGTGAAATACTGCATAGGCCAGAAGAGGGTATCAAATCCTCTGGAAGTGGAGTTACAGATAGCTGTGAGCCACTGCGGGGTGCTGGGAACCGAACCTGGGTCCTCTAGAGGATCAACCAGTGCTCTGAACTTCTGAGCCAACCCTCTAACCTCTCTCTTGATCCTTTATCTGTCTTTTCCCCTGAATGGATTTCATTCTCCTCCTGCTTTTAGAAGGTGGTGCTGGGAGCCTTAAACTTGCAGCCTGTCTTTCTTTCTGCCCTACTAAAGAGATGACGTAACTAATAATTACAGTACTAGGAATGTAGTTCTGGGGTAGATCATGTGTCTAGGATGTGTGAGGCCTTAGGTTTGATTCTCAGAACTGAAGAAAAGGAAAAGAGAAAATGGCAGTAAAACAAATGAATTAAAAAAAAATTAGCCGGGCAGTGGTGACGCTCACCTTTAATCCCAGCACTTAGGAGGCAAAGGCAGGAGGATCTCTGTGAGTTTGAGGCCAGCCTGGTCTACAAGAGCTAGTCCCAGGACAGTCTCAAACGCTACAATAAAACCCTGTCTTGAAAAACCAAACCAACCAACCAACCAAACAAACAAACAAAAAACCCAAAAAACTAATTACAGTACTTTCAAGATTGAACTGAATTAGCTTCATTTTCCCTTCTTGTCATATCACTGAAGCTCTTACTTAGCCCAGAGTCTTGAGTTCCTCTAACTGAACAGGCTGAAGTCACAAGTACCTACATTTAAAGATGCAGGTAGGCTAAACTTCAGTTAAATCCCCATAGACTGAAAAGTAAGAGATAAAAGTGAGTAATGCGGATGGGTGATCCAATTACGGAGAGGCTGAGCAACAGCAGATGCTTGAAACAGACAAAAATAGACAACAGCAGCAGCAGCAGCAACAGCAACAGCAACAGCAACAGCAGCAACAACAACAACAACAACAATAATAATAATAATAATAATAATAGACCAGCAGATACTCAACATTGTGCTCTCAAGCTTGGGAACTCAAACCTACATCAAGGGCTTCTTATGAAACCAACACCTTGAGTTACTGTGACCCCCAAACCCAACCTTGATAATGTCCCTTCCTAAGCCAGATCCACTCCCTCTTTCCTAAGGTGCTGACCCAGCCAGTAGCTGAGGGTCCCAGGGTGTCCAAGGCACTGGATTGCCACCGAATGTTATAACCTGTAGCCATGACCTTCCTTGGCAGTATTCAACACAAAGCTGCTTTCCACCCTTGTCAGATTCCACTTCACTCTGCAGCCCAGCAGGAGGAAGGGGATGCTGAATGGATCCCCTCAGTGGGAAGTGCTCTGTGGCAGCTGCTGCCCTTCTGGGGATGCACTGGCTGGATTACAGTTGGACCTTTGCTCACTCACTCCTATGGAATCTCTTCTTTGTCATATCCTTTGGACCCTGCGTATTCTCTTTGTGTCTTCCTCCCTCATTCCTTCCCTTTCTCTTAATGGAGACCAAGAAAGTTGGGGCTGTTCCATCTAGCCCCTTCGTTCAGGCAGGGTCCTCAGTTACTACAATGTCCAGAGAAAAATGCAATGAAGAGATTAGCATTTTATAATAGCTGAGAATCAGTGTCTTGATCTTTTTTTTTTTTTTTTTTTTCAGCTTCGGAGAAGCAAGCAGCTGGAATCAAGTAAACAAACAATTCTTTGGGAGCGCCATGGCTGGCACTTCTGCCTTTTAGTGGGATTTTAGAGAATATTTATACTGCAGTTTGAGATATTTTGGTGGACTTTTTAGAATTTAATGTGACCCTGCTTACTTCTATGTGGCAACAATCTAGTTCGTTGCCTCGGGTAATAACAATATCGATAGTAAATAGTATTATGTTCTGGATGCTACGTCATCTCACAGTAACCCCACAAGACGCATCCTGTTTATTCTATCAATATCCTGATGAGGACATACAGCTCCATGGAGGTTTACATCTCACCCAGACCACACAATAGAGTAAGCGGTGCCTGTGTTTATAACTATATCTACTCAAACAAGATCCTCTGAGCCCCATAAGGCAATACCCAGAAGTTATTATAGTATTAGATTCTCTAAGGTGAAGACCATACATGTCTTTTTTGCTATAACAACTATGTGTATATCTGAGAAAAGGCCACCTGTGTTCTTTAGCTGTATCTGATTACAAGAGGAGTATTTTCAAGAGAGAAGAAAACTGGACCAGGGCTGCAGTCTTATTGTAACATCTGGTAGATTTCCTACCTTAAAAGAAACCAATTGTTTTTTCAATTTTGGAAGCTGTGATCTGTCTAGTCTTCAGCTTTCCAAGGCCTGACATGTCTGGGGACACTGATAACTTAACAAAAACTCCAAGAGCAAAATTGCTTTACTGTCTCTGGGTGTCAACTCTGCCTCTGTATACTGGGATAGCATGGAAGGGTTGAATATCATATCTCACATTAGATTTGAGAGATGTCACTTGGTACTGTTTTATTTATTTTGCTAGATCTCCATTTTCATATTCCTCAAATGGGTCATCTAAAATGCACAGGGATGGCTAGGAACAGAAGTGACCCATGAAACTGAGTTCCAGAGAGAAAGTCTGGGGGCGGGGGCAGGAGTAGTTAGAACCAACTTCAGAAAGGAAAGCAACTCCAGTCCAGTTGATGGCATTTGGTGTCAAGACTATCTTAGTATAGACAGGAATGCTGAGGTTCACTGCTGGCACTAAAGAAATCCAATTAAAAACGATGTGCTAAATAGGCTAGCCAACTACGATGAACCTGTCATCTGGGCATTAAGGGTAAAGCCAAATGCTGCTTAGTTGAGTTCTGGAGACTATGTGTAGGAGCTGTCATTCTGTCCTCTTCTTCTATATAACAAGGCATTTCAGGACCCAGGTGCTTAACAACATTCTGTGGATCAGAAATTAGAAGGGTCTGTTTATGTTCTCTTATGTCTAAGGTCTTAGCAGGGATGACCTGAAGACCCAGGTTGGCCCACTGACTGGAAATAGAGGCCACCTGGAGGCATCTCTGCTTTTTCGTAGAGTGGTGGTGTGACCCTTGCTGACATCAACTAGTGCTAGTCAAAGCACCCACGGTCTTTCCATGTGGCTTTTCCACATGGTCTAGTGTGAGCTTTCCCCAGCATGGTGCTAGTCATTGACACTGAGTGTCGTGAGAACTAGACAAAAGAAAATGTGTATTTGATTGTCACATAGTACCACATATTCTTTGTACAAGTGGAGGGGACACGTGCTCACTTTTTTTTTATCCATCTCCAGGAAATCCAGTCTCTCTGTTGGCCCTTACAGTAGAGGTGAGTGTGGGAGTGTTAACAGCACAGGCATAAACTCAACCCCAGCTCCACATCCTGACTCTGCTTCTTGCTGCTGTTATGTTGGGCAGGTCTCTCTGCCAGCCTTAACTTCTTCTTCAAAAGGGAACACCAATGATATCCCTCTGGTTGGATTGCTGCTACTGAACTGAACCCCTGTGAATTCAGGGCCTGGCACCCCTTAAACAAGCAAAGGCAAGTGTCTCCTGCTGTCGTCACTTAGAAGGTTCTCAAGACAATTCTGGTAAATAAGATAAGCCAGGAATCTAGTGACTTCATTCAGAATATTCTAGCAGTAGACATTATGATCTAATGCTAAGAGGTAGAATCTGAGGCCAGAGCAGAGTAGCTGCTCCTCCTCTAGCTCAGAAGTGATTTTAGGGATGGGGCGTCCACCTTAGTAACCCCAAAAGAACAGGGTGATATGTGACATGGTTCTTGCAGAAATGAGAAGGCACGGGGGGGGGGGGGGTGGAGGCTGAATTCTTTCACAGCTAACGTGTCCTGGACAACCAGTCTGTCTTTCACTTTTCTCCTTGTAAGTCACTCTATGTCTCATTGAGCCGCTTATTTGTCAGGGAAAAGGCTGGAGACAAAATCATGTCTAGTCAACAGTGAGTGACAGAGGAAAGAGGCTCCCCCATTGTGATAGAAGCTTCTTTATACATGATTAGATTCCAGAAATTGAGACCGGCTGGCATCAGCTAGCTGTGTTCCAACACATACCTACGAACTCCCTGATATAAGTCAGAGTTCTTTGGTTGCAGGAGATAGAAAGACAAATTAGCAGAAGGAAAAAAAGAAAATTTATATCCTCACTTTAAATGGTCCAAGAGGAGATAGCCTCAGCTGTTAGGAATTTTGCCTCGGTCATGGAGCGCCATTGCTTCTTACTTGGCTCTACTCTCAGAATAGACCCATCCATTCTTTAGTTCAACCATCAAGTACTTCCTGGGAGCTTGCTACACTTGAGCCATGATTTAAGCACGAGGGGAAAAATCAGTGAGCAGGCAATTCTTCCGGGACAGGAAACAGTGAATGAGTAAGAAATATTAAAACATATAAATGGGCTCATTAATGGTATAGCAGAAATATCAGGTTAAGCCAGGGAACACAGAGTGAAAGAGAAGAATTCCAGAAGGTCCCTGGGCTGACAGCGTGTAAAATGGTGCATGTGCAGTGTGTGTGTGTGTGTGCACGTGCATGCACTGTGTGTGTGTGTGTGTGTGTGCACGTGCATGCACTGTGTGTGTGTGTGTGTGTGTGTGTGTGTGTTATCACAAATACTCTGGTAAGGGGAAGAGGATTCTAGGTAGAGACAGCAACATCTGCAGATACTAGGGCACATAGATGAATTTGCTGTGTTGGAACAAATCATAGGAGGTCAGTACAGCTGGGTCCTGGAGTGTGGTGTTGGGATGGTAGCCATAATACTGGGCTTTTAATTTAAATTTACATATAAAGGGAAATTATTAGATTTTTAATTATGAGACCAATATGCTTTTGTCTTCCTGCTTCAAAGATCATTTGACTTTGTAGAGAATGTTGATGCAAAGGTAGATAGTCTTGGATGTTCTCCCCAGTGAATTTTCTTCAGATCGAGTCCCAGGGAAGGATCTCATTAGTCATCCTTGTGACATGTGAAGATGCCAGATTAGTTACAGATGTATTATTTTGGGTGGCACAAGGAGAATCTGGGAATATGGTCAGCCCACTATAATCTACTGATAAAAACATAGAAGTGAGGGGATGGATATAAGGCAGGCAGGAGAGATTTTAATTTTACATTAAAGTTGTATATATATTTGTCATGAAAGACCTAAACTATATGCAATTGAATCTCCAAGTAATCTGAGAGTTAATTTATGTGCTCTGTGGTTCTGTAAGATTATGCTTTTGTACAATGTAAAGATTTGTCACTCATATTGGTTTAATAAAATGCTGAATAGCCAGCCAGTAACCAGGCAGGAAGTATACAGGAAGTATAGGTGGGGCAACCAGACTAGGGGAATTCTGGGAAGAAGAAAGGCCATTGTAGTCACCAGCCAGATACAAATGAAGCAAGATAAGAATGCCTCATTCATAAAAGTTACCAAGCCACATGGCTAAACATAAGCAAGAATTATGGGTTAAGTTGTAAGAGCTAGCTAATAATAAGCCTGAGACAATAGGCCTAACAATTTATAATTAATGTAATTCACTGTGTTTCTTTGGGACCCAACAGCTGTGGGATCGCGTGGGACAGATACTTCTATCTACACTACAGGATGTTGCACCTGTACTTTCAGCTTTCTTCACTGCTCCTCAGCCAGCCATTAGGGGGCTGCTCCAATGCTGAGGGATTTCTTTCAGGTTTAGATCCAGGGTGGGTTCTTCCTATGTGGTCCTGTTCTGTCCTGTGAAACCTACTTGGGAGCCCATGGATGGAATCCCTGCAGACCCTTCAAAGAGAACAGTAACATCACACCTCAAGTAATTAATTTGTTCCCTAGATAACATTAGTAAATCCCTGCTCCTCTCCAGAGTTCTACTATAATTCCAGACTCCTTCCTTGGGACACTGGACTTTCAAATGCTTTGTTGATTATTCCTAGTTTAACAGGCAACTTCTATTTAAGTTTAAGGCTTATGTGTCTGGAAACAGCATAGTAGGCAAATGAAGTTGTATCTGTGCCCAAATTTGGCAAAGAAATCACTAGATAGTAACTCATGGATATTGGGGATGCGGGTGGGGAGAAGGAAAGGAGGCTGTGTGTGGGGTGAACAATTCTGGGCCTCTGGCTTCCTGTAGGACTGTGACATCCTTTAGTTTATAAGCTTTTTACTTAAAGGAGCAGAGTTGATAAGAGAAGCCCTTCCCAGCCAAGTGGTAATGGCACATTCTTTTAATTGCAGAACTCTGGAAGCAGAGGTAGGCTTACCTCTGTGAGTCTGAGGCCAGCCTGGTCTACAGACAGTTCCAGAAATGGCTCCAAAGCTACACAGAGAAACCCTGAAACCTTGTCTCCTAAAACATAAACCAAAACCAAATAAACAAAAAACAAGAAAGAAAGAGAGAGAGAAAGAGAGAGAGAGAGAGAGAGAGAGAGAAAGAGAGAGAGACAGACAGACAGACAGACAGACAGACAGACAGACAGAAAGAAAGAAAGAAAGAAAGAAAGAAAGAAAGAAAGAAAGAAAGAAAGAAAGAAAGAAAAGAAAAGAATTAACCATGCTCGGTGGTCCCTTTCATTGGTCCATTATTTCGTACCTTCTGTGTACCAAACATTGGACAGTAGGTATATAGATATCAGTCAATAAGTGCTTGAGATTAAGTCTACTTTGGGAGACAGTTTGGAATGCCAGCAATGTCAAGGGAAGTGATGAGGGTTATAATGGAGTAGGTCTAGGGGTGAGAAGGAGTGGTGGACGCATAAGGCAGTGTGTATGTGTATGCACATGGCCTGTGTGCTGGGAAACAGGATCAGGTGCTAGAGCCCAGGGGAATTGAGTGTTATGAGCCAGTGCTTGTCAGGAGGCAGGACACATGGGAGATTTATCTTGGGTGGTAGACAAAGACCAGACAATGTTTGTCTGGGGCTGGCAAGTACTAGCTGCGGGAAATGACAGGTGTCAGCCTTGAACAATGACAGGATCAGCCCTTTGATAAATCTGAGGAGGTTATATGGAGAATGGAGTTATCAGAGATCAGGTGACAGGTCAGAGAGCAGCCGTGGGGCGGGGGTGAATGAAAACCAGAGCTGAGATGGCGTGGGGAATGATCTATATCATTTTTTGCCATTGTAAGAGAATACTGTGGATCAGACACTTTCAATCACAGGCATTTCCCTCTCATTCTGGTGGCTGGAAAGACCAAGATCAAGATGTTGGCAGCTCTGGGGCTTGGTGAGGACCTGTTTCTGCTTTCCAGATGGCTGCCCTATTTCTGTGCCATCACATGGTGGCAGGCTTAGAAGGAGGCCAACTCTCCTAGATATCTCTTCTGTGGGAAGAGAACTCAGCCATCATCACCATTTCACCTGCCAAAGCAGTGCCCCCCATCTGATCCCACTGCATGGGAATCAGGTGCAGCACATGCGTCTGAGTGAATACGTCAGCTTTCTAGTAGTGGCAGAGGAAATGGCGGGATGGAGATGGAAGAGACCCTCAATAGATGGGTGGGGGTAATGGCTTGTTTTAGGGAGTGGGAGGTCGCACACATTGTAAGCATTGTACCTTGTGTCCCTCAACTTTTATATTTTTTATTTCTTTTAAAAACAGTATTTTTGGGGTTTTTATATGTGAGTTTCATATTTATATCAATTTCCTCCTTTTCTTCCCTCCAATGCCTCCAATGTTTTTTCTCCTTCTTCTCAAATTTATAGCCTCTTATTCTGGAAATGATATGAGTCCTATTCTTTTATTAAAAGTAAATAAAATAACTTTTTAAAAAATTGAAAATAGCTGGGCAGTGGTGGCACAAGCTTTTAATCCCAGAACGTGGGAGGCAGAGACAGGTGGATCTCTGTGAGTTTGAGGCCAGCCTGGTCTACCAAGCGAGTTCTAGGACAGACTCCAAAGCTACAGAGAAAAGTTGTCAATAAAACAAACAAACAAAAAATTGAAAATAGATTCTTTTCACATACAATATATCCTGATTATACTTTCCCCTCTCTCTGCTTCTCCCAGATCCTCCCTACCTCCCAAGGTCAGGCTGTGGGCCGCCCCTCCTCTCTGAATCCATTCCCTTTCTGTTTCTCATTAGAAAAGAATTATCCCTCTAAGAGGTAGCAACCAAACATGACAAAATGAAATATAAAAAGATGAAGCAAAAAATATCATATCAAAGTTAGACCTGACAGCCCTACAGGAGAAAAAATGTCTGAAGAGCAGAAAAAAGAGTCAGAGACCCACTTGTTCTCATAGTCATGAGTCCCCTAAAATACTAAGCAATACCTACTATTTACACACACGCACACACACACACACAGATCCTAGTGTAGACACATGTAGGCTTGTCCTTGTTGGTTCAGTCTCTGCGAGCTTAGTTGATCAGAGGCCCTTGCCCTCCCGAGGTATTCTGCCCACTCTCTTACAGTCTTTCTCCCTCCCCTCTCATGGGGCTCTTTTGAGCTCTGAGGGGAGAAATTTGATGGAGACCTCTAATTTAGACTCTCTCTCTCTGCATAATGTCTGGCTGTGTGTCTCTGCATCTGTTCCCAGCTGCTGCTATTGGAAGCCTCTCTGATGATGACTGGATAAGGCACTGATCTATGAGTGTAGCAGAATACTATTAGGGATCATTTCATTGACTTTGACTCTCGGTCTCTGGGCTGTCTAGTCTCTGGGTTTGGATCACCCACTCAGTGTCAGGCATGGGTTCTTTCTCATGGAGTAGTCCTTCATTCAAATCACATTGGTTGGCTATTTCTACAAGTTCTGTGCCATCATTACCCTGGCATATTTTGCAAGCAGGACAGATTGTAGGTCAAGGTTTTTGTGTCTCGGTTGGTGTCTGCGTTTCTCATTCAGTATGCTACAGAGTAACTTCCCACACCGAAGAGACTAGCACACAGGGGTGAAGGCTCCATGTAGGCACCAGCTCAGCTTCTCCACATTCAGTGAGTTATGTGGGTGTTGTCCTCAGCAGTGGGGCCCCACTGTCAGTTTGTGGAGAGCAATCCTTTGTCTTAGCATCAGTGTGGGTTGTTTGGGGATTTCCATGGGACCCCATTGGCCAACAACTCAATTGAATGCAACCCATTCCAGCCACTGGAAGCCTAGCCTGGCTACAAGAGATGGGCAATTGAAACTCACTGTATCTCCCATTACTAGGAGTCCTCATCGGGATCATTTTCACAAATTCCAGGAAGCTTCCACTGCTCTGGGTTTTCACACCACTCCCCAGATGCCCCCCTAATTCTAACCATCTCACCATGCACTCTCTTCCTCCATCCCATATCCCCGGCACGTGATTCTTTCTTCTTCCATCCCCACCCACCCTCAATCTCCCCATAGGATCTATTCTACTTCCCTTTACCAGGAAGATATATGCAGCCCCCTAAACCCTTCCTCTTCATTTTGTCTAAGTCTATGTCTTATAGTTTGGTTATTATTTACTTAACAGCTAATATCTACTTATAAGTGAAAATATACCATGTTTGTCTTTCTGGGCCTAGGTTTCCTGACTCAGGATGATATTTCTCTAGTTCCTTCCATTTGCCTGCAAATTTCACAATGTCATTTAAAAAAACAGCTGAGTAGTACTCCATGGTGTAAACGTACCACATTTTCTTTATCTATTCTTCTGTTGAGTGGTATCTAATTTCCTCAACAGGTTGTTTCCAGTTTCTGGCTATTATGAATAAAGCTGCAATGAACAATATTGAGCAAGTGTCTTTGTGGTGTATGTCCAAGTGTGGTATAGCTGGGTCTTGAGAAAGAATGATTCCCAATTTTATGAGGAACTGACATATTGATTTCTATAGTGACTGTACAAGTTTGCACTCCCAGCAGCAATGGGGTAGTGTTCCCTTGATGAGCCCCATTCTTAACTACCTTTTTCTAGAGATGCTCATGGAATTGAAACCAATGTGATCTGACTCCAGGTCCTTGTTGCTTGTTCTGGATATGCACACAAGGCTATGGAGATTATGGAGATACCGGAGGACACTGAGTATGTGAGAGAACCCAAAAAAGAGCTGTGTGGAGTGATTGTGTGTGTGTGTGTGTGTGTGTGTGTGTGTGTGTATCTCAGGGTTTTAAAATCCTTCAACTTCCTTAGAAGTTGACTCTCACAATAAATGGGCTGATTAGTTGTCATTCAAATTCCAGTGTGAATGTGTGTATGTGTGTGTGTGTGTGAGAGAGAGAGAGAGAGAGAGAGAGAGAGAGAGAGAGAGAGAGAGAGAGAGAGAGAGAGAGAGAGAGAGCGCCTCTGGTCATTCTGAGGTCTGACTTCTTTGAAGGATCTCCATGAAGACTGAAACAGGCTGAACCTGAGGAGTGGTGGGTGAGGAACCCTGTGAGTTAGGACCTTCTTTCTCTTTTCCTCTCTGTCTTGGTGATGTACTGGAAAGGACCGTATGCTGGTAAGATGGCCTTCAGCACACACACACACACACACACACACACACACACACACACACACACACACACTGTGTTGTTCTGTTGTTCAGGTTCTTTTCCTTTTATTTTTTATCCTTTCTACTCTTTTCTCATTTGAGTAAATGAAGACTCTTGTGTTGAGTGACAGTTGATACGCATAAAATGACAGGATGTCTCATTTGGGTCAAAGTATGCTTTGGGTAATTTTCATGTGTGTTTGTAGTATTCTAGTATTCTCTGAGTGAACCTCCTTGTATGGGACACCAGGAACCTGCCCAGCTCTAAGCTCCCACAGCGAGAAGTGATGTTTCCTCAGGCTTCTGCTATCACAGGGACCTGCAGGCTTTACTGTCTGGTTGTTCCCCCATCTCTGTCACTGTCTGCACTTCTGAGTTTTCTTTGGCTGGTTTCAGAACTATTTACTTCTTAACTCATCTTCCAAAGCCGGACTCACAATCTCATATTTTGCCCTCCAAATGATAATGACAATTTTTAGTACAAGCACCACCCATATTTTTTTTTTTTTTTTACCAAATGGGCATGACTCTGTACTTTGCGCATGTATGAACTCATTTGTTCCTCAAAGCAAGTCTTCCTATGACAGATTTGATCATTTCCCTTTTTTTTCTGCACACATATGATTGGTTCACTGGACTCAGAAACAAGGTGTCCCTTGCTTCACTCACTTGTGTGTCACCTTTATGGTTCTCTAGTATCAGATAGTGGCTGGGATGATCTTCATGCATTCTGCCATCTTGTCTACCATCGAGGCAATAGGACTCAAAAGATCTCTGAAAATTAGTTTACCTTGGAAATCTTTGCATGCACCAAAATAAATCACAGTTCTCATTTAAGTACACAGCGTCATTTATTATCCTAAAAGGTAACCATAAGCTTCAATATAAAGAAAGCACAAAAAAATCAAATAATATCATTGAGTCTCAGTTGGGGAGAATTGACAAAGCTGTTTGCCTGAAGTTTGCACCCTTAGTGCTGAAATGTATAAGAGTAATTTAGAAGATGCTAAACTCATAGCAGCATCAAATGGAGTGTCCTTTTTTGATTTTTTTTGAGACAGGCTTCCTCTGTAGCTTTGGAGCCTGTCCTGGAACAAGCTCATGTAGACCAAGTTGACTTGAACTCACAGAGATCTGCCTGCCTCTGCCTCTGCCTCCTGAGAGCTGGGATTAAAAGCATGTGCCACCACTTAATAGAACAGTAAATTTAAGTCAGAACTTAGAAGGGAATTCATAATTTCCCATGTGACATGACTTTTAAAAAAGTATGTATATGTGGGAGTGTTTAGGGGGACACATGTACATGTCTCTGCAGGTGTGTGTACTTGTGCACAGATGGGTAGGCCAAAGGAGGAAGTGAGGTTTCTTTACTACATTCCACTGCTGAGAAGGGGTACCTCACTGAACCTGGAGCCCTAGAGGTATGCAGCCAACAATTCCTAGCAGCAGATTCTCTTGTCTCTGCCTTTTACAGAACTGGGGTGACAGGGCCATACAACCACATGTGGCTTTTATGTTTGTGACAAAGATTCAAACTCAGACCTTACCTGCTGAGTAATAAAACAAGATGCTTTTCAGTTTTATTTTCCTCTGTCTCTTGAAAGTACAAGAGTATAAACTTTAATGAGTTAGGCTAAAATAAGCAAAAATAAATAAAGTCAAAATGAAGCAAAGTAAAGGACAAATAATACAACTTTTTCTAATACAAATCCCAGTAAAGTTACTAAATAAAATTGGCATAAAAACCAATTTCAGCAAACCTCACTGCTGGTGAGTTATTCATTCATTTATTAACTCATTTCACTGTGATCAATAACAAGGATCAGACAATAGTGATTAAGGATTCAAGCTCTGGAGTTAGACAGACATGGGGCTTGAATGAATATAAGTCATTCATTGCTATTAAAATAGTAATGATGCAAATAAACATGTCCCAAGCTACTTGGCAAGGTTAGACCATTAACTGATGCCTCTTTCAGCAGCAACTTTGTGGGGGAAATAGTAACAAGTGTGGAAATGACAGTCCATACAGTAAGGAAGATGTGGCGGAAAGATGCACACGTCTGCTTAGAAGGTCAGGCATGTCTGTGTCATCTGTAACATGTTAGCTTTATTAGCTTGTTTCTCTGACTTGTTCTCCTTTCTCATTCACCTATCTCCTGGTCTTATTGTAACCAGAGGCTCAGAATGCTGCTCATTGTATTAGGTGAGATACCAGGCAGGAGGAACACTATTGTCAACTTCACATACTTTCTTCTTGACTTTTATGATCAAAAGTTGTTGCCTTTGATGGGTCAAGAATTTTGGATATGAAGTAGAGTCATGAGAATTTGTAGAGCATCTTTACAACCCTAGGGAGCGATTTCTTCGACTCATCCCTTTGGATAAGGAATAAAAAAGATTGAGGGAGAGCTCTCTGCAGAGAACAAAAGGAACATGGACGCAACTCCTGGGAGAATACATGGGACCCAGAAGAGCACAAGGAAGTGTCAGTATGGTGGCTCTAGCCAAACAGAGTCCTGAGTATCATCAGTAATATTCAGGAAATAAGTAAAGTGTGCTGTAGAAGCAACAGAGAACTGTTGAGACAGTCTGCAAAACCAAGATGTCTATGCTGGCTATTTGTGTCACTGAACTGATGTGGGATTCCCCTCTGTCTGATGTGAATATGTTTTATTACCATTGGTTAATGAATAAAGCTGTTTCATCCAATGGCTTAGCAGAGCAAGGTCAGGCAGGAAATCCGAACAGAGATAAGACAGAAAGTAAGCAAAGTAGAGAAGACGCCATGTAGCTGCTGAAGGAGACAGACACCACAGCTTCATGTGGATTCATAGATTAATAGAAATGGGTTAATTCATGATGTGAAAGCTAGCTAGAAATATATTTGAATCATTGACCAAACAGTGTTGTAATTAATATAGTTTCTGTGTGATTATTTGGGTCTGAGAAGTCAGGAAATGAACGAGCAGTCTCTACCTACACTGAACCTCAAGAAGAACTGGGCACCACTGTTTCCCTGACATTCTTGTCTTCACAGGAGCTACTTAGGGTTAGAAGTTAAGTTACTTTGCAGGAAGATAAAATATATAAAATACACATGCATATATATATATATACGTATATAAATATATGTACAGATACAAATATATTCACAAATATGTGGCTTGGATATGAGGCTATATATTATGTACACACTCCTTATAGTCAACTCATCACTTCATTAGTACCTGTAAAGATGTAAATATAGATATGGAATGCTTATATCAAGTCTGCTCCACTTGGCACAAGTGGGATCCCTTAATGACTAGGAGTAGAGGGAGGATGGAGGATTTTTTTTCCATGTATTTTTTCTTACTCTCGCTTCCTTGTTCTCTAATATCTGTTCAGCCACCCTGAACTTGCTCCAGTGCCTCAAATATGCTAAGCTCTCTCTCATTCGGATTGCACATGTGCTGTTGTTGCTCATGTCTAGCGCTACCTTCCTACCCTCCTCCCACACCCACTCTGTGATAGATAATACACATCCACACACTTTTTGCTAGAGTAATTTTTATATAAACTCCAAGGAAGCCTTCAAAGGTGATTTATTATATTTTAGGAAAATTCCTTTGACCATTCTCTTCCTAACTTGACATATTTCCGGCATTTTAATAATTCCTAAAATGTACCAAGGCTTAATGAATATTTGGTGAATGAGAGAAAAGTGGAATGAATCAATGAATAAAATATGAATACACGGGTGGATAGATGAGCAGCAGAAGGATGGATGGGCACATAAATGAGGGAATGGCATTTGGCATTTCTGCCCTTTCCATCTGCATAAGTCAGAAGGACTCCTTCCCCTAGCTGCTTTGAGTCCAGTATGCTGGTCAAGCATCTTCATGCCCTTCATCCCATGTCAAGGGGACACATTTGCTTTTTAAAATCAAATCTTATTTTCAACTGCCAGAGGTCAGAGCCAGTAAGGCAGCAGCATAAATCACCCCTTTTGTTTTTATAGATTAGAAGAACTTGGTCATCTGAATAGGGTACTTTCATTGACTTGTGGGGACAGGTTGCCCAGGTTCACATGTCCCCAAGGACAACAGAAGTCAATCATTCATTCCTCTATTCATGCATTTATTCATGGCTCAATTTATATTTTCAGTGTTTCACATAGTTTGAGGTATAATTTCTCAAATAAAAATGAAGAGAAATTATCTTGGATTTTAATAAAATTGAGTTCTCATTAGGTTTATTACTTTGGACAATGAATATCTGCAACACATATGTCTTCTCTGAGCCCATTTCATTCCTATAGGAAGAAAGGCTCATCAATTTAACTCTGGGTGCTGTTCTGAGAATTAAATGAGTTAATAAATGAAAAATGTTTTGTACAGCCACTGGTCTGGAGTTGATGCTAAATAAATGTTAGCTCCTATTATAAATTCCCTAAACTATGAATCCCTTCTCTCATCAAATATAGATTGAACTCCTCTTGAGTAGGAGACCCTGAGCTGAGTAAAATATGCTTCCTACCGATTAATATCTCACAGTCAGTTGAGTTTGACAGAGACATGGGTCAATAATTAGAAAACTTTCTGACAGGTTTAGTGGTGGAGTATAGAAAGTGGCAAGACCAGGGGAATGAATGACTCATCCTGTCTGTGGTGAGATAGTGAGTGACCAGGAAAGGCGGAAGAATGTGGACTAATTGGGACAGGTGAAGCTGGGATTATCAAAGTGTCTCAGCTGCCACGGGAGGATGAAGTGCAGACAGGTGGGACTGGGGATAACACAGAAGGTGACCGATCGGAGTGAGAGCGGGCAGTATTAAATAGGCCAAGTATGAATGGAACGGGGTCTGCATTAAGGAAGGGTGTAGATACAGAGGAGTTGGGGCCTTGGGGGACTCCCTAGTTATTTGTTTCTCATAGAATGGTTTGTGGGTCATCTTGGGAGACAGTTAAAAATAGAAATGCCCACACTTCCCTCCATACTCTGATGCTTCCTGTGCCTGCACATCAGCAAGACCCTGGATGATTTCAGGGACACTGTAAAGAACTAGAAGCAAATGGTAGGAGTTGGTGAGCACTTGGATATTCATAAAAAGGAAGGAGTCCTTTTTACCAAACACGTACCAGAGTTCACTTCTTGGGAAGCGAGAAGGGTTGTATTCCTTGTAAATGCTTTTCTTTCCCACCTCAATATGAATTTACAGTTAGCATTGTAAAGGAGGGCAGACTTTTGATTTCTCCTTGAGCCCTTTGGGGTGATAGCGCTACAGTGTTCCCGGATATATCTTCGGTCATCAGAGCAAGCCTCACGGCTTTATTGCCAAAGCCATAGCTGAGTGTTTATGGCTGAGTGATAAATCCCTAGAACATGGATTTCTTACTGGAAGTGCTGACTCAATCTTAACTCTCACACTGCAAATGGTGCCACAATAAAATGTATATATCAAAGTTGTGGTGACTACAAAGGTCTTTGCAAATCGAGTTGACATTGCAGTATGTTTCCTTGAGATAAGGTGAGGATTTACGTCCATATATAGAATTGTGAGGGCTGAGGAGCATAATTGGTGATTTGGGGTGTTGAGATTTGGGCAGCTTTTGTCCTTGATCCTCGGCAAAAATCCCTTCTCCTTCTATGGAAGGAAGTCTCACTTTTCAGCTCTCAGGCTGTTGTGCAGAGATAGAGATGTGATCCGAAGACCCCTTCAGAGTTTCTCTTGCGAAATGTTTTCCGAGGCAGTTCAATCCAGCAAACCATGGTGGGTTTTGTTTTAGTTCATTGTTTTTCTTTAACTTGGTGTCAGACACCTCACTATGTGACCAGAATACAAACTCAACAAGAATCTCTTCTGTTAACTTATGGTCTAGCTTTGAGGAATTTTCACGCATTCACCGTTCATGAAATGTTTACTCCATGCCTGGACATAATGCCAGGGTGCTCAGAGGGAGCAATAGACACAAGAAGCTTCTTCTTCTCAAAGGACCTCCACTGATGGAAGAGAAGAAAATAAGAAATGTATCATGGAAAAAACACTGAAACAGGTATTCCGACATGATTGCATCGAGAAGCATTTGTTTTTTGCTGAGAAAATCAGCAAGTACGACTAGAGGGAAGATTTGCCTGCTGAGAGCTATGGTAGCAACCCCAGCTATGGTTTTGCCTCCCAAAGTGTTACCTGTTTGTGGTAAGCAATGATGTGAAAATCTTAAACAGAAAACTCTAGAAGTAAACAGGTCATCCCTTCAAGTTCTCCATTTCTCTAAGTGCATGACAAAATTGTGTGTCACCTCAGTTCATCCTGCTTCCATGCGAATCATTCAGTTGCCCATAGTGTCTGACATGTGTGTATTTTCCTTCCATCAGTCACTCAAGTATTGGTCCTCTCCACAGTTTGGGAGATCAGCTGTGGGTAAGTGGAAAACTACTGTTATTTCCTGAGAAAATCCTTGGAGATGTAAAAGTACAAGGCCCACTGAGGGTTATTGTGACTGGCATTTAGGCAACGTGTTGGAAATAGCTCCAAAATTAAATGCATCCACTAATGAACGGCCAGATCCCAAATCATAGAGAGAATGTAGGTGACCCACCTTACTGAATGTTTATGCTAAAAATGGGGAGCTGGGCATGGTCAAGTCCATGGTAGTGGCTGGAAAGATTGAGACTCGGGGTCTGATTCTAGAAGGTCTCAGAAAGGAAGCTGGTGAATGGTGATGGAGACATGGAATGCAAATAGCCATGTGGAAGATGGCGCCAGATGTTTTCCCACATGGGAATTCACATTGTCTTTGGCACTGTAACCATTTCTTTTGGAACTTACAATTATCTCTCTGACCTGTATTTTGAAAGGTATAATCATAGGGAGAATGTAAGTATCCCTGAAGCATCCTCAGTGACCCAAAGCCTTGACCACCTGCTGTAACTGAGCAGCACAAAACACACAGAAGTCAGCAGAGCATCCTGGAGAAGGACCCGGAGATAGCCTTATCCCAACAGTCAATATTTACACCCCTCAAAGTGCTTGATTAAGATGGCTCCGCTGGCACACAGCGCCTCGAAGCACACACACTAGGTACATGCTCTGCATTGCAAAGCGCGCATTTTTAATATCGATCTCGCAAAATTCAACAGGCCTCATTGATTTCTGCGGAACCTGGAAGAAAGGCTGTGATAAACCAAATACTCTTACAGCTTCATCAGCCAGAGAACATGACTTATTTTCCTCTTCCTTGAACTTTCGTGGCTTTCTGGGAAGATAACTTATTTTTATTTCTCTCTTTATTTCTTTATTTTTGAATCAGCCTGCATTAAAGTCCTATAAATAACCCTTGAGACACACGAAACAGATTCATTTAATTTTCCTTTAGTTATCCTAAGTCGGAACAGATGTGTGTCTGTGATAGAAAAGGGGAGGGGAGGATGAATCATAGGTGTGGGGAGGGAGATGAGCCGCCTGCTGGCATCCGAGGCAGAATTACTGATTTTTGGAGGTTGGCAGACAGTGCGGGCTCATCCTGGCAGCATCAGCTTGGACCTAATGACATCAGCCACAGCTCAGTCCCCAAAGAAGCTAAGATTCCAACTAACCAGCCAAGTTTATAGAATGATGTGTTTTTAAGCATCTCCTGTCCATGGTGCTAAGCAGTTGCCCAGCCATCTAATGATGGTTACTTTCTTACATTGCTAAAAGATACGGTGATGGAACAGGTAGCTGAGAGTTCGGAAACATAGCTGTGAGAATTTGACTCCACATCTGTTCCCTGTCCCGGCCCTCCTCAGAACCTTGGGCTGTGAGAGACATACTGCAGATCTTCATGGACGAGGCAGCTCTTTCTAGCTCTAGGGCAGGCTCCACATTGCAGGATTTGGCATCACTAGGCTGCCTGGGACATCAGAAATCAGTCAGCTTGGGGACAAGCCTCCAAGTTTAAGTGTAGGGGGAAGGGGGGGCTATAAGTGTCCAGGAGCTTCATCTTACCTGGCACGATACAGAATGTTTTTCAATGGAAAGAACCATCCAGCGATCTGAATGAGACAAGTTCATCAATGGTAATGACAAACCTTCTGAGATCCCAGCAGGACTTGCCAGAGCCCATAGAACCCAGGAAGTTGTCAGACTCCAGCCACCCGATCCTGGAGATGCAATGGAGTGTCTTCTCAGAAAGGGTTAAGGAGAGCAGCCTGACAGATGTCCACATAGCTGAGGTGGCAGAGATGTGGCAGTGCCCCTGGTGGCCAGAACTGCTGTGACTGTAGGCCTGATGGCCTGCGTGGGCTTTCTTTCCTCCTGTCCTGCCTGAGGCTGAAGACGTTGCTTTGTGTGGTCAGGACTTTACCTCTCAAACCACATCAAGCACAAGAGTCACTGAGGATGACTTATTTATTTATTTTTTTAAAAAATATTCTTTGGGGACTTCATACATGGAAACTGCATCTGCTTCCTCTCTCCCATCTCCTTCAGTGTCCTCCCCAAAATTCATGACATCGTCTCTTATCATTGTTTTGCACACACATACGCACACTCTCACCCACATACACACACACGTGTGAACAGATGGCTGCCTGTACACACTGATGCATGCCCACATGCAAGCACATATATACAACTGTGTCCTTAGCTGATCACGTGGTATTGGACAGTCTATGTGGGAACTCATTCCTGGAGAAAAACTAGGACATATGTATAACATGCAGATTTGAATTTAATCGCTCTGATTTAGGGCCGGAGATCCTGGATTTCTAAAAAGTTCCCAAAATGTTTGTAAACAGACTTTGAGATGTGACGTAGAGGAGGTTCCTGAAAGTAGCCTCTCAGGGAGCGAAGCCCTGTATGGACAGATTGGCATACATCATTTAGCAATTGAAATAATCACTGGGAAATTCCTAAAGGAGACTTAGCGTATTGGGGGTTTTTAACCCCCATATCTTATCTAATGCTCTCAAGAATACTTCTGGCTAGCCTACAGTAAAACTCATTTGAATGCAGGCATAGAATTAGCCAAGGTGCCTTGTCTCCTTTGGCAGAGCCAAGTAACTTACAATGATCAATGTGGTTCAGATAGCAAGATTATGGACAATTACTGCTGTGGAAGCTTCAGCGGGTCATAGCTGGTGCAACAGTAGACTTTTCCTTCATTATCATACAGCACTGAGATGCTGGGCCATCACTGAAGAACTCTGAATCTTCATAGTCCCATCTGTGAAGTGAGATTTCATGTGGGGAAAAGTACAAAAACCATGTAAAGTATTTTGCATGTAGCTTATTTTCTGGAACCGTGGGCTGTTGTGTAGGAGTTGGCAAGTTCTGTAAAGAGTCAGATAATAGATAATCCAGTCTTTGAAGGCCATAAGGTCCCCTGTTGCAGCTTCTGAGTTCAGCTATTTTTTATTTGACCACAGATTACACCAGGAAGGCATGAATGGGGGTAGGTTGTTTTCCAGGGAACTCCCATTTGCAAAAGCAGGCAACATATTAGGATTGACCCATAGGCTGTAGCTCGCTATGCTATTGAGCAGTGTTGTACAGAGACTCTTACCAAAACGTCCCAAATCCAGGGTAGAAACAGGCACATTCCATGCTATGGATGCAGCTTTGTTTAGTTCATCTACAAATGGCCAACCATGCCCAGTCTGAATTGAGAATAAAGCAAAAATAATTACAGGGAGCTAATACCTGGCAATATTGGCCTCTTTGGTAATGAAATTGTTAGGGCCAGTTGATAACACCATGGCTGTGACTTTTTATTGAGAAATATGAAGACGTTCCTTGAGAGGCTTAGCAATCACAGACTGAATCTCTCTGAGGCAGAGTCCCCAAGATAAATGTTACCAGTTAAAGAAGGCTGTCCATTCTCTGATGATTCTTATGCCTGATTAGACCATGAAGAATCAGAAAAGCAGCCTTTGAAAGAATGCCTGACTTTTCCTGTTCACCAAGAGCAGCATTGAGAGGGAGGGCAGGGTGGGGAGAGTTCTCCATGGTTATGTTAAAGGAGTGAGGAGGGAGACTGCCATCTCAGCGTGGGGTCCTCTTGGCTGACACAGGTCAACATGTTGGAGAGCCCTTGGAGATTTCACCTTCTTGTCCTTACCTCAGTCTGTCAGAATGCAGAGAAAGGTGGCTTTTTTTTCTCTTTAGTTTCTCCAACATCACCAACTTCCATGTCCTCGGGACTCAGCTCATAGGAAGGAATCAGTAAATATACCAAGTGAGAGATGAATAAATGATGTGAGGTCTGCCCCAGAGGAGCAGGAGCAGTAAAGGTGGGGCCTTGGAAATGCCTTCTAGGGAAACTGGCTAGAGTAGGGTTTATTATGGCTGCTGGTTGTGAATGCTTCAAGTTCATTCGGGAAAGAAAGAGCCAGATGGACAAAGAGGGCAATGGATAGAGATGGTCATGTCCATGACCCCTGGTGGAACCCTGCCTGCTCTGACCTATATCAGTAGCCTTGTGTCCTAGCTCACTGGTTCCTTGTTCTCTCTGACTCCTCTGTGAAGTTATTACATTCTCTCTTTGGATTTTCAGTGAGGGCATCTCTCATCCTTTGCCATGTTTCTTTGGGCTCATTTCTTATTTAATCCTAAGCTAAAAAGAAGCCTTAGCTGGCACACTATCCCCAGTCCACAGGTCACATCTGCTGCCAGAGCCTCTCAAGCTCCCCTGTCCACTTACCAACCCCCTTCTTAGAATGCCAGCTCCAGCAGAGGGCAAGGCCAGGTCTGCCTTTGTTCAGTGCTGTACCCACACATCTGGTTAATTTGAGCAGCAGTGGCTGATGGTTAAGATGCAGTCATATATGCCATTGACTGCTTCTAGTCTGGGGTTGATGCTAACTATCTAGAGAAAAGCAACATTGACATCAGGCAGGGGCTGGAGAACATGGATAGATGATACATTTGTTTAGCCATAATACATTGACTTCTACAACAAAGTGGCAGTTCTGTTTCCACACCAGCAATACAGAGAAGAATCAAAATACTGTCCTCCCACAGGTCAGCATCACAAGGTGGAGAGAAAGAAAGAATCACTAAGAGACAATTGCTTGACAGTGAATAATCTGAGCTGAGCGGTCTATGTAGGATGTTTTAGGATAAAGTGGGGGATACATTTGTAAGGTTCAGTGTGCAAATAAGGCACTTGGAGTCTTCTAGAATGTATATTCTGTTCAGACAGGTTCAGAGAATTCACCCAAGATTCCAGTGTTTTGATAAAGTCCAGGCAATGCTGCTTCTGGTACCACTGGACCAGGGTGGGAGATGAATATATCTCCCCAAAATTCATATTTTGAAATTGAACCTCTGAAGGGATAGCTTTAGGAGTTTGGGGCTTTGGGGTGATTATTTCATGGTGGAGCCTCATGAATGGGACTGGTATACCTTGAGGGAAAGGGCTTGTTTGTCTCTTCCACCAGTGAGAAAGAGCCACAGCTGAAGCCAAGAGCTCTCTCACCCAGCTCTGAGTAGCCCTGTCCTTTGATTTTGGCTAAGTTTATTACTTGTAAGCCACCCAGTCCGAGGCCTTTTGTTAGAGCATCTGGGGTGGATTACAACATCCCACGAGCCACACTTTGCGTAGTAAATCTTTTATTTTTATGTTTTTAATTTTGACACAGTAATTCGGAGGGTAGACATTAACATTGCAGTAACATGCATACAATACATCAGACAAGGAAAACTGGTTTATCACCCAGACATTTTCATTTCTTCATGTTAGACATGTTCAAAATCCTCTCTACTGGGTATTCTAAAATAATGTTACTTTTATCAATCATACATGTCAACTGTGCCATCAAATTCTATGAGTCCTTCCTTCCACCCAATAGCATCCGTATGTCCTTTAACCATTCTTTCTCCAACATGCTTCCCTCATACCCTCCTTAGGCTGATAGCCACTATTCTCTTCTTAGCTTCTTTTGGTTGATTTCTGTTCTTTTTATATAATTGCATTGAATAAGTGCGTGCATGTGTGTGTGTGTGGGGGGGGGTATGTGTGTAAATGTCCCTGTGTGTGCAGGTGCATCTTTGCGTGTATACATGTTGTCTTAGTTTGTGCTTTTATTGCTGTGAAGAGATACCATGCCCACGGTAACTCTTATAAAGAAACCATTTAATTGATAGAGCTCACTTACAGTTCCAGAGGTTCAGTCAATTATCATCATGGCAGGGAGCATGGTAGCATGCAGGCAGAGGTGGTGCTGGAGCTGAGTCTGCTACATCTTGCAGGCAAGAAGAAATCAACTGACACCCTGGGTGGTATCCTAAGTATAGGAAACCTCAAAGCCTGCCTCTATAGTGACACACTTCCTCCGACAAGGTCACACCCATTCCAGCAAAGCCACACCTATTAGTGCCACTCCCTATGAGATGATAGGGGCCAATTACATCTAAACTATCACACATGTGCATATAGATGTCAGAGGTTGTTGCTGGGTGTCTTCCTCTCCCCCTTTCTTGAGATAGAATCTCTCACTGAACCTGGAGCTCGCCTCATCCATCCAAACTAGCTGGCCAGTAAATTCCAAGGATTTGCCTGTCTTTTCCTCCCAGTGATGGGATTACAGATGTGTACCGTTGTGCCTGGCTCTTTCCATGTAAACTCAGGTCTTCATGCTTGCATGGCAAAAGCTGAGTCACCCCCTCAGTCCAGAGATTAACTTTTAGCTTCCATGTATGAGTGACAATGTATATCCCTGATTTCTTCCACTCGATTTAATGTCATTCAGTCTCATTCATGGGCTTGCATCTAATGGAATTTAATCCTTTTATTGAGTGATTAAATAGTAAATATTTTAAAAAGGCTTAAAGAAGTGACATGGATAAACTTTGAGAAAGAAATAGTTTTATAAGGTGTCATAGTCAGTGTTCTATTCCTGTGAAGAGACAGTGGCCATGGCAACTCTTAAAAAGGACAATATTTAATTGGGGCTGGCTTACAGTTCAGAGGTTTAGTCCGTTGTCATAGTAGGAAGTATGGCGGCACACGGGCAGACATGGTGCTGAAGAGGAGCTGGGAGTTCTATATCTGGATCCACAGGTTGGAGGAAGAGAGACACTAGGCCTGACTTGAGTTTCTGAAACCTCAAAGCACCCCCAGTGGCACACTTCCTCCAACAAGGCCACACATCCTAACCCTTGTCAAGTAGCACCACCCCCGATGACCAAGCATTCAAATATATGAGCCCATGGGGGTAATTTCTATTCAGACCACCACACAAGGGATAAAGGAAAGGAGCAAGTTAACAGCATGAAAGAAAATAGAATATGAAGGCATGGTGGCATGGTGTGTGTATGTTACGTGTGTGTGGTGTATGCATATGTGTCTGAGGTATAAATATATATGCGTGTGTGTGTGTGTAGGTATGGGGTGTATGTAAATGAACATGAGATATTTGTGTAGGCATGACTGTGTGTAAATGGTTATGAAGTGTGTTATGTGTGTATGAGATGTATGTGTGTGGTGTGTCTGTTTGTAGATGTAGTATTTACATGTGCGAGGGTAGAGTATGTGTGGGTATATATAGTGTATAAGGCTATATATGTATGTATGATATATATATATATATATGTCTGTAGTATATGTCTATTTGCTGTGTATGTATTTGCGTTGTGAAAATAGGTTTAAAACAAACATATATACACACACATAAAATGTGTACATATGTTTAATTATGTGCATGTGTGGTATTTATAGCTTATGTGTGCCACGTCTGTATGTATCCAAGTGTGTTCCTGGGAGGCATGTGCTGGAGGACTGCAGGCTTCTCACTGACTCCATAGGTCTAGTGTGATGGGCACTCAGGGTTGGGCACAGGAGCTAGGGAACCAGGCAGGCTGGTTAGGAGAACACTCTAAAGGATTTGGTTTGAGAAAGAACACATTATTGACAGGCTGACGGCTGTTTGCTTTTCAAAAAAATAAAGGTTCTTCAAACCAGTTGCCCTCCCCTAAATCAGGGTTTCTCAGTCAAGGCCATTGACAAGTCAGCCAGGTGAGTCTGTGGTGGCTGTCTGTGGCTGTCTGGGGCACCATGGCACCTTATTATAACCCTCCTCCCAGGGTACTGCAACAGCCCCCAAGTCCTACCCTGTAAGGCTACAGACATGATGAACATCCTCTGGTGCAAGAAATAGCCAGTGGCTGAGAATGACTGTTCTTCAGCTGGAAATTCTTTATTCTTTGTATTCACGTCATGGATGCCCAGGCCCTTCAAATATTCAGCAATCTGCAAGACTCCTGGAGTAGCTTCAGCTAGGAGCCTCATCGATCCATTTGCTGCCTCTCTGAGAGGCAGAGAGGAGCAGGGCCTGTCTGGAGTAGGAAACACAGACACATCTGCTTAGGAATTCCGTTTTAAAATTAAAAAAACGACTTGCCTTTTCCTTCATTTCTTGGCTCCTTTCCTCCCGATGCACAAGGAGTTGTAGAGGAAAATACAGGCATGTAATGAAAATCTTCAGTCTTCCATATCCGTGGATGTGTTTGGATTTCAAACCAATAGAAATTCCCACGCCTGATAGTGGACCTCTAGTAATTTCCTGTCCATCATCATATCAGATCAGAGGGACTGAGATTTACATGGCCTGAGCTGATGTTTCAGAGATGTTCTAGTCTTCAACACTGCTGTTGCTTTTTCAGAAGAGAATACTGGATAGGCAATGCCCCAGTGAAGATGTGAACGATAAAGCTTATACTTTTGCAATTCTTTTGTCTCAGAATATGGGCAGAGCTGCAGGATATGCCGTACTAGAGTAGCCTGGGCTTCAGCTTATGAAAGACTTGGTTCCCAGCACTTGGGAGGTTGAGGCAGGAGGATCGTGAGTTCAAGACCAGCCTAGGCTACAGAGTCAGACTCTGTTTTTAAATCAGCAACAAAGGATGACAGAGACACCTCTTTGAGCCCTGGTGCCATTATAAGTTAGAGAAAGTTGTTGTGTTTCTCTGAGCCTCGGTTGCGTGAGCTGTTGAAGGGAGCCAGTTGTGGGGAGAGATAGGTGCAGGGCTCAACTAGGTGACTGGCATGTCACGATCCCTCAGGAGAAGAAATTGATCAGGATTGTCAGCTTTTCTGGCATGCCATTGTAGTATTTATTACTTCCTTAGTCAGAGAGGAGGAAAACAGGAAACTGTGCTCTGCGACATGCCAAATGGTCCTCTAGCACGTGGCCATCACCACAGAGATACTTGGCATATCTCAGGTACTATATAGCTCATGAACACAGAGCACTCGACCTGGCCTCTACCTGCCTCTGAAGCATATTATGTCGTAAGCTTAGGGTGAGGCACAAAGCTTCCAAACAAGCTATCAGTAGTTTGCTTGGTGTTTCACAGCTGACTGCTTTCTTTGTTGTCCCTTGCTCTAGCCTTTGACTATTTTCTTATAACGTCTGTCACTGTCTGCCGTCCACCAGCTGTTAGTGACCTTAGTGAGCGTGTTTAACTGGTGCTAGCCTCATTCTCAACATCTCCGAGAAGCAGCATTCTTCCTATGAATGAGCATTACTCCGTTGTCTTAAGTGGGGGCTCCCCACCCTTGTTCTGGCATCTACTCGAGTCTCAATGAGAATTCATGCCATCACCACTCTTCCCTAACAGACCTGATATGGATTGCATGGGGAGGCTGAGCAGTGGTGATGTTCCGAGCCCCTTTGGATAAACTGGAGCTTCCTCCCATTGACCGTATTGACCGTCAGACCTGCCGTGTATCTCCCCATCACTGCACACCTTCACTTTGATCTTTGCTGGAACCTGATGTCGATACGTGAAATTGTTAGGCTTTCGGGGGAAGAAGGTGCAGTTCTGTAATCTGCAGCTGTTTCCTTTTGCTGATCAAACCTTCAAGCAATAAACTTCACCTTTATCGACACACTTCAGACGTCTTTCAAAAAAAAAAATAAAAGAAACAGGTAAGGAGTAGAAAGTTGTTCAGGGCGAAACATCTTTTGCCCTCAGTCATATATTTATTGATTCATCCCCAACTACATTTACCTTAAGATCTCAGAGACTTATTGTTGTCAGGGTAAAGCCTGTTTTTGAGATAGTCTGGGTAAGAGCATTGATGTTGACCCTGGTGCTGACATGGACTTTTGTGTCTGTCTTTCTGAAAACATATAGCATAGCAATTCAATTTGACACACATTTATTTCATGGGAAGTCTATACAAATGATGTAGAATTAAATGTCTAATAAAATTCTGTATCATAATTTGTGTAAGCAATACATACACAAAGAGAGTGCATCCGATTTTTTCTCTGTGTTCCTGATGGTGAAACTGACTCTCCAGATAGAATAGACCAGATGTCTTTCCCTTGGCCACTAAATTCGGTTTCACCAATGCTTGCTGAATATTTGATGTATGTTAGATACATGGCATGCAACGATGAACTCCATAGATGATGGGCATGTGGAGTTAAGGGGCTACATGAAGACAGATGGCCATACACTGTTCAGCACATGTGCACACAGAACTTGGAGGATGTGTGGAGGGATATATAACATGAGCAGTGCAGTGGGAGCTGGCAGTAGAGTCGATGGGAAGTAAAGTCTGATGGAAATCTAAAGAAAAATCTCGGTAAAGAATGGAACAGCTGTGGGACAGAGTGAACAAAAGCCAATGGGAATCAACTACAGAGAGTTTTAGGATAAGAAGCATGCAAGTGTAGGCTGGACTACAAGTTGCTCTTCCAAACCACAGGTGTCAGGCTGGCATTATATATGTGGGAACTAAGCCAGCCGGCAGGTAATGGCTGCACCTATGGGCCTCCTCTTACAAACTATCCCCTTGCAAGACTGAGACAGAATGGTGTTGAGTATCACCCACAGGCTTTTGTTTTTAAGTGCTTGGTCCCCAGCTTGTGTCCTATTTTGAAGACTGTGAAGTGTGTGTGAGGCAAGGCTTGGTTGCATAAAAAGATCAGTAGAAGTGGGTGGTGGGAGGGACAAACTGGCTGGCCTTTTGCCTGGGTTCTGTCTCCTGGCCACACCATGTGAACAACCCTCTGCCTTTCTTGCACCATAGTCAGAACCATCCCACTGTAAGGACTGGTGAAGCCTGTGAGCCGGAATAAACACTTTCCATCCGATGTTTCGTTACCTTGGTGTGAAAAGTGAAACTGTGAAACGTGTTCTCAGATCTTTCTGAGTTTTCCAGGAATTTCCCTTATTGCTCAAGGTCTGCAGTGAATCTTGGACGGGACTAAGTGGAGAGGGCCGAGTGGGTTAGCGTGGGGGAAGACAGAAGCATTGTTTGGTTAAATGCTGGTCGGGCTTAAGTAGACTAGATGGCAAAGTGTGTGGTGTATTGACTAGAGAGCAGGGTAACGTAAGGAGTCACTGGCATTAGGTGAAATTTTGAGTCGTGATACTTGGTGGCATCACTTAGGAAGATGCTATGGGATGACAAGAAGTGAGTCTTGAAAAATTACAGGATGGCATCAGGAAAGGGAGGAGCCATATCCTAAGGATGAGAGAGAATAGCAAGATGATATGGAGGATGGGTTAGCATGGCTAAAGCCAAAAGACTGACTGTGCTAAGAGAGATGGGGTAGCCCCATGTGAAGGGTGCTGCCAGGAAGTAGGATACATGGGGTTATAAATGTGTCCTCTGAGTTTTGGAGACCTGAGATAGAAAGGATCCATATTTGAGAAGATGCTAAGAAGATATGGAGGTACATTCAGAGACATGTAAGCAAGTAATCAAGAAACATGTGCTTTCTGTGTAAGCATGGGGGCTTAAGTTAGAATGTCCAGCACTCACATAAAGGACTGGACATGGTGGCTCATGCCCAGGATACTCGTGTGGGGTAAGAGACAGACTGATGGAGCCTTAGGCCTCAGTACCTATCTCATTAGACTGACTTCTGAGCTCAGGTTTCAGTGAGAGACACTGGCTCAGAAAATAAGGTTGTGGTGGTGGGGAGAATAAGAGAAAGGGCTCATGGTTAAGAACCCTTGCTGCTCTTCTGGAGGACCAGAGTTCTGTTTCTTGCACCCACCTCAGGCAGCTTACAACTGCCTATGATTCCAGTAGTTGGGAATTTGACTCTCTGTTCTAGTGAAGGCAGGCGCTGCCCATATTCATGCAGAAACACACATGTGCACATAAGCATAAAATTTAAAAATAAATAGGGTGGATAGTGATCCAAAGAAGACACTTGATGTGGATCTATGGCACCTGCATGCATGTGTGTGCACATTTGAACATGCACACAGAGAAGCGAGTCACAGGACATGAGGGAGAAGCCTAGTTCCACATCTCTGAGCTTCTACAGATGCCCTAGGAAGCACAGCCGTAAAACGGAGCATTAGATGTGAGGCAGCTGGGACATGCGCCTTTCGTTTTCTGCTCTGGTATCTCCGAGTTCCCATAAAGGCCCTTGTTTTTCATGCCAGTGTTGGCATGGTTCTTTCAGGTTTTAGTCATCTTTATTGTCCTATATTCCTGCAAAATGTTGTTTTGACTCTTGTCATAATCTCAGATGTGCTCCTTGACTCTCTCTTGCCTCTCCCTTCCCTCCCTTAGCACAAGACTTCCACTGAGTAGCTGCACCAGCCCCTCATGAATTCCACTATGCTGTGTTTTCCTCAAGCTGAACTATGGCTTCCCATTTGGCTCCTGATAAGCTAAATATATACTCGTTTAAATGTATATATTTAATGTGTTTGTGTGTATATCATGTGCATATAGGTGCCTACAGAAGCCACAAAGGGGAATCAGATCCCCTGGAACTGGAGTTACAGGAGATTGTAAGCCGCCAGCTGAATGCTGGGAACTGAACTCAGGTCCTCTGAAAGAGCAGCAAGCACTCTTAACTTCAGAGCCTACTCTCTAACCCCCAATATGTTGTACTCTTATTACACACACCTATAGATTCACAATTCAACTCTGAAGCCTGCTCTGCTTTTGCTTCACCTCATACTGAACTCCCTTTATCCATTCTTTATGTGTCTGACTTTTCAGTTACTCCTCAAGCACTTCAACCCCCCTAATCCCATGAACTCCTCTGCTCCTGCGCTTCCCTCGGGAATTTATTTTGTTTTGTGTCGTTGTTTTTTGTGTATAGCTGTGTTTTTCTAAACTGCCATCTCTAAAATTGTTTCCCTTAATCCTCTTAACACATTCCATCCAGAAAAGCTGTGTGCAATAAATGAGTGACTTTGAATGAGCATAGCTTATGAACATTTATGGCCAACCGGTCCAGATCCTAGTAATACTGGACCCCCTACCATAATCTTTAGGATATTACACCCATTGCTTCAGTGCCAGCTTTTTGTTAGCAAGGCTCTGTGTCACTCTTGTCTGCTTCTCTGTCCAAATGCCCATACCTAGAGCAATTCCCAGTGCTTAAGAGCAGTTGTATAATTGTTGAGGGAAGAAGGAAAATGCCAAGTGCGTCTTCAAAGTCTACGCATTGTCTGAAGCCTAGCAAAAAGATTCAGAATCTACACACATATACGGAGCCTGCCACTATATCTTGCAATTTTACACCCATTGTTCTTGGAAAGAGGCAGTCCTGGATTTATCACTGACAGATGAGGAAGCTGTGGTTGAGAATTTTAATAATCTTTCCTGCCTGATCAAGAAATAAGTCACAAAGCCAGGTTTTGAATTCAGGACCAAGTTCTGTTAGGCCTTCACCGACTGAGATGGCCCATCCTTCATTACTGAAGGAGGGGGAGGATGAGGAAACATGGGCAGAGCAGGAAGGCAGGAAGCGGTAAGTGTTTCCCCTTACTGGGACTGGAAGAGTTTTCAAAAATAGAAGCTTGTACAATCTGTTTTTCTTGTCTCTTGGGAAGAGCTTTGTGGTGTCTACTCCAGCTCCCTGAATACGTGTCAACTCAGGGAATCTCAGCCTTGGCTTCCATTTCCTTGGATCCTGCTGATTAGTTCTCTCCTAAGTTTTGACTCGAGGACTAGGGCAAGTCTGTGACTTCTGCTGTTCTTGCCTTCTCCACTTGAGTTTTCTGGCTTCCACTGACAATTGGCCATTGATAGGTCAAATAATAGTGTCCCTATGAAATTCATATGTTGAATTCTAATAACTTCCATGGTAGTATCTGGAAGCAGGGCCATGGGCAGTTACTCATGATTAATGTCTTTATTAAAGGGATTTTAGAGAGTCGTCTTAGGCCTTCTTTCCCACCTGACGCATGACAGCAGAAAGGTTCCATCTTGAGTGAGGAAATAAACCCTTAGGAGATGCAGGATCTGCTGCAAACTTGACCTTGGACACCTCAACCTCTGGATCAGTAAATACATTTCTGTGGTTTATGATCTGAACATTAAAATGGCATTTTAATAGAGAATCCCCAAACAGGCCACCAAAATAGGAAAAGTCCTCGACAGAGGATTGTTAATTTAACGAATACTTGTTGAGACATTACTGTGGCCCCAAGTGTTGGATACCTGAGTATCCTTGAAAGAATGGCAGCTGTTAACTGGGGTCCTTACGGTAGTACTTCCTGGGTACAGAATGCCAGCATCACTGGGTTCTGATTGGAACTGCAAATTCACAGGATGCACTCCTGCCTATTCCAGTCTCAGAGCATGGCTTCCAGAAAGCTGTGCTTTCACAAGCTTTTCAGATGCTTCTGTCCATGGAGTGGTAGTGGGGACTGGGCCTAGACCTTTGCATACTTTGGAGTTACTCCCCAACTCTTCTGCTCACCAGCATTTAGGAACCACTTCCTGTACCACTTACAGATGAAGAAACTGTGACTGCGAGAATTTTAATAATCTTTACTCGATGATCAGGAAATAAGTCACCAAGCCAAATTTTGAACTCAGGACCAAGCTGAGTCTATGTTAGGCCTTCACGGACTATGATGACGCATCCCTTTGTCACATGTGAAACGTCTGTGCACTCCCTTGTCTGCTCAGCCATGGCGGACAGGAAGGGGCCACTGGACAGTTTTCCTTTGGAGGGCCTGTGAGAGTGTCAGACATCTGAAACCTAACTTAGATTTCCCTGATAAAAGCACAGTCGCTTGATGAAGATTTAAAGCTGACTTTGCCACATAAAGTCCAGCAACCTTGTTTTGACTCCTCTCTTTCTTCCTGCATTTTTAACCACTACTGCACAAACCCATAGGCTGAGAATTCTCAAAGAAAACCTTCTGGGAAGCCTTTGCAAATCCCAGGGGTTTGTCACTGATGCTTCTTCCAAGGAAGTGCAGGTGCCTTGTAAACTTTTTTTTTTTTTTTTTTTGCCTTGGAAGAGAAAGCTGGTGTTAGAGGATATGCACAATACTTGAGGCTGCAGTCTATCTTCTTATTAACCAAGGTCAATAAATGCTTTCGGCCAAGCTTTCCCGATTCTTTTCTGCTTCCATGTCCACACAGAGATGCCCAGGACGTGGCCTGTCACAGTTTTTTCAAAGGCTGACTAAACAGGGGCGACTCAAGGGGATTCTGTTGTGTTCCATTTAAGGTTTGTCTCACAGAGGAAAGAGTGTTGGCAGACCTATAGTGAACAGATTTCTCAAATTGCATTAGGGGGTTTTGTTTGCTTTGTTTTGCTTTCTGGAGAGGCGTCAATATGCTGCTGCTACCTGAAGCTTCTGGTTTTACCTTGTTTTCCAAAAACAATTAAAATCGTCTCAGAGCCTCAAATTCGGGAAACTAAAGTTCATTGTGGGCAGTGATTCTGTCTCTGCTGCTGCTGCAGAAGGACCAGTTGTACGGTTCTAGCTTCTAATCCCATTCATGAATTGATTGATTGATTTGTTTGCTCAATAAGTAAATACTTATTGAGCTGTGCTTGAGGCTTGGAGGACGTTCTGGGTAAACTGTCACATCCATCATGGCTAAGTAGATTCTATTGTTTTTTTCTGGGAATGTGACCTAGACACTCCCTTTGAAGTAGCTGGTGCCTTCCAGTGGCTTCAACTCTGAACAGGAGAGCTCACAAAGTGCTTTATTCGTGGCCTCCTCTGAGCTTCTGACACTAATATCCAGGAGCCCGTTGGAGATTTCTACTTTAGTATTTTAAATCTACATTGGTTTCACTGTACCTAAAAGGTAGAGTTATAATCTTCCCCATATCCTCTAGTTTTCTTCTGGTGTTCATAGTTTTGTTGAAAGGATCTAAACACAAAATGCTAGCACCAGATATCAGAAGCCTTGTTTTTGTTGGCCAGAACTGGTCAAGAGATTACCAAAACATATAGCTTACTACTGTTTCCTTTGATTACCACCCCCGGAGGTGGAAGGTAAGTTCCTATTTCACCATGTACTTCAGAAACAGGGCCTGGAGACCATTGATATAGAAATGACCTTAAAACTCACTCCCTGAGAACTGTCTTATATGGTACCATCATGTGAGCTTCCAAAAGGCATCATGTGAGCTTCCAAAGGAAAGAGGCGGCCAACAGCCCTACCCAGCCATGATGCACATGAACCACAGAAGTGACCAGCGTGGCATGAAAACCCTAGGGGTATAGGGGTATAGGGGTGGTGGTAACCAGCAGTTCTCTAATTAGACTGAAGACCCATCCAGAAAGGGGAGGACCATGGTCGGTAATAGAAATCTAACTCACTACCCAGTGCTAGTGAACTCATGGTTATTGGAGGGGAATCTACAACCACTAAATAATAAACCAGTGCTATTGCAAAACAACCATCTAAACATTTGTCCTTATACCACATGTGAGTGTAGTCTTCGTCCCTCATTAAAGAAACTTCTCTGCAGCAGATGGAAACCACCATTACAGAAACCACAACCAATCAAAATGCAGTTGTGGAGTGTAGTTCCAATGGGTACATCCAGAAAAACACTCCCATACCCAAGGCTCAGGGAACATTGCAGAAGATGGGGCAGAAAGATTTTACAAGTCAGAAGGTCAGGGGACCTGCTCTAAGACAGTATCTTCTAATAATGCCAGAAGTATGCCCACACAATCTCACAAGCATTAGTGTCTGTATGTGAGTTGAACATGGGTGACACCAATGAATGTGCCAAACTGGTTAGAGAAGAGTTCATATGGCCTCAACCCTACATACTGTATGGCAGGCAACTGGGGGAAGCTGTGAGCAGAAGATGCTGCTTTCCCTAGGGAGGAGCACACTAATTGGTTGTTCAGTTCCAAATGATCAGCCAAGAGAAATACATGCAAGTAATATTATATAGACTCAGCAGGTTATATTGTGGAATATGTATGTGTATATACATATATGCACGCAATAACAACTAGTGAAGAAAGAGGTCATGAGTTTGAAGGATAGCAGCAAGGGGTATATGGGAAGGATTAGAGAGAAGAGAAGAGATAAATGTTGTAGTTAGATTATGATCTCTAAAAATAAAATAAAAGAAGAGAAAAGAAAAGAAAGAAAAATGACATGATTAACCATCCAAACTCAAGAGAACCTGTCTGATTTGCCTAGGTGGGGGCCAGGGGTCCTAGCACCGGATCCCAAGACAGTGGTGTAACGCAGTGTAATCCTGTCTTATGAAGTAGAGTCCTAGCGGCAGCTGGAAGGGAAATTGTGACCTTGCCAGAGGCTCCGAGAGTCGCTGCTCTCAGCCTTGGCTTTCTCTCCTTTAAATGCTTTTTGAGCACCTTGATTTCTCCTAGCTCATTCCCTGTTCCAAAGCTCGAAACTCGGTGTCACAGATTACATTGTGATGCCCGTGAAACACAAGCTGAATGCAGCCCAAACTCAAAAGATCTGGGGATTAAGCAGAAAAACCCTCTTGTATCGGTTCAGCAAAGCAGCCGCAAATCCCCTAAGTACCGGTGGAGGGGACGCTTCGACAAGGGAAGCATCAGAGAAATCAAACACTTCACTCTCTTCTCATGTCCTATAAGGGGATTTAGGGTTTCAAACAGTCTGCTAGGATGTGTCCTCTGCAAAGCCAAAGACTGCCATGAAAGTGAGCGACAGAATGACAAGCAACCGAGGCTGGGCACTGCCAGGGATGGGTGATGCAGAGGTCTACCTATGCATAGAATGCCCCTGCCTCAGCCCATCTCGCGCTCACCACAGCTTTCATCTTTCCCTTTACTTCACGAACTTCAGATCAGGGGAATTCAATCTTGCCTCAGCCTTTACTTCTATGCCAGACTCTTCATCAGGAAATAAAGTCCCGTCTTCCTGCATGAGACCCGTCCTGAAGGCATCAAATGGTGGCCCATCTGCTAATTTTCAGGAGATAGGATTTACATGAAATCATTGCACTTACTGTAAGCACTTTTAGAAAGTTGAGAGTTGCTACTATTCCCATCCAGTTTAGAACATTTTTTTTCTCCGTGGCAAGCTCTTCTGTGCTCTTTCTAATCAATCTGCATTCCCACTCCCAGCCCCAAGCAACCAGTAATCCAACTATGGAGGGAGATTTGCTTCTCTGTGAACTTGACGCTCCCCTTGGAGGGGTACTTCTGTCCTCTCTCAGTCCAGTATTCTTTGTACATATTTGGTAAGTGATCTGGTCATTGCTGTGTGTGTGTGTGTTTTTCTAAGTATCATTTCCATGAACTGCTCTTTTACTCTCGGGCTCTAGGAGATGTCCTGTGTGCATTGGGTAAACTAGAGCAAACTAAGTATACATGAAGTTCATTGCATGCGCTAGGGCTTAGAGTCACATCATTTCTCTGTAGCGCATCTTAACTAACATATACTGAACATTGACTGTGATTCTTAAACTTTGTGTTCAGCTTGACAGGTGTAGTGGTTTGAGAGAAATCAGCCCCAAATCATATGACCTTGTTAGAGTAGGTGTGGTCTTGTTGGAGGTGGATTTTGAGTTCTCATTTATGCTCACATCATGCTCAGTGAGACAGATCTCTTTCTGTAGAAGGTGAGCCTTGAGGTCTCATATATGTGCAAACCATACTTAGTGAGAAAGGCCTCTTCCTGTGGCCTGCCAATCAAGATCTAGGACTCTCAGCTACTTCTCCAGCTTCATGTCTGCCTGCTTGTCACCATGTCCCACCATAATGATAATGAGATAAACCTCAAATGTAAGCCACCCCAAGTAAAGTATTTACCTTTATAAGAGTTGCCATGGTTATGGCTTCTCTTCATTGCAACAGGAACCCTAAGACAATCAAATTAAGATCGCTACCTAGGTTACATGTGAAGAATGCCTCAGGGCGTGTCTTTGGGAACTTTTCCAGAGATGATTACATCATGAATTTTCTGACTTAATGAAGAGTTTTAGCTGTTGAATGATTCAGAATCTAAACAGACTATTGAATAGTAATCAAACTGTGAAGGGTGGGACCTGGCTGGAGGAAAAGTCACTGGGGATGTGTCTTTGGAGGCTGTGTCTCATCTGGTCATGGTCCCTTCTTATGGTGGCTTTGCTCTGCTTCCTGTCTGCATACCACTCTGCCTGCCACTTCCTTCTCGCCATGCGGAACCAAATCTCTGAAACAGTGAGAAAAATTTATCTTTCCTCCATAGTTTGTTCATACCGGTTTTTATTGTTGCTGTTTTTTAACAGTGTAGGCAAAAGTAACAAATTAACTCTTTTTGCTTGTCTTCCATTCTTAACGTTCATACCAGAATCTCACAACTGTTTGATTTTCACATGCATTCAAGCGAAGGTGACCATTATTAGTGGCAAGTGCAGGTGCTGATGAGGCTTAGGCTGAGAGGTTAATACTGACCAGTTCGAGTATGTCAGGCTCTGACCTCAAACCTTGCCTCTGTAGCTTAGAAATCCATTGTTTAAAACACAAAATATCAGTGATATTCATATTGTTAAGTGTGTCTATGAGAGCCAAGTACGATGGCTTCTCCGTGGTCATGACAGGTTTGTACACTTCAGTTGTTATATTTTTTGATCACTGTGTGCCCCATTTGCTTTAGGGGCACTTGGAAGAGTCGTCAAGTACTGTAAGGTCTTTCACTAATTTAGTGTGAAGTTATTTGATTTTCTTGATCAGCAAGATCATCCGCCTGATTTCTTCCCTATTGATTGCTTGCAGTCAATGGTCTACTGGGATGCGATGTTATAATATCTAACTTATCTTTTGTAAATCATTTTTGTAGGGTAAGATCTCTTGAGAGCTTCATAGAAAAACTGGACAAGATTATTTCATTGTTGAAAGACTCAGACTCAATATTTGGAGGATATTCAAAGTAAAGGAAGAAGAGGATGACCTCATGGACTTTCAAGAGTTACTTTCCCTATCCCCTCCACCCTCAGACATTTGGTCATAGAAAGACCCCAGATAGCTTAAGAAGACACAATTCGCATGACATTCCTGACACTTCGGGATAGATACACTGTAGAGATGAGGGTAGACTTTACCTACTCTATTCCCAGTCCTAGAGTATCCTCACAATAGCATAAATCCTGATCAAGAAGCTGAGCTGCCTATGTGATGGCATTTGATGAGTAACATGAACTGGGCCGTGTGTAAGCATTAGGGAGGCATGAGGACTAAGGGACAATGAAACAAGTCGCCCTCGGGTTTAGGAAAAGGCGATTTCCTGGCCTCAGAACACTGTCTTCTTATTTTCCTAAGATTTTCTGATATTTCACAATAAGTTGGAGATTCATGGTAAATCCTCTGTTGCCTCTATAGTCCACCCACCAATTCAGTAAGTGAGTATTGATCAGCCTCGTGCAAGTGCTGATGTGGCTGTGAGTAGAAAAGACAAGGCCCTTACTCAACTTCGTCAGTTAGCAACACAGAAGAAACGGAGAGTTTGGGTTTACAGCCCCCGAGTTTCCATCACGAAGCCCTTCCAGGGGGCTGGGAAGGCTGGAGCTGCCGTCTAAGCACTCTGTCCTGTGTGGAAAGCCCGTGGATGTGTCCATTGTTACTCTCTGCTCTCCATATGGGGAGCCAGAATCTAGTTACAGACTCAGCCACGGCATCTACAGGACCACACGTTGCCGGGCTAAGGCTCTGCCCACTGCTATTCAGTCAGCTGCTCGGAGCTTATTATGCATCTCCAGCAGCCCGTCTACTGAGAAATAATGTGACAGCTTTATTTCACAGCCAATGCTGTGCCACCCAGTGGCCACAATCCACTAATCGTGTATAAGCACCTCGTAAACCTGTTGCTGCTTTCCCCTCTGTCCTTACCTGGATGCTGTGTACCCATTTAGTCAAGGGGTCCACTTTGATGTATTAAATAGCATAACACATACTTGGTTTCTCTGTTTTTTTAAAAAATAAATAACGAAGAACCCATTGTTGGTAAAGAGATTGGTTATAACAACCAAATACAGAAAAACAGGGAAGGAAGCAAGCAACAAAAACAATGTCTATGAAAATGTAGCTGAAAGTGAGAGCTGTCCCAATCTGGCAGCTTCCCCTCCATTGTGCACCACCAGGGATTCACAAGGCCCTTCTCTGTGCCTCCAGGATGTTGCCCTACATCCTAACAATACCTCTATATGCTTATTTGTATTGTTTTATGTTGCTTTTTAACATCTCCCTAAGGTCTTGGGAGGAATAGCTGGCCCTTTCCCTGTTTTGTAAGTGTGTCTTGATCCAGTGTCCCAGGGCTTGACATTTCCCCTGCTTTTGTGCTCTGAGTCCTCCTGGCCACAAGGTCAGCTGAGCTCTGAGCACTGATCCAATCCAAGCGTTTTTTATCTACAGCCTTGAAGGCATCTGAGAAGGTCAAGTCAAAGATGATGTAGCCAGGGAGGGATGATGAGTGTTCAGAATTCTGCCTGAGCAGGGAAGAGCATTAAGACAGAACTAACCCCAAAGGAGCTTGGGCTGGGAGTGCAATTCAAGTGCAGGAACCCGGTGGGGGAGAAAAAAACTAGGAGGAGGATGGTGAAGGCCACCCTGCCTCAGAGGTGAAACTGAGGCACATGGAGGTTAAAAGTCATCTTCAAACACATGCAGAAGGAATTCTGGGTGTGTTCTAAGTCTACTGCTTTCCTAGCCTCATTCCCTGAGCCGTGCCCCTGATGGTGATCTTTCTTGTATCCTTAGCTCCATGTGAAGTCCAGAGGCAGGGACTGGGGCCGCTTTAGGATGAACATGGCTGTGAAGTGATTGGATTCTCAGAGGGAACATGTCTCAGGTGATGTAGGCTTGACTGCAAGGAAGCATTTGGAAACCCGGTATTATTACTACAATTTCAAGGCAAATGTGATCCTTGAAAGGCACCAGGAAAGGAGAAGGAGTGACTGTTGTGTTTAACTCATCCTAAGCAGAAAACCCAAGACCCAAGGATGTTCCTGTTGGTCAAAATTTGCAAAGCCTTACCCCAGAGAATGTCAGCGGTCCTGGATGAGGCCAGCATGGAAAGAACAGGCTCTTCTAACACAACGTGTGAGGCCAGACACGTATTTCCTGGCTTTCCTGTTTTGATCCTTTCCTACAGAAATTCTGGAGACCCCTATGCTATTGACAGCTTCTATTTGAGAAATACCGTTCTCCCTTTTCAAAATGTTGGGGACACTTACTTGTGAGTGACAGGAAGACATTCAAGCTGACTCTGATAACAGAGCACTCAATTAACTCAAAAATTTCAAAGGGGTAATGAAGGCTTCAGGTATGACTCGATCCAGTGTAATTCGGTGTAAGTGACAGATGGGAGGTAAATATAAACATCTCTTTTTTTTTCCATCTGCTGGAGAGTCCTGAGTGCTAACAATTTCTGGCTTTTCCCAGAGAAAGAAAAATTCCCAGTATTGGAATTATAGCACATGCACCACCCGAGTCTCAGCAGCATGAGACACGAGGGTTGATCTTGTCACTTTTGTTCTGTGTCTATCCTGGTTGGCCTGATGGCTCTGTTTTGGTTCTTTTCACTTCAGATCCTAGGCCAATGGGGCAACCACCATCTCAAACATTGGTGTTCATGACGGATTAAGCAGGAAATGCCCCCACAGGCTCACGCTTTCATTGCTTGGCTCTAACTTGCTAACACTATTTTTAGCGGTTGTGGAACTTTAGGAGGTGCAGCATAGCTATCAGAAGTGGGATGGGTCCGTGAGTGAGGTCCGTGCCCACGTCCTCTCTTTTCGCCAGTCTCTGCTTTCAGTCCTGCTGCGCTAACTGTACAACTCTTCTCTGCCACATGCTCCTGGTGCCATGATCTTGTAATAAGTGCGTGGGGACACATCAAGGAGAAACCTGCTCAGACCGTGAGCTTCAATGGTGTATATCACATATTCTGTCAGTGATAAAAAAGTTTGCAGTATTTAAAAAAGTTGAGGCCTGAATATTGCTGACTTTGAGGACTATACAGAGAGTGACAGCTTGCCTCAAAAGAAGAGCAAAGCACAAACAAACAAAACATCAAAACAAAACAAACAGGAAATGATCCACAGCAGGAGAGTAAGTGCCATTGATAAAGCTAGAGTGACAGAGAATAAGAGAGAGTTAGAGTGACAGAGAGAGAGAGAGAGAGAGAGAGAGAGAGAGAGAGAGAGAGAGAGAGAGAGAGATTTTAGAGGTTGTATTTAGTCTCTGAAGGCTTGTTCTGGGATCGACACTCTGGTATTTGAGCATCACGCTTACTTCATGTATGAAATGGAGTGACAGTCCACCCCAAAAAGGGCAGAATAGTGTGAGTTTCTCAAGAAAACTAGAGCCCATTCTAGCAAAGATTTTAAATGAAACGACCCTACAAGTCTTCAGTTCCTTCGCTGGAAATGTTTGCAGCGCCGAGGACCAGCCTTGAGTAAATGCCTGTCACATGCGAGGCTCTTGCTACAGGCAGGGACTTTTATCTTCTGTGCCCCCCACACCCCCGCTCATAACTATTGCATTCTTCCCCACCATCCATGAGGGCCTTGCTGTGTCTGCATCCCTGCCCTCCAGGAAATAGTTCACAGATGCTGCTCCACTCCCCCAGGCCCTCCACATGCAGGTAATACATTTTTATTTCCTTTCGGGAACAAGGCCTAAAAATAGATAAAGTGCGGGGCGTAAACGATAACCATTCGATGTATTGACCAAGCCACGAGTTTATCTTGGTGAAATTCAGATTCGTTCTTTATTCCCGAAAGCAGAAGCACCTTGGATGGGCAGTTACAGAGGCATTACCAGGGCCATTTGGCAATAAAATGTGACTGGCTTCATTATGGAGGACGGAGACAAGAAATAGCTGACCTTAAATCACAGAGTCGCTGGCTGGGATGCATTTGGCACAGGCTTATGCAGATAGATTCTGTTTGGTAGAAAACGGTTCTGGGAAGGGGAGTCTGTTATTAAAATGCAGAATTATTTTACACCTTTTGTTTAGCTTAAGCGCCCAAAGGTAATTTATGTGCAGTATGAAGCAAGCCATATGGCTTCGATTGGGGGTGCCAACACCCCAGCTGCTGAGGCACATCCAAGGCTTTCCAGCTCTTCCAGGGGATGTGGTAGAGGCTGAGTCTGCTTTCAAAGTTCACATTTTGAAGAAATAGTTCATTTTGGAGGGACCTGGGACCCCAAGGAAATTTTTCAAGTAAAGGGGGCAAACATGCATTGACACTCATCTCCCTTATCTTCCCTCTCCACGGCTGGAGACCTACGTTGTGTGAGCCCTGCAACTACTCTTCCGATTTGTCGTTCTTGGCTGATAGTCTACTGCTTTTAGACTATAGTGACTGTCGATTTTGGCACCTGCTTCTTGACAAGTATAGTTGAATCCTTTCCACCCTGTAACTCCTAGCAACCTGACAGCATCCTCATGTGGGCTCTTCTTACCTGGACGGACACTAATGCCCCCCAGCAGTGCTTACTTGCTAGAGCAGATGCTAGCGAGGGGACCATCACTGTGTTTTGCCTTAAAGGTAAGGTCCACTCTACTGCAGAAAGCTCTCCAGTGCTTGCTTGTTTTCGCTGTCCCACTTAACATGAGCAGCCACCAAGACTTCATTGCATCAAGAGTCTTGTCCAAGGGAGTAGGGTTAAACTCCCCCTAGGCTGAGTAATGTCTGGAGCCCAAACCCAGGCTTCAAATAGTATTCTAGAAAAGACTGGTGAGATTTAGGAATTTGCTCCAGAAATGGGAGGAGGGAGCAGATCACCATTGACTTTCTCCGCTTTCCATCCTTTGCTCGTGGTCACTGTGACAGGTAACCATAGCTACCTACCTGTTTATGCAAGCGGGCAACTGCTTTCCAGTTCTACAGCTCATGTTTTTTCTGGAGAGGCTTGGGATGACTCACATCTAACAGCTTCAGCTTCTGTTTTGCTTGGATCTCTGCTTCCTGTGCAAGTCGCTCTCACTCACTGCTGCTGTCTGCTTCTGCACTCAGACAGACACCCAGCTCTCGGGCAATCTCATTAAACCCGGTTTAATTACTGATGTGGAGGCGAAGAGAGAGACTTCTGTCGGGCCTCTTCACCACAACCATTATTGATTGGCTGCAGAGAACTCTCTCTTAGACAGCGGATTAGAAAAGGTTAGTTTCCCTAATTCTCAAACACTCTTCGTGGTGATAATTGGTTCCCAGATGAAACATCACCCCAAACAGAGGTGCCTTCTGTTGACTTTCCACCTTCAGTTATGTTTGAAGTGAGATTTATTACAGACAAAGAAAATCTGTATTTCCATAGTTTCTCTGAGCAGAAAGCAAAATTCAGATGCCATGGTGAAGGTTGATCTTTCTGTATGGACTTTATGCCAGTTGTCACAATGGTCTTTGCAGATTTATTTGCTTGTATGCTTTGTCCACACCAAAAAGTACCAACCTGACTTTTCCAGGGCTGGTGTTAGTCTTCAGAGCTTTCCTAAGAGGGTCAGGTGATTGCTGCAATGCCTGTTGACCTTGAGACTCTGTTGATTTTTACGTCTCAGATAGATTTGTTTCCTACTTACTTCTTGATGTCTATTTCCTGTTTTGTTCATTAGCCTTCTGCTCTATGAATATTATAAGACATTTCTGGATTGAGAGTAGGTAGCCAGGCTCTTATGTGGGGTTTAGAAGCCTCTTCCTAACAGAAACAGCTATGGAACTGATGGTGTTTGTTTGTGTTCTTCAGAACACAGAGGAGGAGCCAGGCATAGTGGTACACATTTACAATTCTATCACATGGGAGGGTGAGGTGGAAGGACCTTGAGGTCAGGGCTGGCTTGGGCTACATAGCCAGACCTTGTTACAAAACAAACTCATAGATGTGCCAGCATGAGAATCAAGTGGACCATAATGGTCTAACCTGGCCTAATTCCAGATGGAATCAGATCTAAGAGACAAAGATGGAATGTTCTTTTCACTAGCCACTGTGAAAGGACTCTAAGGATCAAATGTTACTGAAGAGAAAGTCCTTAATGGCATTTTGGTTGTTGTGATACTGGTTGTGTCCTCAGCTGGGGGTTTTGCTTCACACTGGCATCTTGTTGGAGCTACGTCTGTGGCAGCCTGGATTTGTGTCACTTCCAAGCCCTTGACAATGGAGTTGACCTGACAGGAAAATGTCAAGAGTGGATTTCATGAGCCCCAGAGCTCATGTGGACCGGTGTGAACTGTGGTGAACATCCCTCCATACTGACTCTCAATCAGTTGTTTCAATTTTGGAAACATGAATGCAGCGATATTAGAGAGTGGGGGATATTTTAATATAAATTTTAGTTTTTGGAGAAGTAGTGAAGATACTAAAGTGGCCCACCCTTCACCTCAACTGGCACACAGTGCTCTCTGTACAAAACCTCTTATCAGAAAGCTGTCTTGGTTTAAGGGCCACACCTGCTGATGTACATTCTGTGGGTTTCGACACATGCTATCCATCATAGTGTCGTATAGGATACTTCCGGTATCTTAAAAATGCTCTACTGCATTCTTATGCATCGGTCTCCACTCCTCTCCACAACCTTAGCATCCCCTGACATCCTCACTCTTTCTAATTTCATCCTGTGTGGATCATTCAGTGAAATGCCAGCAGCCTTGTTAGATTCATGTGTTGGTTCCTTAGACTTAGCCACGTGACTTAAGATCCCTTCATGTTATCTCATGATACTGTAGCACAGTTCTATTCAGCACATGTATACTGTAGTTTCTTAATCCATTCACCCACAGGACTGACTTCAACTTTTTCCCAGTTTCTCGGTAACACTGCTATAACATTTGTTTAAGACTATTTGAGAGTTTTCAAAAACCAACAATTGAAACTTTTAGGGTAAGCTTCCCCCAAAACAAACCCATTATCTTAAAAAAATCTACAAGATGGGGGGCACCAGAGAGATGAATCAGTAGTTAAGAGAACTGGCTGTTCTTCTAGAGGCCCGGGTTAAATTCCCAGCACCTACATGGCAGCTCACAAGTGTCTGTAATCCAGCTCAAAGTGATTTGACACCCTTATATAGACATAACTGCAGGCAAAACACCCATAAAATAAATGCCCATAAAATAAAAATAAATAAATCATTTTTTAAAAAATCCACAAGATCATTAAAGAATATTAGGATCCCAGAATAATCTTCAAAATCACCCTGTGGGTAGAGCAGTGATATGTTCAGTTGATGATAATAACAGCATATAGATTTCTAGGTGAAATGAGCAGTTCTTTGTATGTATTGAGCGACTTTCATTCATTATCCCTTGGGTTTGTGTTCAGTTATGTCCTGATTAAAAAATGGTTCTTGTTTACTTTTGTTCTGAAAACTAGGGCTACAGCCATGAACCACTATCTTCAACTCATTTATTCATTTGTTCCTGTTTGTTTGTTTTTTTTTCTGAGACAGAGTGAGCCTTGCTATGTATCCTCCCAGTTTTTATGTAACTTAGACTGGCCTCAAACTCTTTCTACCTCAGCCTCTCAAATGCTGAGATTATAGGTGTGCACCACCACATTCGGCTTCAATATTTTAACCAGTAATTTTTATGAGGCCCTAGAAGGTTTGGTTGTTAGGTAAGCAGAATATGCCAGGCTGGGATGGTAGGTATTTAAAAAAGCATATTGAAATCACAACTTAAAACTATCTTACCAAGCTGGAAAGTTAGAAAGACACAACTGAATTGAGAAAAAAAAATGTATTGAAGTATAAATAATAATCTCACCACCAACTCAAGATGTGTTTGTGGGAAATAGGGATACTACAGTACTTTTAAGCTTGTTTGACCACAGGATAAATGGGACCAGATGAGGCAGAGCTGAGGCTGGTCGTCACCTCTTGAGTCCCTCCACAGCAACTTTGTGTGTACCAGAAGCATGGTTCATGCTGGGAATAAAGAGGTTGACAATGCTGGCTCATGGCTTGCTGCCCACACCCCCCAAGAAACTCTCAGCACCAGACTGGAATATTGTATAGCCCAGGAGACAAAGTTCCACAGAAGGCATCTCTGCAGAGAAGGGGGGAATGGCAGCACACGCCAAGCTTCTGTCTGGGTCTAACATAATCTCATGTCGTCAGTGAAACTGAGTCTTTGAGAGGACGAGTAGGGGTTTAAAGTCAAACTTAGAAAGTTTGTCTGTAGCCTGAGTGCTGGTAGATGCCTACGGCTGGTGCTAACCAGTGTTGGGGTTGGGACTCTGGAGACCATGTGTGTCTCTCTACTGTGGGCTTTGGATAAACTCGATGCCAATCCTTGATCTTAGAGTGCACTGCAAGACTGAGTCACACGGGCTTACAATTTTCAGTTATCCAGGTGATAACTTTGGGATGAGATGATCCCTTTCCAGGACTGATCATTGGGTGAATTGGAAAGCTGTGACGCTCCCCAGGGGTCTACAGGAGGCTGTTGATTGGGTTTTCCTCCCCTTATGTCTCTGTAAGTTGTTCCCTTATTGTTTTGTGCTGTTGTTTTCTTATTTGCAAGGGAAATTGTAAAGGAAAACTCATATGATCCTCTTCCTTCTCGGGGATAATAGCAAATGCAGGACATCCCAAGAAGAGAAAGTGGGGTACAACATGCCTGTGTGTTCAAGGGACCCTGAGTGGTTGGGTGTCATCTGTGGTGCCCAGGAGCCTGGATTAGGATGGATGGTCTTGGCCTACACCATCCAGTTTGGACTTGTTGCTGACGTACCAGTCATAGCTTTCCCCTAGGTGACAGTTTTGATCTCTTGTGGGAGGCTTTAGTGGACAGAGTGTTCAGACCATATGAATTCTCCTCCTTCATTGCTCATCTGTCTTTCCTGTAACAGAGTGAAGTGGCTGTGTGAATCTGCTTCTTTGACTCATCTGCAATAGCTGGATTCTAGTTATTGTGGAAGATGAAAAAGCATGGTAATAGAATGGGCGAGGTGGGACCAGGGATTGTATGATCATTTATTATGGGAAGCAGCAGACAGTGCTTGGATATGAAACTAAAAGGTTCACAAAGCAAAGAAAGTTTTTAGAGACACAGCTTCAAAAATAACATACTGAAAGTTATAGTCCAAGTATGAAATGTTCCTCCAACGGGCTCAGACATCAAGGACTCAATCTCTAATTAGTGGCACTAACAGGGACACTCTTGGCAGATGGTTGGATCAGGGGGATTCTTACTTCATCAGCAAATTAATCCATTCATGAATTTATATCCATAACTGAAGGCCTGTTGGGAGGTAAGGCTTGGTGGAGGAGGACACTGCGCCCAGTCTCTGAAGGGCTTGTCTTGTTCTCACCCTCCTTCCTGTTGTTCTCTCTATTTTCTGGATTCTATAAAGGGAACAATCTTGTTCCATATGCCTGTGTGTCATGGCGGTCTCTTTTGCCAAGGACTTGAGAGCAATGAAACCCATGAACTGTGGGCTGAGATCTCTGAAACCAAAAACCCAAATCAGTTTTCCCCCCCTTTAAATGGTTTTACTCAGACATTTGGCTACACAGTCCATGAAAGCAATGGAAAGTAGTCAACTATATTTGCGACTGGGGTTGTCCCCAACTCCCTACTCAGGTGGGGCTGCTCTTTCAAGAGTTTCAGTAACCTGTAGTCAACCACAATTTGTAAACATTGACTGGAAGATTCCTGAAACAAACAACACATAAACTTCAAGTGAGTTTTTTTTTAACTGTGCATTGCTATAATTGTTCAGTTTTATTCTCAATGTTATTAATCTTTTGTTGTGCCTAATTTATAAGTTAAACATCACCATTGGTAGATATAAACATGAAGGAAAAAACAGTGTCTATATAGTGTTAGATGGTGTCTGTGATTCAAGTAATTGTGAATGTCCTGGAATGTGTCCTGTTGTAGGTAAGGGCACTCTACACAGAGAAAGAAACAGATTTAGCAATTAGTTCAAGATTGCCTAATGAGAATCCCCAGCTATGGGTCAAGAGCCAGTGTCCATCTGGCCACAAGAGATGGAATGGGACTGGGTAGAACTGGGGGTGGGTCCCTGGCCCAGGCTTCCTATTGCGGCTAGCAGTAGCAATGCAGTTTTTCAGCTTAGAAGTGTATCTGGATTCTGAGCTACTTGCCAGGGTAAAGGTCAGCAGGACTGACCCAAACAACAATACTCTTTTTCCAGAGCCATGTACAGCATCAGCCTTAGTCACCAAAGGGCAGGGGCAAGTCAGTCCAGAAGCACGGAGAAAACTGCAACTAAGAACACAATCTGGACCCACAGGAGAGCCAGAGAATCCCTGGGAAATGGTTGGCAGGCAGATGGAGGGCAGTGGCAATTTGGTTATGGAAGAAGAGCATAATTCCATTTTGTTCCTACTGGCTGAAAGGTAGGGGGTTTATGAGTTACAGATATTTCATTGTCTTTTTAGGAGATGAAGTGTTTTTTTCTTTTTCCTGCCAGTGTTCATGAGTTTGTGTGAAGAAATCCAGGTAATAGCACAAACATCTGTCTCTTTCTCAGCAATAATGAGTGTATTGGAGAAACTGTTGTGTTAGGGAGCTAGGGCCAGTTCTTAACAAAGAAAACACCAACAAACCCCCAAAAGGTGTTATAAAAGAAGAAGTCTATTTTTCAGTTCCCAGATGTGCTAACCTTCCCGCTTTCAGGCCTGTGCACTTGGCATTTCTTTGGCCTCAAACTGTCCTTCCTCCATTTCCCATGAGCTGTGCCTACTTACCCATGATGCTGAGGCCCAGCTTAAATGCCAGAGAGAAGGCTTCCCTGGGTCTCCTGGGCAGGGCAGGTCTTTCTAGTCTTTGGTAGTTTCTGCTTTTCTTTGCAACATCATGTCTCCCTTTCACAGTGAGTGAGAATGGCTAGTAACTGTGCCTTGGCTGTTCTTCCTGCAAGGGTGGCAGCTGTGTCTTGTGGATGACTGTGTGCTCCCTGTCAGGTATGATGCTGTGCATCTAGTAAGTGATCAGTTCAGACCAGGGAGTGCTGAATGCATCAAGCTGGCCCTTCTGACTCCAAATCAGATGTGTTTACTATTGTCAATTGATTGGTTGATGGATGTCTGTGAGCACGTTGAACCAGGTGGGACTAGTGCTGAGAGGGGCGAATCCTCATGTCCAAAGGAAGTAGATGCTTTCAAAGGCTGTTTGTTGTCTGTAAGAGAAGTGGATCTAATATAGCCAGATTTCAAATTTTGTTGAGAAAATTTTGAGCTCTCAATTTTATAAAAAGTTTTATTTGTTAAATGTCCACAATAGAACTTTCCCTACTTATTTATGTAATGTGTGTGTGTGTGTGTGTGTGTGTGTGTGTGTGTGTGTATGACTGTCCATGTATGTGTGTTTCTGTCACTGTGTGTGGTTGTGCACATTTCATGGAATGCATTCAGAGAATAAACATCTTGTAGGAGTTATTTTTTCCTCCCGCTTATAGGTGCTATGGATTGAACTAACATTGCTGGATTTGGCAGTGGGTGCCTTGCCTGCTAAGAGATTTCATGCGCCCCTTATAATAGCATTTAAAAAAACTGGTATTGGTCAAAACTAGGTAGCCACCTTGAGTATGGCTTGAGGACCGCTAGTTTGCCTGTAGTGGAAAGAAACTGACTATACTTGCCTCTCTGCAGCTCTTAGACTGTACTGGAAGGAAAGAATTCTGTCCTAAGTATTATTTGAAAAACTGCTTATGGAATGAAAATACGGTGACCAGGGGAACTGGTAGGAAAAGCTGGTGATTAACCAGGAAGTGAAGAGTGAGGACAGTAGATCGTGAGAGAGAAGAAAGAGGGACTAAAAACATTGTAGATATTTTGAAGTCATAGAGAATCATATTAATTTACATTTATTTAAACATACACAATATCAAGACATATATTATGCCATTTGGTATCCCTCCCCCCAAAACCCATAGACTAACAAAAATTCTAGTGTCATGCATGGAAACCCTCCCTTTAGTAATGGGAGTCAATAGTCCCTCCTAAATAATGTTGGCTATTTCCATTGCCCTTGGTTGCTTCATGGCACTTGAAGGCAAGTCTCTATTGCTGAAGAAACCACATACTTTGGATAAGGACTTAGAGGAATTGAGCTGGAATTTATCTGGAACTATCCCAAAGTGTTATACAAACTACCAAGGGATTAATCAATGGTCATGCTCAGCTGCAAAGCCTACGAACCACAATAATCACTAGAATGGCGAGCTGGCTTCAATGGTGCGATAGTGGCATTTATATCTTGGCGGTAACCAGCAGCTGTCTAAGTGGACATAAGACCTGTTCAATAGGAGGGAATTCATGCCTGGTAATGTAAACCTGGCCAACTACCTGTGACTGGTACTGTCATAAATTCTAGAGCAGAACCTGCTACTCCCCCTTTCCTAAACCAGCATAGCCTCGAACTGTAATCTGAATTCTTATTCTCATAGCCATAGATAAGTGTATCTCTCACCCCTCATCAAAGAATCCTAACTTGCAGCAGGAGAACATTACAGAAATATACATCTGGTCAAAATGCAGAGACTTTGGATGCCCAGCTGACACACTCATGATACAACTCCTACATCTAAGGCTCAGGGAACACTGACTAAGAGATGGTAAGAAACATTGTAAGGAACCAGGGGATGAGGATGTCTGTTTTGAGATCATGTCTTACATATATGACAGAGAAGCTACACCAATGACACTCCAATAATGTGATTGTCCAAGTAATATCAGCACAATGACAATGCCAGTTGGCATGCCAATATGGATAGGAGAAATCTCATTCATATGTGAAGTACTAAGGACAATTACTGACTGTTGGCACAAGAATTAGTCCCCTGATAACAGGTCCTCTGATAGGTTAGCCTATACTAAGTAGTCGTCTCTAAACCATTTTACAAAGAAGCAACACTAAGTAGACTCAGCAGGGTGTAGTTAACAATAATACTAAGATAATAAGAGATCACAGGTTTAGGACAGAGTGGGAGACACATGGGAGGAACTGGAAAAAAGAGAAGGAGGTGCAGAAATAATGTAAACACAGAATTCATGCATTAAATTCTCAAAAGATTAAAAAAATAGAATAGGGTGACCAGAGTGATGAATGGTTTAGAATCACACCACAAAAGGGGTTTGCTGCCCAAAATGCAAATACTCAAGTCATTTCCCAGTTCGGTATCTAATTTACCAGATATGAATCCAGACTCCAAATTATCATTAATGTTATGGTCACAAATGCATGGGGAGGATGGTGGGTAATGGAGATGCTTATTGACAAATAGGCTTGTTTTGTTGCTCTACCGTGAATGTAGTCCTTCTCTCCAAGACCCTTGAGAGATCACAGCATTATTCCAATCGCTTGATAATTTTTCAGCTTTTCTGGAAACTGCTCTTTGGAAATTGTCAGAATCTGGAACATCATTTTTTTTAAATGTCCTCACTTGTGACAAATCTCCAAATTTGATTTTCTGAAACTGCCAAGTGTTATTTGGAGCTAAGTCCAGTGAATTAGTGTGGTGATTGAGCTTAGCAGTACTGTGAGTTGTGATTGAGCCCTAACAAGAGAATGATCAGAATAAGATTAGGCACAAGGCCAAGGGAGAGGAGAGACTGGGCCGTGTAGAATTCTGCTTAGTAGGAAGAGGACACAGGCTCAGTACAAGCATTCCGTGGTTCCAAAGCACCCAACATGTGAAGACTAAATGACAAAACAAGATGAAAGATAGTTGTGCAGTCCCCAGTGTAAGCAGGGGTTTGCAGGATAGACTGGAATGTTAGGGTCAGGTCTAGGTGTGCTGTGGTCTGGGAGAACTCTGTGCTCTAGCGACTCTTCAAGCCTTGACCATAGGAGTTAGTGGGGAGCACTAAGTTTCTGGAGATGAGTATTTACCAGAGCCATGAACAACTCAAGTATTTAGGAAATCTCCAGTTCTGTTGAGGGACTGTAGGCTAAAGTTGGTTGACCAGATGGATAAAAATGCTAAGAGTACCTAATCCTGAGATGTTTTTTGTAGTGAATACTAACCTTCAGAGGAATAGCTCTTGAGTAATCTGGTTTAAATAATCCTCAGGGGGAAAGCTACACTAACAAATGAGTTGGGAATGTTCATGAAGCATTATGAGCTTTGGCATTGCAGTCTTAGCCCAAGTCCTTTGCTGCCAGAGTGAAGCACTTTCTGGATTTGTCTCTGTTTCCTATCTCCTTCCTTTGTCCTCCTGGCCTTCTGAATTTAACCAATGACTGTATTTTGATGCCTTGAACATATATAATTGATTTCTACTCCAGGGCCTTGGTGCTTGTTGTTCTTGTGTCTGGGACAATTTTCTCTTGCATCGTCACTTGTCTGGTTCTTTCTGATATGTGTCAACTCAGATGTTTACTGCCCAGAGAGGCCTCTTCTTGGTTTTATGCAGACCAAGGAACTTTCTCCCAGCTTCCCACAGTTACTGTCTATCCTAGACTCTATTTGGGGCCCTTCTTAGCAAACTTATATTTGCATGCAGTTTGGTTCTTTATTGTCTTCCAAAACTAGGACAAATTTCCATTCTGTCTTCAGACATGCATGACTTATGATAGATGATCTACCAAATATTCATGAATGAGGCAACATATGAGGAACAACTTAATTCATTGGCTAGAAATTGTTCACTGAAAGTCAGGGTTGTAAGGACTTGGATGATGAAGAGACCCTGCCTGTATTTTCTTGCTTCCGGCCTTGTCTGCTGCAAGACGTACATAGTGTGGACTGTGCCAAATGATGGGCTCTGTAATGTTTTAAGTTTTGTGATCCCAAACTTGCAGACCGGGGGAGGAGAAGCAAGAGATGATAGCGTATCCATGGCATGATGGACAGTGTGTGAATTGTGGCTGATAGAGTTCCAGGGGGAAGCTGACTGCGGCTGTTTTATGGGCAGCAAGTATCACAGGGTTGCCATCACATGCCGGAGGCTTTTTGCCTCCACTTTAATGGTGTGAGGGAGAGGTGTCACTGGAAGTTCAGAGGAGCTAGCTCTCTGACATTCCCTGTATCTACACGAGCACTGAAAAAGAGGGGGATTTCATCACCAAGGCTGAGTCTCTATTTTATGTGTTTATATTACATTTTACTATATTATATTATAATTATATTATGTCCCTGGAAGTGGAGCCCAAGGCTTCATGCATACTAAGCCCAGCTGAAGGAACCTCCAGTATTGCATGGCTTACTCTCTCCATACTATTCATTCTTTGAGACTTTTAATTTATATTAAAATGTACTGTAATGTGTGACTTCTGCGCTGTTATTTTTAACATGAAGTCTGCAGTGCTTAGACATCTCATTTCCTTATCTTAAATAGTAACTGGATAAATCGAGCAGTTCGGAATACAGTCCTCTTCATTAAAGCACAATGATAACTGTAACCATACCAATAACACTAATAATAAAATCCATAAAAGAAGCCCCTGCTGACTGCCAGCTATTAACTGTATTTTAAGTGCTCAGACATACTTAAACATCAGGGGCTGTGGAAACTTCTCTACCAACATAGTTCCTGGAAAATCCCATAGAAGATACACAAGCTATTCTAGCAAAAATTAGAATTGATACAGTTAAATACACCAGATTCAAGAAATATTGCCAGTCCTGAATGCTGTGGGGCAACAGGCTGAGCATCTCTGTGCTATTAGTGTAGGCTATAAAAGTGCTAAGATACATAATGCTTACACTTAAAAATCTGTATGCATGTGAATGTATGCAGTGTGTATGCGTTGGGCTATAAACGTGTACATAGGTACAGATGCATATGGAGGCCAGAGATCAATGTTGGGTGTCTTTCTCAATCACTTACCACTTTGTATTTGAGACAGAGTCTCTCCCTGGGCCCAGAGCTTACCAATTGGATAGGCTAGCTAACCAGCTGCCTCTGGGTATCCTTTTGTTTCTGCCTCCCAGTGCCCATTTCACCATCAAGCTTGGCTTTTTTGTGGGTGCAGAAGGTCTGATGTTATAACTTCATGCTTACATGGCAAGCATTGTGTCAACTGAGCCCTCTCTTCAGCATTGTGATAACTAGAGGACAGTCAAGTGAAGGTGGCAAAGTGACAAAAGGATTTGTTTTTGTCTTGTCCAGTTATTCATAAACAGATATCCTGTGTCATTTGGGATACTATTGAAAATGTGAGTGGCTTTAATACAGTTATTTTCTTTAACTTAAATTTGGATGTGGTATTTTTATTCAACCAAGCACAACATAACGAAACAAGGCAGGGTTGAGAGGACGATTCTATTTGGAAGTAAAGTCACTCTCTTAAAATATCTGTTTTGTCTCCCAGCATGTGGGGGCAGAGACAAGCTGATCTCGATGAATTTGAGATCAGCCTGGTGTTCATAGTGGATTCTAAGCCAGCCAGGGTTGCATAGTGAGACCTCATCTCAAGTAGATAGATAGATAGATAGATAGATAGATAGATAGATAGATAGATAGATAGATAGATAGATAGATGGATGGATGGATGGATGGATGGATGGATGGATGGATGGATGGATAGAATATAGATGTAGATGATGGATGGATAGATAGATGAGAGAGAGAGAGAGAGAGAGAGAGAGAGAGAGAGAGAGAGAGAGTTACAGTGAGTGAATGAATGAAGGGCCAAATTCCATTAAGATCCATTTTTTGATTAGTTATCAAATTTTCTTATAAAGCCAACATCAACCCCAGCATAGTCATAATCATCATTTTTCTTTTTGCACATGTCCAAGGACATTTATGACAATTTTTATTTAATCTTGACAAAGACTTGGTGAGACTAAAGAATTATTGGCCTAGAGAAGACCTATGGTCATTTCTGCTTGTGGTTTGTTTATCCTTATCTGCTTGGCATTTTCCCACAGTGGGACTTCAGTGCACTGTGTACTTTGAAGTATTTAACTAGAAGTTGCTTACGGATGATTTATATACTCCAAATAAGCCAGTGTCAGCAGCGACTCCCTGGAAACCTTTGTTTCAGAATGTGGTCAATTTCCTTACTCCTTCTTTTTCTCTTCCCATTTTACCCATCTCAACTTGCAGATGCACAGTAAAGCAACTTCCTTTTCTATCTGAGGAGATAACAAAAAGCTAGGAATGGCTCTAGGTACATTAATCCGTGATGGAATCCCCCAGAGCCTCAGTCAGGCATTAGGCGATCTGCTCAAGGATTCTTAGGCTTCCTCCCCTACCAGCTCCCTTCCTTTCCCCTCTTTCTTACCTTTCAACCCTTCCCTTTCTCCCTTAGTCAATCTCTCCTTCTTTCCTTATCTTCCTTCTTTTCCAGATTTATTTATCTCTTCTCATATAAGAGAAACTTCACAAACTAGAAATACAGCGTTTGAATGCATTTCCTCTTGCTAAAAGTAGCTAAGACATCATATTTTCTCCTCTTGAGTTTATCGTCAGTGTGTCATATAATTGTGTTTTGTCGATTTTAGTATTTTAAGTCTGCAAATAAAATGGGTGCTGTTTTTATTAGCACGTATCAGTTTCATAAAATAGTGGTTCCATTACGTCATTTATACATGTACATTTTGTGCTTCGGTCATGTCCACTCCCCTGTTACTCTGTCACGAACCTGCTGGTCTCTCTCCTCTTCCCAAACAGCCCCTTCTACCTCTATGTCTTGCTGTTTTTAAATGTAGGTTCCACATATGAAAGAAACATGCAAAATGTATTATTCTGAGTCTAGCTTATTTCCCTTAACATATTGTTTCTATTTCAACGCATTTTCCTGGCAAATGGCAGACTTTTGTTCTTCATGGCTGAACAGAACCCCATGTGTGCATTTGTTACACTTTATTTGTCTCTTGATGGCACCTTGGCAGATTCCATCACTGACTGCTGAGAACATGGTGATGCTGACGACTCCTGCTGACTGCTGACTTAGATTCCTTCAGGTATCTGCCCAGGAGTTGGATAGCTGGATCACTTCAAGCCCAGTTTCACAAAGCAGAGTCTCTGAATTCCTTTGGTACTTTAACAACTTGATCTTAAAGACAATTAGTTTAAAGTTCATACGTGAAATCAGACTATATTATTCCTTCTAGGAGTGATGTGGGAGGGTCTTCTGTTTTAATAAAGAAACTGACTTGGCCAGCCCTTAGGTGGGTGGAGTAGACAGATCAGGAAGAAGGAAGTGAGGTAGATGGCTCAGTCAGATGCCACGCCTCTCCTAAGTTAGTCAGACTGTCATGCCTCTCCTCAGGGAGAGAGATGCAATGGAGCCAGCCACCAGTTCAGACATGCTGAATCTTTCCCGGTAAGACACCATTCGTGGTGTTACAAAGATTATTAGATATGGGTTAGTCAAGATGTGAGTAAGAGGCTGAAAATAATGGGCCAGGCAGTGTTTAAAAGAATACAGTTTGTGTGTTGTTATTTCGGGGCATAAGCTAGCCGGTGGCCGGGAGCCAGGCAGGATGAAAAGCAGGCCTGCCTGCAGCCCCTCACTACATAGGAGGAAAAGACGAAATGTCTTATAGGCAGTGCTAATACTTCCTCCTGGCCCCACCCCCAACCTAGTGCATCCTGTGTTGCCACAGATGCCACAGGCCACAGCTAGGAGTGTAGTCAGGGTTCTGTGCTGCTTGACTTCTAGCAAATGTATGGCGAATGTATGGCCCCAGGAGGTGCACTGTCCTCTGCTATCTGAGTTTGTCTAGTGGAACCCCCAAGCTGGTTTTGGCTTCCAGATTTCTGCCCGGAGGCACCAAGTATAGTGACCTCATCACGAGCCTCCTCTTGCAACTGGGAGACTATCTCTTTGGCCATAACCCCAAGACTGACTGCTGCATCTTCTGTAGGTGCATCTGATATTTAGATAAAGCCGAAGTATTTCCCACAGCAATGCAACCACTTCCTTGTGCTGTGTCTCTCCAAGTTTTGATATCACCAACTTGATTTTATGCTTTTGTCTCCAAAATTTATTCTCTCTTGGGTTAGATTGCTGTAGATTTGTGGATGAGAAAAGCATCACGTTATTGTAACCAGAGCTTCACTTCCCTCCATGCCTAGTGCCTCTGTGCAGCTCAGTACTCAGCTCAGGATCTTTCTGAACCACTTCAGTGTGAAGCCCAGCTTCCATTTTTTTCACCAGTGTGGCCTTAGAGTAGTGATTACTTATGGAATTCATTTATTCATTTCGCAAATATGGTGTGAACGATGGACCTTTCCCCCTAGCACAAATACATTCAGGATGAAGTTGTCATTCTGCCTTCCCAGACTCTCCTTTATTGCTGGATCCCAGTTTCCAGAGACTCCCTAAGGGAATCCCGACAGCCCTTGCTTCTCTCGAAGAAGGGGATTAAACACTGTGTTCTGCTGCCAGCCAGGATTTCTGCTGCTCAAGAAACTTTCATTTCTTGTGCATCGATTTTGAAGGTGATGGTATAGACAACCTGTCGACTGAGTTTGCAACATCCAGATGTTTCATCCTCTCCCAATTACAGGAGTCTTTTGGATTGTGAAATTACAGGGGAGATGTCGAGGGACAGAGGAAGAGCACCTGTTGTCTAGATTGACCATACTGCACTGTGTTAAGGTCATATTTCCCGACTGGCAATAACAGATTGATAATGCATTCCCACCACGCTGTTGTTTTGTAGAAGATCTGTCTTGGCAAAATCTCAGAGGATTCAAGTGGGTGTTGAAAGGCCTGATGTAAGGAAGAAGAATTCTTTATATTCTCCTGTGCTTTAAGCAAGCAAAATAATCTGTTGTCCCAATTTCCCTGTGATCACCCCCACAGCCCCCTTTCCATTCAGCAAACTTTCTTGAGCATCAGCAATGGACCACAGACTGTAATGATGTTGTGCAGATAGTGATGAGGAGGAGAGACCCTGAGCCGTTTACAGGAAGTTTGTGGCAGAAATGTACACTAATCAAATCTTATCCACAAATCTGAAATCACAGCTATAATAGGTGTAAAGAGGAAGTGTGTGTTATTCTAACAGCATAGATAATCAGGACAGCAGACTCCTCGCAGAGGTAAGTAGGCAAATCTGAAAGAGGACTTCTAGAGCTGAAAAGAGCACAGAAAACACTGTAGCCAAAGGTGGTGTTCCCAGAAGTACGGTGCAAGGATTGCAAAATGTTCAATGTGGGTAGGCATCTGGGCGCCCTGCAGACAGAAGACATTGGAGAGTATTAAGGATGGGGGAAGAGATTTGTCATGAGAACAATGGGAAGCCTAATGTAAACAATAAGCATATTTTTATCAGGTGCTGGGGAACGGAGTTAGCAACTCAACTTGTGTTTTGGGAAGATGGCTTTGATTGCATTGTAGGGAATCTAAGTGCTATGGGTTCATGGTGCTTCTTGGGGCATTGCCATTGTTACCGTGATGAAAGTGAAGTACTTATGCATTGTTCTGAGGATAATTCCTCATGCAGTCAATGTTGGCTTTCAGTCTCTATCTCAGAAAGTGCTCCTTATTCACTTCATGACTAGAAATTCTAATGACTCTTTTGCACTGAGGAGTCTTTTGTCCAGTCCCAATAATTATTTAGTGCTTGTATAGCACTGGAGTGGGACCTCATGGGCCTTATAATTTCAAAAAAAATTGTGAATCTTACCAGCCTGTCTCTTTACTCCAGGAGGGAATTTCTCGGTTTGGAGGAAATAGATACACAACCTAGCCATCCTTCCTGTCATTAAAATAATACTTTCTAGTTGGCTATGTAAATATATATATAGCCAAGCAGCCTTCACTAGGTGTTGCGACATAACTTCCCAGCTGTGCGATTATGGTCAAGTTGCTGACTTCTTAATACAGCTGTTTTCTCATCCATGCAAAATGAAGACTACAGTGGTCCCTTACATCAGGAATTGAGTGCTAGGAGAAGGACCCGGGTGCAGTCATTGCTGGGTAAGCCTTAAGTACTATCCTGATTCAAAACGAGACATGCTGTGAAATTTAGCGTCATTCCTATTTTAGAAAGGGAAAATAACCTCCCTACAGATTGTGGGACAGTCGCCTATAACTGGACTCTTGAACATTTTGTCATGAAACATGATCAATCACAAAAAAATGGGGGAAAAATCATCAAAGTATTTTAATCAGACCAGTCCAGGCATTATCCCAGAATAGTCAGAGCACCTGTACATCGTGTGTCCCAGTTAGATTTTTGTTATTGTTATTAACTTGATACAAATCAGCTGGGAAGAGGGCACTTAAGTAGAGAAAATGCTTTCCTTTGATTGGCCTGTGGAGGCATTTTCTTGATTGATTGATGACTGACGTGGGAGGATCTTAGGTCAGCATGGGCAGTGCCACCCCTGGTAAAGTGATCCTGAGTTGTATAGGAAAGCAGTCAGAGCGAGCCAGGAAGTAGCGTTACTTCACGGCTTCTGCTTCCTTTCAGGCATCCAGGGGCTTGCCCAGGGTTCCTGTCCTGTTCTTCATGATGAACCATCACCCTTTCTTTCTCAAGTTGTTTTAGCTGATGGTGTTTATCACAGTAATAGAAACTCAACTAAGACATGGTCCTTAGGTTTGCTTAATGTCTGAGGTTTTAGGTTTGTGGCTGAAGGATGATGACTGTGGTCATTATGAGACCCTGGGTGGCAGTGGCTCCTCCCTGACTTGCTGCTCCTGTCTTTTGAAAGGCCTTCTCGATGCATAGATCCTAGTCATGGCATTATCATAGGTATCACCTCCTTCTTCGAAGGCCTGCTCTTCCCCAAGCTAGAAACAATTTCTTCTGCTGCTGCACGCTCACAACATGGATCCTTCTGTGAACCCCTTCTTCTAATTACTTGTATTGATTCGTGAGTTTAGGACTTGTATAAAACTCAAGGCACTCCACATGTGTTCTGTAACTCTAATGCTGCAAGCTACTGCCCCCGAGCTGGTCTCTCATGTCTGATGCTGATGACTGTGCCATAGTCACCATTCATAGCCGCCTCTGAACACTCGCGCTGTTTTAGCCCCATGCCAGGCACCTACACTCATGCTTGAGTTGGTCTTCACGTGCCTGCATCCTCATGTTGTCGTTGGACCTGTTCCATAGATGAGGGACTTAAGCAAAACAAGGCTCAGCACCTTTCCAGATAATATATGGGGGGAGTTCGAGCTATATTGTCTTAATGGCATTGTGACTCCGTGTTTCAGAATTGCTGGGCCACACTGCTTTCAAGTCACGTGTAATTTACTTATAGGATTTAAAAATAAGCAAAGGTGTCCCTTTTGCCCGTGTGGCTTCTTTCTGTGGCACCCGGGTGTCAGGAAAACCAGAGCCAACTGGAGGTAAAATGATGGTGACATATTTGACTTAGGAACTGTTGGCGTAGGGGAAGTGTAGAGCTGCGCTCTGTTATGAATACAAAGTCAAACAGAATTATGGAAAAGGGCTAGAGGTTATGGCTGTACAATTACTAAGAAAATGGAGAGAAAATTCTAGCTAAGGTAACTCAACAGAATTCACACTGACCCATCAAAGTTTATTCAAACTCAGCAGAATATTCACTCAGTGCAGTGCAGGGCAATAAAGAATTTGATCAGATATTAGGGGGGTAGTATTTTCACTCATTTTAGCCAATGGGGATACTTGTTATAAACTGACAAAATGAGCTCAAGTTTGAGACTAGTGAAACGTGAGCTCAAGAATGTAGTTCAAGTTTGGTCAGAGGAGGAATTTTTTCTCGGGGTTTTCTAGAACACTCCCAAGGAGCCCTACATGTCCCAGGGCATGGCCCTCTTCATAGTTAAACTTGGGAATGATTCTTTGCACCTTCATAGATGATCTGTGTTTTATAAACTCACTAGCTCTCTCTCTCTGTCTCTCTCTCTCTCTGTCTCTGTGTGTGTGTGTGTGTGTGTGTGTGTGTGAACAATGCACAATATCCATATTCATATGTATAGTGATGTTGGGGATTGAACTCTGAGACTTTCACTTTCTAGGCAGAACTTGTGATATCACTTCAGTAACCAAAATTCTGCTATCTTAGAGAATGATGTCTTTGGGTTCTGTGAAGCAGTGAGTGCAGCAGGCTGGAAGGACATGTGTTGGTGATAATGGATAGGCACACAGTCCACTCAGAAGACCTATATCATTGCTGGGGAATTTCATTCCTTGGGTACTGAAGAGGATAAAGTTGCAGGTTTGAAGGTGGAGCTGTACTTTGGAGCCCAAGACTTGGCAGTCCCCAGTTCCTGCAGAATGTTGTATCAGTTAAATGAACATTGCTCCTTCATCTTCAGAGTAAATACAATAGCCTATCCCATGGAGTTTCCATGAATATTAACTAAGACAATACATAAGATGCCCCTTGACCAGGTCCCAGCATGTACCATGCACTCCAGCATACCAGATTTGATCACTCTTCCTGTTGTGATTGGAAACAGTCTTTGTTTCTGGACCCCATAGGGGTTGTAGTCCCTTCCCCACTAGACATTCCTGATCCAGAGCAGCAGGAAAATATACAGGATCACCTCTCTGGGTCTTCTAATTAATCCTGCCTTCCATAAACATTGGCTTGCACCTGGAGCTAGGTAGTTGAAACAGTAGTGAGTTCTGGATTACGAATTCTGGAGTACGAAGCAACTACTCTACAGCAGACTCTATAGCAGCTGAGATGCACTGCCCCTTTTCCAGCAGAAGATGACTCTGTCTTAGACTCTCCAGCCATCCAAAGCAAGACAGTACAGAAACTAGAGGCAGACAACCTTGTCTGTGATTTTCTTTTGCAAGTATATTAACTACGTAATCACTTGACTCCTGTGAGTTTGGGTTTTCTTATTAATAGAAGAGAAAAAAGATTGATACATTCCTAACTAAGCCATGTGGAACATAAATGCAATAAAATCTCTCACAAATTAAAGGAATGCCATGAGACACTGTGCACCCATATGACAGTTTAAGGAACGTTCAGCCCTCCTTAGCAAGGGTTGTGTGGTCCTTTGTCTTCAAATCCTACTTTCCACTTTAGCATTGTGTTTGTGGATGTCAGTGCTTCAGCTGTATTACCTGAACCAAAATTACAGTTGAAGTTTCTAGCTTTCTGCTAGTGTCTCTATTTAAGAAAGAAAGTAATGCCTGGCGTTGGTGGCGCATGCCTTTAATCCCAGCACTCGGGAGGCAGAGGCAGACGGATCTCTGTGAGTTCGAGGCCAGCCTGGTCTACAAGAGCTAGTTCGAGGACAGGCTCCAAAGCCACAGAGAAACTCTGTCTCGAAAAACCAAAAAAAGAAAAAGAAAAAGAAAGAAAGTAATGCAATACTATATTCCTGGACACTTTTATAAATGAGAAAGAAACCCAGGGCTCCCTAAGCATCAGTTTGACCATGTGCTTTGACCAACCCTAGATCAGGAGTCAGTAAACCAAGACCCACAGGTCAAATTTGACTTTCCTCCTGATACTTGTAGCATATGAGCTAAGGATGTTTTGAGAATTTCTAAATGATTGAAAAGATGAAGACAAATACAATATCCGGTGAAACATGAAAATCCTCAAGTTCATGACCCTTAGGAAAGCTTTATTCGAATCCATTTGCATCCTGTTGTACATGTTATCCTTGGCTGCCTATGGGCTACAGTGGCAGAGTAAGGAACTGGGAAAAGGTGGAGAGGCTCTACTACTTAGTTCACTGTTTCTAAGCACCTCCTGAGATATCCCAGAGCTCATGCGTGCAGGTAGCAGCCCACAAGAACACATTCTTACTGTGAGAAGTTCAGTGTTCAGAATATGACTGCAGTTGGCCCTCTCTGTAAAAGGAATGGCTGAGCCCTATTTAACCATGCCATGTGTAGTTGATGTCCCTGAGGTCACGGCTGGATGTGTCACCATGGATTCATGCATTCTGCTGAGGTACATAGGCTGTTCCTTAAACCCTCAGCATTCTTTACTTGCTTCTTCTCTTTATTAAATCTCAGTTTCTCCATTTGTAAAATAGAAATTATAATTGACCCAAACCTGTAGTGAGATTTATTTTTATATTATTTTGGCGTATTTTAACTGTACAAAATATGTTTATGTTCCTTCCAGAGTTTTGATAGTTATATCATGCATTTTAATCTTATTCACTCCTTCTCTTGTCCTCAACACTATATTTTATCCTTTTCTATTTTCCTAGTCTTGAATCTATTTTCATGTTTTTAAAACAAATATTCTATTTATTTGAAAAAAATAATTGTGTGAGTCTCACTTCTTTTGTTTACCATAATCTCTAGCTCCAGTCAAAGGTCTGTAAATGACTTTATGACATTCTTCTTTGTGGCTGAGTAATAACCTGTTTATGCCCATGCCCCAGGCTCCGTATCCACTCATCTCTTGATAGACATCTTGGCTGGTTCTATGGCATGGGTACTGGCAAGTGCGCCATGTACACAGATGGCTGTGCAGGTATCTCTGTGGCTTGCTGACCTTGATCCCTTTGTGTGCACATCCAGGACGGGTATAGTTGCTTATATGGTACATGGCACTGATTTCCATTGTGGATGGAATTTACATTCTCACCAGCTATGTACAAAGCTCTTTTCCTCTACTCACCAGCATCTGCTGTTTATTTTCTTAATGAGAGCCATCCTGGTTAGCATGAGAGGGAACCTCAACGTACTTTTGGCATGGTGAGGTTTAAATTACATGAATATGGAAGTCACTCAGCAAAGTACCTGGCAGAGAAATGCATATTGGTGTTATGATTAATATTTTTATTGATATTACTCTTGTGTGACACCAAGGGCGTTATATTAGTTATCATAGACTTTGTTCCTTCTATTTTAAATAGGTGATGATGGCAAAACCTATATCTTAGAGCATCTGGGAGAATGAAGTGTCCTCACTGGCCATGCATTCTGCAGAGAGAGCTTAGTGGGTTTAGTCTTATACCTCCTACAACACCAAGGTCCTATGTTTTCCATGTCTTTGACGCTTCTGACATCTTTCACATTTGGACCCCTCATTTGTCGCTAGCCAAGCATCCTCTTGAGTCATTGAAATGCCTCTGTCATGCCTCTACAACAATCAAACAAGTCATTTGAGACTGGGCTCCAATATGGCACTTCTTATTTGTCTAAAATTACAGCGAAGTATAAGCCAGCTCATTAATATACAAACTGCATCTTAGTAGGGTTTACTGTAGCCAAACCCTAGCTTTTAACCAAAGGCTGGAGGGAGTAAATTATGCTTCCAGCGAGTCAGTGAACAGGTTGGGAGGCGAGTGCCAATGTGCAGGCCTGGGAGGGGACTGTTGGAGGGATCTTTGTGAGGTGCTATTTGTAGTGTACAGGAGCCCCAAATCTGCTCGCCCACTCACTGTAACATCGCTTTTCCTATCCCCTAGACACGGTCAGGCTGACGTTTTATAGCAGTTATTCCCATCTGCCGAGAAGCAGATGTCTGAGCTCAAAGGGAGCATCACCACTCAGAACAGGACCTGCACTTCTCAGCATCCCTTGCCACGCAAGGAGGCCCTGTCAGTTCTTGTCAGCAGTGTAAAAGCTGAGTACCCTCTGGCATCTCCTTGAAGTGTTCCTTAAGGGGTGGGGTCTTAACTCCTTGTTTTCGCCACTTCATGCTTTCTTCCAGCGGGGACTTAAAGGGGATAAGTGGAGGGTCCATTGCTGTCTTTGACCATAGCATAGGCTGCGTTCCTCCAGAAGGACAGACTTTGACTCAGAGGTTTGGAGGAAAGTTTTAAGTTTACATATGCATGCCGCCACCTCTGGCCTTTACATGGGTTCCAGGGATCAAACTCGGACCTATAGATTTGCAAAGCAAGTGCTTTTACCCACTGGCTGAGCCTTGTTATTTATTTATTTATTTTTTTTGAGGCAGGATCTTGCCATGTGGCCCATGTTATCCTTGAATTTGTAGTCTGCCTGTTTCATGGGTACTGGTATTAGACAGGTGCCACCATGCCTTAACGTTTATAACTCTTAACCCATCTGTTTACCTTGTAGATTTGAATTGATAGCTTGTATGTAACTAAAAAAGCCAGTGTAATATCGGAGGACCAGAACCATGGCAAGGAGAAACCAGGGTGGGGTGCAGCCGTGGATCCAAAGAAGACACTGACACAGAGGCTGGTCCTAAGGACAGTGACAGCATTTCACCTGTCGTTCCTTGCAAAACAATGCTACACTGTGGAATCGGCTTTCTTTCTAGGTTGTCTCCCAGTGTGACTCTGGAAAGAAGGCCATTTACCCAAGCTGTGCTGCAGTACCCCCTGCCATTCAACATTGTAGGAAGGCATCTTTAAAGTACCCTTGGTCTCAACACAGTGGCATTCCCCTGAGGGCTGTTTAAACAGAAGCTAATGTGATAGTGGCCAGGATGCTGCAGAGGGCCAGGTTACAGCACTGGGCTGGGAGCCTGCACAACATAGGCCCTGAACAGTGTCCTAAGGGTGTGATAAATGTCATCTGTAGCTTTACAGCCTCCAGAATGAGTTTGCAGCACAGAATTGACAACTGTCTTTTTTTTTCCTTTAGTGCAAGTTTTTATCACTGGTAGTTGGTCTCCAGGAAACCCATACAAATTCAGAGTTTTAAGCAATTGCCTTTACTATCAACACTTACAATGAATTTCCCACTAGGAAACTTCACAATGGCTCTGTAAATAAATGAGTATGCAAATTAAATGTGCCTCCTGGGTGGGCATCACTCTATCTCCTCTGTGCTGAGTTTGACCACAGGTTGCCCAATGGCATCTGGAATCCTGGGGTACTGCTAATGAGAGAATATCATTCATGCATTTGTTCAATAGGCAGCTATTGGAGTGGTTAATATGTTTTAGGCACTGGAGAGTGGAAGCTAATACCATATGAATAATAACAGATGATATGGTATAGTTTGCTGTGGTTGGGGATAAGAAGACTGAATTGTAGGTGCCCTTTTAAAATGCGCTCATAAGGTAAGGAATGAGCAGCTTCACCTGACCCATCAGAGACTTTTCCTTACAGTTCAGTATTCTGCTTTCCCCATAATTCTTTAAACACCCCATCCTCTCAACTATAGGGCCCTTTGGACATCCCTTCATTGCCCTTCTTGGTAAAATCCTGCCCGTATTCCAAGGCTGTGGGAGATGATGCTGGAAGACACCTAGAAGTTACTCTCCATTGCTCCGTGTCTACAGAACCTTACTTATAGAAAAATGGCAACATCACGTGGCTATGAGACCCTGATGACAAAGCTTGATTCACCCAAGCATGGTGTCTAATTCTGACTGACATGCTAGTTTATTTCCTGTAAGGAATTATAACACTCTAGCAGTAGGAAAGGTGTTTCTGTGCAAACAAACAAAATAAACAAACAAACAAAAACCCATCATATTATTATGGAAGGCTTGGGACCAATCTTTTATTTTCTTAACAAATAAAAGGCATGAATGCAATGGAGTGGGAGGGGGAGGAGCATGGGAGAGGTAGAGATGAGGGCAATGATATATTTTAACTAAAAAAAAATACAGCAAAATCTAGAAGCAGCTGATTTTAGAATTGGTACAGTAGCTGAGACATGTTGTCACATATTGGGACTCTTCCTGTTTCCACTTTGCCTTCCCCTGGCTTCTTAGTGTGCCACCTTGTGGGTCTTGGATGGCAGCCTTTGGTCTAAATAGCACATTCTCCTGTAAGTGCACCACAGCGTTGCAGGCTTCCATACCGTCCCTCATTTATTCTTAGACTCTAGATGCCAACTATGAAGTCTTACTGGAAAAAAGAAATCTAGATCAAATGCCCCTGGGTGGGGTCGGAGCAAGAGTGTTAGTGAGAAGATGACCACAAAGAAAGAAAACACAGAAAGGAAAGGAAGCACTGATCACGTTTTAGGAGCAGAGGGAGCTAAGGAGGAAGGAGACTTTGCAGGCAGTCTGGAAGCCGGGATAAGATATGCATTGATTGTGTATTCATAGCCTCAACAGCAAGAGGAAGGCAGGATCACATTGGGCCAGAGTCCACTGAATACAAAAGGGCACTGCAGCGTTTCTCTTAGGAGAGCAGAGTGCAGATGAAGGCGGTGAGACCGTGAAGGAGGCAGAGGCTGGAGAGAGAGGGCTCTGAGGTACCGTGGTCAGACCTGGCCCGGTTCTGACGCCTTTGCCAAGGCTACCTAGTTTCTTTTTGAGAAAACACCTCCCTCTTACTACATCACCCCAGCTTGAACTCTTTCCTCTGTATCTTCTCTTCTAAGGGTCAGGAAGGGTAAAGAACTGCATGTGACTGGGAGCAGTAGATGCTTTGCTGCAAGGCTCTGTTTAATTAAATTCTGTCTGTAGCAATGCAGACTGTGAAAAATCAGCAACCCTCTTTTCCCTTAAATCTCAAAGCAACCCTATGAAGAAGAAAGGCTTACCATTTGGCTAGTTTCAGTATTTCTTGGAGTCTACTAGGATTTCTTAAGCTGGTGGTAGATGTGGGGATAGATGTCTGTGGTCTTGTGTGGAGAATCTCACTTGTGTGTGTGTCCGTGCTGCAGGCCAAGCAGAGCCAAGGTTTGTTGAGTCATAGCACAAGGATCCTTGCACATCTAGTATGCATCAGCACTTTCCTGGATGCTGGATCTATAGGGATGAGGCCTTGTGACAGAGATAATAGCAATAATCATCATTCAGAGTAATGATTGATCAGATGCGCAGGTCTCCTCTCTGTGCTTTCCCCTCATGCCTGGTGTATCTATCAGGGCATCCCACCATGGTGGTCTCAGCATAGCTGGAAATCACACCCAGTAGCTGTCCTTTCCCGATGGACAAAGTGGAAAGTGTCCCCTCAAAGGTTTTAGGTATCTGTACTTGCCATCTCTACCACATTGTATTAATAAGAGAAGTCCTTGAACTAGCCAAGAGTCAAACAGTAAATGAGAACCCCATCTTTTGAAGGGAGATTGACTAGATCACGTTGTGGCAGAGCCTACGGAACCAGAAATACTGTGGCTGCAATACTACAAAACAGAGCGGTCACAGAACACAGAGAAAGCTAACTTCTACCGAGGGAGGCTGTCCGTAGTAAAGGCCTGGAACATGAAATTCTCGAATTCACCCCAGTTTGCAATGTGATTCTGCCAGCTGTATCACTGCTGTTTCTCGAGTACTATGTTGCTTCTAAGAAAATAAGGACCTCTAATGGTCACATCCCAAAGGACTGAACTTGGAGTTGTTTGGAGTTCGAAACCTGAAGTTCAAGTTGCACATTCACTGTGAGTGTGCTCTGTGACTTTGACTCAGTGATTTTATGTATCAGAGCCTGGGCCTTTAGCAGGTTGCAGAGAGACTATCTCCATACCATGACAAAATGGACAGGTGTTGGAAACTCAGAAATGAGCTAAGGAATGTTCATTATCTGAGTGAGGTCTTGTCAGTTTGCCTTGCCTGTCTCAAGCCGGCATTTGTTCTCTCTTGAGGAAAATAGGACCAGAACATCTGTTTAAAAAGAAAGCTGGATGATGACGGTTGCTAATGGGATTGTTCCCCAGCCTCACTGCTGGGAACTCAGAGGGTTAAATGGGAGCATCTGATGTACGGTCTCCCCTCACCCCCACTTCTACCTCTTATAGATCCAAATGCGTATGGATTTTCACATACAGCAGCATAGATGGGAACGCTCCTCACCAGTCTCTAGGAGGGTTCCTCACATCTTCCATCTGTGCTTGGTTGAAGGGAAGCAGAGAACAAGCTGTATTTTCCATGTTACCCAGAATGCTCCTATATTAACCCATCAGTTGGCAATGCTGGTTTGAGCCCCTCAGCCTTCTGTCTAGTCTTGAAAACATGGAGTATGTAAGTTTGATGCTTAACTCCTCAGCCTAGAGGGACATACACTATCCTGCTCTGTGTGGAACATGATACACAGACAAGCAAATGAGGGAGATGGGGAAGTGTCTTTGGTGCACACAGACTCTCAATGGTGTGGTTCAATGAGTTGACACATGAATCATTTGCAAGAGTCTCCTGTACCCTGTGAGACCAGGTACTCCAAGTCTAGCCCACTCCCTTTGTGGTTACTACCATAAGTGCATTGTTATATCAAAACGAATAAAATATCAGAGTTAAATTCTGAGCCAGCAAAAGCAACAGGGGAGAAAGAACTCAAAGTCAGTCTAGAAAATGGTGGTGGATTTTCAAGCAAACAAAATATGCACTTGTTTGAACTCACATCCCTATTAGCTCCACCAGAGCAAGCAGAGGACTGTAACGACTTGAATCTTGAACTTTCAAGGTTGTGCACAAACCAACACCTGCGTGTGCAAGGATGAGCCATTCCTGCCCGCCCCTTACTCCAGTCTCCACACTCCACACTCCTGATGGCTGCATGTCTAAGACTGTGCTGGCTGTTCCTCCTTTCCGGCTTTTAGCTTCCCCTTGTCTTCCTACTGTGTCCCAGGGTTGACTTTTCAAAGCTCTAACTTATACACAGCCTTGGCAGGTGTGGGCCTCAAATAGACGGACTAGTTGTATCTAATTATGGCAAAATGAGAAACTCAACCTGCTCCAGGTGCTATTAGATAGACCTCCAACTCCTGAGTTCCTGGCCGCAGGTGTCTGTCTGTCTGTCTGTCTGTCTGTCTGTCTGTCTCTGAATTAAACCCAGGGACTTACTAATGCTAGGCAAGCTCCGTGCCACTTGACAATATCCTGAGCCCCAGAGATGTTTTCATTCTTTTCCTGGCCTATGAATTTTCCATTTCTTGCCAGGACAAATATCCTCGATAATTTTGACAAAATTACACATACTTCCACAGGGGTTTCGTGAGCATTCACTCCTCGACATCATCAAAGCATTTAGTGCTGTAAGGCTGGAGGCAAACATCCCTCGGCTTCAGCTCTGCGCACTTGTCCTCTCTAGCCCTGCAGGTGTTTCGGCTGCATTAGGACAGCCTGTGGGAGATGAGCTAGTCCTTTGCAGGAGGGCATGGGTAGAGGAGCTGACTTGGTGCTCGGGGTAGGCAGGATTTTAGGAGTGCCTTTGAAAATGAAGCTGTGCGCTCTAACAAGCTTAAAGAATAGCGTAAGAAATAAGTCCCATATTCTCCTCTTTTTCATTTTTGAGATTATAATTACATAGTTCCCCCATTGCTTTTCCTCCCTACAAATTCTTTTACAAGAATATGTATGTATGCACTATTTGTTTCGACTTGTTCAGGGGAACCTTGTGATGCTCTTGAGGATTTTTTGTTTTGTTTTGTGGAGGAGACTGAGGCCTATTGAACACTTGCTCAGAACCCACAGCTAGGCAGTGAATGGTAGGGCTGGATTTTGATCTTGTGTAAGATGGTCACAGAGCCTGCTCTGCTGGTCCCTCCAAGTTCTGCTGCTCAATAAATGGCAATAAATCAGTACTATACGTCCACTGTATACATTTCCAGTTATAACTCAGAGGTAGACATTTCTCCATTAGTTCAACCACAGTGTACACAGCACTTTGTTTTCTATAATTTCATTTTACTGTTTAGCTTATAAGCATGATTTTATGTTAATTTTCCTGGTAATTATATATTATGATTACATGATTATAGATATACATACATAATATATATGTGTATGTATATACACACACACATTTAAGTAATGTGCATGTATTTAAGGAAGTATATACTTCAGTAATCAACTGCCTCAAAAGTTTCTCGGCCATTTATTCATTTTATTTAATTGACCCAACAAACATTTAGTAAGAATTTACTGTGCGTCAGGTGCCACAGCTGCATGCTGGATGTATAGAAATAGATTAGGCATTGTCCATTCCAGTGACATTTGCAAGTCCCAGGGGACATAAGAAGCAGAAGGTGCAAAGTTCAGGTTAATTTAACGTTGTATCTCTTCTTTGAAAATCTTTGAGTGTCTTCTTTGTGCCTTGCTAGTATTCTAAATAGGTTATATGCAGTAACACAGTTAATTTTTAGAGGAAATTTACTGTTAATGCATGGTTATTATACACACATCAAAGATAGGGAAACTGTGGCCTGAAAGTTCAAAGCCTGCCCACAATCACTTGGCTAAAGTATTGTTATACCTTACATAGCTATGTTATCATAGGCTGGGCATTTTGAGCTTGGATTGTACCTGGCCCTTATTGTATGATGATCTCCATTTTTTTCCCAGCTGGAGACTACTGGGGGCCAGCATGGGCATGTGTAGAGCTATACCCGTTTTCTAGTTCATGATAGGGCCAAATGATGTGGCTATTGCCATACCCAACATTAGACCTAATCTCATCCTATGAAAGATTTTGTCTTGTCTTCTGTTGGCCCATGTTTCTATATGGTGTGGCAGCCAGGCTCTAAAGCCATAGGCCCCACCTGAGGTGATCACGTAGCCTTGCAGACAGGCTGTCACTGCCTAACAGAGGGTCAGGATGTTGTTGCTCCTTTCTTTGTAATTTGGAGGATGCTTTATAGAGATGCTGATTCAAGCCTACGTGACAGCTAGCAGACACAACAGACAGGTAGATGCGGACATGACAAATACCATTCACCTGGTTACCTAAGAGACAGGTCTGGTGTATTTTCCCGCTCAGTTTATGTGTTGGTATAAAAGCTGTTTGGATAATAAACACGGGGGATCTTTAGAAGAAGAGAACCCTGAGATGCCCTTCCGTGATGATGGTGTAAGCTGTGTCTGATTATTCCTTGCAGTTCCATACCAGTCCAGTTAGGGAAAATAGTTTTCTATGTTGGGGCCCACAGGCTCTAACAGTCCTCCCAACTGTACACTGTAACTTGAGGTGACCCGAGGTGCCCGGTGACTAGCCCTTTGTGGAGAGTCCAGGCTTTTATGAGTTATTAGCCCATACATGTTGGCTTCTGACTCGAGAGTGAACAAGACGTTGAGCATCCCCACATTACCGTGAAATGACAGAGTAGGGTGGAAATGAGTCCCACTGTTGCGGTTCCAGGAGGTGGGTTGCCTGGTGGCAGAGAAAGAGTCATATAGTTCATGCTCGCTCAGTTTCTAACTCAGTGTAAGATGGGTGTGCTGGCAGTGGAGATGGGAAAGTTGACATGCTAAGGAAAGTCTTATAGAAAAAAACCCCTCACCAGGGCTCCAGTTCAGAGACAAAGGCTGGGCAGACACTGGAGGCAAAAAAATGTCCCCCTTGCATTGATGGGCACACTGTGAATTCTCCCCAGCAGTGGTTCTCAGGACTTGGTACCCAGACCAGCAACATCAGCATCAGTTGAGAATGTGTTAAAATAGAACTATATAGGTTGCATCCCAGTATACAATCTCAGAAGCTCTTGGGGTGGGTGTAGCCATGCAGTTAGGGAAGTGGCTGTGGCTTGGGTTCATGGGTGAAAACCATCCCTTTAAAGCAAGAGATGAATTTAATATTTCTCATTTCAGACTCAGAAGTTTGAAATATTTTGCCTTTCATTTTTAAACCACATGATGTTCTTTAGCAAAACTAAATTAAATTACAAAACATGATTAAATTGCCCACAAATTTTACCTATTAGGTTCCTTATACGTTTTTCTGTAGACTATTAACCTGTTCAAATAAGAACAAAAAACTGTGCCTAGTTTGCCTCACTTTTGATGAACTGCCCTGAAAATCCCCTCCTGGGTTCAGGTGGCAAGAGAAGAAGAGGATGAGGTGGAGGCACGTAGCGTAGGAATAGATCTGGAGGCTCTAAAGAGAAGGGTGGCCTTAAAGTCTCAGAGCCTCCATGTCTGCCCTCGGGTTTGGAAGAGGTGGTGTCCCAAGTGCAGAGGCCTGAGCAGTTATAATCTGCCCATGAGCATGTTACCCTCTTTATCACTCTCATTAGATGGGGTAAGATTTATGTCAGCTCAGAAACCATCCCAGTGATCAAAATATGTGAAGGGCTGTCATGGGGAAGAGGGATTAATCTCTCAGTGATTCCAGGAGAAGTGGGAGGCTCTTCAGGGGAAGGCAGGCAGAGGAGAGAAGCCGGGTAGGAAAGATTTTTAACTCCGTGTCAGAAAAAGTCCTTGCAATCAGATCGAATAGACAACAGGAAGGCTGCCTAGCGAAGTGGAGAGCCCGCAGCCGGGGACCTGCTGGTTTTTCATGGTAAGTTGCAGAAAGGCAGCTTGTAGGAAATGACGGCCTTCAAATGTGCCCAAATAGCAAAGGGGCACAGATAGCGACTGTCTTCTTGGATAGTCAGTGTTCCCTTTCCAATTCACTCTTGCTTCTCTGACATTGATACTGAATGACAGGCACCAACGATCATTTTATTCTTAAAAAAAAATAAGTTCCTCTACTCACCCTCGTTCCTGCTGGTGGTAGTAAGCAGCACAATTGATTATTTAGAGTGTGGGTTCTAGATCCAGATTGCCCAAGTTCAGGTGCTTTGTCCCTTTATGTGGCTTTGGGTTAATTGGCTTGGTAGCTATGCATTACATTTTCCTTATTTTTAACATGCATTTATACGTATTTACCTGTAAGTAAATGCACATACATGCACACGTGAGTGGATTAAACGCAGGTTGTCAGGCCTGGCTTCAAGAACTCTCACCTGCCGAATAGTCTCAGTGGTCTCATTGCATTTCTGTAACTTTTGCGACCCATAAAACAGACTTTCTATGAGGGAATTAATAGGTTAATAAAGGAAGGATGTCTGCAGCGATGCCTGAGCGTCACCATCAATGGCGGCCCTCGTTCTTGCGGCTGCTGCTAATTATTTCTACTGCCATTCATTATTTGCACTGTACACCTGCCACATCAATATTTGAGCTGTGACATCGGCTTCGGTGTCCCTCAATGCTTCTTCCTGCCCCCATACAACAGCCCTGAAGTCGTTAGAGCATAGCCTAGAGCAGTTTCTGTCTGCAATAGACATTTTATTCCTTAAGATGGGGAATTTTCTGTGACACTCAAATACAGGGAATTCATGCTTAATTAATTCAAGAATAACGCTATCCTGCTTGGCAGGTAGAGACCTTGGCCATCCACCCATCTACCTGTACTGAACTCACAAGAGTGAGGTGATGCTATGAAGTGAGTGTGTGTGTGTGTGTATGTGCGTGTGTACGTGTGCACACGTGCAAGTGTGTGGGTGTGAGTGCATAGGTAAATTGTCTTGCAAAACAGGCAGTATCCACTCCACACTATGATCACTAGTTCCAGCTTTGTAGTTAGACGTCATTTATTTATTTAACGTTCTGCTCCTAAGCTTTCTAGGTATGGCCAGGGGCAGGTCCCTCGGTCACTTTCTGCGTCACTGGTTCCTCAGTGGCATCTTCACTGGCCTATTCCAGTGTTGAAGGAGACACACGTGCAGCTGGAATGCTACAGATGCTGCATTTCGTGTCCCCTTCTGTCTTTGCAAAGAGAAAGTGAAGGGTTTGGCGTAGCACTATCTTGAACTGGAGCTGAAAACTGATAGGGGCAGATGGTCTCCGTTTCCCATCACACAGCAGCCTGGGGAAGTGGAGCCCGTTTCTCAGTGTGAGCTCTGTTGTGGTCCAATGCTCTGACTTCAGGCACCTGTGTCAGGCAACACAGCTTGCTTCCAGCCCCAAATAAGTATACTGATTTGATGCCTAGTGCAGTCTCAGGCTCTGTCAGTACCTGTGAGCTAAATTTACAGATGGGGAAATAACTGAACAGTGCCCTGCCCTCTGTCGGGAGGCCAGGATATACTGCTCTGGTCTTCAGCATGTGCATGTGGTGCTTGCCCTAGCCCTTTGCCCCGTAGGTGTTAGCAATAGGATCAGCAGGGATGTGGATGGAAACATTTGAATTGTCAAGCGGTCCTCAGTTTCTACCTTGTGAAATGGAAATAGAATAACCAAATTCCTGTGGGGGTTAAGTGTGAAGCTCATAGGTGCCCATTAAAATTGGATTCATTTTCCATTCCTCTTATAATTTTGAAGTCATCGAGGGTTTTGCCCTCTGGATAGTCATCATCAGCTCACGAGCTCATTCCTTCATGCGCGTCCTTGTTCACTTACTAACTCATTCCTTTCACAAAGGCACCCTTCTTCAGACACTTTTTGTACAAGCACCCTTTCTACAGTGGTCCTTCTTGAGGACCTAGGGATCGAAAATAAATAATATCCAACTATTTACTTGAACACTTTACACCCTTTCCAGAAAGAAAGAAAATAGTTACCTATAACATATCTTGACAAGATGATGCATCTAATGGAAGTTGCATGCAGCTTACAGCTAGTGCATAATGGCATCATTTCTCAATTTATACAGTCTGTTTGCAACTCTCTGCTTAGCTCCCTCCCGCCCAAACATTGCCCTCAGCAAGGCATAGGCATTTCTGAATAGGCTGAAAATCCGTGAAATGTTTTCTGGGACTGAGGGTAAAATGTGGTGGGGTTAATAGTGAACTCACCATGTTTCTTGACTTCCGAAGGGCTGAACAATAGAACAGTGAGTGAAGGCAGAATATTTAGTGGCTTATGGACTTATACATACATCCGTCTACTCATTCTCCCATTTATTTGCCATCCATATATACACATGCACATACGTCTGTACATTGACCCTTTCATGTGCACATCTATCCATCATCCATCCATCCATCCATCCATCCATCATCCATCCACCCATCCATCCACCCAGCCAGCCATTCAGCCACCTATTTACCACCACCCATCCCTGCTGTCCTCATTATAGAAACTAGTAGTTAAGAGTGAGAATTCTGGAGCCTGACACCCGAGTTTCTTACTAGCTTCATGATTTAGAAGGTCCTAAACCATTTTGGGCCTTGATTCTTATTTTACAAAATCCCACAGTAAAAGCAATTGCTTTGGTTATGTTACTGTGTACAAAATTACACCAACTCTTGGTTGCCTGAAAGAACAACATTCATCACTGCACCATTTCTGTGGGCCTGAAAGTCACCCAGAGATTTCCTCTGATTCTAAGCCTTTTGCAAGGCTGACAATCGTGATGTTTACCTGTGCAACTGGGTAGTGCCCACGTCATCTTGATTGATTGATATGAGCCAGCTGAGCATAGAGAGTGAGCATCGGCCAGTCTGAAGACTCAGTCTTTTACAGTCTCAACTTTGTGACTTCTGTTCATTAATGGTGAGTCGGTCTGTCAGGCTCACATCAAATAAATGGATGACATTCATTTGCTGTGAGTGCCATAAAGGTTGAAATAGGAGCTGGGAATGGTGATACAGGGAATGGTGATACATTCCTGGGAATGGTGATACAGGCCTACAGTCCCAGGTAGTCAGGATTCAGAAACAGACACATTGGAAGCTCAAAGCCTGCCTGAGCAACTTAGTGAGACTCTCTTTCTTTTTTTTAAGGTAAGATTTTTTTTTTAAATACCATCTTTTCTCATTTTACATAGCTATCCCCATCCCACTCCCTCCCTTCCCTCCTCCTGCTCCACCCTTCCCCCTCCTACCCCTAGTCACTTCTCCAAAATGTTAGGGCTTCCCATGGGGAGTAAACAAAGTCTGCCACATCATTTCAAGGCAGGACCAAGGCCCTTCCCCCTAAATCTAGGCTGAGCAAGGTATCCCTCCAAAGATAATATGTTCAAGAACTAGGGATAAATCTTGGTCCCACTCCCAGTGGCCCCACAGACTGCGTAAGCCTCACAATTATCTCCCAAGCTAGTGGACCTAGTTTGATCCCATGCAGATTCCCCTGCTATCAGTCTAGAGTCAGTGAGCTCTCACTAGCTTAAGTCAGCTGTTTCTGTGGGTATCACCATCATGGTCCTGACCCCTTTGCTCATATTATCACTCCTCCCTCTCTTAGACTGGTCTCCTGAAGCTCGGCCCAGTGCCTCGCTGTGGATCTCTGTATCTGCTTCCATCAGTTGCTGGATGAAGGCTCTATGATGGCAATTAAAGTAGTCATCAATCTAATTACAGGGGAAGGCCAGTTTAGGCATCCTCTCCACTGTTGCTTAGGAGACTCTCTTTCAAAATAAAATACAAAAGAAAAGAAAGGGTCTGGTGATATAACTCAGGGTTTGACCACTTGCCTAGCATTACATGAAGCCCTGGGTTCAGTCAACAACAGTGCAAACAAAAGAGGTCTGTTGTCCTTGGGAAGCATTGAAAATCACCCTTCACAATGAGAATTAAATGAGTTGTACACATAATGCATGGAAGTGTCATGGCCATACTGTACAGTTAACTACTATTAGCTTTTATTGTGACTAATACTACTATTGGTGTATGTCTTCATTAACTGTTCACTGTATTTTCTACCAGATCAAGTATACCATTCTTATTGCTACTATTGCTATTCAAAGGTCAGCTGGGAGCAAAGCAACTATACGTGAGTCCTTCTTCAGGGAATTCCTGGTGGAGCAGGGAATATTCCTGTGAAATGTATAAAACCACAGAATAGAAGATGAGTGTTATATTGTCACAAGAAGGCAGAAAGCCAAGGATGAGAGGATCTGGATATAAACAGACATTGGGCATTGTGCAGTTTAGTGGAAGGTATGCCAATTCTGGCAGGCATGTGGAGTCCATCCCTGACAAGATAGAAATCATGGAAGATAAGGATTACCAGATACAGATGCATGTTCCGGAGGAGAGGGGGCAACCTGAGAGACTCTGAAGCCACATACTCTAGTTCAGAAAAATAAAGTATGTTTCCTTATTGATACAATGCATCATCATCATCAACAAATAACAACACTAGCAAAAACAACAAAACAGTGCAAGAAACTTTATTCCTCCTTCAAGATCCTTCCCCAGAAACTGCACGAAGAGTGAGCTCTCTTCTTCCCCATCCCCAGAGGTGCTTGATCTTGGGGAATAGTAGTAAAAACTCAGAGGTAACATTTTAGAACCTTGCACCGGGCTCTACGATCTTGAATGTGACATTTATTCCTTAGCACCCCCAACTTCCTTCTCTGAAAATTGGGCATGGTCTTAATGTCTTTATGTAGTTTGACAGTGACATGCACACACACACACACATACTTATTATCACTTTATGAATACATCATATGTGTGCATGTGCACATGCATATGTGGCTACCCTTCTCCAGTGGGCATGTCTTGTGGTCATAGTTAAATACATGGAGTATCTCTATAACTTTCTACCTAGTTTATTGAGACAGGGTTTCTCACTGACTCTGAAGCTCACAGATTAATCTAGACTTCTGAGCCTAAGCTAACCTTTGGGATCTTCTTGTATCCCAGTAGGGAGGTCACAGGTGTTTCTAGATTTTATGCGCGTGCTTGGTATCTGAACTCAGGTCCTCATGCCTGTATAGCAAGCATTTTACCCTCAGCCATTCCTCCACCCCTCGATTAGATTCTCAATAGCTTAACAGCTCTATGAACTTTGATTTTTCGGCCTTTCCTGGCGAGGTGACTGAGAGTTAAAAATATGTCTTACAGGTAATTTGAAGAGCCCAACTTCAAGCTATATTGACTCACAGCCCATGTGACTCGTACATTGTCAGAATGCTCAGTGGTTAAATGATGTAACATATGTTTTTTCCCTTTTATGTAAGTAACCCATCATAGGAAAAGACACCTGGCTGTGCCTGCCTGAGAACTGTACACACAAGATGGCATGATCCCAACCACAGGGGTCAAGTATCAATTGCCCAGAGCTTTGCAAAACCACACACAGAGATAAGCCTCCAATGCAACCCTGCTATGCAACTGAACTACTAAAATTATACAGTTTTTATGTTTCTCCGTCATACCATTATCTCTTTTGAAGAACTTACTTTTAGATCACTCTCACTGATAGTTATTTGAATAGTTTTAAATCAGTCAATGTACCGCTAGTTGTTGATAGTTTATCCACTGCAGTATTTTTCTGCAAGACTTCAGAGGGCTGGTCCCAGGTCCCAGGGTCATTGCCTGGATAGCGTCTGTGCTTCTCCTCTGCTGTCACTGTGAATAGCAGCACTGGATGTAAGAGCTCTAGGCTGTTTCGCCTTTTCCCACACTGCATCCTAGGATGGCCTCTGCTGTAACACTCCAATCAAGAACAGAATGAGGCTCGGGAACTAAATGATGCATTTCTGAATCCTTTATTCTGAATTTGAGCTTGGAAAATGTGGTTTAGTTAAAAAAAAAAAAAAGCAGCAAAGGAAGTTGCAAAATCTGGATGGTTCACACCCTTTGGGAATGCTTGAGTGAGGTCAAGGCTCATGTTCCACAAAGACAGCATGTGCCAGCCAGAGGTCCAAATTACAGTGGCTATCTGTGACAAGTGGCATATCATATAAGCAATATTAATTTTCTCTGCATATATTTCCCAAATTTTCTTTTATGAAGGTGATATTTTATACCTTTCAAAGAATCTAAACGAGAAAATATGTTGTCTTAAAATATATTAAACTTCAGCCCCTTGCTAGCTCGCATAGGAAATTAGTGACATCTTCCATTTGCAGAATCACACGCATGTGCCAGAAGGTGTTTGCTTGATGTATCCTAGCTGGAGTCTTCCTTTCCTTATTTCTTCCCAAATTCCCACCAATGCGCATTTCCCCACGCACTAATTAGCTCATCTGTTATCCCAGGTTTCCCGCCCGGTCCCGTAGACTTGTCCTTCACTGTTTCCTCACTGTTTCCATACAATTCATTCAACAAATCTTGTCATTTTTACTTTTGAAAAATATCCAGATAGACTGTTCTTTCCACTATGTCCCAGTCATCACTATGTCATCTTGTCTCGAATATTCTGGAGACTCTTTTTTGAAACTCTGGCCTCTCTTGTAATTTTTCTTCACCTGCAGAAAGAGAGATCCTTTTGAAATGCTAAGTCCGAACATGTCCCTTCTGTCAAGCCTCTTCAAAGGCTTCCTGTCTCACAGAGAATAAAACAGACACATTAAATGTTCTTCAAAAACATGAATTCTGCAAGTGATTATGGTCTAAATTGTGTGATGTGCTGGAATCTGTTTGACTTTTTCCTGTGGTTGGGTTTTTCCTGCTCCTCTAAAGGCTGGTCCTCACTCACTTCTTGGATGGTTGTCTCAGATGGCTTTGTAGATGCAGAGATGGCATGACCCTGGAGGAGAGAAGATGACTTGTTTTTTCAGTTACAGTTTGATCCAGTTCATAGCTCTTCAAAATATATCTAAGTGAATGTGTAAAACTAAACCTTCAGCACTGGTGAATTTTATAAATATGGCTTGGGTGAACTAGATCAAAAGCATTATATCTATGTTTTAAGATGGTGTTGATTCTATAGGTGGCACACTTGTCTAATGGTCAAACCCTTCCTGGTCTCTTGTCTACTGTTGGAGGTTGGTCTCTTGTCTACTGTTGGAGGTGTGGCTTACATATAGCATTTGTATGCCCTCATAACTCAGTGAGATTTTTGGTGCTTTTTACTGACACATGGTGGGACCAGAGCAGGTTTGGTTTTGAGGGTCATAGAGTTCTCTTTGGCCCAGTAGTGTCAAAGCAGTCACAGACAGTCCATGAATGAGCATGCTGTCTTCTTTATACCTCCTTCTGCAGAATAGGAATTTCGTATATTTTCTACTCATCATAAACCACCTATTTTTTTGTATTTCCCCCTCTACTACTTAATAATGCAAAGCCATTCTAAATTCACCAGCCTGATTGGCAGATGATGTACATTTCCAGAACTTCTCCTGAATCTTGGGAAGGTTGGATGAAAACATAGTAGATTCCCTGTGTTTGTGAGTTCTACACCCCACCAAGTTCAACTAAAACCCTGTATTTCTAACCTTGCAGGTGCGGACCATTAGAAATTACTATTATGCCCAACACGATACAGTACTACTCTTTGTAAAACATTAGGGGTATGTGCAATCTAAAGATGATTTAATAAATGTAAGGGATATGTGTGTCATATGCAGATGCTATGTTGCTTACATAAGGGAATGAGCCGATACAGAAGTGGGTTCTAGGAGTGGATCCCTACAGATACATGGGAAGGGCAACTCTATTTGCCCACAACAAACTAACTTCTAAGCACAGAACAATATTGCTTTTATACTCATGTAATATAGCACCACTGCTGTAACTATTAGAATGAGCACTGGTTCTCATTTTGGATACTTTGTGAAGCATAACTGCAATCAGCCAGTTTGTGTGGGCATTCTTGATACACATGGATGTTGCTGGGTTTTACTTCGTTTTCTTCCTCAGTACAGGCTTGGTTAAACTATCTTGCTTCTCACTCTTTCCTGCTTCCCTCCTGCATCCTAGATTCCACATACACTGAAGCCCTTTCAAGTTCTTGTGTCCACCATGATCTCCTTAAATTCTCACTTCTGCCTCCATCTTAATTCATCTAAATCATGACTAATACTCTCTGGACTGTCAAACATAAGGAGTCCTTACATGGCCATCATTAAGTGATTGAACCCAGGGTTTCTTTTTAAGTAGTTTCTCCCATAGTGGCACATCCAAGTGTTCTGAAGCTGCCCTTGAATGACTTTCAAAGCCCCACTCTCAAGCAGGACACTATCAACACCACAGAAATCTGCTGTTCTTTGGAATTCAAATTCCTTGTCCCATGACACTTGTTCTATAAAAGGAAAGTGGAAGAACATTGTTTATTCTTTAATTAAAGCCATAGTAACGACTTCTGTTGACAGCCTGATTTACGCTCTGCTGTGGAAGAGAAGTGGGGCTTTGGGTGCTTCTGTGTGGGTGTCCTGCTGTGACCAGTATTGTCAAAAACAGGTTGCTATTCCCAGCCTGGTGCCTACTCAGTGGAGCTCTCTTCTTAAAGGTCAGTAGGTTGTCATGGTACAAAAAGATTTTGGAAAGAGGCAGACTCGAATTCACATTTATTGGATAAATTTTGAACCTCTGTTCCATCTGCAAAATGGTGAGACAAATGTTTATTATGCCAGAAGGTGAAGGTGGTGTACGAAAATGTGTCTCCAACATGGTAGGATCTCAAACCGGGTAGTTATTAACCCAGTAGTATTTCAGACAAGGCTGCCTTTGAATTCCAGACAGGGCACCATATGCCTTGCAATAACAGAAGCCAATGACATGTGCTTCTACCAATCTCAGAGATCCCAATTATTAGAAGAAAGAACACCGGCATCTTCTAAAGCAAAGGTCAGTGACTTTTTGCTTTTTTTTTTTCTGAAAAACACTCAAAAGAAAACATTTTCACCCTGGCAGGCCATATAGTCACTGTTGTAACTATTTGTTATTATTGTGTAGAGGGAAAAACTCACAGCTTTACCAAGTGCACAAGGTTGTGTGACAACAAAATTATTACAAAACCAGACGGCAGGTAGAATTGGTCTGGTACTGTAACTCACCACCTCTGATCTAGACTGTGTAGAATGTGACACAGTGATGGAATTTCAGAAAGCAATGTGCCAGGACAATGTTCAGGTCACCTGTCCCTTTTTGGTCAAAGAGACTGTTTGGAGGGCTTCAAACCATAAATCAACATGTGAAAATGAGCCTGAGTTTATTTTCCCCTTTTAGAAGTGCTGCGACACGTTTCATATCATACTGGAAAAGCCGTTCAGCACCAGCATTGTTTTGCCTGTCTTGTTAGGATCAGAGAAAGAAACTGCAGAGAAAAGGCAGAGACCCCACATCCAGTCTTGGACAAGAAGTGGAGGAAGCCTCAGCGGAGGGGAGTAGCCCATAGACATGTCTAGTCATGGGGCAGTGGTGGATGTGTTTTTACCTGGTGCCCATGTGAGGCCCTTAAGCTCTCTTCTAGTTTTCCTTTGCATGGTTTTTCCTGGAACTCTTAAGATCCAAAGTGTCCTTGGCACTTTCTCTTCTTTTTAAAAACGGGCTGGGATAGTTCTTTGCCTGTATGACTGGGTCCTAGGAACCTGTGTGGGGCGACAAGGGAATTGAAAAAGGACAGGCAGAGACATAGGTACAAAGAAGCTGGGGCAGGGTGAATCACGTGCTCTGATGGGGACACACCAGCATCCTGTAGGATGAGGGGGGCGGGTTTATTGCATACAGCTGGTTCAGGAAACAGGTTAGTTGATTTTGGTAGGCCATCTCTGTAGGGGAGAAGTCTCAGGTTTTAGTCACCCAGGAGGAGGAAGCTGTGGTTGATAGTTTCTGCATATGTTTTAGTGAAAGAGCAATTGTGTATATCATCAGTATTTAGACCAGAGGAAGGCTTTGCCATTCCCCTGTGTCTGAGGCACTGGGACCCTATTGTGTGTATTCTTATGTTAATAATACACATTCACTCAGGATTTCATCTACTCCCCACAGTACCTCAATGACAGGCGATGCTACCCAGTCATGCACATGAGAAACCTCAGGATTATGCTTTGTCTGTGGCTGCCTATGATCTCAGTTCTTCATGCAACTAGAATGATTTTTTTTTATACTTTTTAAACAATATTATTTTACATACCAATCCCAGATCCCTTTTTCCTCCTGTCTGCCTGCTTCCCCTAACTTCTCCCCACCCTAAGCCTCATCAGTGCCTCAGAGAGGGTGAGGTCTTCCGTGGAGAATCAACAAAGTCTGTCACATCACTTGAGGCAGGACCACGGCCCTCGCCCCTGTATCTAGGCTGAGCAAGGTATCCCTCCATAGGGAATGGGCTTCAAAGAGCCAGTTCATGTGCTAGAGATAAATACTGGCTCCACTGCTAGTGGCCCCACAAGCTTCTCAACTTACTATGAATGCCATTTCCTCTTATGAATGTCTCATACTTTCTGTCTCCCAAAGGTTATATACACTTCCTGGTCTCTTGGTATTGGTACTTTTGACCATCATACTTACGTGGAGATGACCACTACTGCCTTCTCCACTGCCCTGCATGGACTAGCTCTTGAGGTTCCTGGGAACAGAAGATCAATTAGATGGAGAGAATTGGCCATGAGGCTTCAGGGAGTCTTCTTGCACTTTGCTACCCATTGTATGTTCCCTCATTTGTAGATATCTCACTGTTTTAAAAGCGTGCAGTACTGGTTTCAGTCATGTGTGGTAAGAACATGTGTATGAAGAGAAAGAACATTTTGCAGTCACATAAACAGGAAACATGTTAAAATGCCATGTACAGCCATACACGTTTGGGCGCAAGGCTTCAGGGTTGAGGCAAAGGCAAAAGAGCCATTCAGGGCTATGCATGGTGAGCTAAGCTTGTTGGTCAGAGCTCGGGTGGAAGAGTTGCTGAAGGTTGTCTGTCACCTGCTCTGAGATGATTAGGAAAAGGAAATGATAGAATGGTGGCGTGGCCCACAGGAGCTACCTCACAGAGGCAGTCAGGGCAAGGGCTTGGTATGAGTTGTATTCTAGCTCCATTCTATCGCAGTGATAAAATACTCTTACCGAAAGCAACTTGCGGAAGACAGGGGCTTTGTTTTAGCTGACACTCTGTTCTCCTTAGACTGCAGTTTCTGTGTTCTGACTCCGAGCAGATATTCCCCAGAGGGTTTCACCTCCATGATGCTGTGCTCTTATTAATCACACCTGATTTTTTCCCCGCCTCAGCTAAGCAGCATCTATTGTTCTTGTAAAGCACAGAGGGGATCTCTCCACCTGTATTGCTCTCTTAATCACAGATGGTTCTTCGTCACCTGCTGACTAGAAACTACAGATTATTAATTCGAATATATGAGAAGAATGCTCCAATAGCTCTTGCCTCCCTTTGTAGCTTCACAAGCCGGGCTTCTATTGCCTGCATTTCTTACAACATTCTTATCTTCCAAGTTCTCACAGAACAGCACATTCTGCTCTCAGAACTCAGAAGCATGTCCAGCTTAAGGTTGCGAATAATTACATAACCCTCCCCCAAAACCTACATCTAAAATTATACGACAGCTACACCTCACTCTTGGTACCAACTTCTGTACTAGTTTGATTTCTGCTGCCGCTGTAAAACAATCAGACTAAAATCAGGTCGAGGAATAGCTGACCATCAGAAATAGACTATCATCGATCAAAATCAGACTGGAGCTCATGAAAGAACCCTCAAGGACCCCTGCTTACAGGTTTGCTACTTGGTTCTCTCTTCCAACTGTCTTACACAGCCCTAGAAGCACCTGCCCAGGGATGGCGCCATCCTCAGTGTGCTGTGCCTTTCCATGTAAGTCTCCAATCAAAACAGCTCCTCCCAGACATAACCACAGCACAATCCTACTGAGGCAATTCTTCAGTTCGGGTTCCCTTGGTTCACTAAGAGTAGTGTCGACAGCTGAAGGACAAGTTTTTTTTATGAGAGTCAGATTCTATAGAAAGTTGTTTGTTATGTCTAGGAATTTGCTAAACCTAGGAAGGAGATCAGTTCCAACTAGACTGAACGTTGTCAAAGCATCAAAATCAAAGGCGTACCGCATTAGCCTACCCTTAATTACTCTGAGTTTTATCTCTGTCTCAGACATGATTTAATCACACATAGCATGCTACGCCTTTTCATCATACAGCTAATATCACAATGGAGTTATAATGATAGATGTTTGTTTCCTACATTGGACTATAATTTTAATATACACAGACATGAGGTACATTTTCTCCATTGTCTGCCTAGCCTAGTGCATGGTAGGTACTTAATGAAGACATTAAATGAACTAACACATCTTGGACACTCAATCCCTTATTGACAAAATGGGGTAATAAAAAGGAATAGCTTTTTCCACAGGTCATATATACAACATGCTTAGCATGAGTGAAGCCCCTAGTTGGTACCCAGCAATGGCCTCTGATGTCATGACACCTTAGTAACAGCTGCAATCTGTCCCATGAGGGATTTGAGAGCTTGTGGATGAGCATGAAAGTGTAAATATGCGCACATATGTTTTGGGTTTTGTTCATGTGCCCTGTGATGCTTGTTTGTGCCTTCCTGTCCATCTTTGGAAACTCTACAGTAGAATAAAGATTATCAGCTTGCTTGTGAGTAAACGGGAAGCTGCTGGGGATACCGGGATCCAACGAAGTCTCTTGGGATATAGCTGAGGATTTGGGGCATTCTAGGACACACTGGGAGCTGATGGAGGTTGATGAGGATGCTGAGATACAACTGAGGCTGCAGGGATTCTGGGATACACCTAAGGCTGTTAGAGTGGATGGGATATACGTGAGGATTCCAGGGTTATCTAGGATGTACCTGGGGTAGCTGGAGAAAAATGGATGGCTTCATCTTCCTTGTTGTTCACCCTTTTAGTTTGGATTTGAATTTCTTGATATTTAAATCTTCACTCTGACAAAGAGTCATCCTTGTGTCTCCCCAAAGTCTCAGGAATGAAGCCAGACCATGTTTGTTCAAAGACTTTGAGTTGAAACACCATCTGGCAAGCCATGTTGGGTCATCTTGACTCTCTTGCCTCAGACTGTCTGGTGTTCCAAGCAGGTGCCCAGTTTACTTCTTAGAGACAAGAAGCCTCCCCATTCACAACTCTCTTAGTCAGATGACCCTGACTGGTGCTTTACTACTTGCAACATTCTAGCCCATTTTAAATTTGTCAATATTCTGGTATAAAACAGAACCGTATGCATTCAACAAATTTTTATGGGGTTCAAACAGGGTGGGTAGCATGGCTACTAGGTACATGGGGATACAAGAGGGAAGAAAATAGATCCAGCCACTTCTTTCAAGCTTGTAATCAGTGGGGACTGAGTAATGCCATGAGAAGAAGTAAATAGATAATTTTATGAGATGAGAGGCTCAAGAATATGGTCAAGGATGAGGCATCTGCTTATGTCCTCCACAGTCTGAGCCAGACCCTCTTCTTCAGGCTCTTCCCACCCTTCTCTCTGGCCCCTTGGGCTTCACTTGCACCGAGTCACTCTAGTTTCAGGGTGAGGCAACACTGCTTCTTGTTCTGCATAAACTGAGACTTAACCTCAGCTACAGAGGGATGTTACTAGTGCCTGCACCCTGAGATTCCTGTGACTGACAAGATGGAGTATGCCCAAGTCTCAGGATAGCTAGCCCTATGGGAACGTGCACTTATGCATGTTTCCGTACTGCATATGGTGCTTGAAATCCCATTTCCTGTTTGGTTTTATGCTTCTCTCAGCAGCATCCCCATCTCCCTCGGGCCATCACGTCTTCCTTGTAAGAGCCCTCCAAACAACCTTTTACTATTTTCCTGGCCAGAGTCACCTCTGCATGTTGTTCATGATAGATGCGCAATTCCCTGGGAGACAGAAACTCTGTCTTACTCGGCTCTGATTTCCCAAAAGAGCCAAGTACACAGGTATTTGTGTGTCTGTCAAAATCTCCAGGATGAATGAATGAAAGTGTAAGATACGTGCTGTGAACCCTGTATGATTCTGCTGCCCGAGTCAGTTTCTGAAAACCCTGAGGGCCAGACTCACAAAGATGAGGCCTGGAGGTTTATTAAAGGATGGTGGCCTGGGGCTGTAGGGGATGGATGGCTTCTTTGAATTTTAGTCTTCTAGTGACTCTGGATCCCAGGAGGAACACACAGCATGTTTCACAGACAGCAGGCACAACAGCTCAGCATCCTTGCAAGGGAGCGAGCTGGACTGGGTGAACTCTACTAACCCCAGACTCTGACTGTGTTGTTTGATAGGGAATTCAGAATCCCAAAGTCAGTGAGAGCTACGGGAGAACATCATCGTGTGGCAGCGGAATGTGAGCACTGAATGTCAGATCCGAAGGGAGATGTTTGTGTTCTCCACCTACCAGTTCCCGCTCCCACAACACTGGCCAAGTTACTGGAGTGTGTCTTGCATCCATTTCCTTGTTTGTAAAATCTTCTGCTTATTTTGAAGAGTTTCTGTGGAAACTACGTGTCACCAAACATACAAAAATACCATAGTGTGGAATTAAAACTGACTCCATATGGATGAATTGAGACACTATGAAGAGAGAGTCTCAAAGATGCTTGGGGTGCTGTGGTTCTAAAAGATGCAGAGAGTAGGACCTGTACTGACACCGCTGGGTTGGAAGCCTACACGGTCACCTGTAGTTCTTTCTGCCTAGGTGTTTCAGAGAAGAGGTATCCTGTGAAAATTATTCCAGGATGGTGAAGAAGTGTGCCCCAGATGACCAACTGGGTAACAGTCGAGCCTGGTGTTTGGGTTGGAATCAAGTTCTCTCTTATTTTCCCTCCTAAGCTACCATAGTACAAAGCAATTCTTGCCTGCAGCCTGTCACATTTTGTGGCTGTTCTTTGTCTCCACATATTTCCTTGACATTAATTTCTTCCACGGCCACTTCTTTGTTTTCATTTCTTTTTTCTTTTTTCTTTTTCTTTTTTTTTACATTGATTTCACACATCATCTTGGTCTTACTCTCTGCTTCAGAACAGACTGAAAAAACCCAAAATCCTGAGCTTAACCTCTTTCTGTATCTCTGGCTTGACTCTCCCTCTGCTGAGAGTTATTTTGGTGGGAATAAGATGAAAAGGTCCTGTAGGTGAGGGGTCAGTCTTGAACAGCGTCTTTAGTGCTGGCCAAACATCAGCAAGCCCCAGTAGTACCTGCAGGACTTGCTGGGCCTTCCTACATAGCTTCCGCTGTCATAGGTTGGGTAGAAGCAAAGGACTTGTATTCCTAAGATATTTCTTTACTAAAGACAGAATTTTCTAGTACAGTATCCCATTTTATGTATTTATTTAAAACCTTAAGACATTATCTCTGCATAGTTTGAGTTTACAATATAATAATTTAATATGTTACTATATATATATTGGTCAATCAATGTCTTTCAAATTTCCATCTTCCTATGTAAGCATCAGTTCTATGTGTTGGATCCTTTTGCTTATTTTGAACGACATAAAAATTGTGGTGGCCTCTATTCACTATAGAGTCATACTTCAGCATTGCACCTAGCTTGATCTGTTGCCTCATACCAAGGTAACAAAACCTCATTTTAAGAGGCAAATGCGATGGGAATGAGGCTTTAGTTTTCCATTAATAAGAAAGAAATTCTAGAATTCTAGCTACAAAGCTTCCCTTTGCTATTAGAGATGCTTTGCATTCTAGAGAATGCACATTGAGGATATCACATTAATTATTCCTGGGGGATGTGAACTAACATCTACTTATCCCAGATGGGGAACCAGTACCAGATCAATGTAAGGATGCCATCCAAGTTGAATCAGTGAATTTGCTGAGCTCATGTATAAAGCTTGGGCAAGGGGCTACTTGAAGAAAGAGAGTGACTCCATGCCAGCTGCTACTCTGCAGTGTCCCCTCATCATGGATTAGGGCCTTGTAGACCTGGCATCATAGAGTCCAATTTTCCGGTAAACTTTTATTTCCTATAGATCATATATTTCCCAATGTTCATGGTGACTCCTTTTTAGTACCCAGCCTGTTTGGAATATCATGGAAAAGGGATCTGGGGACTGGAGAGACCTCCCTGGGAAGACTTGGGGAAGTATCTTCTGGAAGTCTTGCCTTGTTTCTTGAGCCCAATGCAACATTTTTGAGTTGTATTCCTTGAACTGGGTGTCTGGTGATAAGACTTTCTCTTCAGGATGTGGAGTAAGGAGAACGCCACAGCTGGTGGGCATGCAAACTTGTGCAGCTACTTTCGAGACTAGTATGGCGGTTTCTCATAAAATTGGGAATCAATCTACCCCAAGACCCATCAATACCACTCTTGGACATATACCCAAAGGATGCTCAATCATACCAAAAGGACACTTGCTCAACTATGTTTATAGCAGCATTATCTGTAATAGTCAGAACCTGAAAACAACCTAGATGCCCCTCAACCAAAGAATGGATAAAAATGTGGTACATTTACACAGTGGAGTATTACTCAGTGGTACAAAGCAATGACATCATGAAATTTGCAGGCCAATGGATGGAACTAGGAAAAAAAACATCCTGAGTGAGGTAACCTAGACCCAGAAAGACAAACATGGTGTGCACTCCCTCATAAGTAGATATTAAATGTGAAGCAAAGGATAGCCAGGCTACAATCTACAGCCCTAGAGAAACTAGGTATCAAGGAGGACCTTAAGAGGTACACATGGGAAAATGTATAAGATCTCCTAGGTAAATGGGGAGTGAGCGACGTGGTGTGGGGCAGGGTAGAGGGGTGGGGATAGGGAATGGGAATATGAGGGATCAGGATAGTCAAGTTGGAAGAGAGATGGAGATAGAGTAACAAAAGAGATATCTTAATAGAGGAGCCATTAGGAAGAAGTTTGGTTGGTGCCAGGAAAACTCCCAGGAATCCACAAAGATGACCCTAGCTAAGACTCCTAGCAATAATGGAGAGGGTGCCTGAACAGGCCTTCTCCTGTAAATCAGATTGGTGTCTTAGATCTTTCATCCAGTAATTGATGAAATCAGATTCAGAAATCCACAGCCAAGCACTGGGCTGAGCTCTAGGGGTCCAGTTGAAGAGAGGGAGGAGGGATTATATGAGCAAGGGTCATCAAGATCATAATGGGAAAACACACAGAAACAGCTTACCCGAGATCATGGGAGCTCACAGACTATGGACCAATAGCTAGGCAGCTAACATGGGAACACCATAGGCCCTCTGCATGAGGGATGATAGTTGTGTAGCATTGTCTGTTTGTGAGACCTCTAGCAGTGGGACCAGGAATTGTCCCTGGTGTATGAGCTGGCATTTTGGAACCTATTCCCTGTGGTGGAATGCAGGGGGCAGAGGCATGGTCCTGCCTCAACTTGATATGCTCTGCTTTGTTGACTCCTGTGGTAGGCCTTACTCTTTCTGAGGAGTAGATGGGCAGGTAGAAAGGAGTGGGGGAGAAGGAATGGGAGGAGCGGAAAGAAGGGAAACTGGTTGGTATGCAAAATAAATTTAAAAATTAATACAAAGAAAAAGACTCTCTCTCCATTCCCATAACCTCATATGGGAAGGGATAAACCCTGCCATTGTGCAAAATTAGTACTCATTGCATAGTGCAGCACTTGGCAGACAATGAACCTTCATCACTAATTGATGGGGATGAGTGAAGTGAATTATCCACAACTCAGTGCTGCTGCGTAAATCATCTGTGAGAGAGAACTGAGAAATACTAACTGATGCTAGGTCGAGGATGAGGGATCCTGGGAAAGATGTCCTCATCTAAAGAGCTCTCTTATGGCTTGCATGTGTGTGTGTGTGTGTGTGTGTGTGTGTGTGTGTGTGTGTGTGTGCAGTTACAAAAAATGGTAGCTAACCCAAGAATCCATCATCAAGGTCATGACTGAAGCTTCTCCAGGAGCTTGAACTTCAGTTCCTTCATCTAAACTGGGGTGGAGTAATTTGTACCATACAGATTTAGTTTACTGGATTTTGAAGCTGATTCCAGCTATCATTGACAGAGGAAAGAAAGGAAATGGAAAGAAGCAAGTTTCCAGTCTTGAATAAATTCTCACTGTGGGATGTTAATTAATTAACTGGGGACCTCTGAAAACCAAAGTAGAATCTAAGGCAGCCCCACCCCCAATACCAACACTGCCCATCACTGGTTCTTCCTGTTGCATCTTAGAGATGTGATCAGATGCTGACAACGTCTGGCATGCAGGGCTGCCTTGACCCCTTAGAGAAAGAGGCCTCTGTTTATACATCTCTCTTTCCTCCCTCATTAGTCTGAGAGCTTCTTGGGGCAATTTCTTTAATCTCGTGTCTTTAGTAGGAATCCCATAGCCAGCCCTTAGCATGTGTTCTTTGAATGACTTATGATGATCAGAAACATGCATTAAATTTTCAGTGATGCCCAACACTTAGAAGGTGCTTCGTGATGATTTCACAAAGAAATTACCACACAGTATGGGGCCAGGGGAAGAAACATCCATTCAAGGGTTGAACTTTGAGAAGGATTCCGAACAGAAGGATGGCTGCCCTTCAGAATGCTTTTAGTGTAAGTGGTTCTCAACCTTCCTAATGCTGCGACCCTTTAATGCGGTTCTTCAGGTTGTGGTGACCCCCAACCATCAAAGTATTTTCATTGCTATTTCCTAACTGTGATTTTGCTACTGTTATGAATCATAATGTAAATATCTGATATTCAGAATATCTGATATGTGACCCCTGTGAAAGGGTCACTTGACCTCCCAAAGGGGTCTTAACCCCTATGTTGAGAACTCCTACCATTTATTTTCCAGGTTCCTTTTAGATGCATCCATAAAGTGATTTGTAGTCTACATCTAATTTCCCCTAGAGAAACATTTCATTGAATACTTGCAAGAGCACTTGAGGTTGGGGGCAATGAAATTGCTTCCTCTGGTGTGTGGTGCCAACCAGCCCAGCAGGCATCCAGTCACACATGTTTCCAAATACAGTGACGTGTCAGTCTGGGTAAATTAATTGTTCCTCATTCTCCCAACTAGAGATGTGGGTCCATTTGCTAGCGTGAACACAGACAGAGCTTGGCATAAAGATCAAGGGAAGAGAGTCTGGCATTCTCTAGACATGAGCCCCACCACCTCATTCCACCATTCTCAATCATAGATCTGATTTTTTTGGTAGTTTATATGGGGGATATGAGACTTTCAATGAAAACATTTCTGTAAGGAAACTGGTTTGTGGCTGTAGGATTGATTTCCCAATCCAATTACATGTCAACTTTGTACAAAGATGCTTTGAACTTCAATACCCACGATGCCCAACAGGTTATTCTACCACACTTGTCCCTTACTTTGTAATAGGTGTTGAGTAGTTTAGAAAAGGAATTTGATTCTGTCCTTATGGAATGTATAAGGTCTTTGGGAGAACCGTCTCTGTTGTTCAATGGAAGATGACTAAAGATATCATTCTGTATCTCCAAAGTGAAAAAAATGGTTATGTGTACTAAAAGCCTTTAGTCTGCAAATGATAAAAACCACTAATGGTTTCTAGGGAAAACAGATATAATAGATCATTTAAAACATAATTTTATTAATGGCATTTGTTATTTGATAATTTCATACACGTGTACAATGTATTCTGATCTCCCTCTCCCATCTCCCCAGTATCCCATCCATCTTTCTCCTCCCGACTCTCTCTCCCATGTCCGTAACTACTTGGCTTGTTTTGTGACTTAATGTGTCTAACCAGGCTCATCGGAGTGACCATGGGTTTAGAGCCTGGTGGGCACCACAGTGACTGTACTAATGATTAGTTGCCAGTAGTTCAGTGTTTAGGCTAGATAAGTGTTCACACAGTGCCACTGGGCATCTGTCCTCTATTTTACTCTTGAGAAAGGATGGGCAGAGTCCTCTCAGAGGAACTTGCTTTCTCAACAAATTTCTAGCAAATATCCTACACTACACTTGTAGGCACCGTGGGTGATATTTCATTCCGAAAGCCCAGACTGGCATCTGGGTTCAGCAAATCCACATAGACTAGTGTCTGGTTGTGGAAGAAAACTGGTGTTTGCTTGCAGAAATAGCCTCATATAGGGGCCATGTGTTACAGCAAGCAGCTGTGAAGACCTGGAAGGGGAGAGGGAGAATGTCTGGCCTCGCAGGAGGATATGGATAGTATCTCCTTATTAATCACCTACTGTGTGCCTCACATTGATCTGAAAGTGGTAGTAGAGGCTCGTTGTTCAAGCTCTGGTGTCAGACTGCTTTCGTTCAATCAGCTCTGTGACCCTGGGCGAAAAGACCTTGACTTTCTGGGGCTCAGTCTCCCATTCTGTAAAACGTAAACAACACTGACTTGCTGTCAGAACTAAAGCCACTAAAGTAATGCCTGGAAAACACTCAGCCCTGTGCCCTGGGCGAGGTTTAGGCATTATGTTCAATCATCTGTGTGGCAGAAGGTCAGTAGAGTCCTCCTGTTCAGAGTAAGTAGTCTGTCATATGGCTCTCTCTGTGTCTGGACTCTGACTTTTCCCATTACCAGTCATCTTTCTGTTAGAAGACGCATAATCAGAGAGCGAAGGCAGGGTCAAATGTGTGGGTGTGCCTGTGTTCTCGTTCATGTGCTTGCCCTGGTGGAGCTGGGTTTTTAGATCACAACATCACACCAGTGTAAAATTTTGAATCAGAAAGATCTCAGTTCTGGTCCCATCTCATAAGCCACTTTGATCACCCACATTGTGAGGTGGGCGATATTTCTCAATATCATATAGTTAGTGCTAAGGCACAGATTTGAACTTCGTCTTTCTGATTGCAGAACAGGAAAAGCACAGTGTAGGAGCAGGAATCCCTTAGGAATCTCTAAAGATTCACTGAAGAAAAATAAAAGGCAATAGACATTTCCCTGTCCTCAGATACTCTCAAGTCTTCAGGTACTGTTCGAGTGAAGGGTTTTCCTTGCCCTGCACTTACCTTGCCCCCTTTGACACACACCAGAATTTCACCCTATGCAGGGCTCCCAGAAGTCAGAGGACCCATATTTAAAAACACTCAGGCTGGAATCAAATGCGGCCTTCCTTTCACTGTCCCCATCTCAAGCTCCCTCTGGAATGCAGAATGTAGTGACACGAGTCTAGTCAGATATTCCCACACATCCATGAATTAGACCAGAGCCGAGTGGCTTTTTGCAATGCTGAAGATTCTCATATCCTTGTCCGGTTGACAGGCACACTGACGACAACAGTAGGACCAGTTGCTGGAGGTTTCTGTCTGCTTGAGGCCCCATCACCTGCTCAGCATGGCCTTTCCTGCTGCCTCATTTCAAGTCACCCACCTCCCCTATTCTTCAGCCCCCCTCTTCTCTAGGTATATTTTTCTTAATTGTAATGATCGTCACCTAACTTGCCCACGGTATAGTTTCCATGTCCAACTGCCTGTCTCGCCCGCTAGAAAGGAACCTCCCCAAAGAGGCTGTTTCTGTTTTAATTACTGCTTTATCCCCAGAACTTAGAGGGGAGCTGGCATTATGGATAGAGGCACGAATAAGCTCAGTATTCATAACACCTGTGCAAAGGGGGTGTATTGTTTTCCTAACTTAAGTCTGAAATTCAGTCGAGGGGTAGTTTTGAGTTCATTTGTCTCTAAGGCTCCAATGTCATAAATGGCAGCCTTCAGAGACATACAAGTGCCCTCACTGTCATCTGTGGCCCCTGCTGTCTGGGCTGCATGCCCATCAAGGGACTTCAGGTCAACTTGGCCGCAGCCCCAGTGGCCTGGCCATCACTGTTTCTTCTTTGCAGGGTCCATAAATATGTTATTTCAGTCTGGACATTGATGTTTTGGATAAAATTTTGTCCTCACTCAGAAGCACATTAAGCTGAAATCACTTGTGTTCTGCAATGGTATTAATTTTTATGGAGGAGAATATGCCGCCTGGAACACTTTTTCCACCCTCAAACGCCACAAGCACCTTGAAGCCAGGTCTGGCCACACTCAGTCTGATCACCAGACATTCCAGGTGGTTCTGCGGCAGTCCTTCATGATCCAGGACGTGATTTTTCAGATGGAGTTTGTTTTGCCACGGCTCTGCCTCTTAGGCTCAGCAATTACATTTCATTAACAGGGAAGCATAAGCCATAAATCATTGATCAGAAACAGGTTGTTAATGGGTCTGTTTAAAGTGTCTGCCGGCTGGCAGGGCAGGGACCGCAAATTGATGGATGCCTGGGCGCAAACCTTACCCAGGTAACCCATTAAAGCATTACCGCTAATAATTTCCACTAATATTTATTGAGCTAGTTTTTCTCTTGGTCTGTAAGTACCTTATCCTCACAGCAACCCTTAAAAAGACTAGTCCCATCTTACTGATGGAGAAATTGAATTCCAAAATATCTTAGCCAATGGCTGAAATTCACAAAACTGACAGGTTCCCAGAATGGGCTTCAAAACCACTGAGGCTCCAGGCATTCTACTGTGCAGATCTTCATCATTAGGGTGAGAGGTGACAAGGGTTGGAGCTACCAGCCAACTGTCTGTGGCAATGGCCCCTGTCCTTAACCCCACCTCACCCCACCCCGCACACTCACGCCCGTGCCTCCGTACAGATGAGTCCTGTTGAAGCTTTGGGGGATTGTAGAAGAAAGTCAGACTCTGCAAGACTGAATTCTAACCTGTGTCTGCACCCAGCTGAAGCTGACCATCATGGCCGGGCTTCTGGCTAATGCATCTGACTTTCTGTGCATGCCTGTTTTCTGTGGAGCAGAGTGGTGGCAGCTGGGCCCACTCACATCCTATTAACCTTGTCTGTTGGAATGACACCTGGCTGTGCTGAAGCCCAGGATCCTGTAATTAGGAATGTAAACAACTCCAGCTTCTGCCTGTCTTGGCTGGCATTGTGCCTACCTGCAGTTCGCCCATCCCCCTGCCAAGCATCCTGAAAGAGATGCTGCTTTCTTCCGCTGGCAGCCTGAGGCAGCTGTGAGTGCCTTTCACTTTGGGGTCTCTTGTTGATCTGCTAACCTGCTTCTGATGTTTTCTAGACTTGACCTTACATGAGCTAGCTGTTGCTGTTCTGTGGATAATGATGTGGGTCTTTGGGGAATGTGAATGCCTGACCTTAAGTGACTACATTAATGAATCTATAGAACAGCATGTTGTTTTGCTTGTGTGGTTCAAAGGTAAACAGAGGCAAAATATCCTTTGTGTGCCATAGACAGATAATAACACAAATCCCACTTTAAAATAATTCATTTAAACTAAGAGCAATTCCTGAAATGGATCTGACAAAGTTCATGCTCCACTGAGGTAGGAAGTGGCAAACTTACGTGATGACATTCATGCCGAGCGAAGGAAATACCCCAGTCAGCTCAGGACCATTCATAAGGCCTTGTCTGTCAGAGGCGAACAGCTCCCAATCCACCACCCCAGAGACTGAGCCTTTAAGACGTGTCAGTAGGCCCATCAACATCCAAACAGCGACAGAGATAAAGCCCAAGAATGGGTAATTTACAAGAGGTTAATTTTGACTTGTGGTTTTAAAGGGCAGGAACTCCAAAATCAAGTGGCTATATCTTCAGCATGTCGCGTTCGCTCAGATATGTGCAGCGGTGAGAGGTGTAAGGAGCAGACACACCTTTGTAATAACCCACTCGGCCCCAGAAGAGCTAGATTCAAGCAAAAGACACCACTCCTTGTGTGATGTCATTCAGACACTGCCTACAAGTCCCCAACTTCCCACCCTGCATATCAAGGTGTTAAGTTTCAAGAAGAGTTTCAGTGGGGACAGAGCATATTCAAACAGTTGGGGGCTTGCTGTTCTCCCTGTAGCTTTTGTAGCAAGTCCCCATGGTCCATTGGTCCCCATGGCCAGCAGAGTCCCGACCCCCTGCTTACGGGATGATATGGAGACACAGAGCATGCCTGCCTCATTACTGACTTAGTATGCAACCCCAGTTCTCGTATCATCAATAACATTGATACCAACTAATTTAAGCCCACTGAACCAGCAAGCTCTGGCTGCAGATGTGTTTATGAGCGGGATACCAAGTAGATATCTTAACGAAGTGCAACATTTCTTGCTTCAATTAATGCAAAAGGTAGCAACTCAAAGGAAATATTAGGGGCATTAAGTTTTATATTGGTTCCATTTGTTATATATGATATTTAACACTTTTAATCATTTTATTTTTCATGTGGACAGCTACTGAGAGAAAGGGATTTTTCTGTGGTGACCATGACCTAGGAATTACTGTCAAGTCAAGACAGATTATCCTTAACCCCTGAGCTGCCACTGTCTCCGAGGAAATAGTGAGGGTGTTATTAGCTTTATTAAGGGCAGTGAGATAGATCAAGCTAGTGAACTGCAAAGAGCAGCTCTATGAGAAACACGGTTCTTAGGAAGAGGGGGTGAGGTGGTGGAGAACACACATGTGTGAAGCACGCACTGGCGCCATCCCTGGCTACAATGTTGCCTGTTATATCGAAAATGCACAGGCAAGGGCTGAGGATATGGCTCAGTCATCAAAGTGCTTGCTTCGCAAACACGATAACCTATGTTTGATTCCTAGTATCCACATAAAAGCTGGGTGTGGTGTCATACACCAAAGATGACAGTCAACGTTGACATCTGATATGACTACATGATCACCTACACGGCACACACACACACACACACACACACACACAGAGAGAGAGAGAGAGAGAGAGAGAGAGAGAGAGAGAGAGAGAGAGAGAGAGAGAGAGAGAGAGAGAGAGAGAGAGAGAGAGAATGTTAAGTTACTGCCAATGCTCCATGCTAAGTCCTGGGATGTGCTGATGAAATCTGTGGCAAGCATTGGCCTATGGAGAACAAGCCATCTGGTGATCTTTTGATTGTGATTCTTATAATCATAATCCTAGAACAACCATGAAATGAAAATGATTTGTTCATCTGGAAAAGGTAAATTCAATAGAGACCTTAGGAGGAGGGGTCAGCTGTTCCCTGCCTACAGGTTGCTAGGTCTGAACTGAGGCTATCATAGTGGTCAGTGATGATCCAGTAAAATCAGACAGCATTGGAGTGCTCATGGTGGAGGAACCAGTAGACAGGCAGGCAAAGGAGGGCTAGGAAGCTTTCTCTTAACCCTAAGCTGTCTTTCCATAGCTCATCTCTGGCTCCCAGGGATGGTGCTCACAGTATGAGATATTGCTAGTGTAATATCTCGATCTATATCTCTCTGACTCTGTCCATTGGAAATCAACTCAAAGGGAATCTGTGGTATTTAACACAGGAGCTATCCAATCCACAGGAGACATCCAGGTTGTGAGGTTAGGAGGTCTCACCTAAAACTGTGTGGCTGGTAACACTGCAGGTGGCTCCCTCATACGAGTCTGCCTCTTGCTGGGGTAGGCTGGTGACAGAACACTCTACAGAGATAACTTGAGAGAGAAGAGGTTTGTTCTCTCATGTTACCTTAAGAGGATATAATCATCAGAGTAGGGAGGGCATGACATTCGTGGTGAGGGATCATGCAAAATGGCTTATTCTATGGAAGCAGAGAGAACTCAGCAGAACCAGAGTACGATGCCCAAGGGCATTCTCCCTTTGACCCATTTCCTCCAGCTGGGCCCCCGGGATGTCCCCCATTCGTATCTCCTGCTAGAGACCAAGTGTTCAATTGTGAGAGCCTGTGGGGTATTTCACATTCCAACAGTAACAGTGCTTCTAAGTGAAGGGGAAGGCTCAAACGTGACCTTCTCAACAAGCATGTGGGGCTTCAAGTAGTAAATAGCTCGTGAATTGTTTTTTATTTATTTAGTTTTTCATTTTACATACCAATCCCAGTTCCCCTCCCTCCCCTACTTCCACTTCTTCTCTTACCCCCACCCCCATCTCACCCTCCGTCCACTCCTATGAGGGGATAAGGCCATAAATTTGAAGTCGTAAGGAATGGGCATTGCAGCCACACTAGCCTGGGCACTTGCAGTACTAAAATAATTTTATTTCATGTTTAGCTGTACAGAGGGCAAAGTGATGCCATCTGGGTGTGGTGGTTTGTTCCCCCTTAAATAGTTCAGTATTGTACATGGCTGGCCCATTATCAGGCAAGTCTCCTTTCCATAGTGTGAAGAAGGCTGCCAGCGTTGGGGTACTGTCTATTTTCAGCTCAGCAGCAGAGGGAGGAAGGAGAAATGGATAGGGTTGGGTAGGGTGGGTCCTAAGGATCAAATTCGTACAAACCAGGATTGCTGACTCTTGATGCTGATTGGGCCACTTGACCCACTGTTTTAGGCAGGGTTCTCCAGAGGAATAGAACCAATGGTGTGTGTGTGTGTGTGTGTGTGTGTGTGTGTGTGTGTGTGTGTGTGTATTTTAGTAACAACAGATAAATCACCCCAGAGAAGATGAGAAACCAGTAGTTTCTTGGTCCTTGAAATGACATGTCTCACTTATGGTGGAGAGGATGTGTGGTAAAGGGAACACTCCTCCATTCTTGATGGGATTGCAAACTGGTACAGCCCCTTTGGATGTCAGTATGGCTATTTCTCAGAAAATTAGGAAACAGCCTTCCTCAAGATCCAGCAATACCACTTTTGGGTATATATCCAAAGGATGCTCAATCGTGCCACAAGGACATGTGCTCAACTATGTTCATAGCAATATTGTTTGTCATAGCCAAAACCTGGAAACAACCTAAATGTCCCTAGATCGAAGAATGGATAAGGAAAATGTGGTACATTTACACAATGGAGTACTACACAGCAGAAAAAAAATAATGACATCTTGGAATTTGTGGGCAAATGGGTGGATCTAGAAAACATCATATTGAGTGAGGTAACCTAGACCTAGAAAGTCAAATATTATATCTACTCACTCATAAATGTCTTTTAGACAAAGAGCAAAGAAAACCAGCCTACAATTCACAATCCCAGAGAACCTAGACAACAAGGAGGACCCTAAGAGAGACATACATGGATCTAAACTACATGGGAAGTGGAAAAAGACAAGAGTTCCTGAGTAAATTGGGAGCATGGGGACCATGGGAGGAGGTTGAAGGGAGGAAAGGGGAAGAGAGGAGAGCAGAGAAAAATGTATAGGTCAATAAAATCAATAAAAATAACATTTCTTTAAGCTATATATCACCACGAGGGTGTAGCTTACTGGTAATGTTCTGACATCTTTCTCCTTCAGGAGCTACATGGCATCTCTTTGACTCTGCCTACTCTCTCTCTCTTTATCTCTATTCGGATATTCCACCTGACTTTTCTCTGCTAAGTCATTGGCCAAAACAGCTTTGTTCATCAACCAACGAAAGCAACACATATACAGAAGGACATCCCACGTCACTTGTCAGAGCAATAAACAGTCTTTTGAGGTGATCATAGGGATGGCAAGTAGGGACAGCCTAGCCCTGGTTGTTTCAGAGACAGTATAGGTGGAAGAAGGTTTGCTTTGGCTTTTAGCCTGGGCTCCATTACTGACTTCCTTGTTTGCAAAATGGAAATGCTCCTTGGCATTTGCAGTGTTACTCTTCAGATCCAATGAGATACTAACTCTAAAGCATCCAGCACCTTACATGGATAGGCTGCCCATCAGTGTCGGAAACAGCTTGTAGATTGGCAACTTGCTTCAAAGGTACTTACTATGTAGCTGATGGTGACAATGACTTGGCTCAAGAAATTGCTGCCAGCTGAATGTTTTAAGCAACTTTTATTTCTTACTGTCAGAAGCTTGGGTGTTTGTGACAAAGGTGGTGACAGATGTGGTGACATCACTTCCTTGTAGACTGCCTTCATGTTGATTTGTGCTGACATGACTTCTCAGTGGGGTGAGGGAAAGGCACAGATTTGTCTTCCATTTCTTGTTCCAGAGTCACTAATTCCATGGTAAATGTTCAACTTCCTACCTGTTTTCCCAAAGTCTTCAGATGCTACCACAATGATCACTAAAGATTTCTATGAAGCCATATTCCCTTATCCCTGGCTGTTTCCTGCTTTCTTTTACCCATGGTTAGCAGGATTCCAAAGCATTAGACTGAAATTGTTTAAGCAAGTTTAAAGTTCCATGTCCTCCTAATTAGTGCGATGGGATATTGCCCCATGCCATTCTCTCCTGCTTAGTCTGACCACATCTGAATGTCTGTCCATCACCACTGTCAGCTTATCCATACTGGACCCAGGCTCTTGCAACTCAGATCACCTGGTGCAGAGCCTCCATTGCTGTGACTCTCTCCAGGTAACCCTTAGTTTAGCAATGTCCCAAGGCACAAGAGAGGCCATTTCAGGTAATATGATTTTATAATTGTTTCATTGTTATTCATTATTTCCATTAGTCCTTTCCTGTGCAGACTTTATTAAACTTTATCCAAGGTGTGTGTGTGTGTGTGTGTGTGTGTGTGTATAGGAAAAACTTAACATATGAAGAGTTCAGGTTTATTCATGGTAGGCACTTTGATAGGTGTTGTTGGACTATTCCACAGCATAGGTGTTAACTATTGCATGTGTGTTTAGGGCGCACGGATATTCAATTCACACTACCTGCATTCCTCTTAGGGCATGGTTTTACGATAGAGCTTCTCCCTATTATCACAATACCATTTATTTTTTTATTTCATGTAGTCTTTTTTGGTACTCTTGCGCATTTAGATTTATTTTTTCAATCTTGTTATAACTGATTCTCTTTATTTCCCCCTTTATCATACTTGTATTCCCTATATATTGTTTTATACAGCATTATGATGAGCACATAACATAATTTTTATTTATGACTTGCCATTTTTATCATGTTAGTATTGCCTCTGAAATAATTTCTGCTGTTGGTAAGTGTAGATAACTTGATCTTATTTATTTCTCTTTAACACATATTCACTTCTTTAAGTATGTTATTTGTTTCCAATGCTAAGTCAAAAGACACTCCATTATAAGTTGTTAGTAATAACAATAGAAATATAACTTGTACCTAAGTACCCTTGGGACATGTAATATTGGCAAAATGCAGCCAACTGAACATTTAAAAACGAATAAAAGTTCTTTAGGGAAGCAGAGATACCTCAGTGGGTAAAGTGTCTACCACACAAGCCTGAGGACTGGAGTGCAGATCTCTGCACTCATGTTAAGTATTGGGTAGATGTGGTGGCTCAACAGTAACCCCAGTACTTGGAAGTCAGATACAAGGCATCCCTGGAGCAAACTGACTAGCTAGACTGCCCAATCGACAAGCTCTACATACACATTTATACACACCTCTACACGAACTGAGGGGAGGGAGCAGAACTTAAGAACTTAAGAACTTAAAACTGTATCTTCTCTCCTGAAGTCATATAGCTGAAGGGTGGACCTAAATTTTTCTTTTGTTCCTTTTTCACATGGCTCATTGTTATTTCCACTTCAGTATCTTTTTTTTTCCTGGAGTGTCATGTATTACCAAAGAAAGCAAAGTCCTATGAACTGTATTTCATTACTTCTAATACCTATATACAGACATCACACATACACACATATTTACACACATAGTCTCAGTTTCTTCGATTTTCTTAGAGTATTTATTCAATCCTTTTTATCAAAGGCAGTGTATAGTTCATACCACATTGAAAAAGCCAGGAATCGTGGTACTATACTATGAATAATACTATGCTGTTTTAGAAACTGTGGCTTCATGGAACGACCATGAGCATAGAAATCAGTAAGACTTTAAAGAAGGTTCTTCCGGTCTTGCCTGTGTAGAATCTTAACAGTGTGTTTTAGAAAATCAAGATATGTCTGTACAGGGAACAGAAGCCAAATTAAAGTGATTGAAATGCATGTGGGAATTTCCAGTCTGTGTACCTGCAAAGCTCACAGGTCAAAATGACTGAGTCCAGGAACTCAGCTCCCACAATCATGGCTGCCTTTTGTCCTAGCTCTCAATTATGTTTCCATCTACTGAACTCTTCTCTCAGGTTGGCTCTATCCATAGAACGATCTCAGCAAGTACTAGGGTTACAGTTGACTATTCATCTCCTCAAATGAAATGTCTTTTGCCCTTTAAGTTCCAATAAAAGTGTGAAGTTGTCTAGAATAAGCTTGACTGTGATCCCTTGCCTGTCTCTGCACCAATCATTGTGAGCTGATTATAAAATAGAGAGACTGGTGTACCTCATGAAATGCAGTCCCTGGGTGTGCAAGGACTGGATGTGGTGAGGGCCATTTCCCCAAGATGAATTAGAGTTATCAAGGGAGATAAAATGCAGAACATTCACCAGGATGTTCCTACCACAGACAATGAGCAAGCTGTTTACTCATGGTGAGGCATAGTCTTCCAGTTCTGAGAGAAGAAAAATATATACACTTGCTCCATTGGGTGTGTATGGACACAAGTGTAAATGCATGTGCAGACCAAAAGTTATGTCAGATGTCTTCCTTGATCACTTACTTCAAGCTTGATTAATAAAAACTCAGAGAGAGAAATTGGAGTTCAACAACATGAAGGTCAGAAAAACGAAACAGTCAGCCACTGGCTCTTACCTCTACCTCAGTCCGAAATGGCGATACTGCCTCCAAGAATCTCAGAATGAGACTGATCTTGAAAGCTGTTTCCTCCCATTTTATAATCCTCTCTAATTCTGGTATTAAAGATGTGCACCACTGGGATTAAAGGCATGCACCACCAGTTTCTATGGCAACTAGTGTGGCTACTGGGATTAAAGGTATGGGTTACCACTGCCTGGTCTGTAAGGCTGACCGCTGGGGCTGTTTTACTCTCTGACCGACAGGCAAGTTCATTTATTAAAATGCAAATTAAATACCACTACACTTAGGCTATAGAGATGAATACTTTGCATTGGTATGGATCTAGGTCTAGTGATACAAATTTTGAGGCCAGTTTGTTATATGTATATTTTGTTCTTGATTAAGGTATTGTGTTTGTAATGCAATGCCTGCTCTACACACTGTGGTATGGTTCACGACCTGGAGGTTGAAGCACACACACACACACACACACACACACACACACACACACACACACACACGGGGATAACGCCAAAAATGCCCTCTTCATTGTGTTCCAGAGCAGCGTATATAGGGTCTCCTTGACTAATGGCCATGCACTAACTCTCAGCTACAAGCCCACCAGAAACCACTCCCCCTGCCATCAGGAACTCCTGAGGGTCTTGTGCTCAGAGCAGCTGCAAAACAATTTGTTTGCTCAGAGCAGCTGCAAGCATAGGAAAACAAGTTGTTTACTCTGGCAGGCAGGTGGTCACAGGAAATTCAGGGTCTAGGGGTCCACAGTTCCCAACAGTGTGCAGATCATTTAAAAATATAATGTATATTTAGTAAATGCAGGTTAATAAATAGTCAACTATAATAGTCAAGTTTGTAATCAGTTAGTTTTCTAGATATACAGAGATATATTTCAGATAGATAGGTATTCTTCAAACCTTTCAAAGACTAACAGAATATGGCATTTAAAATGAACTTAGGACTTTTCATGACAATGAGACACATCTGTTCCTGGCAGCACCATTCAACTTTAAGAGGATGGTGGACATCTAAGAGGTTCCCTATGGAGGTTGTTAGCCATTTGGGCAAGAAACTGCTCTTGGTTGGACTGCTTGATGGTATGCTGTATAAACTGGACATGCAGGACCCACAGAAAAATGACTGCTGAAGTTGCCTAAAGAAGGTGAGACAGTCCTTCAGGGTTCCTGCTTCATGAAAGAGTCTGCCAGACATTCTGCAGAACACAGAAGAAAGTAACTGACAAACTGCCAATATAGGTGGAACTGTTTGTGAAATTTCCTGCTTCATGGAAAAGTCTGCTGGATACTATGGGCCTTTAGGATGAAGATGGATGTTCCAACAAAACAGAAGAACTTTGGGTGACTGTCCAGGCAGCAAGATGTCTCTGTTAATTCTAGAGCTTTAGAAGTTGCTTACAATGCACTTCCTGTTAACTTAGCTAATATTATATCCTTTTGGAGTCTTTGATGGAATTGAAGAATAGATAGTTATAATTAGAGTTTTCCTTAGTTATGATAAAAGATAAAGTAGATATAAATATTATAACTGTAATTCTTGCTTGATACCTGCTTTGTTATATGTAATTTTACTATGTTAAAGTTAAAATCTTCCCTTTTATTTAAACAGGAAAAGGGAAATGGTGTGGAAAGTCCTTCTGTATATGTGTTGTTTTTATTGGTTAATGAATAAAGCTGCTTTCAGCCAGTGGCTTAATAGAATAAAGCCAGGTAGGAAGTCCAAACAGAGATGTAGAGAGAGAGTGGGCAGAGTCAAAGAGAAGCCATGTAGCCATGGCAGGAGACAGACACCTCCACTGGAACCTGCCAAAACTTTGCCAGTAGGCCATGACCTTGTGATGATGCACAGATTAATAGAGATGGGTTAGATTAGGATACAAGAGCCAGCTAGAAAATACGCTTAAGCTATTGACCAAACATTATTGCAAATAATATAATTTCTGTGTGATTATTTTGGGTCTGAGTAGCCAGGAACAAATAAACAGCCTCTGACTACATACTTATTACCTTATAATTGAATTAAGGTTTCTCTGTTGAAACCAGAACTGGCTCCAGGGATTTCCTGTCTCAGCCTCCCAAGTACTGGGATTACAATAGGCCAGCATGCCCATCTGACATTGACAGGGTTGCCAGGGATTGGAATTCTCATCCTTATGTTTGTGCAGTGTCTTCCCAACCAAGACATCTCCACAACCTCCCCGTGCCTTTTCTGTCTCTAATCACCTTGCACCCAATAAGTGCCTAAGTGTGAGTTCTCATTATCCTTTCTCTGCTTCTTCATCATCCAGTTTCCTCAGGCTTTCCCAGAAATAGATTTGGGATTTACTGAGAAGCACATTTGTTTCTGTGGATTTGTTCCTTCTCCTTTTTAAAACATAAATAAAAATAAAAAGCAATACAAAACTGGTAGATATGTAGATAAGATGGACTAGGAGATAATCAATATAAATAATGATGCAGGACAATCCTTCCTTGGCTGAGAAATAGCTAAGGAATGTGAGGACAGGCAGGATCAAATCAGCAGCTTGCTGTGGGTGTCCTGTTCTCTGCAGGAGTTGGAGGTAATAATGCCTTTGACCCAACATCACTCTAGAGTCCAGGGCAGTTCTTTTACTTGTATCCATTGTGGTGGAGGTGAGGAGCACAGATTACGGTGCTCAGGGAAGACTCTGCCCATTGTTTAAGATTGTAGGTTGATATTTAACTATCTTATTTTCTTTGACAGTTACGTTTTTAAATATTTTAGATGTATTATTTATTTTATATGCATATTTTGCCTTTATTTCCTTTGACACTTAGATTTTAATATATTTAAAATGTATTGTTTTATTTTATGTGTTTGCATTTTTGCTTGTAGGTATGTCTGTGTACTATGCGAGTGCTTGGTGCTCATTGAACTGGAGTTATCCATGGTCATGGGTCACCATGTGGGAGCTGGGAATTGAACCCAGGTTCTCTGGAAGAGCAGCCAGTGCTCTTAAACATTTAGCATCTCTCCAGCCCAATATTTGGGTTTTGAATCAAGCTAAAAATTGATATGTAGTATGGGATGCTGCATTCCCTTTTGATGTCTCTGACAGATGGCCGGTGGTTGTGGCAGCACCGGTGACACTCTGTTTTAGCCACTGTTGTTTCCGTTACCTGTCCAGCTGTAGAGTAATGCAGTCTGTGCTGGTTTTAAATATACCTTGACTTCTTCCCTAAATCCTGTTATGCATTGTTACCACACTGTTCTGCTTATGGTAAACTCATAGTATGTTTTAATAACTACAAGAAAAGGCAATCCTCATTATCCTTCTTTACTCGTACCTTTGGTTACTTGAGGAAGAGGAGATTCATTCCTCCAAATTAGAATTAAAAGTTAACGGACTTAATGGACAATCAGTGTTATAGATTGAAATGTCCTTCAGTTATTCTAGCTTGGAGATAATCAAATTTTAACATATCTGTCCTATCTATCCTTATACCCAGAGACTTTCCACTCACTAATAAACTGAGATCTATGCCGTTTGCATCTTTGTAGGCTCACATATCTTATGTTTTTAACATATTTCTAAATATGTTTAGCTTTGCCATGCTTATAGATATACTAGTTCCTTTTCAAGTCTACCTCTAAGCTGCTGAGTTGGAAACTTGATTTTTGCTTGGCTTAGATGCAGCCATTCCGTCAAAATACAGTGGTGTGGGACTGGAGCCTCGTCCACGTCCTCATTTGCAGTGTTAGCAGATAGTTTTTCTCTACTTCTTTTCACATTTGAATTTTTTTCCATTTTTTCTTTGATTTTTTTTTGAGTTTATAATATAATACATCGTTTTCCCTTTCCCCCTTCCAACCCTCCCGTATTCGCTTCCTTGCTTGCCTTCAAATTCATGGCCCTCAAATCCATTCCTAAATATAGCCTGCTCAGTCTGTATAATGTTGCTTGTATGTATGTTTTCAGGGCTGGCCATTTGATTGGAAGCACTGACTGATCTTCTTCTAGAGGAATCCAGATTTAATTCCCAGCACCTACACAACAGCTCACAGTCATAGAAAACCCCAGTACTAGGGATTCTGATGCCCTCTTCTGGCTCCAGAAGGCCCTGCACACGCATGGTGAACAGACATACATGCAGGCAAAACACCTAGGCACATAAAATTAAAAAAAAATAACAAACAATTTTTAAAAAGAAGATTTTTTACCTTTTTATTTATTGTTTTGGGTATGTGCATTTCTTTGTTTGCATTCACGTGTTTATATATGTGAACCAGTACAGGTATACATCAGAGGTTGATGGTAGGTGTTTTCCTCAATTGCTGCAATTGCTGATCACCTTCTTTTTGACACAAGGTCTCTCGCTGAGCCTGGGGTTTACTGATTGGTTACACTGGGTAATATTCCATTCTCTACTCCCCTTTGATGTAGTTCTGGTCACACGCTTCCAGGCCTAGGATTTTTACATACTTGTTGGGGATCTGAACTCAGGTCCTCACACATGCACACCAGACACTTCACCCACTGAGCCATCTCCCCAGCTCCTGCTCCATAATCCAAATCTTGTACAGAATGAACGATGGCAATGGTAACATAGGCAATCCTTGCTTTCTTTTCCTTCACATTCAATAAAATTATGTTCATGAACTACGGGGAATAATTATACCCATGTGTCATCTTAATTTCAAAATCAGTCTTTCTTTAAGATAATTTCTCATATAGTGTGTTGTTAAGGCTGAAATAGCTAGAAATTGTTAGGTGGAAGCCACAGAAACTGAACTCAATTGAAAATTTTGCAGATTCCCATGATAGAAAAACTCAGTCTGAATTCGGGCACCTCTAGACTATGCTCGTCATCTGATAGCATGAGGGAGCTATCTGTGTTCATGTCTCCTCTGTGGCTGTTTTCTCACTGGTTCTGTGGTCATGGTGTTCTCTGGGAGCTGGATGTGGTGCCTCTCATATTGGCCACGAGAGCGAAAAGGGAACGCTTTCCTAAGCAGGCCCACCTTAACTTCTGACTTAAGCACGATGAAGATGACTTAGCCACGGGAGGACAAAGGACTGTGACAGCCATTCTGTCGGTCACTACCTAGTGCTCTGACCGATTCTAAGTCACAGGGCTAAGAGGGGGCAGATGCACCCTCAGAAGAAATGAATTGTTGCTTTCCAAGGAATGGGAGCAGACAAAACAGCAGCCTCCCCTAAGTGGCTCATTAACCACGTCTTCCTCTGGATGTGCTTTCTCTCCTTTTGAAACTGAACATTCCTATTAAGCTAAGCATGTGTGTGTATATATCAGCCACAGCACTGTACAGGGGTTTTATGTTCTTCATTATAAATATGTCTGCTAATATACCCAGGGTCAGCTTCACATTTTTAGTAAATGTGAATTTTAGTAATCCTGCGTTGCTGAACAACTGGCTACAGAGGGGGTGTCATATTCGTGTATTTTTTAGAATCAATACATGCCCAAAATATGAGTATTTTCACCCTTGTTCCTAACCACCCTTCACCCTCCCCGACTTAGACCATTTAATGAGTATTTTTCTCTCTACAGTCACAGACGTTCCACAAATGGGACTTTGTTCTCTTGTCCATTTGCTGAATCCACATTTGGGATTTTAAGAAAAAAAAGTGGAATTCGCTTGATGACGTTCCCTGAGAAGTCTTATGCGGTTTTTCTATGAGGATTTTGTTACATTTTAAAAGTGCTCTGGAGTGCCAGGCACAGTGGGGCACACTTTAATCCCAGCACTTGAGAGGCAGAGACAGGCAGATGTTTGTGGGTTCGAGGGAAGCCTGGACTGCACAGAGACTTCCAGGACAGCCAGGGCTGCATACAGAGGCCGTGTTTCACATAACAAATGCACACACAGCAAGCAAACCCAAAATGTTCTCTGGTAGGCAATGTAGCAAGGGCATGAGATTCGTGAGCGTGGGCATTAGGAATGTGTTTTATGAGTGTGTGTTTTGATTTTGCAGAGTTAACTCACTGGGAGTATATTTTGCTTACAAGGCTGTGAAATTTCCCCCATTTTTTCTATAATGATTAATATGTTTAAGACTTCTGCTGTCAGTTGCACTTATGGTTCTTCTGAATGATCCATCCTCTACCCCACCATTTTCCAATACCATGCATAGAAGTGAGCAGTATACATGGAAATAGCTTTCTCTATGGGCTCCCTCTTGTACAGTTCTGCCGGCTGCCCACTGTGGTCTGGAGAACCAATCAGGCAGCATTTGAGAATAAGGCATTTCTCTTCAACTGCGTAAGGGGCTATGTGTGCTCCTCAGATCTCTGTGACACTGGTGTACTTTCTCATTCTTCATTGTTCTTTCTTAATGAAATTTGTTTTTACACAATTTTACACAGGTACCCAATCCATACTGACCTCTCTCACCTCTGGTCTTCCTTCCAGCCCTGTCCACTCCCTCCTCCCCACCAACCTCTCTCACACATTCGGATTCTTATTTTAATATTATGGATTTAAATGCTTTTTTTTCTCTTGGTTAGGAGGAAACATATTTGGAGATGGGGTGGGGTACATAGCCCTCCTTAGAGACTATCCTGGTTGTTTCAGCTTGGCTTTCGTATGCTGGGATCTAGTAAGGTTTTGCTTAGCATTATAAGCCACACATATCTTGTGCTTTTTAATAGATCTTCTAGTTGAATTGACTTATTTATTGTCACTTAAATTTCATTTAAAATCCATAACATCTAGAGCTGTGTGTTTCAAGGTGTGTGTGTGTGTGTGTGTGTGTGTGTGTGTGTGTGTGTGTGTGTGTGTAATGTCTTGCTGTGGGTCTCTGTATTGGTTCCCATCTGCTGCAGGAGGAAAGCCTCTGAGGATGGCAGAGTGAGGAACCAATTTGAGTATAGCAACATATCATTAGGAGTCATTTTATTGTTACTCTTTCTCTCACTCACTCCCACTCTCTTGCCAGCAGTATTTGCTTTTACCCTAAGTCTCTGGGCTATCTAGACTTTGATTTTTTGGTCACCCAAGCAATGTCAGGCATGGGTTCCGTTTCATAGAGCAGGCTTTAAGTCAAAACAAACATTGGTTGGCTACTCCTACAAGGTTTATGCCATCATTTCTCTAGCATATTTTGTAGGCAGGACAGATTGTAGATCAAAGGTTTAATGTTTATTTTTTTCTCTTTTGGTAGCCTGCAGGTTACCTTTCCCTGTCATAGACTCTAAACAAGATGTCTGCATCAAATCCCTCCCCTCACAGCTCAGGGAACCCTGTAGAAGAGGAGACAGAAGGATGGAGGACAGCAGGGGAACAAGGCCCTCATAAACAGCCAGGCTAAACTCATATGAACTCACAGAGCCTGAAGCAGCAATCACAGGGCCTACGGGGGTCTGCAGCAGGTCCTCTGCTCATATACTGTAGCTTTCAGTTTAGTGCTGTTGCATAAGACTCCCAAGTGTGCAAACGAGTGGGTCTCTGGTTCTTATGCCTTCTCTTTTCTTGTGTCTTCCTTTATTTTTCTGTTGGTTTGGCTTGTCCAACTTTGATGTGATGGTTTTCATTTTATCTTATTATATTTTATTTTGTCATGTTTGGTTGTTATCTTCTAGAAGCCTATTCTTTTCTAATGAGAGACAAAAGGGGAGTAGATTTAGGTGGGAGAGGAGATTGGGAGAAAGTGGGAGGAATGGAGGGAAGGGAAACTGTATTTGGATTATATTGTATGAAAAAAGAGTCTGTTTAATAAAATGGGAAAAATATAAAAACAAAAGAACCATGCAAAATGACTAAATGAAAAAAAAAAAATCCATAACACATGGAACTCCCAATTTTCCTCTAGGAAACTATATTAAATATATCCTAGGGATTCTCAAAAGTTCATGTTAGAGTTTCTGTTTAAAATTTAACTTCCAAGTTGCCTGCTAAACCATTCGGAACAAATGTGGACACACGATATCCCAGTGCATGAAGAGGAAGTCTAATGAGTTCTTGTATCCCGTGCACACATGCATGTATCTGGGTTGTTGGTAGGCTTTGCCATTCCGCAACTTTAGCAGCACAGTCCAGTGTAAACACAGTAACAATTAGACTCTGCAGCAAGACGCAGGCATCCCTGTTTAGTTTATGCACCTCAAGATTTTCCAGCTTCATCGCAGCACCTGCTGCTTTGTGCTGCATGTAATTTACCTTGTAGCTATTGCTTTCTGCATTCTCATGAAGGTTCCCTGTACAAAGGTAGGGTTCTCTCAGGAATGCAGATGTATGCTCGCCAAAATCACAGAGCCCAGAGAAAGCTCAAGATAGCCTCTTTGGGGATATGTGTCTCTCCTTGGTTGCATACCTATAACTAAGAAAATAACTCTAATTAATCATCTAGGTCCGGATCTATAGGAATGATATCCCTAAAACAAGATGAAGTGTCTGCATCCAAAAAATCTTGAGGCTTGAGAAACACTGTTGAGAAATAGAGGGAAGGATAGTAACCCCAAGGAACAGATGCAGGCAAATCGCAAAGGGATGAATGCACTGACTGTAGGAGGAGTCAAAGTGCAGATGCTTCAGGTGGCGTGCTGAGAGTAAGCTTCGCAGACAGGATGCCCTGGCAAAGGCAAGAGAACCTTAGGTATTTGCTTTTGTTCTCTGGGGTAAAGCTAGGAGAAGCGGTCGGGGCAGGGATAGTTAATATGAATCTAATCCTAAGGAAACATCAGACAAACCACTACAGAAGTTCTATCTAAAAGAAAATATGTACTGTTCTTTACTATTTTAAAATGTCAATATTATAAAAGATAAAAACAGGTTATGAGAAGATTCTGGAAATGTTCCAGATTGCAGGAAGCTTGGGCACACTGAGTAAATGCAATCACAAATCCTCAATTGCACCTTGCACAAAAGGGAAAATATAAGCAAGAAAAGACATTATTAGCTCAATTGACAGTATTGGAATTCAGATGGTAGATTAGACAAAAGTATTGAATCAGTGTTAAATTTAGCAAAGAGAATAAGTGCAGTGTACTTGCATAAAAATCAATTCTTCTTAGAAACATGCATGCAAGTGTTTTAGGGGTAAATGGTCTGAGCCTTACAGGAATGATGTACTGAGAGAGAGGGGAGAGCATTCTAGGATGTTTCCCCCAGTGGAAATGGTTCTGAAATATGCATATGCATCTGTGCATATGTCTATGTATGTGTGTGTGAGCACATGTGTGTTTCCATGCGTGCATTTGTTTGTGTATGAACATAGAAGTAAATAAAGCATTTTAGTTTAATCAAGTGTTATCAATAGTTGAATAAAATACATAGATTTTCAATATTTTTTATACTTGCAGTTTTTGTCAGTTTGGGATTACGTCTAAAGAGTTGAGTTAAAAATAGTATTTTGATTTCTTCCCCTCTTTTTTAGGCAATAACAGAGTAATCAAGGTTTTCCAATACGCCTATATGTGATATGTTTTAGGTCTTTTCAAACAGCACTGCAATTAACGTAAACGCACCCTGATTCTAAGTGGAATCAATTTTACACTGTAGAAGAGGGATCACATGATTCTTTTATTGGCTGTCTGGGGGCATTTTAAAGGGAATTTGAGAGTGAGTCTCCTTAGTGCTCACAACAACTGTACCAGTTCCTCCGGTGTTGTGAAGTTTCGATGTCTTTTGAAGGAAGATCCTGCTGGTTACCATGGGGAAGGCAGATTGGGAGGGAAATGACCCTGAGGTGGGAGAGCTGTTCAAGGGCCTGTTGCCACAGTTCATCCAAGAAATAATGAGGAGAAGAGAAGCAAGTATGTGTTTGAGAGAAATTTTAAGGGATCGTTGTCAGGACTTGGTTAATAATTGAACACAGGGCTCGGTGCTAACAAGGGGAACAAGCAGAACTGGCAGCTTGAGCATCTTGAGTGAGTGATCGTGCTATTGGTGGAGATGAGGTGTGTAGCAGAGGAGGGGATGGGGCTCAGGAGCAGCGTGGAAGAGGATGAGTAGTCAGGGTGGTGCTGCTTCTGTGTAATTTCTAATCACAAGTCTTCTAGGTGCATTGTGCAGAAGAGCCAGTGTCCTCAGAAGGTTTAGGCTTCTTTTGTACAGAAGCAATCTGAATTACGCTGTGAATGTCTGAGGATACTCGGGAAATGTGGAATTATGCAAAGAAAGGAGATGGGTATGTTGTGCTGAACTGTCATCCCAGCTACTCTGGAGCTGAGGCAGGAGGATTCTAAGTTTCAGCCCAGCACAGGCTACAGTGCAAGCTCAGGGACAGCCTGGGAAACTGTAGGGCTGTGCCTTAAAATAAAAATAAGTAAAATATGAAGCAGCTTATGTTGCTCAGTGTTGGAGTCCTTGCCGAGAGTATGCAAGGCTCTGGCTCAGTCCCAGGTACTGGCACAAAGAGAAGGGGAAAGGAGAAAAGGAGGAGGGAGAGAAGGAGAGGGGGGATAGACAAAGAGGACAGACAGAGGGGAGAAAGAGGAGACAGAACAGACAGACAGAGACAGAGATAGATTTACAATCCTAGCATAATACCTGGGCAGTAAGCATGGTTGAAACAGGTCATGAGGCAACCTCATGGGAATGAGCTGGCCAGAGTTCTTTAGTGTGGAAGAAATAATCCTGGAAGGAAACTCTGGAAGAGGGCAGGACTCAAATTCCCCGCTGATCAGAGCGTTGACTTAGGTGACAACCCCAAAGACAGACAAGAGGGTATGCTGAGCTTAAGTTATTGGAGATCCAGAAGGGAGGCGCAGACCCTTTAGGAAGAGCCCAGGATTTTGGTTTTCCAGTATTAGCTGTTTTCATCCTCTTCCAGACTTTTAGGAGAGAGGACCTTAACTTCCTGATGTTTCCTTAGACTCTTCACTTTGGAGGGATTTATGGAAGGGTTTGTTGGGGCCATGGTTTCTTCTGTTTACACAGGTCATGTTTATGTTCCTCGCCAAGTACCTCTCAGTAAAAGATTGCTCGGTATGTAAGACAGGAGATGGCTACCTCCTCATAGCATAGGAGGGATAGCAACCTGTATTCAGTTAAATTAGACAGACATAGTGGCTCATGGGACCAATAGCCAAGGGCTTCCCATTTTAATGTGTTAAGGGAAGAGTAGAGGCTCATTTAATAAAGTGTTTATTGTACAAGAGTAAAGACTTGAGATCAGATTCTGATACCACATACACAAATCTGGGTAAAGTAGCATGTCTTTATAACTCCATCTCTGGGAGGGCAGAGACAGGTGGTTGGAGCTTGCTGGTCAGTCAGTAAGCAACAGCAACAGGTTCTATAAGAGGTCCTCCCTGTCTTAAAGCATAAGGTTTACAGGAAGATACCTGACATTAATATCTGCCTTCACACACACTCACATACACATGCATGTGCACCCACATACACACACACACACACACACACACACACCACATACAAGTAATGTTTAAATTTGCAGGCTCTTCAGCTAAGCCATTCTACAAGTTTGAATCCTGGTTTTAATATTTATCTTCTTGTCAGTAAACGTATAATTATACGACATGTTACTCAGGCTTCAATGAGAGTTAATGGTCTAACACAAATAAATATTCAGTATTATAAACAAATTCTGCTGGCCTGTTAGACAAGGCTGAGTGCAGGTGCTGGGTCTGTCTCCACCCTGTTCTGGATCATCTTTTTTGTTCACTTCATTCTCAGGGAATCTCTGTTTTCTGGGGAAAGGTGAATGCCAGATATGCCATACTTGAACACAAACAGTTCAGCTATCCTCGAAAAATGCCTGTGTTTTTTGTCTCATATTTCTAGCAGAATCTCACATGTGGCTGTGTTCTTGTTACTATAACCAAACACTTGAGGATGTATTCTTTATAAATTTACTTTTCACTTGTTTGCTTGTTTCTCTTTTAGCTCACAGTAGTTCTAGAGTTTCGAGGGTGAGGCATTCATCTTTTTTTTCAGTTCTGGTGAGGGCATTCTGGCTACATATCCATATGGTATCTGACCTTATAGATGGAAAGGGACTATGGGGGCAAGAGAGAACACAATTGAGAAAGCCAAGACATTCAGAGGCCAGGCAGGTTCTTATGGGAACGGACCAGATTCTTGTGGGAAATACAGTAATCTTTTCTGAAGGAGGTGAACCCGTGAATTGACTCCTTTCCTCAAGCTCCCACTTTCTGATGTTCTCCCATTTGGACTGTGCCATACCAAGGACTAAGACTCCAGTACATGTTCCTTAGGTGAGCACATTTGATTGCATGGAGCCTTTCAGAGAAGCAACTCATGAAAAGGCTACCCCTTCCCAGCACTCAAGGGCAGCAAGATCTAGAGTGCTTATGATTTATTTCTAAAGCCATGACCCGTGTTAGTTTGTCTTTGTTTTTTTATGGGGATGTTTTCAGTGTGGCTGTTAAGGAGTGGGTTACAAGGAAGAAGAGGCGTCTGCTGGCAACGCACGCTAAGCAAGCTATCAGTCAGTGTCTTGATGTTAGCCTTGCGCATGTGGCCTCACTCTCGCCCATGGAGGTTGTGAGCTGGTGCCGGATGTCTTCTCAGCAGAGTCAGCTGCTTCTTGTTGCATCTGCCATTCATTGTAGGTGCTGAGTTCTGGCATTTGCCACCATGCCAAGGCAGCTCATTAATCTGCTCTTGTCTCTCCATTTGTTACCATGCCACATGCATTTGTGCAGTTTAACGAGCATTTGCTTTCATTTCTGTAGGCGAGCTAGACGCAAGCCCTTACTTTGCCTTATGATCCTGGGCCCCGCAGGATCTTTCCTTTCAGCCTCAACTGTAATTCTCACCTCTCTGGCAAACCAGCCCCAAGTCTAACAGAGATTCATCAACAAGGTGTGTCGGGAAACCAGAGGGTCCAGTCGGGTCTGTGCACTTCTCTTAGCAGTAAGCACACATTTTGCTCTAACACTGATCTGTAACCCAGCAGAACCAGGCTTTAAGAGCGGCTGATAAATAAATTGGGTATTGTTCAGCCTGAAGAGACACTCTGGCAGGGGGACAGCATTGGGTGGAGAGATTTACTAGCACACAGATCGTGTGTCCATCATGGAGTAATTCTATCAATCAGAAATACAGGCTGTTAAAAAAGCCTTCGCGAAGACTCTACAGGGAAAAAAAAACATGAAGAGTAGCTGCAATTCTACTCTAGAAGCACCCGCTTGGTGTCAGGGCTTATAGCCCCAGACGCTGGGTGGCACCTGGGCTACCTGGCAACAAGGATACAAAGGCAGGTATACAAGGCAGGTATACAAAGGCAGGCATACAAAGGCAGTACATGAAGGCAGGTATACGAAGGCAGGTATACGAGGCAGGTATACAAAGGCGGGTACATGAAGGCAGGTATACGAAGGCAGGTATACGAAGGCAGGATACAAAGGCAGGTATAAAAGTCTGTAATGGTAGCATGCTCAGTTGTAACTCGTGGGGATGTGAAGACCGATGAGATAAAGTCCTTGCATGTTGCCTTTCCAGCTAAGGAGACCTAAATCATTTCGGAAAAGTACAGTGGGCACCATGGTGGTAGAAAACTCTGTGAGCATTGCAGCACATGGGGCCTTAAGACTGATTAAAATAAAGGCACTCATTCAAGCAACTTTCTGGTTGATCTTTTCTCATTATCAGTTACTAGTTTTACCTGAACAAAAAAGGCATTACTATTACCATCTCCTGCCTGCAGAACTGGTGGGTATCTGCGATTAATGTTCAAAATTACCCCCTTTTTTACTATATTGCTTGTGGCTTCTGTATCTGTTGTTGTTGTTTTTTTTTTTTTTTTTTTTTTTTTTTAATCATCCCAGTTCACCTTCTCACTTAAAACCTTTCTTCCAAGCTTAAAGTTTCCTCTTCTATGCTAATGTAGAGTGTTAAAGGGGAAGGCCTTTCCCATCTAGTGTGCCTGTTGAATGGCAGAGACAGAGCTGAGGTTAAGATGCGGGTAACTCCCTTCTTCACCCTAGAGCTTTGGTTCATGCCCACAGTAGGGGGAGATGTTCTGTCCCGTTTGGGAATGCATAGAAAAAATGGAAAGGTAAAATTTCTAAATAACAGCCCATCCTGAAACTCAGGTGACTCTGTTTTTACTCATAATATAACGAGTTTTATTTTGAGTGATGCTGGATTTAATGGCTAAATCAATAGGTGTATTTAGCGTTGGCTTTATTTCCCACACTAAGTGGCAGGAGATAAGCAGCCTTAGAGAGTGTTAATTGGTTTGTGTTTAGCATTTAGGCTAATCAGCAGTAGCAGAGGTGCCCTGGGCCACTTCAGGCCTGGTAATGGGGTTTATCTAGACCCAGCTCTGTTTGCATTATTGACTGAAGGTGAATTGCCCCTGTTGCTCATGCACTTGAACGTTAAGCTGGATTTGCAAGTGTAACTCAAGACCTTGCGCATTATTAAGAATTAACCCCAAGAGGAGAAGAAGCCGAACTAAATGGAAGGAAATAAATGCCACGCTATCCTGGCTGCAGGGAGCCTGGAGGCAGGAGGAAGAACCTGGTGAGGACTTAGGTGGGTGAAGAAACCTTTAAGCCAGGGATCAGGGCTAAGGGATGACTTCTTAGAATGAAATAAATGAGGGTTGTCCCTGTTACACTGTGGGCTGGCTAACTGTGGTGTGGACTAGTATGTGCTTTGCAAGAAGTCTGAAATTTAGCAGCAGCCTGTTTCTGGATATCAACAAAGGTTTTCTTATGGGAGACATCACAACAGACTAGGACTCACTGTATTTTTAAAAAAGATTTAAAAACTTCTATGTTGTGTGTAAAGGACTTTGGTTGGCTTGCTTGAGGTTTTCAGATGCTAACATTTTAACAGCATGGAGATTTCATATGATTATCCTGATTAGGGAATTGTCTTGAATGGGGGATGGAAATGTGGCAAATTGAGACCTCCTGACCTACATCAATTACCAACAGGAGATAACTAGTTTCTCCTTTTCAAAAAGGCATGGATCCCCAGGTCTTTACTGTGCTTCTTCCAGTTGTCTCCCACATACATCCTCACCAGGCTCCTAAAGGCACTGGCTTCTGTAGATCCAACTTTAGATTTTTAAACAATAGACAACTTGGCCGTCAGCAGCAGGGGGGCAAAAGAGTATTCATAATTACATGGGGGCTGGATTCAGGTCTTAGCTTACCCATTTATCACCTTTGTACCTTATTATGCTTCTGTGTCCTTATTCGGGGTATGGGCTCTCCTCAGCAAGCACCACAAAATTGGGATGCTAACAAACACATGTCAGAAAAGTCATAGGACAAAAAGGTGTGGGATGCCATGGGACTCAGTCAGCATCACCGCACTGCCTGTGTTTTGAAATGCACCCCCACTCCTAACTTCTGTCTTCATACCTGCTCCTGAGGTATGTAGACTCCCAAGACTAAGCCATCTCCTAGGCCATGTTGGTGACCTTATACTTTGTTTTCGTGAGTGATAAGTGGAAATAAAAGCTTACAAGATAGTATCAAAGCAAGCTGTTTGTTTCCCCATGTCAGTTTTTAGTGAGTACCCTCTGGAGTCATGCAGTCCATGTGGATCAGCCCGCCCAGAGAGGCCCATGTGGGAGATGCAAGCACTTCCATCCTGCTGGAAAGAGAGGGAGCTGGGAGTTGCAGCAAGTCTAACTGGAGTTGCAAGACCTTCATCCATAGGTCTTGGCATTAAGGCTTTGCACATGCTTTTGTCTTACATGTTCTTCCCCTGACCTCAGCCCACTATTTAATCTTCCTCTTCCTCTTCTTCCTCCAGCTCTTTGTTCAATCATAAATTCCCCAGATAACTTTGTTCAGACTGGTGATCACTATTTTCCATTAGGCTATTTATTGTGTCACTATCCCCACCCCAACCCTGCGACACCTTGGTTTTGTTGCCATTGTTATAAATTTAAATGGATGTCTTTTTTAAAAAGAAAGAGAGAAAGAAAGAAAGGAAGAAAGGAAGGAAGGAAGGAAGGAAGGAAGGAAGGAAGGAAGGAAGGAAAAAAGAAGGAAGGAAGAAAAGAAAAAGAAGCCTGGTCAACTAACATCATTCAGAAAGTGCATTCTGGGATGGGCCTGGGGTTATGCACTGTCACTTCTGAAGACCAGTAGATCATTGCTTCTACCTTCCATCTACAGATGAGGATAAGCAGAGTTTTCAGGATCTCTGCAGACTGACATTATAGAGTAAAAAATCTAATTTGAGCTAGGTCCTCTGCATATGCCATAAGGTTGTTTAGCTTGGTGTTCTTGTGGGACTCCCAACAGTGAGAAGAGGGGAATGTCTCTGACTCTTTTGCCTGAGCTTGGGACCCTTTTCCTCCTACTGTATTGCCTTGTCAGCCTTGATACAAAGGATTGTGTTTAGTCTTACTATAACTTATTAGGCCATAGTTGGTAGATATCCTTGGGAGTCTCTCTCTCTCTCTTTCTCTCTTTCTGGAAAATGGAGGAAGAGTGGATCTAGGGAAAGAGGGGTGGAGAGAACGACTGGAAGTGAAGGGAAAGGAAACTACAGTCGGGATGTAATGGATGAGAAAAAACTTAAAAAGAAAATTATTTTGAAACTTAATTTAAAATGTAATTCAATAATCCAAAGAGAGAAAAACTACATACTCAAAAAATTTATAAAACAAAAAATGTAATCTATAAAATCTAACTTATTTGCAAAGACATGACTTTTAAGAGTAGGGTCAAGGAAACCTGGGCGTTTCTGCATATGTTCTTAGTTATCTGAAACTTTCCAGTCAGAGAAATGCTTATCTTCTGATACATTTGCATATAAACATGCATGCAGTAGTCTGATGCCACATGAGCTAGAGTGTTGGAGAAGAAGGAACATTTGGGGCTAATGGTTTGAATACTCTGACATTAAACATTACAAGCATCCCTGTAAGCTTCTGTTTCTTATGTAAAATGCAAAGAGCAATAGACCCTTGCCCTTTTGTCTAGTCTGTGGGTCCAGGCCAGGGCATGCATAGATGCATGTGTGTGGATGTACTTGTGTACATGTACATGGAGAAAATGAAGTTGGAATGGAGACACATTGCAGGGAAAAAGAAGAGAAATCTATTTCAACTCACCTATAAGGAATAGCATATGGGCTGTATGAGGTTGACATCTCTGATACAGAAAGAAAGATACTGATGTCCAGGTTCTAGGCTTCCCTCCACATGTATTTCTCAAGCTGAGATTGATGAAAGCCAGGCCAAGGCCAAATAGCCCTTGCAGTTTATAGAAAAGATTGAGAAGGCTGGAAAATTGGAGAATAGAATGGATTCTACACCTGAATAATCAATTAATGCCTCTTTAATGATTGTGAAGGCAATGTGTACAAATACCAAATCAATCTCAGGAATTAATCAACCAGGGCAGTGAAACTCAGCATCTCAGTGGAGAAGCCAGCAGGGTGTGGTTGGCAGATAATCCTATTTTACCTTAGATCAAGAAGACAGAGATTCATGTTTTCTCTCCTCTCAGTGGCAAATGGAAAAAGGAATCAGTGGGTTCCTGTCAGTGAGTATGAGCTCCAGAGCAAGGGAGGAGGAAATCATTTGTTCCAATACTAGGAAGGAGAAGTGCACTCCATATCCAATCAGCCCGATAGTCCAATCAAGAGGAAAGATCTTGGGACACAAATCATGTTTTAGCAGATGAGAAGACCCAGTTAGTGGACTCTTGTAGGTACGTTTGAAGATTTATTGAAATTTATAATTCTGCTGCGATAGGTTTTTGTTTCACCGAAGCCACTAATATTTCTTCCATTGTTTATGAAGATGTCTAGGTACACGAGCAATAATTTTTATACACCACAACTCTGCTGACATATTCCTGTCAGGAAGACAAGCTGAAGACACAGGAGACAGTTCAGTGGCATTCCAAGGCTCCATGCGGTGCATTATAATTTCGCTCCTGTCGCTACCTCTGTACTCCAGTATGTGCACAGAAGCCATCCTACATTTTTTATATTCTCTGTGCCTGCCCAAGGGCCAGGAGCATGACAGGTGTTTGATAAATGCTCATGGAATAAATGAATTTATTAAACCAGAAATTCACAGTACAAGTTTAGTTAAAGTATGTTTTAAGAATCCAGAGAAAGAAAACCACACCATGATCATTACAGTTTGGATAAGATGTGTCCCTCAAAATGGCTGGTGTGTTGAAGGCTTGGTCCCCAGTGACCTATGCTATTGAGAAGTGATGGAATTAAGGGTGCTAATCTAACCAGTGGCTTTGTCCAGTGACAGGTTCATAGGTGAATGATATATTAGGAAGCAAGGCCTTGTTGGAGAAACACAATAGAAAATGTGTTTCTATCTTCTTGTTTCTTTTTGAAGAATATATAGCCACTGGTCCCAACCCCCCTTTCTCTGCTCCCCAGTTAACATAAGTTATCCCTCTTGCTCCATTACTCCATCAATTGCCTCTACTCTGATGTGTCTTGTTGACTGAGGTTTTCTGTCCTGCCCGGTCCTGCAGCCATTCAGTCTCAAAGAAATCACACAGAGGTCTACATTAGTTATAAACTAATTGGCTCAGACTTCTTATTAACTCTTATAACTTATATTAGCCCATTATTCTTGTCTATGTTAGCCACGTGGCTCAATACTTTATTCAGTGAGGCAGTCACATCTTGCTTCTTCTGTGACTGGGACAGGACTGCCGAATAAGCATTTTTCTTCCCAGAATTTTCCTGTTCTCGTCACCCCGCCTCTACTTCCTGCCTGGCTACTGGCCAATCTGTGTTTATTTAAAATATAATTGACAGGATACAAACCATTGTCCCACAGCAGTGTCTGCTCCATGGGCCCAAAGCAGAAGCAGCAGCCACATGCTGAAATGTCTGAAACCATGATCCAAAATAAACCTTTACCCCATAAGTTATTTATTTCAGGCATTTGGTTACAGCAGCGAGAAATAGATTCTCTCATTGCTGTTCAGATGTTCAGTACAACTGAAGGGTTAAGGACAAGTTCTCAGGAGATGAGCGCCCCAGTTACTCTTCTGGTATTGCTACTTAAAAGCAGTTTGAATTGTGGCAATTTACATGATGTGCTTGCCCTAATTTACATCTGTAAATATCATAAGGACATTATCTACCTCAAGAGGTTGTTGTGAAGATCAAATAGGGTAGTTACTAAAAAATATATAGCAAATACATAAAATTCTACCATTATTGTTATAGGAATGCTTTTCCAGTAACATTCAACATGCTTTGTAACGATTCACATAATAGATATTTAAGCGGCAAATATTAGGGTCACCAATTTCTTTTCATTTGATTCTTAATGACCATGTTTTCTGTACTTAAAAGACACCAAGCATGTGTGCACTTCAGGACTCTCTCTAAGAGTCTTATTGTGTCTGTGAGAAAGCATCCATCCCACAGCCGAGCTATCTCCCTTCTGTTGCTTTATCTTCATGTGTGCATTTGTTCTTCAGAAATGGTCATGAATGCTTGTTGTTTCCTCCAAGGAGAATGTGAAATCCATGATAGTCCTTATGTTTTATACTCTTTCCTTGAGTTCATGTAGACAGTATAAGAATACTGAATGGGTAAATGAGTGAATAAATAAATGATAAATGAGTAAAAAAGTTCTATCGTCACAGTTTCACATGTTGTCAGTGGAATTGAAGTGACTTGACCACCACATAAACAATGTGATAGATGTAGAGTTTTACTCATTATGAAGTTTCCCACAGCTCTTCTCTTTGTGTACTGGTGAGTGCATGCTGGAAACATCTTCTGGCTATTATCCTGTGTAACCCTTTCCCAAAAGAAGTTATGATGAAATTCTGGAAGAAAATTTATTAATCCCAACTGCCAAACTCAAAATTCAAGGTACTAATATCTTAGATTCCAAAGTCAGCTTAGGGTTTCTTTTGCTGTGATAGAATGCCACGACCAAAAGCAACTTGGGTAAGAAAAGTTTTAGAATTCTCAGGTCACACTTAATCACTGGGGGAAGTCAGGGCATGAAATCAAGGCAGTCAACCAGAGGCAGGAACTGAAGGACATGAAGGAGTTCTACGTACTGACTTGTCCCTCATGGCTTACTCATCTGGCTTTCTTATATAACTCAGGAACCCAGCCCAATGTTGGCACCATCCACAGTGAGCTAGACACCTCACACATAAAGCATGAATGAAGAAAATGTCTGACAGACTTGCTCAGAGACCAATCTTACAGAAGCATTTTCTCAATTGAAAGTCTTTCTCAAATGAGTCTAGCTTGTCAAGTTGACATAAAGCTAAGTTTTTATGACAATTGATGATTTGCCAACTTGACACACCAATACATTGCTATTAAACCATAACATTTTCTCTTTTGCTTATCTCTAAGATCTCATATTAATATCTATAGCCCATTACAAAACACATTCCCACTTTTAAAAGTCCCATAGTCTTTAAAAATCCAGATACTTTAGAGGTACAACCTCTTTGAAATATCCAAGGTCTTATTTAAATTTCAAAGGTACTCTAAAATTTCTAAAATGCCCCAAATCCCTTTAGAATTCTGAAATCTCTAAAATCCCACATATTATCTGGGCTCCAAAGAGCCTAGGCGGCTCCTCTTCACTTGCATGCATCTCCATTAGAAGCATTATCCTGTTACACTCTGCTGTGTAACTTCTCCTGGGGAGATGTAACAAGTAGCCATTGGAAACAGATAACGGCACCACTGACATGTTTTCACAAACATCCAGTTCAATGAACCAGTGAGATTATGAGAGTCACTCATAAGAATACAGATGAGGGCGTGCTGATAGGCGCATAGATGCATGACTTAAAAGCAGGTCGCCACATCACTAAAAAGTCCACCCCAGCACGTGTGACAACTCATGAAAGCCACATCCCTGTTGCTCACTACCGACTTGCAGGCAGCTCTACAGGTCAGAGAGTTTCCTCTTTCCAACAGCTGTTTTTCAGAGAGGGATCTGGTGAACCTTCTGTGTTTCAAGGACTTCTTGAGACTTTTGAGTTATTTATTTCCTGAGTATTAATAAGCCTGTCTGGAGATGGATTGTTTCAATATGAGGAAACTGCTGCACAACACATTTTATTTTTTTACACTCACAGATATGCAGTCCCTCTAGTATGGGTGCTGCTTGTGAGAGTGGCCATGCCTTTTTAGTCCCTGTTACCAGTTTCCTGACCTAGACCTAGTCCTGCACGGTGAGACTACACAGAAAAATGATTGAGTGCAAATTGGTGAAAACAGGGTAAATTAAGCGAGGGGAAGGACTGTGGAACATTCATGTGGAATGTTTATGTCTTGGTCTGTAAGAAGAAAACGAAAAAGAAAAAAGCAGAGGTCAGAACAATAAGAAACCAAGAGATTATTTGTGAGAACTCAGAGCGCCCCCATTCACTGTTCCATTCATTCTGTCATTCAACAGGAATTTTTGTTGTGCTCTCACATGGCTCCAGGGGTTGACCTAACTGGGACAGTGATGTGATGAAGAAAGGACAGACCATGTAGAAAAAAATCTAACATAAGGTTGTCTGGATGGTTGGATGGAGAAGCTGCAGAACTCCAGAAACTCAGTGTGTTTATTGCATACAGTTGAACAAGGCAGCAGGATTATTACATACAGATAAACAAGGAAGCAGACTTATATACAGCTGAACATGGAGACAGAGTTAGCTGATCTCAGTAGAAACAATCTCTGTAGGGGAGCAGTGTTTAGGCCATAAATAGCCAATCTCCAGGGGAGAGACCTATGATGGACATTTTCTGCTTACACTGTTAACATTTCCACTCAGACCCAAATTTGCCATTCTTCTGGGCCTCACTAAGGGAAGGCTTTACCACTCCCATGGGCTAAGTCATTGGACTTCTTGACATGGTGTTTTAGTTACTGTTCTATTATGAAGAGGCCCCATGACCAAGGTTACTTATAACACGGAATTTAATTGAGGGGTTACAGTTTCAGAGAGTTAGTCCATGACCATCCTGGTGAGAAGCACGGCAGCTGCAGACATGCATAGTGCTGGAGGGGTAGCTGAGAGCTCACATCTGACCCACAAGATGAGGCAGGGTTCCGAGTGAGAACTGACTGGCATTGGCTTTTGAAACCGCAAAGCCCTCTCCAATGAACATACTTTCTCTAATAAGGCCATACTTCCTAATCCTTCCTAGGAACCCAAACAGGGAACCAAGCATATAAATATATGAGCCTAAGGGGAACATTCTCATTCAAACTACCACACATGGCCATGCTCATGCCAACAATACACATTCACTCAGGTCAACCTCCTCTATCATGTTGTGCCGTAGGGATTCCATGTGGAGTCCGAAACATCGTGGTTGCCCTACAGTACCCACAGCACTGTGGGTACTCTGTGAAACTGAGTTCTAGGGGCTACACTATTTTTCTAGTGTAATATGGCCAATAGTGATGAAGTCGAAGAAAAACAGTGGTCTGAGTCTATCCTGGAGTATTTGACTCAACACCAAGGACCACAATAATGACCAGAAGGCATATGTGATCCTCCTGTTGCTGTTGAGTCTCACTAAGCTCAAAAAATTGGGAGACTGTACATAGACATCAACTTTTCTAACAGACAAAAAAGAAAGAAAGAAAGAAAGAAAGAAAGAAAGAAAGAAAGAAAGAAAGAAACAAAAGTCCATTTGTCTAGAGCTGTGTATTCCAGTGTCTTTAAAATTGTCACCCTGCCTTGGCCACCTGTCCCTTGTCCAAGCTCACTTGGTTTGTGTTGCCTTCCTGCTCTTACCATCACACCATGTGGCAATCCTCATTCCATCCCACCTGCATTAGCTCTCCTTTCCGCCTTCCTTGCTCCTGCTTCTACAAAACTCCTAAGGAAGGGAAGGGATCATCATATTCCCATTCCGCAAGCAGATTCTGGCAGCAGCTAATTCTCATAGCTCTCTCTACTCTCTCTCTCATAGAGCTAGACTGCCTAGATAAACCTCCCATCCCCTCCCTCCCTCCTCCCTCAATCCTGCTCTCTCTCTCCTCTCTCTCTCTCTCTCTCTCTCTCTCTCTCTCTCTCTCTCTCTCTCTCTCTCTCTCTCTCCTGTCAATCTCTATATCCAGAGTAGTGACATGGATATCCAGTAATCTGTGATGTACAGGCATTTCTCCCTTCCCCGGCTCCAAGCACAACAACATTAGCTTATGAGAAATGGTACCACCGTTTAGTATTTTTATGTCCCAATCACTCTGGCCTCTAAGTTCATTCATTATGTATGCAAAATGGTAATATGCTTGTATTTTAATGCTCTTAAGCATACAATATTCTTATTAATCCAAGCACTTTTTTTTCATTTGTAATTGAATGGTTTACTTTATTATTGCTTTATGGTAACGACTCTGAATTTCCATTTTTCTATAGGGTGCCTAATTTTAACAGGAGGGCAATCAGAATCAGGAGGGCTGGCTGGTCTAATTGCCTTCATTATAAGAGCAGCTAGCATTCTGGCAACAGAATGATCGACATTTACTGGAACTAGAATAAAAACATGGAGATGAAGTGAGTCTCTTTGCTTTCTGGGGATCCAGGATGTCACTTCTTATCCAAAACATCAAACATCACAGATCTATATAATGTAGTCTTTGTCCTTCCATGGTGATAGTTTGGAAATTAGCAAGGTCCAAGGGCTATTTATATCACTTTATATTTTTAATCAAGTTTTTTTCAATTTTTACTGATATGCAAAGTCTATCCCCATCCAAGGCATTTGGTTCACATCAACTGAGATGGAGAGTAATCAAGATTTATGATTCTCATTCTGATTCCCGTCCCACGGTCACTGCCATTGCAACTTGCCGGCTGCCTATCCACTTCCCCACTGATGACACCACCTACATTCTTCCTGTGAGTGATTTAATGTCCATCTTGAAACTGTCAGAATACTTCTGATGCTCCAGATAACAGCTGAGAAGTTTCTGGGCTCCCCTTCAGCATCCCCAAATATATCTGGCTTGCTTGATCTTGCCTTTAAAAGGCTCCAAATGTCTAAAGCCCAAATCTGGTAAACTCCTAGGAAGGAGGGTCTAGTCCAGAGAGAAGCTTGGCAGTCACTCTTGATGGTTGCCAGTAGAATCAAAGAGATGGCGTGAGCTAAATCGAGGTAACTTTCTTTTGGCTTGATCATGGCCAGTGTGACTTACTTTTTAAAAAAATGAAACAAAAGAAACCAAAGCCCCTGTGTCTATTTAAAGAAGTCTGCTTTCTGTGGTGGATCGTCAATGATGGATGTGCTAAGAGCAAGTGGCGTGCCATACTGTGTTCCCAGTGCCCCGTGGATGCACTCAGAGCAGCTCACTATAACCTTACTGAGCCAAACTCTTGATGTTCAAGAATAATGAACACTAAAAGCCATGGTGTCTTTCTGTAGCTAAGACCTGGAGTGGATCTTCTACAGGGTTATAAGCACATTTGTTGAAATTGCATTTCTATGAGGTTCAAGGTGCTGCATGCTGCTGGTGCTGCTGTTCGGGGTAATCATATTTGGGAACCCCAGATGCAGCATTTAGGAGTGTTCCTGCTCAAACTGTTGCTTAGAGTCACATCAGTGACAGGGACAGCTGGGAGCTGCTGGAAACGAGTCTCAGCTGGGCCTGGTGTTACAAGGCCTGCAGTTGTTCTGTAACCATAGATACTCCTGAGGGTGAGGTAGGAGGATCACACATTCAAGACCAGCCTGGGAAACATAGCAAGACATCTCAAAATAAAACAGTCCTTGTCATTCTCCACACACAGCCCATTTGACTGACATGCTTCCCTTGTCTAACCATGGCATGACATTCACATAGGTGAATCTTCTACCATACAGTGCCAAATGCATTGGGAATGCTCAAAAGTGGATGCTAGCGAGAATCTTTGTGTACCACAGGGACCCACAGGGTCGCAGAGTTTCGAGTGTTCTTGGAGATTTACACATCGTATGTGGGATGCCTTCCCTAAAAAGATAATGTTTAAACACATCTGGCCATAGTCTTCTAAATGAAACTCTGTGTGTTCGTTTCATGGGTTAATCAAGAAATATGTATCTGACAGATTCAGCTTCTGTTGGTTTACTCCTCATCCTGTGACTAGAGCAGCAGCACTCAAAATTGGCATGGATTGCCTTATAATCCCGCTCATCTGAGTCAAGAGCCAGAAAACTCTGGAGGTCAATGAAGGATGTAGGATGTGCAAGTCAAGGGATACTGGCTTTCCTGCTATAGCATGAAGATAATCCCTGGCCATGGGAATGGAGGAGGGTGGCAGTTCTGCCGGCTGTACAGAGGCAGGTGGTAACTCAGGTCTGTTCTGTGACATGTTTGTTGATTGACTTTAAGAATGCCCATTTTTGATTACTACTTTCTACTCCAAGAAAACACTTTTTAAGGAATCAGTCACATTGATGTGCAGTCCATCTGATGTCTTCACCCTTTTTCTGTACCTACAGCCCTCTCATATATGTCCCTAATGTATTTAAAGTATAATTTCCTATTGCTTTCCTGGGGTGGAAAGATGGCATAGTGGTTAAGAGCACAGCTCCCAGCACCCACGTGGCAGCCCACAACCATCAGTATCTCCAGTTTCTTCTGGTCTCAGCAGGCACCAGGCATGGTTGTGGTACATACACAAAATTTAAAATGTAAAACAAACCACTATGACTTTCCTCATAAATTGATACAAATTATGTCACATTTATATACCATTTTGTCACTTCTTCATAAAAATTACACCAATAGGCTAGGCATACAATGACTCTACTCCATGCATAGACACACATAAATGTACATGGTCACACATACATGCACTCAAGCATTAGATGTTATATCTGATGAGAGGAATGATATTAAAATGGATTGAAAGACAAATGAAATTTTGTTACCTGCCTTGCCAACACAATGCATATAAAGGAGCCACACCAACTAGTTCTTATCTGTGATTTTCTGGTAGATGTGGCATCATGGAATGAAATGAACTTGAAGTTTGCAACAAGATTTTGATAAGTGTGCACCTGGCTTTACTACTTACAACTCTGTGAGCCCTCCAGACACTGAACACTGAATCTAGCTATTCCATGAAAGAGAGAGAGAGAGATTGAGAGAGAGAAAGAGAGAGAGAGAGATTGAGAGAGAGAGAGAGAGAGAGAGAGAGAGAGAGAGAGAGAGAGAGAGAGAGAGAGAGAGAAAGGTTCTCTTCTCGTTGGTCCTTGTTACCATGGGTGATGTTTATAAAGCCTGACACACAGGACACAGTGAGATGTGGCAGAATCTGCCTGAGTCTGTGTTATAACTAGTCATTGGTTGATGTCATATCATGCCCCAGTTGCATAACTCAACCTCCTTTTAAAACTATGAAGTAAGAGTCACAGGTAATGGTTTTGTTTCTGTTTTAAAAACAAGTCTTTTTCCCCCTTTTTTCAAATTGATTTTATTGAGCTATCAATTTTTCTCTGCTAGCCTCCCCACCTCTCCCCTCCACTTCAGCCCTCTCCCATTATCTCCCGATTTACCCAGGAGATCTTGTCTTTTTCTACTTCCCATGTAGATTAGATCCATGTATGTCTCTCTTAGGGTTGTCTAGGTTCTCTGGGATTGTGATTTGTGAGTTGGTTTTCTTTGCTTTATGTTTAAAAAGCACTTATGAGTGAGTACATATAATATTTGTCTTTCTGGGTCTGGGTTACCTCACTCAATATGATGTCTTCTAGCTCTATTCATTTGCCTGCAAATTTCAAGATGTCATTATTTTTTCTGCTGTGTAGTACTCCACTGTGTAAATAAAAAGTATTCCTAACACCCCTTTAATGCAAGAAGAGATGTGCTACTTTTAAGGCAAAGGATCAAAATGTTCCAACAGAAAGCATTCTCACACCATCCAATGGTGCAGTCCATCCTCCTGATAGGCTGGGTTGCTTGTCAGGTTTCTCCAATCTGGATTCATTATCACTTCATTGTCATAGAGGATCCCACACTGGGCATCAAAAGTGCTTTCTAGAAAAATATACTCCTCTCTGAACATAGACATTACAGCATCTTTCATATCTATAAACCACAAAGCCAGTGGCCCCAGAATCTCCAACCACATTGACTGCTTAAATAGGAGCTATGTTCCCAGTTAAGCTGTGGGAAGCCTTTGATTTGCTTATGATGTACCATTGGTCCCTTACTGGCTAGCAATGTGGCATTGGGGTGGGGCTTGATAAATTCAACTATTTGGGATGAGCCAAAGGCTACTTTCATTGCGGCTCTGATTTTTGTCATGATTTGGATACTACCTGGGATTTTTTTTACCAAGGAACAGGGGCCTAGGAATATTCTTAGTTTCTCTTTATAATGATTATTTGAACCAGTTCTCTAAAAGCCAATGTACTAGGGCTTAGTCACACTATGTTAGGAGCCAAAAGTCAAAGAAAGCATTAATTCTGTTCAAATAGACCTCGAGAGCACACTGTTATATTCTCACAAGTGTTTAGAAGTGGGGACCGCCAAGCCTGGGCCTTTCATGGGCTCAGAAGTCTCACTAGTAGTCTGATTGTGCCTGTCTCTTTTCTGCCATGTCGATATGTGAGTTTTCCACCCAGGCTTCTTTTGCCTCATGCTCAGAAAATAGATGCATTGATATTAGCCAGAGCCATCCAGACCCAACTCTGTCCAATCAGTCCCATAAAAATGTGAGAATCAAAATATGAGATAATTTCCTAGTGGTTTTTGTTCAGCAATGCCAGGGAGTCGTTCTCAGGAGTCACCAAGCCAATCTCTTCTCCTGTATGTTCTCCAGAATTGACTTCCATACCCTTCCCTCTGCAAATCCCTGGCAGGAGAAATGGGTTCATTCTAATTGTTTCCTAATTGGCATTTCTTTCGGATGATTAAGCTGTGCCAAATTGACAGCTGATGCTAACTAGGACCCTAAAGACAATTGAATGATAAATAGGGACATCTTTCATGTGCTTGCATCTACGGACTGAACACATGGAGAATACCATGTGGCATGTGGCAGACCTGAGAGTCTGTGGTCCTTGGTCATAAGTTGGTGATTTCAGTCTTCCCCAAGGTCGTGTGTGTGTGTGTGTGTGTGTGTGTGTGTGTGTGTGTTCATTTGTTTTCTGGTGCTGTGACAAAGACCATAACCAAAAGCAACTCAGAGAAGAAAGGGTTTATTTTATTTTATATTTTCACAGTCAACCACCGAGCAAAGTCAGGGCAAAAACTCAAGGCAGGAACTGAATCAGAGGCCATGGAGGAATGTTGCTTATTGGCTTTCTTTCTGTAATTCACTTAGTTTGCTTTCGTATACACCCTAGAACCACCCCCTGAACTGGCCCTCATTCATCGGTCATTAATCATGAAAATGCCCTATAGTCGTAGTCGTGCACACAGGCCAATCTGATGAAGGCATTTTCCCCATTAAGGTCCCCTCTTCTCAGATGGCCTTGACTCATGACAAAGTGATAAGAGACAAACAAACCAAAACAACTATCCTATATAAGACATTTGGAACTAAAACTTAGGAGTACAATGTATTTCATTCTTTACAAGTAAAATCAAAACCTCTCAGAGTTAGGTATTCCTTTGGATTTTACCTTGCTGGCAGAAATCTAAAGAAAATCTCATTCATAAGAAATTCCTGTGGCTCTTTTTGGCCAGAAATAAAAATAGATATTCTACTGTTTGTCCTGATTTGACAAATAAAGAATTCAAGGCCCCCAAGATTTGAAATACATGCTGAGATCAACACCCTTGTAGCACGCGTGTCTAACTCTGGCTGGGGTGAATTCACTTGAGCATTTTCAGAACTGAGGGTGTGGCTGTGTTGTCTCTGACCACCCAGGAAAGAAAATAATCTTGATAACAGAGGGCCATCTTTCATTTTCCTAAAGACAAAACCGTGAAGAGTCAGCTTGAGGTAGGGCTTGGTTAAGCAACCATAGTAATTGCATACATATCCCCCTTCCCTTGAATGGATGAGTCTGTCCTCAATGCCACAGTCTTCTCAGTCTGTTCTTTGAGTGCAGCATGATGCCTGGCACTTCCCTTAATTGGGGGATGTCACTGATCTGGTTACAAAGTCTGAGATACCCACTGTCTCCTTTTGGCATCTTCCTTAGGTTTTAGGGGATAGTGCTAATACTTTGTTTCCATCTCTGGGCAGAAACTTAACCTACACCTAAATGTGGTCTGAGCCATGTTTGATAAGCAGGCACAAACCTCTCCGAAATCTGAGTGCATTGCAGGGTACCGAGCTATAGGCAGGAGGCCGCACAACAGCATGGCAAGAACCTGGGTTTTAGCTTCAGCTCAGATAGGTTTGAGTTCTATTATTCCACTTAACTGCTATTATTTTGTGATTATTTTATGATTATTCTCATCCTGGTAGTTACTCACTAATTCTGAGAACCAGAGTGAGACACCCTTCACCTTATATCTAAGGTTTTTGTGACTTGAAATTTGCCGTAATTATTCATTTCCCAGAATTGTCATGAAGAGGAACGTAAGCTCAGAGACATGACATTGTCACAGTGCAAGGGGGTGGAACTCATCTCAGAGCATGTGGCCTGTATAATTCTCTAGGAAGCCAAGATCTGAAGGACCCTGGCTAGTATGATGATCTATTGAAATTCTTGACGTTTTTATCTGTCTATATATGTTCACAGATCTATGTGCATGCAAGTGCACACGTGCAGATGTGTGGAGGCCAGAGGTCATTGTAGATGACTTCTTCCTTATTTTTTAAGGCACTGAACCTATGAGCCTCAGGGATACTCCTGCCTTCACCCTTCCAGCACTGGTATTGCACGGGTGACCACCCACCTGGCTTTTGTGTGTGTGCTGGGGTCAAACTATGGGTCCTCAAGCCATCACAACACATACTTTACTGATTGTCCCATTTCTCTAGTCCCTCTTCATACTTTTAGACAGAATCACAACATTTCATTTTTGTACTGCTTTCTACAAAATATGGAAATATCCTATGGCAGAACTGCTGGGCGGTCCCTGGAGAAAACAGGTACTGCTCAAAGAAATTAAATAGAGAGGAGCTGTTTCCTGGTCAGGCAAATGCCATTTCCACAACCAGTGTCAAACTAAGTAAGATGCCCTCTAGGTTGTCTCATGGGAAGCCACGGTGTGTTCTTTCTTTCGGACCCACACCTCTGCACGCATCGTCCTCTTTGCCAAGTGTATCTGTTCTCCATCCATTCAAGAAGATCAAATTCTATGACCTCTGTGCTTTTTGTGCTGAGACACGTGAGAAGGTGGCAGAACAGCACGGCCCTAGTGACACTGGTGTCCCGGCTTCTGACTCAATGTGCGTTAAGTTTTGTCCTATCTCTATGCAATTAGTGGGTCTAAGGGTGGGTGGAGCATCAGCCAGACACATGCTAGTTCTGCCTTTCTGAACTCTGACACTTTGAGAAGGTTCAGTACTCCTGAACACAAGCCTGGCACATAGTATGCATTTAATGTCTAAAAGAGAATCTTGTCTTTGTTTTTCTTGCTTTTTTAAAAACCCACTTAAGTGGATTGAGTGTAAGTTCTTTCAAGCTAAGTGGGAGGCTGTCTGCATCCAGCTCATTGGAACTCCCTGGCTGTACAAATCTAGCTACCAGTTGTGTGATAACTAGAGTTTCACTTCTTAAACAATAAGAATTCTGAGAGTGAGACTTGCTAGAAGTTGGAAGAGGTAAGAGTCAGTAGAATTTGGACTTTGGTCCTAAACCCAGAGTTTGAATTTGACATTTTCTACCGCAGAGCTGTGTGAGATCCCAAGTTAAGAGCATCCTCTAAACCCTTTTCTCCCCTTGAATAATAGGGACAATTGAGCCCATTTAAAAAGACACGTCCTCCATTAAAAACTATGAGTTCTGCAAGAGCACAGATGTGTTCTCCTTTGTTCATTGCTGCAGTCCCCAGAACTCGAGCCCGTGGGAAATGCAGAAACGTGTGAGGGCCAGGACAGGTTTGAGCATTCAGCACTAACTTAAGTGAGTGTGCAGTGTAGACACGGACACACACCTAGCAAATGCTGGTTCAAGTGATGGCTGTGGATATTACTGTGCTATCCGTGGATCCAGCCAAGGGCTCTGATACAGCCAGAACACCTTCTCAGGTATAGCCATGGGATTAGAAAAGGGCTCTCATGCAACAAAGATGAGCAGGGAGCTGAAGTGGGAAGGCAAGCCATGGACCACCCCAGGGGAACCAGAGGAAGGAGGAGTCTACACATCACTCAACAGCTCTGGTTGTACAGCACTAGGAATGGTATTTCTTTGAATTGAAAATGTAATCTTTTATGCAATATATTCTGATCCAAGTTCTCCTCTCCTCTCTCTTTTTCACCTTCCTATTGACTCAACTACATGCCTTCTCTGTCTTGCTTTAGAAAACAAAGAGGTGAATTAAGCAAATAAACCAGCATAATAAAAAAGAAGAAAGCACAAGAAACACATACACAGGCAGAGACATACACACACAAAATCCATAAAAACACCAAGTTGGAAACCATAATATACAAGCAAAGACCATTAAGTCAAAATTGTCCACTCACTGGGAACACTCATACCACACTTCTTCCAGCAAGAATGAGGCTCTGACTCTCACTGGTGTCAGAATGGTATCAGAATCATGGTAGATCCCAGCTTTTCCCAAGAGCACCTTTGTATCCTAGCAGGAGGGGTGGGGGGTAGAGAGGCTTGCACACACTGAAACACATTCTGTGCCGCAAAGGCAAGCTTGATTATCACTGCATTTATTCTGACAGGGCAAATGTTGAATCTTAATCAAACAGAAAGGAACAAATTGGTCCCAAATTAAAATGAACAAAACAAAAGGAAGAATGATCACTTAGCAAGTTTGTTGATAGAAGCCTCCATCCCGATTCACAGAGGCTCAGCCTGGCTGTGATAGGAAGCTAAAGATATGGTATTAACTACAGTTTAGATGCTGGCTCCAGTATCCTTATCATGAATTAGGGAAGAGTGACTCTAGCTCTGCCACTCTCTTTACACCCACCCAAGGCTGGAGGTGAGGTGGGACTCACTCATTACGTCCTTACAAAGTAGCTGCAACATTGAAGGCTGAATAGAAAGTTCCTATGGATGGAAGGGGAAAGGCCTGGGCTTTAATCCATACTCTATTATTTATACCCTGGGAAATCCTAGGCTCTTTAAGCCTCCACTCCCTCACCTCTAGCCAGAGATTCTTACTATGTAGTAAGGAGAATTTGCAGTGAGAACTGTATGCAGGAGGTGGGTTGGGGCAGGAGAATAAAGTGGAGAAATGGCTTCTCTGAGTCCTTTCTTTGTAATCATGAGTTCATTCATGTTCACCTCTCACTGCTTCCTTTCATCTCCCCTTTTTATGCTTCTCTTTATTTTATCTTAAAACAATATCTAGAGTCCACATAAGAGAGAAAGCGTGCAGTACTTGCTGTTCTGTGTCTGGCTTTATTGGCTTAACATGATCTCCAGTTCTGTACTTCTGTACATGGTTTTGTTCTTATGTATGTTGTAAAGTACTGCACTGTGTATACATACTACATCTTCTTAATTCTTCCTCCCACTTATGGGTTCCTAGTCTGATTCCATAACTGGACTGTTAGGAGTTTTCTGCTATAAAAATTGGTATGCAGCTATCTTTATTCCATGCTGATTTTGGCTTCTACTACACTGTACCCAAGAATGACAAAGCAATTTTTTTTCAAGTTTCTATTGTTTGGCTTTGGCTTCTTTTCATTCCTGGTGAAAAGGGAGAGCAAGAGAAGGCAGACATTCACGACATCAGAGTTAAGACTAAATGCAAATGTCCAGTAACAAGATGGTGTTTAATGGAAATATACACACAGGTGCCTGAATGGCATCACCTGCATCCACAAAGCTGACCAGTGTGTACACGCTCACCATACTGTACAGAGCCTGGCAGCACAGGCCTTTGGTTCAGCTGTGTCCTCAGCCTGTGCTGGTCTGAGAACACACAAGGCAGAAGTTAGGTGCTGCTCCTATCTTGAGGCCACAGCAGATATGCTGGCTTTCGCTTTTCCTTGCCCAACATCTGGATGAACTTCGCCTTGTCGCCACCCTGCATGGCTTCCAGGTTGTTCTCTGTCATGTACCCACATGTACAAAATAATCATGTCCATCCATTTCTGTCCTGGTGGAAAATCCTCCTGAGGGGTGCTCTTCCATTCAGTGGTAGTGAACAGAGAGTGTCACCAGCATAGAGTGTAAGGTTGGGGATTTCGGATGCCTGCTCTTTCCATATTGAAAGGCATTAGAAAGCAAATGAAATTAGTCTTAATATTTACTTGTATTTCTTTGACTACCTGTGTAAGATATTGATATATTTTTCTCGACGAAAAATATCTGACAAACTGAGAATACATTCTCCAGAAACTAGCAGGGGTGAAATTAGGATTAAATGGTAACAAAATATGGGTGGGAACATTTTGAAATGGAAGAAACTCAGCACCACAACTGCAAATAGGAGACAGCTGTCAAGCAGAGAGGTGGTAATTACTGACTTTTTCTCTGGCTTTTTATTCTTCTCCCACTGATATTATGAACATTTTTTGATTTACATACTACTGTAACTAAGTAGACTAATCAATCAACATCACCAGCCAGACACATTCTGGTGCTCCACAGTTATACAGACAACCATCTTCTCATACTGCCTTCCAGGCTGAAACTATGTTTTTAAAAACTCCTTTCTATAAAGTTAGTTATCTACTGGAGTTGCTTCTACTGGTGAAGTTAGCTTTATCTTCTCAGTTGCACAAAATGTAAGCTTCAGCATCATTTCTATACTTCCTTTTCCTTTACTCTCCTTTGTCAGATTCATTAACAACAGGCAATTGTCATTTTTTCATGGTTTATTTTTTTATATTTAAAAATTTCCATCTCCTCCCCTCCTCCTCCCCCTTCCCTCCCCTCCTTCTCCCCCTTCCCTCCCCTCCCCTCTACCCATACCTCCCATCCGTCCCTCTCAAGGCCAAGGAGATTGTCATTTTAAGTCATTTGAATCTACCTGTTTCTCTCTCTCCTGCCACTATCCTAAATGAGACATTCAATTTATTTTATCACATAGTTCCCAACTGATCTCTTCTTGTGACATCTCTTCCTTATACTGCAGCAAAGGGACCTCCTCCCCAATATAAACCCATTATCCTGCTATAAGTCTGTCTTTATAAGTTCATGTTTAAAACCGTCCATTGTTATATGCTAGCTCTGATTAAAAAGAAAAAAACATGGATCTGGAAACAGTTAGGTCCCAGTGGCAGTTTATGGACTGTACTGGAGGAAAACCTAACACTTAACTGTTGTTAACACAAGGAGCTCAAATGCTCCACATCAGGGTTCCTACTCAAATGAGAGCAAGAGAGAGAGAGAGAGAGAGAGAGAGAGAGAGAGAGAGAGAGAGAGAGAGAGAGAGAGAGAGAGAGAGAGAGAGAGAGAGAGAGACTTGTGAGGAAAACCTCAGAAGGGATAAACAGGGTGGTCTGAGAACCTGGGAGGCTGGGTAGGTGATGTGGGATTCCCCTTTGTATTCTGTGAATATGTTTTAATACCATTGATTAATAAAAGAAGCTGCTTTGACCTATAGCAGGGCACAGTATAGCCAGGTTGGATGAGATATATAAAGAGAGGGTAGGCAGAGTCAGAGAGACGCCACGTAGCCGCTGAAGGAGACAGTCACCCAGGAACCTTACTGATAAGCTGTGAGCCTCGTGGTAAAATATAGAATAATAAAAATTGGTTAATTTAAAATATAAGAGTTGACTAGTAATATGCTTAAGCTATTGGTCAAACAGTATTGCAATGAATACAGTTTCTGTGTGATTATTTCTGCTCTGGGTGGCCAGGACTAAACAAGTGGTCTCAGGTAGGTATTATAGATAAGCTACAACTAAGTGGAGTCAGAATATGTCTTAATAAATTTATTTAGTTATTTATTTTACATCCTGCCTACAGTTTTCCCTCTCTTCTCCCCTCCCAGATCCCCCAGCCCTCTACATTTTTATTCCCCAATCCACTCCTCCATTTCTGCTTAGAAAAAAAGCAAATCTCCCATGAAGATCCACAAAATCTGGCATATCAAGTTTCAGTAAGAATAAGCACCTCCCCGTGTATTATGGCTTGGCTAGGCAACCCAGTGTGAAGAGTAGGGTCCCTAAAGCCAGTAAAAGAAACGGAGACGGTCCCTGTTCCCACTATTAGGAGTCCAACAAGAGGACTAAGCTACACAACTGTAGCATACATACAGAGAGCCAAGGTCAATCCCATGCAGGCTCCCTGGTTGTTGGTTCAGTCTCTGTGAACCCCCATGAGCCGAGGTTAGTTGATTCTGTGAGTTTTCTTGTGTCCTCAACCTACCTGGCTACAGAAATCTTTTCTCCCCCCTTTGACAAGATTCCCTGAATTCCACCTAATGTTTGGCTCTGGGTCTGCATCTGTTCCCATCAGTTGCTGGATGAAGGCTGTCTGATGACAACTGGGCTAGGCATCAATCTGATCACAGGAGATTTTTAATAAGTGTATTACAGCCTCATTAAGGTCATGCTAACTGGAGAGGCAAATCCCTATTACAGCCCCTGCTGCTATAGTATCCCAGCTTGTAAAGCTAACCAAGTATGGAGAAGGCTGCATTTAACAGGAGTTTGGCAAGGTTTTGCCATCTTGAACCTCCACTGACCTCTCTGCTCAAAAAAACCATCTGGTCTATAATTTCTTCTCCAATTGAAATGGGATTTGACCTGGGATTCAGCCTTGGTTTTGAGTCTTCTTTGAATGCCAGCTCAGTTGCCCATATCTAGTCTCCTGGGGGCTCCTTTATTCATTTCTGCGTGTTTGTTTGTTTGCTTGCTTGCTTGCTTGGTTTGGTTTGATTTGTAATTCATACAGTTTCATGCATGAACTGTCCTTTCCTTGGTGGTCCCTGTGGTTAGTTCTTGAAGTTTCTTTGTCTTCCACCAGTGAATCCCCCTCTGGAACCCAGATGACCTCAGTATGGCAGGGGAAGCCCATCTCCACTGACTTTGTACTCTTTTCCTGTACTATTCTCCCCAGCAGCCCTTGTTATCACAATGACCACTTTACTTCATTCATAGATTGTCCATCTAATTATACTGGGTAAGAGTCACCATGAAGGCAGAGACCTTGTTGAAATGTTCCCCCTTGTAACCCCATCACATGAGTATTTGGCATCTTGGCATGGATGTATAGCTCCAGCATATGAATCTATATCTGTAGCACATGAACCTATAGCTCCAGCATTTGAACGTACACTGGACCTGTTTCTGACCTGCAAACATAAATAGCAGTCCTGCGTTCAGGGTAGGCACTCCATACATGCTTGTGGAAATCGATGGATACATAAAACATGTTCATGTCTATGATCCTCTGCTGAAGACACTGTCTGTGTGTGATGGTGATGTGTGATGACGCAGTCATCTTCTCTGTTGGCTCCTCCCTCGAAGTCTAGCTTAATGCTTCGTTAGCTCTGTGGCATTTCTTTCTTCTTCATCCCACTCCAGAATGCTGTACTCTCTTTGTTTCTGCCATGACGATTTGCAGACCTTTCCGTAAGGTGTCACTGTATTTTTGTAAACATGTCATCTGGACTTGTTTTTCTTTGAAAAATGTGCATGAGAAGTTTGTGAATACATTCATACTCTTAAATATCAAAAAAAAAAAATCAGGCAAAGTGAAAGATCTTTATCCTGCTGTTTTCTTCCCAGAGGTAGTTCTGTCTCAAAGAGAATTTACATGCATGCATAGAAAATACAAATGTTAAGCTTTGTTGTGAGTGTCCATGTGTTTTATTACAGATGTTTTGTTGTATTTCTTAATATTTTTTAACTTCTTCATGAGATACTGTGGGCAACTGTTTATTTTATACCAGCATACAGTCTTCATTAAAAACAAAAACAACAACAAACCTCTTGAGCATTGACTTGCATTGAGTTACAAGGTGATTCAGTTCCTTCTCTACTATATTGTCAGTGCTGCAGCCATGCCACACCGCTTGTTGCTGTAGAGTCTTATCATATGCTTGTCTCTGTAGACTGGACACCTAAACAAGAAGCAGAGGATTTGAAAAGTGGATAGATCTGAGAGTCACAATTCACCGTCTAAAAGGCCAGTGAAGTTGCAGAGTATTCCCGGCAGTCTTAATGTTTGCGTACTTACTGGAAGAAAATGTGTTGTTGGAATATTATTTTCTATTTCTCTGATTATTGCTGACATTAAACAGGCTTGTGTACGTTGATCAGAGTTACATTCTCCTCTTCTTCAACACGTCTGACCGTATTTTAGGGAAACATTTTCTCTTTCATTGCTGTCAATATACTTTTTGTGTTATTTGTCTCACTGGGCTCTGAGTTCCTGTGAGGGGGGCAATCACATCCTATTTATCTTGTGTGCCCTTCCAGAGCACACAGCTGGCGCTTAATGAATGTCTACTCAATTGTATTATTGGAGTCAAGCACACTGTTTCCCATTGTAGTTACATCAGTTGTCAATGCTTTCTGTATACTAAGACCTATTGTGAGAAGCAGGCATGCATTATTTCATTTCTTCATACTACCCCCAATGCTGTGTATTGATCTGTCTGTCATACAGATAAGCAACTGCTGTATAAATGATAAGGGCTTCCCAAGAAGCTCAGTGTGGAGAGATGAGATTTTCAGGAAGGGCAATTCACTTTGGTGCTAGGCCAGGGCAATCTCCTCACAGCAGTGGTCCATTTCCTGGATGCATATTGCACCCACTTGGGTGGCCTTTCCAAAGATGCCTCTGTCCCAGACCTCCTACGGGCCAAATGATTCAGGTTCTCTGGGGATGGGGTTGGGAAAATAGCATTTGCAAAGCAAGTCAAGACCCCTGGGTGCTATGTATGCATAGACATGATTGAAAACCATTGCCGCACATCAGAGGTGAGCAAACCAGTTCTGTCGAAAGTGAGATAGTAGCATTTTATATGTTGCAGCCCATGCAAGCTTGTCTTGTTGAACTCGGTTTGCCCCTTCCGAAAAATCAATGCATTAAATTAATAACAGGAAGAACATTTTATCTGAGTACGGTGTTTAAAGGTGGGACATTGGTAGGGTTATTTCATTTCTTATGTGTTGTCATGTGATGCCCAGAGCCATCTTGGAACATTGGCAGCAAGAAGGCTATTAGCAGAGGATGTTCTTGACCTTACACTAGAACTGTGGACCCTCTCCCCCCAGAATGGTGGAGTCTGCTGTTCTTACCAACAGAAAATGGGCTCACTCGAGGTCTCCATGGCAACTACACAGGTGGACTTTTGGAGCGCAGGCAAAAGGAGTGACAGTGGTCATGTCCCATTAAACACCTATTTATAGAAACAAGTGGCAGCTGAATTTAAACCAGGGGCTTTAGTTTGCTGGTCCTGAGAACCTATAGTGAAGTATTTCAGAACTTTCTTTTGACAGGTGTGGAGTCATGTATCCCACCACTTGGGTATTTTGAGACAGGAGAATGGTGAGCTCAGGGCCAGCTGAGCCTACATATTGATAGCCTGCCTCGAAACAAGGGTGCATTTAAAGTTTGTTCTCGTCAAGCCATAGTCTCTGGTCAATTAGCTGCCCAAATGCAGTGGGTGAAGAGCCCTGCCTTTCCTCCAGACAGTGAACTCCAGCGGGTCTGACCCTGGAAGCCCGCATTCTCAGCAGATGCTTCTGTTGCTGGGGACTTTGTGGACCACACTTGGAGAATCATTCAAGCGCAGAAGTGTGGCATTCTTGGCAAGTAAAGAAGACTTGGCTAGTGAAGCAGAACTGGCACCCACTCAAAACCCCCAAGATCACAGAAAAGCATGTTGTGTGTCCTGGCTTGCCTTCTGTTCCAACATCCAGCTTCTGAGGTTCTGGAACCTTTGAGGCCCAGGCAGCAAACCTAATGCCCATTGTCAGAGAATGAAGTCACTCCTTCTCTTCTTGTAATTAGTAAAAGACTAGAGTCTTCATAGGTTTCAAAACACTGTTGAGAAAGGGACTGTTTAACCACCTACCTAATAAACCAGTGCTGGCATTTATCATGGGTGTGTGTGTGTTTGTGTGTGTGTGTGTGTGTGTGCATGCACGCGCTCTTCAGTAGCTACTAAGTGGAGCCTCTGCACTTCTGTCCCCAGCTTGAAAGCTCTGTGTTGGGTGGATGCAATCATTGCCATTTCTAGTCCTCTTTAACATCCATTATTTCTCTGTTTTCCGCATCTAATAGTCTCGGTCCTCTCCATTGGGATGGCACAGCTATTGCCAGGCCACTGCCTTAGGATCCCATCCAAATGCATCGCAACAGTTGAATTTACTTACTGCTTCCATCCTAAAAGCTTTTTTAGCATTATCCAGCTGAGATGGCTTCATCAGGAGAACCATTATTTATAGATTTCTTTATTTGGTGTGTGTGTGTGGCGGGGGAGGGGACAGAAGAAATAATTTCTCCAAAGATGAAAAGTGAACTTTGTTCAGGGAACATCAGCGAAATGATCCTTCTCCCTCCCTTTTCCATTCTCCTGTCGTGATTTTCCTTGGTAAATGATGCTCCTCTGGAGTAGTAAGAACCCTGTAAATTTTACAGCTGAGTCAAATCAATATTTAGAGCGACTTGAACCTTCAGCCTTCTCCTGGGTTCTAGAAGTGTTGTTTCACACTGTGCCCCCTTTCCCAGGTAGCCTGTAATATTAATATTGGACATCATTCACAACTTTCTAATGCCCCTCCCCAGTTTCACCTAGCTACCAGCAAGACAAGTCATCCCCCAAGTGTTAAAATGCTGCCATCGTTTCCGAAGCACAGCACTGTCATGTTAAAGTGGTGTTCTGCATGGTTCTAATATCTGTATACATATCTGTCAGCGCCTGGAGGGACGTCCAACATTGTAATTAGACACCGAAACCACGCTGTGCAAACAAAATGTGCATGCATTGATTTTTTTCAGAGCTCCCGTGAGAATTGGTGTGGTTGGCTGAGACATCCCCCACTCACTAGGGCTGGATCTCACGAAGCGGTGTTCCAGATGAGCTGATGCAGAAGAACCGGGACTGCTTCTGATTTGCAGGCAGTTTTGCATAGGTGATGAAATCAGTAATTGTTTATTTTCTCATACAGTACATCAAGACCGTAGTTTCTCCTTCCTCCACTTCTCCCCCACCTCCCTCCTCCTCCAGACCTACCCCTCCTTCATTTCCCTCAGCAAAGAGCAGGCATCCCAATGATATCAACTGAGCAGAGCATAACAAATTACAATTAGTCTTAGGCACAAACCTTCATATCAAGGTTGGGCAAGGCAACCTAACAGGAGGAAAAGAGTCCCAAGAGCAGACGAAAGAGTCAGAGACACACCCACTCCCACCTTTAGGGGTCCTACAAAACACCAAGCTAATAACCATAACATATTTGCGGAGGAACCCAGTGTAGACCCATGGAGGCTCCATGGCTGCTGTTTCAGTCTCGGTGAGCCCCTAAGAACCCTGCTTAGTTGATACTGTAGGCTGTGTTCTCCTGATGTCCTAGACCCCTCTGACTCTGACTGTTCTTCCAGAAATTACAAGTTCCCACCTTAGTCTTAGTGTTGTGTGATTTCAAACAAGTCACCGGTCTCCTCTGAGAGTGAATTTGTTGTGTTATAGGGAAATAGGATGTGAGCCAAACGGTGAGGTCACAGATGTTACGCCCTGGGTAAAATTAAAGGATATAATCACAGGACAGTGATGAGGACACAGACGGTCATACTTAACGCAGTAGAATGCTTTAAAAATATCTCCGTGTGTCTGTGCACATGTGTGCAGGTGAGCACGACACATGCATATATGGCACATGTGTGGAAGTCAGAGGAAAACTTGGGTGTTGGTCTTTGCCTCTCATTTCATTTGAGACAGCTCCTCTTGTTCATGGCTGTCTAGGCCAGGCTATCTGGCCTTCAAACCGCCAGGAACTCCCGGATCTCTACGGCTCATCTCACCACAGGAGCACCGGCATTAGAAGCACCTGCTACAATGCCCCGCATTAACACAGGTCTGAGACTCCAAATCCAGGTCCTCGTGCTCCCACGGGAGGTGAGTCATTCACCCGGTAGAATGTTTAAAATTCACGTCTTCTTTGACACTTTCATACATGTGTGTAATAATTCTGTCACACTCATGTCTCCCATGTGTCTTATCTTCCTCCATAGTAGAACCTTTTAGAGAGCCATCCTGCTCGGCTGTTTTCCTCTTGCAGCTCAGTTCCTCCACAGTCCGTGACTGGCCCTACTTTGTAGGTTAGGAAACCAAGGCACAAGGTGAGTTGTAACATGAGGGCCTGCTTGTTGGGGTTTCTCTCCTGCCTGGTTCCCACTGCTGGTAAATTCCAAAGAAAAATCACACAGAGGTCTACATAAGTTATAAACTGATGGGCCCATTAGCTCAGGCTTTGTATTAGCTCTTATAACTTATATTAACACATTATTCTTATCTATGTAAGCCACATGGCTCAGTACCTTTTTCAGTGCGGTAGATCACATCCTGCTTCTTCAGTTTCTGGACAGGACTACGGGAAGTGCTTCCTTCTTCCCAGAATACTCCTGTTCTCATTGACCTGCCTCTACTTCCTGTCTGGTCGTCCTGCCTATACTTCCTGCCAGGCTACTGGCCAATCAGCATTTATTTAAAATCTAATTGACAGAATATAGACAATTGTCCCACACCAGCTAGTTAATGTACAGTCCCAGTCACAGCTGGTAAGAAATGGCACTGAGGTTCCAACCTGGGCAGTCTGGACCTAGCATGTCTGCTATTTCCTTCTTAGAATGATTGGGCTGTGCTTCGTGTGGGACCCAGCGGCACATGCAGCACCTTATGCGTCATCCTCTTATGCTGTCTTTCACCAGGCCTTGCAAGGAGCAGTCAAGCAACCACTCTGCCAGTGGAGAGAGGGAGAAAGGGAAGGTCCAAAGTACACAAATGCGCTGCAGTGGAGACTGTCCATGTACCATAATATGTAGGGTGCCTGTCACAGACATGGACCAGGGGCAAAAGGGAGGAAGCTGAATGGGAAATCTAGGGTTCCACCTACATTACAGCATTGTGAGAGTCTAACCTAGGTTGTGGATTCCATGTTGGGATGGTACTGAAATCTGATGGGTAGCAGAGGATGCAGGTGATGGAATGTTGAAGTATAATCAGGACCCAGGACTTTATTCATCCTGTGCCCACTGCCACAAGAGTGGCTGGAAACGGTTACTGAGGTATGTAAGCCTAGGGCAGGCTTGTTACCAACCAGTCAGTGAGTCTCAGTACACTTCTGTGAGGCTGGAGATAGTTCACTCGAGCTTAGTTTTGCACAGTGCTCTGAGAGCCCACACGAGTGTGTAACTTGTAGATGAACCCATCTTAAAGGCTGTGGATAATATGTCTAAACTCATCGAAGGAGCCTGACGTATTGCAGCCCTGGTATTTGCTTGCTCGGGACCTGCCTTGGCATTTCTCAGGTGTGTCTGAGAGATGTCAGCTGCTGTCATGGGAGAAGTGGGATCAGCACTGGGTTGAAGGTATCAGGAGACTCTGCCCCCACACTCTGCTCCTGACGATGCAGCATGCTGCTTCTTCTAAAGGCAGGCTGCATCTCAGCCATGACGTCCTGAAGCATTTCTGCTTTAGCAAAAGTATTAAAATAATCCGGCCCAAACTGGGTTGGCGAGAAAACAGGTTTTATGGTTAGTTAGTTTGTTTGTTTATCCAGAAGAAGAATTACCAAATCATAAGCATCGTCCTTGGGAATGGGAGATACAAGGCTTGGAAAACTTGACTCAATTCTACATAGTTCTAGATTTTATAGAGCATGGCCAGAAAGGAAATGAGCAGGCTTGCCATTGTAGGCTGTCTCCCCAGGTGTGTAAACCATTGTGGTTTGCGTCTTACAAGTCTGCAGTCACGTGAAATGCCTGGTGCCTGGGTGACTCTTGCTGTGAGGAGCTGGAGGAAACCTGAGTAAGTGGAGACCTTCTTAGAGGAGGTGGTCACTGGAAGCTGAACCTAAGGAGGAGACCTTCCTTGTCCCTTTATCTCTCTTGCTGCCTCCCAGCCGCAAGAGGCTGCCTGCCTTAATGATCTCCATCTCCATGGGCTCAGAATGATGGGGCCACTACACACAGACTGACACCTGAGGAAGCCTGAGCTAAAGTCAACGCCCCTCCTCCTTAGGTGTCCTGGCCCTGGGATGAGAGCTGGTGAACACAGGGTGGTTTTCCATGCCAGAGTCTGAGCTCTGTGGGTGGCATTATCACAGCTACACTATCTACCATCGATCTTGCTGGTATTCTTGTGTTCTGACGCCTGTTTAGGACAACCATCATTCCAGAGTCTGCCATTTCTCTTGATATTTTCTCTTAATTGTTACATTTTGTGTGTTGATATTGCCTTACCTTTGGTCATGTCTAATGGATATTTACATTCCTTTATTTTTGTTTACTTTATAATTGTGCTTATTTCAAATATTTCTGTTCTCAGTTTAGTTATCTATTTGATCAGTTCAGTTTTATATTTTTATTTTACGAGATTGCAAATTTGGAACTTGAGCAAGGCCATGAAATACCCTCCTTCACAGCTGTGCTTTTTTCTTATAGGATGATGTCGTACTTACAGTGTGTTCCCAGGGCTTTAGGGTTGCTGTGGGGTTTTTTCTTCTGTTCAAGACTTAGCTCTACTTACAGGAAGATAAAAAGCATTCTTGCCCAAGCTCATTCATCTGCCTTAGACTGTGTGGATTCATCATTACTTCCCATGTGGTGTTTCTGGAAGATGTTACATCCATATCTTAGATTAGAGGGACCTACCACTGATCTGTATTGTTGGATGATTTTAGTCAGTATGGGGCTTTTAAGACTCCAGGAGAAATCCTGTTTACAGTTCTTGTGTATGTTTTTGCATATGTATAAAAGAATTAGCTTATTAAGCATGTTGTGTGTGCTTAGGTACTAGCCACTATTCTAAGGCCCATCATATTCATAATCACCATAATCCTTCTATGAAGGTGATAGTCTGAGTGTTCCCATTGATAGGTTAGAAAACTGAGTCACTGTCATTTATCCGACATCACACCGATGCTGGCTGTCTAAGCCAAATCTAACCAAACTCTGCAGTCTGCTCTTGACTGACACCGTTCATTCGTTTTTACTCAAAAATAATGTGAGAAACTGGAGCTGCTCTGGTTTTCCTCATTCAGTTCTTTCCAACCTAGAGAATGCCCGTGACAGCTGCCTTCACATCCGGGCACTGCAGGCTTGCAGGAGACTAGACATTACTGACTCACTGCTCAGAGAAATGGAGGAGATGGGTGGCCGTGGGTAGTCTTACAGGACTCTCACACATTGGAAGGATCCTTTCTACCTCTGCTTTGTACAGGACCATGGGGCATCAGTGTCAAGCGAACCATGTCTTTGCCAGCTGGTATTCTGCCCTAGAAGTCCCTGTTCTTTATTGATCCTTAAGAGGGTCTTGCAATTTGTTGTCATTAATTCTGTTTTGTAGATGTGAGGTCAGAGTCTCAGATGGCTTTGGAAGTCACTCTGGGTCTTACAGCTAGCGAACAGCACAGAATATCAGCCTGGATCTCATTTCTTACGCCACATCCCCCAACACTCAACCCCCAGCCCCACCCTCGCTCTCCGCCACCGTGTACTCTCTCAGACCTCAGTTCGGTTCACTTTAAGTCATTCTACTCACTCTAACATCACCAGCTCTTTCCTTGTTGAGCTATAATATAAGCAAGTGTTGAATCTTGCTGTATGTTGGCTTTCTTCGTGCCTTCGTGTGTTGCGGGCTGGCCCTGAGTATGGCAGTGATGAGAAGTGGTGAGACCTAGCAGAAGACCCTTAGTTCAACTGCGGGTGCTGTACTTGGAAAGTGTGACCACTTGGCAGCGAGAAGACTGTTATTAAAGCTTCAGTGCCGTCCCACCCAGACTGGCTTGCTGTTCCCTGTGCCTTTATCACAATGCATTGAGAGCCTTATCAGAGCTAGCTTCATTATGATACCTTGAATCTCCACAACTATGAGCTGAGGAAACCTCGTTTCTTTATTAGTTAACTTGCCTGAAGTGTCTCATTTATACTGCAAAATGCTTACTAATGCAGGTTTCGTTACACAGAAGCACATGGGGAGAGACTAAAAGGTTGAAAGTAGTGGCCCCATGGTGAAGGGCAAGCAGCAGGGGCAATGACTACATTTATCGGCAGGATTCCACTCGTGTGGATGGTTGCATCACGTCTCCTAGAGTGTGTATGATACTTGCGAAGGGGCTTTGTTTCTAACTCAACTGCATGTGAAGGAGTCACCCAGGCAGAGTGAGAGGTGTAGACATGCGAGAAGTTTGTAAAGTACCGCACAATGACATCCTAAAGATGTCACATTAAAGCCACAGTGCGGATGACTCAACATTACACATTTATTTTTTTCCCAATTTTGGTGTTGGAAATTCTGAGTCTAGGTATAGACTAGGTCTGGGAGGTTCTGCTCCTGTTAGCTTTCCTTTTGTTGCCCATCACCTCATCTTCCCCCTGAGTCCATCTGTGTCCTAGTATCTTGTAAGGACACAAATCAGATGACACTGGGATTCACTCCAATGACATCATTTTAACTTAATTACCTCTACAGGGTCTTATCTTCAGATGCAGTGACATTCTGAGTCATTACAGTAGGGAGGGAATCATGATTTTAAAATAGAAATTCTGGGTAGACATATTTTAGTTTACAAGAGGTCGGAATCAATTCCATGTCCTGGAAGCAATGTGAGAAAGGCTGGGGACAGCGACTAGAGCTTGTAGCATGCTGCTATCATTGTCACTTGGAGGAAGTGGCACTCAATCCTTCCACTGGGGCACTGTTTCCCTGTGTAGAATACTTATCACTTAGAATGGTAGTTCATCAAAAGATGCCTCTCATGTCTCTCTGCCATTCTCTCCTTCTTCCTGTGAAAGAAAAAGAGTGTGGAGAGAAGCCTTAGAAAACAGTGACAACTAGCTTTAAACAAACTTAAGTTTTTATTGTTTTCTTAATACACTATTTTATTACTTTTTAAGGATTTTATAATGCATACAATGTATTTTGATCATATTTGTCTTTCACTGCTACCCCTTGCTCTTCCCAGGTTCACTCCACACCTCCACCCTCTTGTATCCCTTCTTCTTGTTTGTTTGTTTTACTACTCACTGTTTGTGATGTCTATACACTCATGCGTATACACTCATGCGTATGAGGCCATCCACTGGGACATGGTTAACCTACCAGAGACCACACTCTTACAGAAAAGTGACTCTTCCTCCCCCAGAATCCATCAGTTGTCAATAGCCCCTCAGCTGGGGTAGAGGTTTGTGATTCCCTTCTTCCACCCATGCTACAATGTGGACTGGCTTGATTTTGATCAGGGAGCCACAATTTCATAAGCTCATGAGTAGAATGGTGTTTTCATGTCCAGAAGACACTATTTTCCCCTGGTCCTCCCTGACCTGTGCTCGGACAATCTTTCTGTTGCCTTTTCATTAATGGCCCTTGAACCTTGTAGAAAGAAGGTGTGATATAGATATCCCATTTATGCCTCATCTCTTAACACACACTCATTTTTATACTGATTGCTTGTGTGTTTCTGAATTAACTACAGACTATTGTACAAAGGAATTTCTCTAACGAGGCTTGAGAGCCGCACTAATCTATGGGTAGATGTGAATTTAGATGGCAGTTTGATACTATGGCCATTTAGGAAAATAATTGTAATAGGTTCACCCTCAAGGCCTATGTGCTCCACAGTCATGGCTTCTTGGTTAGACTTAAGTGGCAGACATACATCTCCTTCTGTAGAAAGGGCCTTAAGTCCAATCAAAAAGCAATTGGCCACTCCCATAACTTTCATGCCACCATCACACCCAGGGGTTTATCTTGCTAGACTATCTGTTACTATAGCGCTCAGCACTCACAGCTGGCTAGTTGACGGAGGACTTTCCCCATCAACCAGCCTGCATAGCACCCCCTGCTACTGTGAAAGCTAGCCACAGAGAGGGGTTCTTCCCTCTCAGTGCCAGCTTGATTTCTTCATGACTGGTGACCAAAATATGTGGTGGTGTCTTCAGCAATAGTGTCCTGTAGCGAAGTTTTGGTGGGTACCAAAATTAGTAATAATAGCCTGTATTATTTTAGGGGTTTCTAGAACCCTCATGATCAACAGCTCAAGCTGAGCTATCCCACACCTGGCACTGGCCTTCTTTATTTGGCAACTTACGCTTCTGTGAGGAGCATCGTCTCCTGTGTTAAGGTATCTCCAATTAAACTCTTCTATATGCAATATATGAATTATATAAAATAGTAGGTTTCCATAAGTTCCTTTCAAACATTCTTAGCATTAGTTATCTCTTCTCCCACACTCTCCTCTCTCCTGCTTGATTATCCATTTCTGCACTAAAGGACTAAATCTGCCCTCAATACTTTTTCTTTTCACTTCATACAATCTGTGTTGTATACATGCATGTGTGTGTGTGTAAGCATGCGCATTCATGTGCCTATATTCTCATAGCCTGAAATCATCCATTAGTGAGATGGACTAGCGAGTTCAGATCTGTCTTTATCCTCACTCTAAGAAGGGGAGGGAAGGGGAGGGGGGAGGAGGAGGGAAGGAGATGGAAATTTTTCAATATAAAAAAATAAACCATGAGAAGAAAAAAAAAAGAAGCATTGAACACACCTACACTTACTTGTGAAGTAGATAATGATATGAATTCTATTTTTTTACAGATTCATGCATAGTATAGATTTATGCATGATGTATACAGTGATATCAAATTCCGCTAGTTTCTTGAGAAATAAGTCGGTGCCAATGACTAGAGATCATATTCCCTACAGCAGGTGCTGTGCAGCATGCTGTAACTAGAAACAGGCCAGTACCAACAGAGTCCCAGTTAAGAGGTCAAAGACTTGCACAGGACTCTCAACAGTGACATTTACTAACCCAGGTCCTCTCAACCCAGTCCTCATGTATTGAGTAGACAGAAATGTTTCTCACACTGATTGCCCTGGTGACAAATGAGGAGTGTGAATGGGCTCTGCAGATCATGTTAGGTGTATGTCCGATGCTGTTACTCTGAGCCTTCCCTTCATTTTTCCTCAGTTGCCACTCAGAGAGACCTGTCTTGATGGCCCTCGGCAGCATGTGCAAGATACAGCCTCTGCTCAGAAATCCTGATTGCATAGTTCGAGTACTTCAACTGGAGATGCTAACATCTCTGTCCATTGGGGAGCTGGGATGAAGTGGACAGGACCATGTGATCAGAAAGTCAAAGATCTCTACTGGGGTGCAGTGTGTTTTAAGGACACCGCCATCCATTGTACTCTGGTAGGAAGTCCCACTGTGGATTAATAAGATTCAGCCCTGAATTTTAATAGAAAGCCCAACAAATGTGCAGGGCTCCAGGCAGATTAACTGAAAGAAAACTATCTAAGTCAGATGTAGTTCATTCAATACATTTGTAGTCTCTCTTCGCTGGCGAGGGATGGGGGGAAACCTTCAGGTTAACAAGTTAATGGCACCTGCCTGCTGTGCCTTTAATCACCCTGCCAATGTCTAGCCGAGTGGCAAGTGCAGCAGCCAGATGCACATCCCTTTGGCTCTCGGCACAGGGTGGCACAGCTGTCTACCCCAGCTTTCCCGATTAGGAAGAGCACAGCTTGCCAGGGCCAGTAAAGCCAGCACTACTCTCAAAGGGTGAATCTTTGAAACTGCAGATCATGCCCTAGGATGCCAGTGTGAAGAAATGGATGCTCAAAGGTATAAAATGATGTGTCTAAGACCACAGATTAGGGTAGGGCAACTGGAAGGAAAACACGGGTTGTTCTGGCCAGAAAACTATGTCCGTTCCAGGACACAGTGCAGCTCAGTTTCCCTTCTAAGTCTTCTGACCTCTTTCACTCTCATTGTTCCTCTTTATGTTCTTTTACCGTCCAGCTCTCTGTTTGCTGTCTCTCCCTTCTTCCTCCTCTCTTCCCTCTCTTTCTCCCTCCCTCCCTCCTTCCCTCCTTCTCTCCTCTGTAAAGGGATGTTTCTTGTCCCAAGTGCCCATTCTCAGATAACTGATTTGGAGGTTGGATATAAATTACAAATGCTTGGCTGATAGCTCAGGCTTGTTACTAGCTAACTCTTGCCCTTAAATTAACCCAATACAAGAATTGCATGTATGTACCATACTTTGTATCCATGCCCTACTATCTTCTCTTTTCCTTCTCCCCATTTCTGCTGGACCCCTTCCTCTTCCCTCATAGGCCCCCTTCTAATTTTCAGCCTTTTAAAATTATGCTCATTTGAGTGGATCTTTAGCCTTTGGTGACATTAAGAAAATGTGTGAAGCATTTTTCTTGATCCTAGAAATTGTAGAAAACTGAGATTTAATGGGCCGGGGAGCCATGTAATTTGCATCTGTTCTTATATAAGCAAGTATTATTTTTTTATAGCATGTGTTTTTGTCATATATTTTATTAAAGATGAAAATAAAATATTAATTATCAAAGAAACCCAAAAAACGTTTTAATTCTACATATAAGAGAAAACATATTATATCTGTCCTTTGAAGTTTGGCCTTTTATTTTTTGCCTTACATGATAATCTCTGGTTCTGTCCACTTTCCAGCAAATTGCTCGATTTTACCATTCTTTATGGCTGAATAGAACCCCATTGTGTCCACAAACACATTTTCTTTATCATTTGTTGTTGAGGATATTGGCTGGTTTCATATCTTGGTTATTGTGAATCATGTGGAAATAAACACGAAGACACCTGCTTCACTGTGTTGTGCTGCCTTGATTTCCATTGGGACAGAATAATGCTGCCCTAGTCCTTTTTCTGGTGCTGGGATAGAATACACTGACAAAGCAACGTAAGGGGGAGAGGGTGTTTATTTCTCCTCACAGTTTCAGATACCGTCCCTCATGGCAGGAAGCCACAGCGTCAGGAACTGGACACGGCTGGTCACGTAGCAGCCACAGTGAGGTGGGGCGGGGCAATGAGTCCTAGTGCACAGCTCACTTCCTCTTGCTATACAGGCCAGTATATGAACTTAGGGAATGGTGTTGCCCACAGTGGGCATATCTTCCCAGCTTCTGGTGCTCGGAGGATCCATCTCCCAGATCATTCTAGATATCATTGAATAGACAGTTGAGATTAGCCATCACAAGCACATACTCACCATTTTCTGTTACTCCGATATTCCAGAGGGGACAAGGTAAACATCAGTATTATTATTAGTATTATAAAACACATTTGTAATTAGCACTAGACATACCGTGTTGAGTCACATATATTGTCATATTCATTGTGACCTTGCATCAGTGGTATATCCTCCATTGGTAGTGGGTAGATTAAGGCTCAGAAAGGTTGCATAATTCACTCTGTGTCTTAGAAACTTGTTTACAATTGTTTCTCTCTGTGTAAAGAGGAGAAATGCAGAGACCTTTGACCAGGTATAGCCTTTGTCTCACCAAAGGGTATAATGGGAATTCTAGGAGGGGAAGCCTGTTGGTAGGTTACAGACAGATCTGCCCAGAAGTTAGAGGAGATACCTGATGGAGCTGTTATAATTTAGCCACATAGTGAGTGGCGACACAGGTTGTCCCTAAGAAAATGGCTCTATTATGAGCTCTTCATTATAGATGTTCTCTGCCTCTGTAATTGTGGTTGTGTAGTTTTCAGCGAGGCACCAATCCTCTGTAGAGTCCAATTTCCTTATCCGCTAGAGCCAGGGGCTGAGGGAGAGGCAGTACAAGGGCCTGTGATTTCAGTGTTATCTGGGCACCGGCTCAGAACAACCCCTGGAGATTCTCCATTTGTCAAAAAGGAAAAAAAGAAATCAGGCCCCAAGTGACGGTAATATTTTTAGATTGTGTTGCTCCCTGCGGGCTTTTTGGTTAGCTTAAATGTGGGCTTTGGGACAGGGCCGTGACATGAATGAGCTAAGGAAGCCAGTGTGAGAGAGCTCCTTGACCCTTGAAAGCAGGGGCGACAGAGCTCACAGGCACAGCAGGGGGTGGGCAGCTATGTGGTTGTGGCGGTGGCTAAAAGGTCTTAATGGATGGTCCTCTCTCCTGCTCCGCAATTATGGAATGCTTTCCTGTCTATCATGTCTGGGTGCTGAAGAATCACTGCTCTCCCTCTTTGCCCACTTCTCTGCCAGTGTAGAGGCGGGTCTGTCTAGGAAGACCAAAAACTACCTCCCTGGTAGTTTGTTTGTTGTTTGTTTGTTTTCTCTGCTTTAGTCAACACAAAAGCAAGTAAGTCCAGAACATGGGGGTTGGGAACAAATTCAGAAAACACCCCTCTCAGTTCATTCTTGGTATACAGATGGGGAAACTGAGGCTTGGAGAGGTAAGAGGAATGGCTGAAGTTATTAGCATTAAACACTTGCTGGACCTCAATATCCTAGCAGTCATGCAAGTGAGCAGGTGTTCAGGGAGCTTTGCTTGCTGGGCCCCATGCGTTATACCAGTTCAGACTTGGTGTATTGGGGTGGGATGTTCTGCCTCCGAAACCCCAGGCAGATGAGAAGCCCTGTGGGTTGCCTCTTCCTTATGGAATATGAGAGAGTGTGATGTGAAGAATGAGTCTGGGGCTGAGACAAGCAGGAACACTCAAAGAAATGTTGAGGCTCAGATTCAAGGCAGAAGGGGAAGCCAGAAAGCTGAGCTGCATGCTAAGGCAGCTGCAGATGGGAAGACAAACCGAGACCTGGCCTGGAATGACAGGGTCAGAGACCCAAGATGGCTGGCTTTGGCATTGGGGTGGCTTAAACTCTTGTTTCCCTTCTCTGCTCCTGTGTCTTCCAGACCCTCTCTTTTCTTTCTCCCATTATCCATCCTGCCTTCATTTTCTCAAACACTCACCACAGGCTGTGAGATCTGCTTTGCTTGGAGACCCAAAGAAGCTGAATTCTTTCCAGTCTATTTGGAAAAAAAAATGTATTTTTATATATTTTGAGACAGTATCTCACTATATATCCCTGGCCAGCCTGGAACTTAACTATATTGACCAGGCTGTCCTACACCTCACAGAGATTTGCGTGCCTGTTGCCAAAAGTGTTGGGATTAAACGTGTGCACCACCATGCCCAAGTACTTTTCACTCTTAGCAATGGACTAAGGCCTATAGGAAAGGGGTTTGAGATACCAATGATGGAAAAATAGGCAGAGGATAGGGAATATGGGTCAGAAAACACTGGGTTTGTTAGTCTATTCCTTCCTTAATTCATTGACACTCAGGCCTAGCTATTTGGGAACCTTAGGGATGTCTGGGATTAGTCACCTGTGAAAAGAACCGGTGGTATTTAAACAGGATACTTTCCCACCAGACTGAAGCCCATTTTACTTCTGTACTGGACCTGGTCTTCCCAGCTTTTGGGGTGGATTTCCTGAGTGCTCCTTGTCCTCTGCTCTCAGATAACTCATGGTTGGCAGGTCTGAGATCACTAGTGTGTCTGCGCTGCTCTCTGTTTGCTTTTCTATATCTCCCTTTATTAATCAATCTTAGCCTTGATACTGTTTACCTCTTCTGACCGTTGGCTAGGGTCACCCTGAATGCAATGGCTGAGGAGTCCCCACAATGATTGTGAGGTAGGATAAATTGGGATCTCAAAGAAAGAAGCATGCGATGCCAGGGCGACCAGGTCAGACATTTTTCAGAAGTTACAGGGTACAGCAGGCTGGCCTCCCAATGCATAGGAAAGAGAAAAGAGTGTGCCTGAGGTGCGTCCTTGCCAGGGGATCAGGAAATGGAGTTTAGGTGGGAGAGTTAAGTGATTTCAGCCCAGAGTCAGGTACAGTGTCTTTCTGGCTTTTGGGACCACATCCTTAAACTCTTCATCAGTATTTGGGAGTGTCTAAGGCCCTAGTTAGGCCCAGCTTGGTGGTTGGTTTCACCATTCTACTGAGTTCTGGACCTGGAAAAGATATAAAAGGATCTGAAAGACCCTCTAGATACTTAGTCATACCAGAGGTTGGGAGTGTGCCTCAGTGTGGCTCTCCAGCTCACAACTCACATACTGACCGAGTATGGCAATGTGTTTTATTTTCTACTAAATACCATATTGAGGAAGAAATCAGCAGTTTTTGGTTCTCTTTGTTCTTAAAATGCTCAAGAGAACAGAGTAACCTCAAACTCTACTTTGCAATTGATCAGTCTGGCTTTAATTAATTTTCTGATCAGCCATTAGTTACCAATTGTCTGGGGACTCCCTTCAGAGTCTCACTGCTAACTTCTCATTAACTGGAGGAATTCATGTTGTGCGCACACACTTCTGGGCTTTCCACTCTTCAGCAGTCCTCAGTCTTTGATGAAGATGTTCAGTAGGACAAATGCTGTCTCTGATCCTTGAGGAGCACATCTCATTACATGTCCCCACCCTCCGAAGAGCCTGTTTGTTTCTCCTCTGTTCCTGGCTTCCAGGCAGATTCTGTGGTCATGGAAAAATGCACACACATCCAGCAATCCCATGGAGACGCAGTATTTCTAGGCAGCTTTTGATATGGAAACTTGTCAAAGATTTTCTTTTTCTTTCTTTCTTTTTCAAGTCTGATTAAATTATTTCCACAGATGACTACGGCCAGATGACTGTGTGCTGCCATTAAAAGTAGAAACAAATTAGCTGTGTGTGACTGAAACCGCATGGTCTTTCTAGACCAGGAGATCCTTTGTTACCCCGGCACATACTTGCTGCTTGTGTGACACTGCCTAAAAGCGCAGCATTGGGTCACTGTAAATGACAGCAAGTGGAAAGACCGGAATCAGCACAGGACATCCCAAGAGCACATTCTCAGCACAAAGGAAATGTAGTTGCCCCAGAGGAACAAAGTGCATGGCATAAAAAAGGGAGAAAGACAGGAGATAGGATGTGAGAGAAGGGGAAGTGACAAGGGCAAGGGGAAGGGGTATTTGCCCAGATAGAGAGGGGACAGATGGCCCATAGGCAAATGGCAGGTTTTAAAGGAAAAGGGGAAACCCTTTGTTAAGATGAGTTGGGTTAATTTTGATGGGGCATGTTAATTTGGGTAGCCACAAGGGGGATCTTGATTGCTGGATTTCAGTGCTTTGATAGCTGAACCTTGGTAGCCAGCGGCAGGAGAAGGAAATGACCAAATAAGGGAATAGATCTTTGTGGCTAGTTTTAGGAATTGTACTCTAAATGTTTAGCAAGGTAGAGGGAGTAGGCGAGAAGGGTAAAAGGCAAAACCTAATAGTGCCATGTTTACCATGCTCAGTCCAGTTAGTGTCCTTCACTGAGTCTCACCTACTTCCATGTCTTCACATCTTTCTTCTTCTAGGTCTCTCTGATCTCCACCTGCCATCCTGGTGACCTGCCAGCATCAGGGCATAATCAGGACCAAAAGGCAGGTGGCTGTAAGAGTCCTGACGACTAGGGGGCTAGAGAGGTGGCTATAATGGTATATCATTTGTGTTTTAATAAATGAAGTTTGTTGAAGATTAGAGGGCAAAGCAGCTATAGTAGTCACCCATACAGACCATGGAGTGGTGACACACACCTTTAATCCCAGGACAGAGGTAGATGGATCTTTGTGAGTTCAAAGCCACCCTGGGCTACACAAGATTGATTCTGTCTAAAAGAGAAACAGAGTTCACACAACGGTGATCCCAGCACTAGAGAGGTGGAGACAGGAGCAATATGATTGGGAGGAGAGAAGAATACAAAGGGGCGAAGAGACAGGAACTCAGTGGAGTGTTGAATGTGGGGTGTGGAGTCTTCAGGATTAGTGGAAACAGGATCTCACCTGTTTTCAGTCTGAGGTAGAGGCAATTTCTGGTGACTCAGTGCTTTGCTTTTCTGACTTTCAGGATAAACCCCAATATCTGTCTCTGGGTGTTTATTATTCATACTCTTCCAGAGGACTTGAGTTCATTTCCTAGCACCCATAGGGTGATTCACAATTGTCTGTAACTCCAACTTCAGGGAATCTTGTACCCTCACACACACATACATGCAAGCAAAACACCAGTGCACATAAATAAAAATAAAAAATTAAATCTAAATAATGAGTCCTGATCAGATGCTGTATGTAGAACTTGCTATATTCACAACTTTGTTGCTTGTCCAAAATTCAAGTAGGGCTTGTACAGAAAACCTGGTTTAGTATGTGACCAGGATAAGAATTTATAGGCTTAGGAACATGAAAAGAACAGATCATTCTAGCTTCAAGTAGCTTGACTTCGGGAATTAAATATTGTCCGTAGGACCGGTTTCTCAGTTTTCATTACAATGCAGAACTTAAAGATGCATGTTAACCTTATCCTGTGGTCTGTCTAGTCTGTGATGGCTGAAGGCAGCCAACAGCTTTGGTCTCAGATTTTCTCACCTATTGGTCTAATCGGGTAAAGAAACTGTGGCTCCATCTCATCTTTTCTTTTCCCCTCCTTTTTATTCTCTACAAAATTCTTCAGATTTTCTGATTGGTCTGGCTCAGGTCGCATGCTCATCAAAAAATAGATTATTTTTTATCACAGCAGGGTAAAGATTTGGAGAGTATGGACTTGTATATGTGTTTTGCCTTCTTGACTTGACTGTGGAGTTTCTACCTGCAATGGATGGGGGGGGGGGGGGAAGAAAGCAAGAGGAAGCTTAAAGAACACCAAGTAGCTACAAAAACATATTGTTTAACATCCTTGGCATCTTTTACTTCTTATCTTTGAAACAAGTCCTAGCCTTTTGATAGTGCTTGGTCTAAGGATTGTCTCTCATTGAACATTGGCTAGTATCTTCCCATTTACATATCTGCCCTGATAACTCCTTGCTGGCTGTCAGTCAGATGAAGTGTTGCTTTATCCTAACCATTTTATTTTGTCCTCAGGGATGGGATGGTTGTGTTGAGCTTTGAATAGAGACCCTGCAACTGACCCCATTGATGAGAAGTTGCCTCGGCATCCGAATCATCTTTCTTACTATCCACCATGTGTTATTAGAATACTCCTGTTCCCATCATTCCAGAGTCCCTGGTTGGTCTGACTGCTCCTTGTAGTGCTAGATCTGAGGAATTCTGTCAGCTTCTCATCGTCACCTCCTACCCTATCCAACATCAGCTGAGACCAGGATCAGCCTTGTCATGAGACAAAGCAAATAGAAACCACAGAGGTTGAATATTCACAGCACCTTGTTAGCCTGGCCTCGAAATGGTGTTGGGAGTCACCTGCCATACCTTCTCTTCTTCAGAAACATTCCATTTGAATGATCTGGGATAGAGAAGATTGTTTAGAAGTCAGTGATGAACGTTGAAATTTCCACAAAACCATGGGAAAGGGCAACTACTGTAAATCAGAGCCTCTTTATTGACAGTTAGCCAATTAGTGTCCTCTGCACTGGTAGTGAAACTAAATTAAAGCATTGTCATGGTATACTTTCAAGATATAATGGGATTAAATGAATCTTAGGCATTCCTAGGTTTCTTACTGAAACTGTAAAAGGCTGAGTGACTAACGCAAACAGGCAAGTGGGGAAGTGTCTAGACTTGTTAGTTTATGGACTACAGCGAGCAGGTAGGTAACACGAACCTCTTCCAAAGTAACCAGCAACTGCTCATCTCCACTGGCACCCTATACGTCTCATCTACCCAAGTCATCCACTCTTTGAAGATATGATAGATGTCTTGACTTTTAAACTAAGCTCAATTTTCTGACTGAAGTGACCATCAAACACTATTTAAAAAGTCTTCTGGCACAAACAGGGTCAGTTCTCCTTGCTTAAATATTATCCAAGACAGCTGGAGAGATGGCTCGGAGGTTAAGAGCATTGCCTGCTCTACCAAAGGTCCTGAGTTCAATTCCCAGCAACCACATGGTGGCTCACAACCATCTGTAATGGGGTCTGGTACCCTCTTCTGGCCTGCAAGCATACACACATACAGAATATTGTATACATGATAAATAAATATTTAAAAAAAACATTATCCAAGAGAATGCAGAATGCCTTTCATGTTCTGTTATTCAAAGAATATACGATTTGAGTGGGCAGAGTGGGCATTTGTCCATCTCTAGGCCTCTGTCATATGTGGCAAAGGCTAATTTTCTCCTTCATGTAGTTCACACTGAGCGAGCACTTTGCTGGGGACAGACATCGCTCTAAATTTTCTACTTAGCCTTCTGTGGAAAGGAGCCATCATATTCACTGAACTGGAAGTTCCTTCAGCTATAAGGCACACAGCTGTCAAGTCTAACTATAACATCAATTGTGTACTGCATCCTGACATGGGAGAGACTGAGAAGTGTGATCTTAAGATTCATACATTGCATGGAGAGTCTGCTTTCATTTGAACATTCAGTTCTTAGGAACAGAGGTCAGGGATTCTATGTAATTCGCAGACCAACGCAAAACTTGAGAGAAAAATTTAAGCCCAGATCACACGATTTCAAAGCCCACGTTCCTAATCACTTCATTAAACCTCTCTCCATCAACGGATGAACAATATTTCATCTATAACCTCAATTATATGGCCTTCAGGGCTCAAGTGGGCACTTGACACTGTTCATTTCTGAGGTAATGGAAGGAAATTATGAAATAAGTGCAAAACCCTGAAAAAAATATACCATCAAAAGCCATATCTAATGCATGAGCTATAATTTGGCATTTTAGGATATTGTTTTGCTCCCAACACCAAATGCGTTTTAATACTTAGATGGATTCGTTTGACTTTTGCACATTCAACTTTGCATGTGATTTCAAGAGGACATTGCAGGTAAAACTTAGCATCTTTATAAATCGTTTTCAGAAACGACTTCTTCTGTTCCCCTCTTTCTTTGATCCACACTCTTTGGCAATTCAGTGTTGCAGCCTCTTCCATAAAGAAATGACACCTATTTCCGTGTCTTCAGAAGCAAGCTATGCTTTCACAGACAGAGTGTAGTACAAAAGAGCACTTCAGTGTCTAGGATCCAGGAAGTATTCTGAGACTGGATCTTCTAGAACTATGCTCCTCCTTGAGAGTAAATCCAAGGGAGCCTACTGGGAATGCAAGGCCATGATAGCCAAAGACTAGTAGTCTCATCTGAAGGCTTCCTGGATAGCCAGCCCCCAGGAAACCTGCTAGCCCACTACAGATGCCTGAGTAAGTCCAACCCAAATCAGAATAACATAACCCTGATAATAAAACCTGAACTCAGTCAACCCGTACTCTCAGGGGTGAAGCACGTGGCAACTGTGTAAACTCTCAAAGTTTTCAGAATGTTCGTTGCACAGACATAGCTAACTGATAAGCTTCTGTCTTGGAGCGTAGTCAAAATGAGGAGAATGATGGGATAGCTGTTGGCAAATGCATCAAATTCCAGGGTGAACATTTACCTTGGGAGAATGCTTTGCATTCATTTTTTTTTTTCCACAGAAAACATTCCTACTGAAATAACTCCATTTTCCCCTATATCCTGTTTCTATAGCAACCTGATACTTTTGTTCTCTGCTCTGGTCCTCTTGATCATATCACTTTGCAGTTAGTCAACACGATGTTGAAACCTTGGTTGTTATGGTAACCTGGGACCATTTTTTTAAAATCTATTCCATTGACATTGTTTTCGAGGAGACCTGCGGTTTAGTCTTGTACTCATCTGGAGAAACTTGTGGTACTGAGCGAAAAGCATCTCAGTTACCATTCCTCTGGGGAGAAATTCTTCATTAAAGCCTCCTTCCAGAAACTGCAGACATTCTGTGCTTTTATGGATTTTTCTTATTTAAATGCCTCCTAGAATTTTGGTGAATTGCAAAGTGTGTTTTAAAAGTCCTAAAAGAGTCTGAATTGCTAATAGAAAACATGTGTAGCTGAATTGTCATTAATTATGCATGAAGCCCCATAGGCAACTCTGCACAGTGCTCCACAAAGCCTAGAGATACGATTCTTCATGGTGTGTAGGGGAGCTGCATGCAACAGACCACCATAGGTTTATCCATGGGAGGAGATGACAGAGGAGGGAGAAATGGGGACAGCCTGGAGAGTCGCAGGGAGTACCCCTAGGAGGGAGAATCTCACGAGAGTCTTAAAACAAGGAAACAGACAGGGAGCCAGGAGTTGCGGCATTTATGTTCAAAGCATGCTCCAGCGGGAAAAGAAAGTATTGTGTTCTTAAAGATCTAAGTTTGCAAGAGGCCCAGGGCACTTGCACATTTGAAGCTTTCGTTATATTCAAAGAATCATGAAATACTTAAGGGTTATGAAATAGAGGCATATATTTGTTACTTTCTCATTGCCGTCACCAAATACCTGATATGAAGTGACTTAAGGGAGGAGAGATTTTTTTTGGCCTGTGGTTTGTAAGGATACAATCCGTCATGGTATGGAAGACAGAGCAGGAATGTGCAGTGACTGCTTGTTGCTCCTCATTGTATAGGAATAGCATGAGTCCTGAACCAGGACTGGGCTGCTACCTAATAATACCTGTCTCTTAATAACCACTTCCATAATGTTCCACAGCCTCTCAAAAACAGTGCCCCTAGCTGGGGACCAAGTATTCAAACACCCAAACCTGAGGGGAACATTTCACATTGAAACCATAACAAGACGTCTATAAACCATTTACATCTGATGCTTTTCCTAATGAAAGCAGGAAGGGATAAAGTCGCATCTGCTCCAGGATAATTAGAAGACTATTTAAAAATACATTCATTAGTCATAGCCCAAAACCAATGGCATGATTCAGGTGTAAAGCTGTAGAATGCACCAGGATGAGGAGGAGAAGAAGTATGCAGGAAGAAACTGTTCTCCTCGGGTTCAAACATTACTGGAGGCTTTCATTTGCCTCATCCTTGTCTCCATTCTAAGCCACACTTGTCCATCTCTGAATTGTAAGTGTATATTTTCAAATATTCAGTTTTACTTGAAAGATTGGTTAAAACACAAACGGGGCAGCTGGAAATATATGACTTTATTAAATGGCTCTGTGTCTTCTGAACCAAAGAGCCCAACCTGATATCAATAGGTTTTTGTGGAAGCCTAAGGAAGAACATCAAATAAAAGCCAGAGCTGTTTGATGTGAGCAGGGCAGAACCCTCAGCCCCAGAAGAGCCACTGCCCTGGTTTTTGACCTTGAATAGTGTAGTGCCTTTCCTCTCTGAGGCTGTGCCTAGCTCTCATACACCATACAGAAGATTTCTTACAAGACCATGTCCAGTCAGATGAGCTAGGAATCTATACAAAGAGTTGTTGGGTTTTTGAAGAGAAAGGCAATTTAGCCAATCTAGAAGGAGCCCATTCTATCACCTATCCTTCTAGAAAGCTTATGTGTTGGTCCTACCTGTGGTGTGAGCCATGGGGTACCAGCATTGACGTCAAGCATCAAGCTAGTGACTGCTTGGGCTGTGAAGTGGTAAAAAATATCCCTATGGCAGAAAAGACTCTAACACACTGGAATAGCATGCGCAAACTCCTGAGTTCTCAACACTGCACAAGCAAACCTGGAAATTTAATATGGTGCCCATAATATGGTAACTTCTGGTTTTGTGCCTGAGAGGCAGCTTGCTAACTGGTTCATATCATGATTGTGAGATGGAGAAAAAGCACTATGACTTATTTCAGACGCACTACAATTTATCTCAGAAGCTTAAATGACTTACTACCTGCAAGGTTGTAGAACAGAATCTAGCAACTAGCAAATCATATCATGACTCTTATTGCTGTTTTATCCATTTGTTTACCTGACAGACATGAGCTTCCTTAGTGTGTGTCTGGCTCTCTGCCATGCACATTGGATACAAAATTAATGTCAGCATCTCAGGTACTGAGATGCACAGTTTAGCCCCAACACAGTACAGCACAGTACAGGGACATCACCCCAATGCTAATGGCAAGGCCAAGAAAGCATGGTCTTTCTATAGAGTTAAAATTACCCTTCCAGCCAGGCGGTGGTGGCGCACGCCTTTAATCCCAGCACTCGGGAGGCAGAGGCAGGCAGATCTCTGTGAGTTCGAGACCAGCCTGGTCTACAAGAGCTAGTTCCAGGACAGGCTCCAAAGCCACAGAGAAACCCTGTCTCGAAAAACCAAAAAAAAAAAAAAAAAAAAAAAAAAAAAAAAAAAAAATTTACCCTTCAACATCTTACATATGATTATAGTTTGCAGGCTTTCAGTGCTTTGACTCTTTAGGTTGTAATGTTTAGACATCCATTAAAGTATGGCACACACTGTGGGTTTGGGGACCATTTTCTGATATCCTGCCTCTGAGTAGCTAGGTTTAGGGTTGTGGTTCTGTCTTACACTTCTGTTGCTATGATATAGTGCCCCCATTCAATGGCAAATTAAGGAAGAAAGTGTTTGTTTTGGCTCACAGTTCAAGTTATAACCCATCACAGCAGCAGGAGCCAGAGGCAACTGGTCAACATGCGTCTGTCGTCAAGAAACAGGAGAGCAAATGTCATAACCTTTATATTTAATATTTTTAACTATGTGTGTTTGTGAGGGTATGTGCACATGAATGCAGGTCCCAATGGAGCCCAAAGGATTTCATGGAGCAGGAGTTACAGGCATTTGTGACTCACCTGACTGGGAACTAATCTTGGATCTTCTGTAAGAGCAGTATAGTCCTTCACAGATGTGCCTTCTTGTCGTCTTCAAGAGTATTGAATCCTATGCTCAGGACGGACAGGGCTTACTACCTCTTTAACTCTGATGGCAGGAACCTCCTCATGCATGCTCAGAGTCCTGTCTCCCAGGTGATTATAGATCTCATCTAGTCAATCGTGAAGACTAACCATCACAGGTACTAAACATGTGGATTTGTATTTGATTTCTGCTTGTCTTCACCCCTGTCGCCTGCAGGCTACTATTTTACTGCATTAGTTCTTGGTCCCTTTGCTACATCCGGGGCTACAGGACTTAACAAGACAAGGTCTGTATTTAAATGCCAGTGTTCTGCTTAGTCATTGTGATGATGTCACAGAAATGCACATCATTATTGCCCTGCATTACTTATTCCAATCCTGATTGCTTAATTTGAAGATTCTCTACAAGTTTCCCAACGAAGTGCCTTTCAGGTTTATGATGTAGATAGCACTCCTGTGTTATTTCCTGCTTTCTAAAGACAGGAAGCCTTAGTTTCCCCATGGCTTCTAGAATGATTCTCCCCTAGCCCCCACTCATGAAAATTCTACTTAAAATCTTGTGTTCAGCAAAGTTGTTTGACTGAAACTCTCCCCCAGATAGATTTTTCCCTAGATTTGTGCATAGGTCTTAATGTGTGCTTAGCTTTCATTGCAAATAGGTAAAGATTCCCTGTCATGTTCAGGACAGTTTGAGGTGACAAATGGTTGTTGGGATTTGAGGATGCTTTGGGTTTCTTCATAAAGGGGATATTTCCTCCATTTCCTCTTTGTAATAGTGTGATGCCTGGAACTACAGCCATCTGACAATGAAAAGGGACAGAGATAAACCCCAGTGTACTAAGACTGGTAGGAGGAGAAAGAGAAAGGGACAGTGGTTCTGCGTGGGTTTAGATACAATTTGTGTTTGTGCTACAGGCAAGGTCTTCAGGGTGTTTTTGATAGTCTGGGACCTTTAAGAGGTGAGGCCTAGTACAAAGCAGCAATCATGGAATTAGCAGCCCTGTCCAGGTTAGTGCCAGTGTTGGGACAGATTGTGATTCCCCTTCTTGCAAACAGGTTTTGCACAACCTCTGGCTCGCTGTTGCTCTGGTTTCTGACTTGAAATCTTTACACATCCACCCTTCACTCCCTTCTTCAGCTTCTCCTCTATCCTTCCATCCTGTTTCTTACCCTCCCTCTCTCCTTTCCCCTCCCTGCATCCATCCCCATGATGTTATTTGTCATGCCAGGCACCTAGAAGTCTTTGCCAGGGTTGCCAGATGCCAGGGCACAGTGCTTTTGGAGTTTTAAAACTGAGTTCAATGAACCTTTTTTTTTCTGTGTAACTCTTTTAGCCTCTGGTATTTTGTTACAAAACTTTAAATTGGACAGAGAGATCAGAGAAATATTCATCATATCATTCTGAGTCGTTGGACTCAGAATAAAGCTTTTTTTCTAAGCAAATATCATACAGAGCAATAAAGTGGCTATTCAAAGTTTCTGATTTCATTCTTTGCCTGCTGTCCCTCAAAGAAAGTGTTTCTCATTTTAGGTTAATGTTGGCTCCCCAAGTCACACCGATTCACTTGAGGCAGGGGAATGTCCAACTCTGTTTCTCTGTTTTCTTTGTCTAACTATGAAAGACCCAAACAAAATGATGCTGAGTTCCAGAGTGTACTTGTCCCTCTCTCTCCCCTCTTCTTCTCTTCCCTTAGGCTAACAGCCCTCCTTTTGGCTGCACAGCATTTGTTGCCAATAATCATCAGTTGTAAAACATTCTGTGATGACCTGTAATGTGCCCTCCCTCTCGCTACATGGTAATTACCAGAGGGCGTGGCATGGTTATATTTCTGGTATTCAGTCTGCATTTGACACATAATTAGGCTCAACAAAGGTTTGCCTAAAGAATGAGTGAGTATCAGAATATTAGCCAGGGGAATATGTTAAGGCCACTTAGGAATTTTACTGGAGACTTGCAAGCTTCATTCCAAGATGTGGGCTCCTGCTAGTGTTCTATGAATATCCTGTAGACCTTTGTGGGTGTCATCACAAACAGAATTGAAATTCTTGGAAAATCATTTGTCATGAACCTTAGAACCTTCCTTTAGCCCTCTGGGGTATGAATATGAGAATTCAATGTAATTATATTATATATTATTTTCCCAAAAGGTTTCCTGATGCAAGCATATTCTAATTAGTCATTCTTCCTTCTGTGTTTTTTGTTACTAAAAGGAATTCATTATTACTTTAAAGTTAACTAAAAAATGACTATATACATTAATTAATAATTGTAATAACAATATCTTATTATATTAATTGTATATATAGGATATACCATGATACGAAACAACTAAATCTAGCTAACATATCCATCTTCAGAGCTGTATCTAGAATACCACATTGAGATAGGCATGAACTAGAGAGTTACATTGATGAGGAGCGCCATGGAATCACCGGTGCTGTGAAGGACCCATTTGTAGGAAAGAGAACGGAGCTGGGAGAAACTGCTCCAGCATTTGAGCATGGAGGAAATAAAGAGTAGGGAGCATGGAAAGCAGCCAGTTTCTGCTGCATAGCAAAGTGTTCCATAACAATACAAGCTCACTTGAGCCATGCTTCTTTGGTGTGACTCCCCCACCCTTCCCCTCTGAGAACATCCCCGTGGCTACACCCCTCTAACTGGCATAGCCCTGTGCTGAGGTGTCTGCAGGAGTGCCTCTGCCTTCTGGAGACAGGATTTTCCTCTGCATCATAGTCATCTCAGGACTCTCAGAGGGTGACTAAAAGCAGAAGTTGCCAGGTGACTTAGGCCTAGGTGCGAACTTTTTACCGCTTATTTTCACACTTGTTTGGTTTGACATTACTGTGACCAACACCAAGCTCATATTTAAGGCGGGAAGGAAATAGACTCAGTGTTTGGGAAGAACCAGCCACAGGATGTTGTAAATTAGTCTGGTCACAGGAAGTGCAACAGCTAAGGGGCCATTATGACATCAGCCGGAAGTAACTGCCCACCTCCTTTGTCCCCAGACCATCTCATGTTGCTACTGTCTGACACCTACCTAGCACCTTAGCTGTACGTTCTGCAGTGTTTCATTCTGAGTATGCATTGCTTCCTGACACGTGGCTCCTTTGTGTGTGTTTGCCTACCCCACAGACGGTATGCCGAGTCCAGGACAGCATGGACTTCATTTGCTTTGTTTACTGCCGCGCATCCAGGTCCCACACTGGTGCCTGGCCTATCCCCAGGACTCAACACATAACCGTTGCGTGTATCAATTGTACACTATTCGTATGTTCGTATAGCTATGACTGAATGAATATTTACCCCAAGCCTCCTGACATGGATGTATGTGTCATTGGAAGGTTGAATGAAACCTCCAGGAGTAACAAGTAGACAAATAATGTGTTTCACAAAATAATTGTGCTTTAATAAAACCAAAAACCAAAACAAACACACAAAAAGAACCCAAACTGTGCACATGGCCCAGATTCTCGCACTCTGTGTGTGTTAGCTGGCAGCAGCAGGCTACTATGTCTGTCTAATGAAAGTCTTGGCTGCTGTGGTTTAGTAATGTGCGTAAGTATTGGGCTTTGGAGAGATTAAAATTAATTTCAGTATTAAACAGCATATATCTGAGCTGATGCGCAGATATATCTTGAATATAGATTCCCCAGACCAGAAAGATTATAAGACATTAAATCTATGTAAATTCAACCGTTCATTGATGTTTGAGCAAATTCAACAAGAGATTTGACTTCAGGGCTGACAGACAAATAGATACGGTTCGGGGGAAAATGCATAACAGTGTCCTCAACCATGGTGCTGTATTCCCCTGGAAAAATTCCACAGCTGAGTGACTGTCTAACAGGTCACAGTTGAGAGACCAAGCAATTATGCCAGAGTGTGTTAATAATAAAACAGGAAAACGACGATGTTCGTCTTGTGTGAAGATGAAAGCAGCTGTTGATACCAATTCAGAAAAATGATAGGACCTAAGCAGCCCCCGTTGTTGGATGAAAAGGAAGGACCTCCTCCCAGGAATGTCTCACCTCCCCCCTTTGCTGGTCCAGGGCTGCAGGTGCCACCATCAACATGTCACTGGGTGGCAGAGGCAGGCAAATATAGTTTATAAAGGCCTGAGCTGGTGCCTGGGTAGTCGGAGACATAATAAACGAGCTGCCTGCACGCGACAAACGACAGCTGTGACCGAAGGAATAAACAGAATAATCTGGACTTAGACGAGCCGCAGGGGGCTTTTGGCAGCATGCAAATTCACAGACTTATCAAATGTATCCTCTGAAAATAAAGAGCTCTTTTGAAACTGGCAGTCAAGGGGAAGTAAGAAAGCCGGCATTCCTGGGTACACTCAGGAGCCGAGGCTGCCAGAACAGAAAGCCTTGCTGCTTCCACGGGTCTTGTCGTAAGCACAATGATGATAGCAAGGATGGCACTTATTGGACTCTTACTCTCTGCCAGTCATTTGATATGCACCGTGTTATTACACATCACAAAACTTAGTGGGGAGGGCTACACAGATGAATAACCTGAGGTTAAGCAACAGTCCCAAGTCATCAGTATCAGAACTGAGATTTGTCCCTTGGTCTGTCTGATTCCAGAACCTCTACTGTCATAGACAAAGCAATTTCTGTTGAGGAGGAGGAAGACCAAAGAACCTCCTCATGGGGATGTGTCTTAGCTCTGCTGCATGTCTGTTCTGGACCATATTTCATAAAATAGTGAAGGTATAGCGCTGTACTGGCTTAGTGGAAGAAGCCAAGCACAGCCATGGTCTGGAATCTGCTTTTTGAGTGTGGTGTCTTAGGCATGTTTGGAGGGTATATTCTCTGTTTTCACTTAATTATCATAACAGATACCATCAGACCAGGTGCTGTCACTAGCTAGCCTGGCTATAAAGAGGAGGACATTCAAACTCTGTAGTGGGGAGCTGTGGGCTGCATTTCTGCCGCCCTGCTCCCGGCCTCCTGGCTCCCCCATAGCTAGCTTAAAACCCGAAATAACAACACACAAATTGTATTCTTTTAAACACTGCCTGGCCCATTATTTTCAGCCTCTTACTCACATCTTGACTAACCCATATCTAATAATCTGTGTAGCACCACAAAGTGGTTTCTTACCGGGAAAGATTCAGCATGTCTGAACGGCTGGCTCCATCGCATCTCTCTCCCTGAGCATGGCAGTCTGTCTAACTTAGGAGAGGCGTAGCATCTGACTGAGCCATCTACCTCACTTCCTTCTTCCTGTTCTGTCTACTTCGCCCACCTAAGGGCTGGCCAATCAAATGGGCCAGGCAGTTTCTTTATTAGCCAATGAGAGTCCTCCATCAAAACTCCTTTTGAGAAACTGGTAGGGAAGGAGTTTAAAGCTTCATCACCACTCAGCAGAGTGTTCTGCCCAGGCTCCACCCCTGCATGGACGCTGGATTCAAGAAGCCAGGCAAACTGGGCATGGCTGTAATTCCAGCACCCAGAGGCAGTGGAGATACAAAGGGATTGTAAATTCAAGACCAGCCTGAGTTACTGTTAAATACAAACTAGTTGGAGGGGGAGGGGAACACTGAAAAGAAGTCATGAAAGAAAAGTCCCCTTTACTTTCTCCAACCAACATTTTCTAAAGACCTCTGTTTTATTTTATTTTACTTTTTTTTTTTTCGGCAAGGAACTTGGAATACAGAAGAGAACAAAATCAGACTCTGCCTCCCATGAGTGATCTGTCTGTTACTACATGCCCACCTGTGGAATGAATGCAAGAAAGCATCACGTGAACAAACCCTGGGCCAGGCAGAGCCAGAGTTATGGTAGACCTGACTTAAGTTGGGTTCCCCTAGGTGGTTTATTTGGGTGTCTTTAGATATCAATCCCAAGAAACAGCAATGAAGCATGGAAGATGGGAATAAGAGGAACAGAACAGCATATGCACCATCAAACAAGCCTCTGTAGACAGTGCATGCATGAGCCATTGGGAATCTCTGAGATGTGCCTTTCAGGGATGCCCTAGTCAACTGTGCAGCATTCATCAATCATTGACTGGTGGCTCTCCCAGGATGTTAGCTCTTCTGCTTTGGCCTCTGCTTGAGCTAAATGGGCTCCAGCAGCCAGAGAAAGACCTCAGACAAGGAGTCACAGGGGCTGACAGTTTCGCTCTGCTCCCCTGGCTTCTGTGAGAACAGAGAAAGAGGAAGATGTGAGTAGATCCATAGCATCTCCTCCAGCCTTGCTAATAAAAAGGTGTCCGCAGACCCACCACACACTTGTTGAAAATGAACAAGCTTGGACTCTATCCCTTCTCTACCGAATCAAATTCTGATGTGAAAATATTACTAGGTGATATAAATCATTATAGAGTCTAGACTCTAGGTCTTTCTTCCAACCAGTCATTCACTAGATGTCTGTTGAAAATCCCAGAGGTGCCAGACACTGTGAGATGCTGAGGTCTGTACATTAACAAAGATGTTTCAGATGCTATGCAATGTGACTACTGATGAGTACAGTGTTCAAAGAAGCCCACCGAGGACATGCCTCTGTGGAGGCTCATAGCAGGTGTGATGTGTCAACTGAGTCCCTGAGGACAAGGTTGTAACATGAGGCCCTGCTTGTTGGGGTTTCCGTCCTCCCACCAGGTCCCACAGCTGTTTGGCCCCAAAGAAAGTCACTCAGAGATTATATATTAATGATAAACTGATTGGCCCATTAGCTCAGGCTTCTTATTAGCTCTTGTAGCTTATATTAACCCATTATTCTTATCTATGTTAGCCACATAGCTCAGTACCTTTTTCAGCAGGGCAGGTCACATCCTGCTTCTTCGGTGGTCTGGAAAGGACTCCTGAGGGAGTTTCCTTCTTCCTAGAATACTACTGTTCTCATTGCCCCACCTATAGTTCCTGTCTGGTTGACCTGCCTATACTTCCTACCTGGCCAATCAGCATTTATTTAAAACATAATTGACAGAATATAGAACTGTCCAGCAACATTTATGTGAATAAATTGGAGGAATGTCTGGATGGAAGAAGCAGTGCTTAGAAGACTTGGAAGTCAAGTAGAGAGCTGCAAGCAATTTAGGAGCTGTTGATCAAGTCAGACCAGGGTATCAAATTGGAAATGGAAAGGAAGGTAGAAACAATTGATCTGGCATTGCACAGGATCCACAGAGCATACAGAAGAGTGCTCTGAGCATCTTCTTTTGGCTACCATTGGCACATCCTCAAGTTTTCTACATGACTAGCCATTCTTTCTCGAGTCATACATCCTAGGCTTTGGTTGGGATTATGTAATTTTTACCTATCTTTAATGACTCCGTGGTCTTGCCCTAACTTCTTCATGGTTTATTGAAATACTCCTTTAACTTTCCCCCTTTCTTCCTGAGAAGCTATCACTCACCCATGAGGATCCCAAAATGATTTTTTTAAAAATGATCCTTTCAGGACCATAAAAGGAGCAGGTGGTAAATCAGAAACACAGACTTTCTAATTAAGATTCCATTCTGGTTAGTAGTGTGAATTTGGGCACAATATTGGGATTCCCTTGTGCATTAATAATTTTACAGTGAGCATATCCAAAAACTATAGAGTCATAAATAGAAGACATGTGAGAAGAAGAGTAAGAGTAAGGGGCTGATCTTCACAAGGTTTCTAGTTTTTATGGACATAGTTGGAAAATAGGCAAGGATAATGAATATGTATATCAAAATTACAAGGAGGGGCAGGTAGAACCTGACAAAGCAGTACTCTGGAACAGGTGACCCGACCCAGGAAAGAGCCAACATTCAAGGGGAAGTACCTGACATTGTAAACCATTAGATAAAGTTACCAGATGTCCCTGAATCCTGGATTCACCAATTTTCCTCATCTAATCTCTTTTCTGATAACCAGATTTGGGGAAGCCCAGATTTGTTTGCTAGCAAAGGTGGGGCATGCTGCCTTCCTGCTCAGTGCCTGTCTCCTATAGAAATTTTTATGCCATCTATTAGCAGGTGATTTTGTGGGATTGACACTATGTAAATTTGACTGCTAGAAGGAAGAGTGAATGCCATTGCTCTAAGGCCTCATGGTGTGGGGGAGTGGAGCAAGGTCACTCCATTGCCCATAAAGAAGTCACATTGCTGAGGTGTTTTGGAAACGAATCCCATTTTGAAGGGAAGAATCATGGCTTCACAAGGTTTTTACAGATATGACAGTGACTTTCCCAAAAATCAAGTGTTCCTGCAGCTCTGAAAATGGATTATTCCATGTGGACATGGACGTATACACTTCCTGTGGATCTGCCTATTGGTGTGTCAGCTGTGCATTCACTGTAGAGTCTTGTGGACTCCAACAGTTAGGCTTGGTCACCTGACTTGTCTATGAGTATGGCATGTACCAGAGTAGGAAAGAGCTGTTTCTTAGTCTGCTACTACCTTTAAACAAGAAACTTTCAGCTTTGTGTTTAAGTGCCCAACATCTTGAATCCTACAGCCTGACTTCATGGAGAAACCTACCTCCATCCCTTTGCTTCTGGCCAAACATGTTGCATATGGTATGTGAGGATGAAGGAGATGTTTGTTGTTTTAAGGCAGTGGTATTTGAGGGTTGATGAATGCCACAGCATAAACACACTGTGATAGAGGCATCTATTGTAGGGACTTGCTGCAAAGACTGGATGCTTTACGCATTTATGCAGCTGCTGGCACCAAGAGAAGAAAATGTGCAGAAGTGGAAACCACTGTTAATGACGTGCAAGGCCACGATGAAGCCCCTGTAGCCTCAGTGCTGGGCTTCCTCTTTGCTCTGACCCCAGGCCACATAGAAACCACAGTAGTCTGTTAGTCTTGCTCCCATAGCTCTTAGCAGCTTGCAAACAGAAAAGAAGCCTACCATGTCTTTGATCTTTCCAAGCTCTAGATACAGCAGGTATTTGGGATTTTCATTGCAGCCAAATGAATAGGCAGCATTAATTTGAATATATCTTTAGCTTTTACAGCTGTCCTGAGTATTGTTCACTCTGGGTATGACTTTTCAAAAAATCTGAAAGGTTCCCAAACCCCAAACTATATAAACTCCAACATAATGCTCAAAAGTTTTTGGATTTTTATGGTCTTTCTCTCCCTTCTTCCAAAGTCTCACCCACAGCTGAGGAACTGTTGGCGTTTGGTGGCTACATAGTGGGAACGTCAGCTTTTTTCAGGGTTGTAGCTTTGTTAGGTTGCCCGTATATCAGTAAGTGGCTGAAGCTCACGTACTGGTTGTACTCAATGGGTTAGAAGAGTATTCTTGGTTGGGAAGAAGAAGAGGGAGGGGAGGGCATGGGGAGGGAAGAGAAAGGGAAGAAAGAGAAGAGAAAGGGAAGGGTGGATTTGATAGGAAGACACTGTATATTTGCATGATGAAATTTTCAGATGACAAAAATCACCACCAATTTTGAGCTTTCAAATTAGGTATATCTAATTAGCCACATCTCTGCAGATAGCTTAACATTTGATGCATTTCTGGTCCGAGAAACTTCAGAGAAGTGCTATTCTACTTGGAATGCTTTCTGCTACTTTCTTTTCCCTCCCAACCTTCATTTTATCCATTCACTAATTCCATACCGTAAGCATGGACAATTCACTGCTAATCTGAACCAAGGGTCACTAAACATGTTACCAAGGAACCAGGAAATAAACAGTTAGACTTTGGTGTCCTAAGGTCTCTGTCACAAGTGCTCTGTTTGCTCAAAGTAAAACTGGCCACAGATGATATAGGAGCAGGTATGTATTGCTGACCTTAATAAAATGTCATGTATAACACTTGGCTGATCTGTGATGTAGATAGGGAAACTCACATTCTTGAGTTCTAGTACAAATAAGTTAAATTTAATCAACAGCAAGCTAAATAAAGGTAGTAATTTCACATATAACAGGTGCTTTGGATAAAAGTCAACATCCTAGTGAAATCATTATGGCCTCTTTCCATGATACGTACATGAAATGAGGCCAAGAATCCTGGAAGGATCCAGTGTGAAGAAAATTACAGAGAAGTTGTAAGAACCAGTATGCTGAGATGTGATCAAGCTTGGTGTGCAGAGGGACAGAGAGACCCGAAGGAGACTCTTCCTGCCAAGTTTGGCCTTGGCCTTAATGTTCTAATTCCCCTTGACAGCTTTACTCTTTTGCTCTGGGCAGGTTCCCATGGACTGGCTTCCATAGTCCTTGTCCCTGCTGAACATTACCTAATTCAGGCACCTGTAAGTGGTTATTATGGCTACCGTGGGTTTTGCTTATCCAAGTCAAACAGACTTATCTTGTCAAATGCCTTTCTGAGATTTCAGGGCCTCTAGCCATGAGTTTTCTATGGAGATTTCTATCAACACCACGCCAGGCCTTCAAAAGTAACCCCACTCCTGGGACGGGGTCTCTTCAGTCCTTCTTCCTCTGGCTTTTCTTTCTGGAGTCAACACTCAAAGCCAACACTTCAGCAAATCTGTTATTTGTTTTGCCTGCAGGTTTATGAGAATTGACATACTGAATGCTTTCTAGTCAGACAAAGAACAGTCTTCTCATCTTTGCCTCTGTGGTCTTTGTTCTGCCAACCAGAGGAGCTGAGTTTGTGATAGCTTTCTTTGTTTTTTATGAATCCCTTGAGTTCATGGTTGCTAATGACTTTCTTGTGCTCCCTACAGGCCCTGCCTCTGAATATTTCCCACATCCATCCAGTGGATTGCAGTTAGGAACAAGACAGGGATTCCAGGATAAGCACATTTGATAGAAAACTGTGCATCTGTGGGTTCTTGTTCTTCTGATGTTGCTTTGTTTTGAATCTGAAATGTCCCCACAAAAGCTTATTTTTGAATGTATATTGGGAGTGCTGTTTTCCAAGTTCTGGGAATTCTAGAAAGTGAGGCCCAACTATAAAAAATAGTTTATTGTGGGCAGGTCTTCATGTGTCTATCATCCCTGGATACTTCTTGACTGTATACCAGACTCCTACCACCATGTGGTCCTGATCCAATGTGTGAGGCCGAGAACCTCTGGGTGAAACCCTCAGAAACTGTGAGTGCAGACAAGTAACCCTTGCCTTAAGTCATTTTTGTCAGGTCTTTGGTCATAGCTGTGAGAAAAGAAAATTATACAAACATTCTGGAGACTTCTAAAAAGAACCTAGCTGAATAAAACAAGGCTTAAGATTTGGATCTAGATAAATTCTGACTCTCCCCAAGAAACCCTTCAGTTTAGTCAATTTATTCCTTACTAAGCTCTTCAGCGATAGCATCTTAACTAGACTGTGGACTAGGGTACTTGCTGTGGAGTTTGTGGGGACTAATTAACAGAGCACATGTAAAAGTGAAGCTGGTTTCCTTAGTCATTCAGCAAATACTTATTGTCTACTGTGTCCTAGGCCCTGTGTAGGGATCTAGCATTTGCAGAGAGGACAAGAACGCATAGGAGTAGCTCAGAGTTTCCCTGGTTTACACCCTTGGCAGAAAGACAAAGGTATCCTGCTATTACTTGAGAGTTATTTGAACAGGCCATTGTGCTAATTCACATATTATCTCAATCCCTCCTGTGAAAAAAAGTGGTTATCAACTCTAAGTCATATATTAAAAAAACTGAGGATGAAAGAGGTCATGGGATTTGCCCAAGGTCAGTAGACAACAAGAGCACAGTTAGGAGCTGTATTGATCTGTCTAGAAACCACTGTCTTTTACCTGGAAGACATGATGCTTATATAGATTGGAAGTGGTGGAGGATACCAAGGTGCTTGGCTGCCCATACAGGCCAGGAGGGTAGTGTCTTCCAATTAAACCCATGAGAAACATGCCTCGAGTACCTAGAGAGATGTTCATATTTGATTCCCTCTTGCTTTCCTAGAATATTGTCGAAATCTATTTGAGTAATAATTAATGATAATGGTTGTTTAGAGCTCGTAGCATATGCCCCAGTCCTTGTTTGTTCTTCAGAAATGTGTGTGCCATGGACTGAGGAGTCCTTAAGGCTCTTAGATTATATAGCATGTATTATCTATAAAGACACGTCGTATTAAAATTCTGTGGAGTATCAAAGAGGTCCCTGAAGCCAAATAAAACCCTTGGTCTCGTGCTCTGAAAAGCATAATTTATGGGTTTATTTAAAGACAAATCAATCGTTTTAGCAGTGATTTGGGAACTGAAACTGGGAGAGATTCATTCAGAAAAGAGGGATCCAGAAAAATCTCAGAAAGGGGTTGCTATTTGGCTTGACTACCAGACAACCAGTAGGAGGTAGGTAGTTGTTTTGTTTGTTTGTGTTTTGTTTTGTTTGTTTGTTGTGTCATTTTATTATCTCTCAGGCATTGGGTGTTTACTTTTATAGTTATTATTTTCTTGTTATTCTTACTGTATTAATAAGTAATGAGAAAGCATGTCTTACAGAGGAGAGTATGGATTTCCCAAAGGTGGACATGTCAGTAAAATAAAGAATAGGAGCATGTTCTTCTCCTTCTGTCGTCTGTCCTATCCAACTCTGTTCTCCTGTACGGTCTTCTGTGTGGGGCACAGATATGTGGTGTGTGTGTGTGTGTGTGTGTGTGTGTGTTGGCACATGCGCATGGCTATGTGTATGTATGTATGGGAGCCTTGGGATCACCCTGGTTGTTCTTCCTCAGGAACTGTCCACCCGTCCTCCTTCATTGATCCTTCTCTCTTTCCTTTCCTCCCTTCCTCTCTCCTTCCTTATTTCCTCTGAGGGTATAGAACTTCTCAGGTAGGCTAGTAAATCAGAGAACTGCAAGAATTTGCCTGACCTAAGATTTCAAGCATGTATCACCCTTCCTGGCATTTTTTAATGTGTGTTGTTGGGAATCAAACTTAGGCCCCAGAGCTGGCAAAGCAGAATTTTGCCAACTTAGCTAACTTCCCATTCTGGAGACCCAGGAAGTAGGCGACAGGGACAAAATGACTGTGGGACATGGAAGGGGGATACTCATACTCGGGAGGTGGGAGTTACAAGGGAGGTGATAGGGCAGGGGAGATAGGGAAAACTCTACTAAAACATACTCTGTTTGAAAATGCCATGATTATATTGACTATTTACTCATTTTAAAATAAAGCCTATCTGATTTAAAGTCAAGCTAGTCTCTGTTACAGCCTAACTGACTGCTTATGTCTCTCACCCTCAAGGTTGACATCTGAGAAATGGCTAATTGAAGACACTGCAGGGAGCATCAGATAGAACTTGGCTTTGGCAGGCCTGGAATGCATTCTCTCTGCTCTTCGCTCTCTCCTTAATCACCACTTGGCCATGGCTCTATTGATGGGGACACCCCGGTAGTCTTGTTCTTGGAGCTTGCTCTTGTTTTGTTTTCTTGATAGTCCCTCAGATCACATGAGCATGCATCATAGGCTCATGTTTTTATACAATATGTTTTTATACACCCTTCAGACTGTCAGCATCACAGAGTAGAGGGTAGAGATTGTGTATGCTTTCTAAGAGTCTGGAACAAGATTTGACCCTTAGCAGATGTGCAAGAAATAACCCATGGATGAATGAAGTACAGAGATCCCTTCCCCTTAATACACATTGATTACTCCTTACATTTTTGTCTCTTCACCAATTAATCTCTGACAGCATCTTTCATAACTGCACTCTTAAATCTTTCTATTTTCTAATATCTAATTGTGTTGGATGACCAGCGTCTACATTTATGAGCCTAGATGTGAAGTTGGCACTGACAGGCCTGTGCCCCGTTAGCTGCTAGCTCGCTGTCACCGCTAAGTGATAAATTTCTTGCAAGCAACCTTGGTTATTCTGAGAATTATTTTTCTCAATTCTTTCATGTGGAATGTGCTGATTAATTGTTCTTTAAACACTTTTGGGGTTCCAGTTTCCACCTGTTCGCTGTTGTGACACCTGAAAATGTGGTGTGATTAAGAATCTGGTGGCATTGCTTGCAAAGACCCTGGAGGGACTGTCATTTATGCAATTTATCCATTAAACGGAGCAGCAGGCATGTTGCTGGCCACACAGAGTGGGCACTTCTGAGTGGCTCAGATGCATTTACTTGCACTGAATAGGAATTCAATCTTCTTGACTTGGTTAGAGCAAGCCCCAAGCTGTGCAGGTAAGTAAATAATGAGCCACCTGCTCACCAGGAGCCTTTATCTTCCCATGAAGGGACAAGCTGGCACCGGGATTTGGTTTAGGAAGAACCAAAGCTTACTAATGGAGAAAAGGGACACCTAGCATGTCGTTGGCTATGTCAGGACTTACCTCCGGAGCTCTGTGTTTCCAACCACCTATGTTTCCCAAGTCATGAGTGGGTCTTCTGACTTTACACTTAAAATACTTCCAGAATGGTGTATTTCCCATTGTCACTGCCATTATGTACTGAGTTGACAACTCCTGTCTAGATTGTGTATATATGTCTTTGTTTTGTGATGCTCTGCTTCAAGCACTTCCTTCCCGGCCCTGCCTCTACTCAATTCATCCTACCAAAAGTGTTCAGATTATGACTTAAGAACACAAATGGTTTTGATTACACTCACCATATAGTTTACAGCTCTGCAATGCCCTCCTCTTTCCCTTCAGATTACCATTCAACTCTTCAGTATTGATGCTTATCTCAAGGGGTTAGAATCAGGTAATGTGGCTTAATCCAGAGGAGGAATTTGGCACAGTTCCTGGAACTTAGTAAGGTCAGATAAAAGTTGCCTAATAGTGGTGTCTATTGGTTGTTCTAGCTATTGGTTGGCTGTGGTAGTGTTTTGATTTGGTGGTTGCTTTGCTGTGATAGTAGTTGTGGATATTAATAGTGCCTTATAATAATTTTGGTAGCTATGATTTTTGTGGACTATCTGTGGTTGCCTTTTGTTTGCGGTGGTGTCTGGTCGGTGAAGAGGCAGGTGGTTGTGGTAACAGACAATGTATGTGGCAGTATCTGCTTGTTTATGGCAGTAATTGTACTGATGTATGGTTCTGACTTAATGCATTTGTTGTGATGATTTGTGGTATCTGATGTTTCTCTGTGGTGACAGACTGTTGATTGTTGTGACTGATTTAGTCAGTTGTTTATGATGACTAGTTGTGTCGGTTTTGGGGGTGATACTGGCTGACTGGTTGTAATACATGGCAGGCTTATGAGCTCACACAGTTTAAATGTAAGGTTTAGGTTCTCAAGTATGCTCATTTCAGCTAACTTTCGTGACCGACAAAGAGATGCTTACAATGTCATATTTTACATATGAGAGGCTACTCGGTGAGAACTTATGCCTGTGACCTGGAACTTCAGCCATATGTTAACTTCTGGATTATTTTTATTTGCCCTTGGCCTCTTGACAAGTATGCCAGCCTCCTCCAATTTGCAACTACCAGTTCTCCTTATTTTCTTTTGATTTAAGATGCACTGGGTAAGGTTTCTTTTTCCCATCTTAGTCTCCAGCAAGGTCACTGACTCCCATTCTAGGGGCCATACAGACTGTATTTTTACTCAGAGCATTCAAAACCTGTATAGCAAATTCTGCAAATTTTGTATAGGCATCTTCTTCTAATACAGAGCAGACAAATATCAGAAGTATAACTGTTGGTGTGAAAGTCTTCTCAGAGAACATATTGCTTGTGTTATGGTTCTTCCAATGGCAGTGTTGAAGGGAGCCCTGGGCATATGCAGACACATGACTAACAGTAGCAATTCTTGACTCCCACCTCCAGGGGTACTTCCCAGAAGGCCTGTATATATAAAGGAACAACTTTAGAGCCTTAGGAATGAAGATGGAGCCATTGCGTCTACAGACTGTGAATGGTGGCTTCAGTATGGGTGTGAAGTATAGTTTTCAGTCTGTGTCAGATGAGAGCAAGTGGCTTATGACCCTGGCAGTACTGATAGTGATTATATGTAGCATGATTCTTTTATAGATTTCGTGTAGATGGAGGGTTTGGTACAGCAGTAGGAATGTTCAAGTTGAGTGTCTGAAAAGTAACCACAGAAAAAGTGCCACTGCGGAGAGTCTGAAGAGCACAGGGAGCACAAGAATGCTTGAGGAAAGAAGATAGAAGCCTTGCGTGTACAAGTACTGTGGGCATTCATATGCTTGGTCTTATTTTTTTTACCAGACTCTTTTTACTATTTGCAAACTGTGTTACCTGAGGCCAGTGATTTTGTCTTTTGTCTTTAAATTCTGCATCTTCTGAGATGAGAGAGCACTTGATTAATGAAGCATGGTGAGGGTGTGGCTGTGAGAGCATCTTCAGAGATGTCTGGAACACAGAATAGCAACGGAGCAGGGAAGGCCTACCATGAATGTGAGTGCACCATAGACAGAGGGGCCAAGATGGAACAAAGCTGGGAGGGAGATGCTCATACCATAGCTTGTCCTCTGCTGACCTCCGTGTCGGTGGCTGTGCTCCCTCACACCTGGGGCTCTGTCCCACCTCAGACCCAGAAGCCCAGATCCAGCTGGGCATGAAACCATGACTGAAATGTTTATTCTTAAATATCTGCTGCAAGGTGGTAAAGGTCAACTGGCATGCCCAACGGCCCTAGACTCTGCAACCGCTCCTCTCTGTTCTGCAGTTGTCCATAGACAAACATGTTCTTGTCTGCAAGAGCGTTACGAGTGCTGTGGGGAAATGCAGAGGGAGCAGTGTTCCTCCATCAAGACTCCCAATAGACAAATATTCCATCTTCATCATTTTAACTAATTCTTACTTTATAATCTAGTTGTTAGACCTGCTATGAAGTAATATAGAGTATCAGATCCTTTAAAAAGCCTTAAGGGATGATAGTTTCTCCACCTCTCTGTGACTTTCGCAGTTACATTGTTAATTATTTTGAGGAAAAAAAATGAACATGATTTAGGTTACTTGAGAAATATTCCTAAGATCACCCAACTGGAATAGCAGGATTAGAATTGGAGCCATATATCCAGTCAAAAATGTAATATATTCCTGGAGATTAAGAATCGAGTAAATTACCTGCCATCTCCCAGAATGCACTTGTTTGTGACTTCAGCGTCATCGGTCATTCATTGTGCCGTGTCCACGTTGGCCCGCACTCCACAAGATGTAGGGCCTAAAAGACATCAAAAATGCTTGTATATAAAGAGTCCAGGGCTTCCTGGAGGACCATTCATTCTTTTTACTCTGCAGAGAAATGTGGAAAGGGTATACCAAATTTCTCACAGGAATAAGATCCTTCTCAATAACAGATAAGACCCGAAGAGCTGAACACATAAAAGTAACCAGACTCATAAAGGTGACCTGCAAATCCTACACTGTCACACAGCGTGTCTCCCTGTGGAGACCCCAGGGGGCTGTGGAGAAGATTTGTGCCACCATCTAAAGGGCATCTGATCATAAATAATCATAAGAGATTTTAATTTGGAGATGCTGAGCCTCCAAGCAACAACAAAGATGCGCTAAAGCTGAGTTATGGGAAGGGATGGCACAGCCCCAGAAAGGGCTGGGAAACTGCCTCGCTTGCCCTGGAAGAGCATTGAGAGACTGGTGAAGAGCCCACAGAAGGGGGGTGGGAGCACACTGGCTCTTTTGCTCATGGAGCAAACATTCAATTTACTAGGGTAGGTTAAGAAGGCACCCCGGATGCTAACTTATCACAGTCAACCTTACTGTCAAGAATTCCTTGAGAAAGTACTGTCTATGGTGTTTTATTAATACAACCTATTGATTCTCTTAGGTGCACTCAAGTTTGAGAAGTGCTGATGTAGACTAGAGAAAGTGACGGCAGTGCTTTCATGCCGATGACTAGATATTTTAGTCATACTGCCTTCAAGTTAACCAATCCTTAACAAGGGGAGGGATGCTGGGGGATTGTCAGATGCTTCTCCTTGCTTATGGTGTTGGCCTCCTTATTGGTATTAAAAGCCAGTAAGTTTAATACACATGACCAGATGTGCTTGTAGATGAGTTAATCAATAGCTTCATTAAAAACATCTAGCAGATAGTCTGGAACATAATTAATAGGCAACTGAGTATAAATCTTAATTGATCAGATCCACACATCCTCTTTAAAACTGCAGATGACTTGACCACTTGTTCGCTTCCATCCCAAAGAAGTATTGGTTATTATCCTTTATCTTCCATGTCCTTGTGTATTGATTTTATAGAACATTAGATCTCCACAATGATGCTTAGTTTCTCCTCTACCTCTAGTTCCAGGGATTTCTGGGAAAAGTATAAACTGAGGCAAGATTCTACTGAGCTTCAGGTAGGGATGCAGGGAAAGATAGCATATGATGGGCAGTCAGTAGCATGAAGCTACCAAAAGAGCACTAATATTGAGCTTTCAGAGAGCTTGGAATCCCCCAACAGAAGAATAGTTAGGGTGAATGAAAAGTTGGCATTTACTAAGTACTTACTCTACCAAGAACTTCACCCATAAGCAGTTTTTACCAAGAGTATACTAAGAATAAGTGGGATCAGGGAAGTACACTTTTCTAGATTGATTTTGTCAGAAAGTATTTCCTATATACCTACTATGTATGGAATATCCCCATAGCTATGAGGTGGCTGTAGCTCAAGTTCTTTCTATTGGATCCAAATTCAACTGGAGGTCCATGATATTTTATATACTTATTACTATATTATAATATATACACTATACTTAACATATACCATGCTATATTATACTTAGAACTGATAGCACAGCTTATGGTAGATGTATAGAAAAAATGCTGGCAGTGCTAATCTGAGGTCCCTGCTCATTCTCCACATGGTGCCTATACCTTCGTATAGGGCAAGCTGTGCTTTCTCAATGGCACCATAATAGGATGAGCTTAGAACATGTGAAAACTCTAGAACTCACCTCCAGAAGTATCATTCTTATGTCTGTCTTTGGCCCATCCTTGACCCTGCTTATAGCCCCGTGTTCCTATGCAATGCATTAGCTACCACAACCTCTAATGTAGGAGACACTATCTATATTGTGAATAAATATGATGTGAATTTGGCCAGTTGAGAATTTTGTGAATGTCAGTAAGAGAGCTGCTTCTAGACAAGCAGTGAGTTTTCCCTGCCATGTGCACAGCCATGATTATCCCCAGGTGTCAGTCATGATCATCCACCAGCCTATCAGGTTAAAGGTGCTAGGGCTTGGCTGTAGAGCCTGCAGGAGGCAGGCATTGCCTCGGAAACCTTTGTCTCTCTATAATATGACATGGTATCCAGCAGAGGCTCAGAAATACTCAGTGAAAGAATGAACAAATGAGTTAATGGGCAGGTCAGACACATGGAAGTTTAGATAGATAGATAGATAGATAGATAGATAGATAGATAGATAGATAGATAGATAGATAGATAGATGTGCACATGGACAGGTTATGGAAGTGACTGGCATCAGAGGAAGGAAGCAAAGAGTGAAAACACTTTACTATTGAGAACAAACTCCAGACTGAATGATTCCAAGGCAACCTGCAGTTGTGGTTCAGACCAATGGGCAATGTAGAGACCCAAGACCAAAAGGCACAGGACACTAAATGAGAGGTGTAATTTGAGCACGATTCCAACAGCATCTGGGACTCTTGTCAGTAGCAATAGAATCCTTAAACTCACAGATACCCAGTTAGGTAGGTCCTATCATTACCCTTCTTTTATAAAAGTAATGAATAATTTCTCAGGTTAAATGTTGGGTAAGTGGCTGGACTTAAATTTGAAGGCAGAAAATGAGACCAAGATTTTAGGTCAACACTGCTCCAGCAGTTAATACCGGAAAATTCAAAAGAAAAATAAATTTCCTTTGTCGATCCATCTATCATTTATCCATCTGTTCACCCATCCATTCATCCAACAATATTTGTTAAAGGACAGTCTCTCTGGCTCTTGGGAATGGAGTCTTGAACAGGACCAGTACCCATTTCTTCCTCAAGGATTATATCTTATTACGTGAGAGGCATACAGCAAATACATAAATATACACACAAGTCAATGGTGATACATTTTTAGAGACTGGAGGATTAAAGGTTTAGCCTATTCCTGTGGGAAGAAGCAGCTTCCTGAGAAAGTAGATGGCTGTCACGAGGAAGGTACTCTTATCCTCTGTATTATCCAGTTCTTGCAACAATGATACAGGCAAGTCATTATTATTTGCACTGTTATGTAAAAAGATGACTGCTAAACATGAATGTTGACTTCAAGGTCTAAGTTACAGAGCAGGGGTGTATATGAGAACATTCTGGTACCCTCTACAAGCCCCCCCCCCCCCCAGGATCCCCTCTTCCCCGCACATCTGATTCAGGATTATTTGTTTTCTCAGCCTTCTGGACCATTTGAAGAATTTTTTCCTATTTGCCTTAGTTATTAGGACTCAGCATTCTTGGTACTAGTGTGGGAGTCACTCCTGTGTGCCTCCCCTTCCTTCTGCTCTGAACTCATAGAGCAAACGGCTAATAATGAGCAAATGTTTGGCTCAGATTTATGAAGAGTAACCCCAATGCATTATTTTCATGCCTTATAAATCTCCCTCAGCTGAAATGGAATCATTAGTACGGCCCTAAGAGAAATTTGTTTGAACTGCCACCTGGCATCATAAAGCGTTTTGCTCTTCCACGATCCCTTCATTAGTGCTCCCCTCACTATCGCATTACCTCACGAGAGCCTCACGACTGTGCTAATACTCTGATAAAGTAGTCAAGGAAGTTATTAGTGCCCCCGTTTTGCAGGTGCATTCATCTTAGAGGCGTTGTCTCTCTGATTCCGCGGGGCTCAACAGCTGGAGATGAGGAGCTCGGCCCCACAGCTGTTCCCTGCTCTGCTAATGGTACCACCTCTGCTAATGGTCCCACCCCCTCCCCAGTGATTGATGCTCACAGCCTGTGCATTATTGTTGTCCACATCCCTCAATGCTCATAGAAAGGCTGTCAGCAGAATCTGTTGATTGTCGCCTGTGTCTCTAACATGCTTCTCTACATCTCCTCTGCAAAATCCCTACTCCAATCATCTCCCACTTAAATGGCTACCAGTTTCCCATTGTCACCCCTTCTCCTATCTCTAACCCATGCCCTTGTAGGAACTGAGGGGAAGGTTAAAGAAACTGGTTGTTTTACATTGTCCCTTGAAGGCTTGTTGTAGTAAGATTTAAACTCTTGGGTCCCTTCTGCACTGTGTCGGTTCTGCCCCATTTCAAATGCACCTCCTAGCTATTTATGTGGCCCGTCCAGCAGGTCCAGTTGTTCAGGGTCTGAAGAGGCTCTACCTGTAAGAATCATGGGCGAGAGAAAAGAAGGAGACCAAGCAGAATTCAATTGTCAAGGTCTCTGTTTATTAGGATAATGGTTACAGCTTATATAACCCTTGAATGAGGAACTTGGCTTGGGGTGGGGGGTAGGGGATAGCAAAGATCACCAGTTAGCACACCTGGTATTTTTTGTGTAAGTGAAAACATTCTTTTGTAGTTCCGTTAACAAACTGTTCTCAAGATAGTTGGGATGTGGGGCTCTCTGCAAACATCCTTAGGACAATGGTCCCTGCTATCATCTTTAGGAAAATGGTCCCTGACATTTATGCTTTACACACTTGGCTCTTCTTTGTTTCCTTGAATTAAGGACCAAACATTCATTACTTGGTTTTCTGAAACATGTTGCCTCTGTTTCTATGTATTTATTTTTCTTTTGTAGATCCCAGTTCAGATGTCAGTCACCTAGACAGGGATGTTGCTGACCACGATAGCCCTGTTACCTCCTCCTGCTTTTTAGTTCAAGGCTGTAACTTCCTAGTCATATTTTTGTAATGTGTTTGCAGATGTTTAAATGGTTTGTTCTTTAACACCCTGGGGGCCAGCTGGAGTGTGGCTTCCAAAGAGGCAAACTGTCGCCCCCAATATGTTGGGTCTGAGAATTGGTGGCTGAGCACATGGAGAATAAGTGCATTTCAACAAATGGGCAAAAGGGGGTGCAAAGTTGGTTATATCGTGATAGCAGATGATCCAGGTCTTTTTCTAGAGGGCCTAGATACATTTCCCTATGCACTCAATCTGTAGTCTCCATGTAACAGGTCCTCAACAAGCAGTTATTACATCAATGAGAGCACAGAACAGAGGCAACATGTGTGTTTTATTTTTAGATTTTACAACTTTTTCTTTTCATTTCTTTTAATTTTTCATAACTAAATAACCAAACTTATAATCCTCTATACTCCACCTCCAATTATTTTTCTAATGTCCCCTGTATTTCCCTTCGAAGTCTAAGGACTAGACTCCTTATAGACAAAAATGGCCGGGCGGTGGTGGCTCACGCCTTTAATCCCAGCACTCGGGAGGCAGAGGCAGGTGGATCTCTGTGAGTTCGAGACCAGCCTGGTCTACAAGAGCTAGTTCCAGGACAGGCTCCAAAGCCACAGAGAAACCCTGTCTCGAAAAACCAAAAAAAAAAAAAAAAAAAAAAAACCCTTCCTTATAGACAAAAATGTTCTTTTGAAACCTTATAGTAACCCTCACTGCAGCAACATGGGTTGCTTTCCAAGTGCGCTCCTCTTTGGCATAGTTCCTGTCTTCAAGGAGAAGAAGATGGGGTATGTTTCAAAGCTGCATCCTTCCTGCAAGAACTTTGGACCTGCAGACAGGGAAGACATTTAGTCCAGGGTGGGAGTATCAATTCAACAAACATTCATCCTAAATCTCAGAGTGGACATTTACAAGTCAGAAATCATACAGAAGTCCAGCCTTTGCAAATCCCATGATTTTAGCACAGCAGGGTATCTTTCTTATGGAGGAAGCCTTCAAGTTAGTCAGGCCACCATTACCCAGAATGCCTGTTTCTGATGCTTCCACCCTGCTGGGACACAGGGCTTTAGTCCTGGAATCCTTGGCAATCACAGGGATGTAAAGAAAAGACCCCTGCTTTCCTGTTGGAACCACATGATTTCTGTCCTCCGTCTGCTTGCTCTCTTCTTCCCCCATCTGTCTCCCAAGTGACGGTTGCCTTTTTCTGCCCATCCTCTACCTCACTTGGCAATAAAGCAAGCAAACCAAAATATTATACCTGAGACTGTGTGTTACTCAGGACCTGCGGGGTTGGAAATCATTCTTCCTCTACCTGGCAATCACCATGCGTTACGGCTACCTGTACAAGGCTTAAAAATGACTTATTTTCTCCAAAATTCAGCTCATTTACTCATTTTCTTTATTGACTAGAAGGATGAAAGAAAACAAACATTTATTCAGTTCCTACTGGGTATTAGGTTTTATGTTGCTTTAGGCTAGGGTTTGATAGTTCAGGGATAGAGCACCTGCCTAGCGTGCACATTGCCCTTGATTTAATCTCCAGCATTTGCAAAAAAAAAAAAAAAAAAAAAAAAAAAAAAAAAGGTGGGAGTTTAGTTTTTAACTCATGTAAATAGTCGGGCAGTTTTCAGTTACTGGCTGAGGGAATTTATTTTATTTGTTTTATTATTCATTTATTTATAATTATTTGTAGGTTGAGGAGTCTGTCTCAAATACAAGTCCACAGGATGCCAACTCCAGTTTATCTTCCGAGAATTATAATTCTTCCCTATGGAATAAAAATGTTCCCTCCTGGAGTTGACAACATAGCCCATAAAACTTGATACAGAGGAAATGTATGTTGAATATGCTTGTAAAAGGCCTCACAAGGCAGGAGTCACATTGACTATATTGTATTTGATAACAATAAAAGACCACCGTTGAATAGTCAGTCAGTCAGTCAGTCAGTCAGGATCTCCGTCTCCTTCTCAGCTTAATGAATCCAGCACCGCCTTGCCCAGTGACTACTTCAGGCAAATACCGTTTGGCATTCTTCCATCTCTCGCACTCCCTTGAGTATTCCATTTTCAGCGTACAGGTTCTATCTACATTGCTTGGAATAGAGTTAAGGTGGGAGAGGAGCTCCAGTGTAGGTAGCTGCTGTACAGGTGTATAGCCCTGGGCTGGATTCATATCACTGAAACCTGAAGGAAGGGGCATTTTCATTCTTCATATAAAATCAAGGCTGTTAGTGAGGCTAGGTGTTCACCATATCAATGAAACCTCCCTAATGCTTAAAAGTGGGTAACATAGGACATCCATACCGCTGTGGAAAAAGCATCATTTCCGTAAAATGTGCAAAGTTGACAATATGCTAGAAAGAGAATAGTAGATTAGGAGGCTTTTTAAAGATGTTTATGTTCTAAAGTGCTAGCGAATAGTTTTCTTCAAGCACATTGGATTTATATTTATTTTTACAATGAAAGAATGGGTGTTGATGGCCTCACCAATGGGTGCCTTGCCCCTCTGGTCAATTAGCTTTGTTACATTAGGTAGAACTCAGCATTCCCTCCTGTGTGCCTTCTCCAGAGGAGACGCTAAGAAACATCCATGTGCTAGTTCATCTATGATGACTAAAGAAATGTCTGCACCTTACTTAGTCTGGCTTTGTCAGCCAGAGACGTTGCCGCAGCCACTTCCAGGAGCATGGGTGACAGAAAGGCCGCTACCTCACTGCAAAGCCTGCCCCAGCAGCGAGTGACAGTCACAAAAGCCATGCACCCAGGACTCCTGCTCAGCGTGCAGGTAATTCTCCCGGTCTGAGAGCCTCACTCTCTAGAGGTTATTTACTGCTTTTACCCCCTTTGGGAGGCACCTCGTGAATAGTGGAACATTCTGAGCTTCCTAAATTTCATTAGTTTCCTGAAAGTTGCATTTTTATTACCTGAATCTATGAGCCTCTCTCCTTAAATGTTTCAATTCTTAGGTAACAACTCCATACCTATCTATGTCTATAAGGGGCCAGGTTCTCACTGGAATCCTGGGAATCCAGCTCCTTCTGCCACTAGCCCATCCTAAATCCCATCTTGTACCCACTGGAAGCCTCTGCTGGGCCTGACCTCTGAACCTGATTGACACAGTTGACTAGAAGATAAGAGAATGGATAAGAGAATGAGATTCTCTTTTTCTTAGGTGACCAAAACGACTATCCTGTGTTGAATCCACTTACTAAATGACCCATGGGTACAGTCATCTAAATAGATAGGTGGGTAGAGACGCCCTCCTGACCCCTATCTCTGAGCCGATTCTTGTCTTTTCTCCAAGAATGGAGTGAACAAACAGCAAAGAGAATAAACAGGAGATCCTTGATTGTAAACAAGCAAAAAAAAAAAAAAAGCCAACAACTTAAAATGAGATTGCCAAGTGAGATTTAGGTCCACTGAGGGAATTTTCTGTAGCAGCAAGATGTTAGCCGAGAGCCCCAGCGACTGAAAAGTGTTACAGTTGCTGGCACTAGAAGGTGTCAGAGTTCTAGTAAAGAGTCATCCCCCACAGAGTGAGTCTACAGGTTTGAGAAATACTGCCACCCAGACTTCCAGAGAAGCAGGGAACTTGCTTGGGAATGATTTCTGTCCAGAGCTGAAACATGGGGCCAATGATGCAGACTCAGAGGAAGAAACAAGCCCCCTTAGCCTGTACTCACTAGTGCAGTCGTGCAGGCTGTCACTTGCGCAGAAGCCTCAGGCAGGGGAAGCTATTAAGCCCATCTCCTGAGAACCTCTGGCTGGGCCGAAAGCCTGTGGGGCAGCAACAGTATGCCTCCTGACTCCAGTGAGTGTAGTGGTGGGCATTTCTGGGGCGGTCTTAGCCAGAGAGAACCAGATCCTGAAATCCCCATGGCTTCTTTTTGACAAGTTCCTCTGCCAAAGTGTGTATGGAAGCCCACAAGACAGTCATATTCTTTGAGAACCATCTTGGCTCTGATTGACTGAAGCTCCACACCCAGCCAATCAGGAAAGAGATGTTGGAAGTTGTCATGGTGGTCTTTGTAGCTCACCATCTGCTGATTTGGGGGGAAATGGTTGACTTTGGGCCAAGGGGGTCAGCCTCTGGAGGGAGACTCCACACTGCGCTGCTAGCAAGAATATCAGCTCTACCAGTAAAGTTCTGACAGACGGGGGCTGGATCCCACCTTTAGCCATTTTGTGTCATGGCCAGTTTTTAGACAACGAATTTCCATTCATGTCTAAGTACAGACCTATAACTCTGATTTGTAAAAGTGTCTCATCGACTTTTCCATTTGTGAGCCCGGTTAATTCCCCAAGAATGAGCCCTTCCCAAGTTATACCTTGATGTCTCAGCTCCACCTGGCTGTCTTTCTCTTCTCTTGTATGATAGCTCAGGCCTTTCATCCACGGGAGAAGCCAGGATCTCTGCTCTTCCCTTCTCAAAGCTGGGATCCAGCCTCTTTGGTTCGGATTGTGCGTGGATCAGTGTCTCCACTTCTCACGTTGATTACATCAGCAGCCACCTAATTGACACCCCTCTTCAGCCTTTGTTACTTAAATCCTCTATTCTGCATGACAATAAAATGAACCCAAGTGTGTGAGTTTGATGACGCCCTTGCCTTAATAGCGAATCCTGGGAGGCTCTTCATTGGCAATAAAAGGACAAGAGCTCATTCTCAGGATGCTGTGGAAAATATTGACTGTGTGGGACCCATGAGCCTTCTGTCTCCTTTCCTCCCAATTGTGTTTTGTTCTAGTTTTATTCTCCTCTGATCCTTACCGTGCCAGACAGACTTCCACTTTCAGAATGTTGTGTTTATCTTTCCTCACTTCCTTATTCATGTGTCATGTGGTGTCACTTCTGCCCCCCTCCACCCCTTACGTATCATCCGGAGATCCTGTTCTGTTGCATTCTGAGAAAGCTGAGTAGATATTTTCTACTAGGACTTAGTCTCTTTATCTAAGTACAGAAAGGGAAGGGAAATGAGGATGGAGAATAATAAGAGATAAATAATGAATGGATGAAGTAGAAAATGAGAAAGGTGTCCCCTGAGTCTAATTCCCGTGATGTAAACCCAACAACACTGCAGATCTATTGTTGAAACCTGCCCCCGAAGTGTCCCATTTCCTGCTTCTTCCAGAGTATTCAGGAACAATTCCTTATGCTCTATCTCGTATGTCCTCCAAGTAAATTGTTTCTAACGATTGGCCAGGAAAAGCTTCTGTTGCTTGTTGGGAACCTGCTGCAAGTTATAGCCTAAAGTGCATGCGCAAAAGGTGAAGAGGTCAAGAACTGAGCATTCAAGAATAATGGAGTGCAGGTGCCAATCACAGGGGCTACACTCATACCCCTGCAGTTTGAACCAACACTCTGACCAGGATAGGCCATGGACCAGTACGCCCAGCAACCTTCAGACGGCTATGAAAGTATTTGATGGAAAGAATGAAGGAGGACGAGAGTCCTGTGACCTCTCTTAAAATTCATAGCAAAAATATAAGTAGGAGAAAAATCAAAACAACCTCTTTTCATGGTCTGGTCCCTTAGCACATATGAGGGGGAAGAAAGATCTGATGTGAGCTGTTCAAAATTCATTTACCCTTGACCTTTCCTGGGTCACCTCCCCCCCACCTCTGCTGAGAGAGAGATGAATTGGCCTGTCTTGTGTGCAAGAATTTGAGCAAATCAAGAAGAGATGCATTCACATTGTACATCATGACTTGCTGGTCACTGTGGTTCTGCTGTTTCTCCATCACAGTCCTTGCTGGTTTTAAATGATTTTTTTCCTGTCTGCGCAGCTCAAACTAGCTGCCTCCTCCCCTACATTTCTCCTGCTCTCTGAGGAGTTTCTTATTATCTCTTTTGGCCTCACGGTGCCTCGAACAGACTCTTGTCTACATCAGCTCTCATCACCTTGCCATGTGAGAATAGCTTGGTATTTGTACTCTGATACTTCTGGCTTACATCCCAGCCTGGTGACATATAATTTGGTAATTTGGTGACATATAATTTGAGCTGCTTTCTGAGCTCAAGTTTTCTTGGAAAAATGGGAGTCGGCAGCTCAGTTCACAGAATTAAGAATAAAAGTACCTGTTGCCCATAGGAATCAGCTAGTAACAAGTCTGTACTGAGAAGCATAGGAAATAGGTGCTTAATCAAAACGAAACCACCTTCCCGCGCTTACTCATCTGTACAAAGGTAGCAGGCCTACTTGAGGAAGCAGGAGTAGTCCTGCTTGAAATCACTGCGAGACCTTCGATAAGTCACTCGGCCTGTGTGCTGTTTACTTTCCCTACTTGAATATGTGGATAAAGCAATTTTCATTCTAGAAGATTATCATTAAGATTAAACAGACTTTAAAAATCTCTTGGAATAGCACGTGGCATATAATAGGGTCTCAATACATTTTAATACTCAACATTTTTGGTTTTTAGGTATTGCCAGGGGCTGCCCAAACTAGCTATGAACTCCCTGTTGCCAGAAACTGTACTTAGTCATATTGATTTTTATAGTCTGGGGCTTCACAGAGCATTTAGCATACAGGGATCAATCAGAAATTGCTTCGAGCATGGAGGAATAAAGATGTGTCAAGCAATGGACGGAAATGTCCATCCCACCCTACCGCCCTTCTCATTGTTGAGACACAGAATAACTCAGGATAGAGAGACACAAGTGTGTCTCTGAGTGTGTGGGGGGTGAGGGGTGAAACTAAGAAGATGACATCACAGAAATGATCCCTCAGTAGGAAAAGAAATGCGTGCTCATTCCCTTCAGACCGGGCAAAATGCGTTGTGATTTACTCCAGCAAATTACCTCCTGTAAAATATTTACAGCTAATTCTCTCTACCTTCCAGGGAGGTGGTAGCTAAGGGAGGCAGGTTGTTTAGGCAGTAAATGCAGGATGCAATTTCCATTTCAGTGGCCCCACTTCCTGCAGCAACCTCAGGCGACAGCTTCATTTATATCTTCCACACACAGTCTTTTCCGCGTGTGCATGAGCCTCGATTACAGGCAGTTGAGGTTTGTGTGGCAGGCATTACGCATTTATGAGCCAGAGAAAACATTTACTAGTGCTAGTAATTCATCTAGGGTGGAGGGAGAGTAGAGTAGGAGCAGCCAGGCACACACTGGCTCCTCACAGTGTACCAGCGACCTGAGGGGAGATGAGGAATTAACACAGAGACTGGCAAGAAAAGTCTTGTCCACGTGAAATTGCCTCTTTCTCTCACTTCCCCCGGGTGTGGTCATAAAATTGGAGAGATCCACATAGACATGCCCCAGCACTCAGTTCTTGAACCTTTTGATATCCCTACATACCCCAGTGTATCCCGCCTGCATGTGTTGCCAATGACAAATACTTCTACAGCTCACGTGTTTCAGCTCAGAGGTTCTCTCCTCACCTGGTTCGTGGGTGTCTACAAGGTATTGTGATTTGTCTGGAGTCCGCCTATGGAGCTTTTCCCACGGCTGCTTCTCTTGCTATGATGTCTCCCTGCAGTCTGTTCCAGGCCATCCGTCGAAGTGGCCCTTTGGTGTTGCAACTCAGATATTAACATTTTGCTCTCAGCTTAAAAACTGCAGGGGATTTCCCATCATCCTAAGAACAGTCAGCACCGGACCACGCCTTTCTTATAGGGTCACCTGTCACTCTTCCCCCTCTCTTGTTCTTTCCGGCCACACCCACCTCCTTCCACTTTATTCCCTCCACTTAAAACAGGCTGCTCCTTGAGACACTTTGCTCCTTTAGTTTCCTCAAGTGCCGTGCGTTCTTCTAGGATTCTAAAAGCATAGCTGAAAGATAAAGGAAAGATAAAGATCAATAAATTAAACGATTGCAACATTAAAACGTTTTAACCACCAAAGACTTCATGTAACTGAAGTGATACATGAAGTTCCAAACTGAGACAAGATACGTGTCATCTCCACGACAGAGAAAGGAGTAGCCCCCAGAATAGGGAAAAATTTCTACTAAACCAAAGGACAAGCAAGTAGAAAGATGGAGCCGAGACTAAACAAGGCAGTGTAAGGATGGCCACGGCATTTTCATTGTGATTATAGAGGAGACATGGGACACAGATGACCAATAAAAACACAGATTTAAAGATGTTAAAGATCTTCATTTGGGCGAACCCAGATTTAGATCCTAGTGCTAATTAAGTGACAATGAGGAAGATCAAAATGACTTCTGGACACAGATGGGGAAATACGGTTTGCGACAAGCGCTTTCAAAAACAAACTGGAGTTTTCTTGTCAGGGTAAAAATTTCAAGAGTCTGGCAAGCGTTCTCTGTAAAGGGCAGGCCTCGGTGTCAGAATGCACAGACAGGATCCTGCAAAGCCACAATGGCAGCAAGAAATGATGTAGAGGCTATTTGAGAGTCTCTCGGCAGAAAAAATATATAAATAAATAAGTCCAAACAATAGATTGCTCTGCAGCAGGGAGAGTACATTAAGTAAAGCCAAATGTAACAGGAAAAATAGGATTTACAGCTTGTTTACTTAAAAAGTAAGTTTACAGAAGACTAAATAGAGTGTTATGTCATTCTCCCAAACAGCAAAGCTAAACAGTATGTTGTTTAAAGAACAACATATGATGAGCCCAATCCAGAAGATCAGTTTTTTCCCCAGGCCGTTCTCCAGCTGTGCTGGCTCCGAGGCTTCTTAGTCTCAGGTGGGTGCATGGATGGGTGCATTTCTCCAATGACTGGGTCTGGCCATTGAGGAATCATGGGAATTAATCCAGGCAGAGCATTTAACGGCCAATGTGATGCTCTTCGGAATGCCTACCCTTCCTTCTCCCGCTCCTTCTCCTCCTCTTTCACCTTCCCTAGAACATTACATCTTGCAAGCTATCAGATGGATGGAATGGCATTCTCAGTTTTCAGTTTGGCCTTGGAGTGTGTGTGTGTGTGTGTGTGTGTGTGTGTGTGTGTGTGTGTGTGTAGGCCCTCCCATATTCAGGTTCTGTTGGGGAAACCGCATCTATAATGAACATATGCAGACTGCTATATCCTGTCGCTACTTTTGAAACAAGACAACTATTTACATGGCAGTGGCATGATTGCAAGTAATTTAGAGATGATTTGAAGTGCAGAGGGCAGTTATTTGTAAATATTGCACCACTTTAGATAAGGCCTTTAAGCCCATGTAGGTCCCATAAAGAATCCCTTGTGGATAACTCTACTACAGTCCGCAAACCCAGAGAGACTAGGAACAAGAAGGGTTCATGGGGGACACCCAGATCTCCCTGGGAAGAGAAAATAGAAGCAATTTTGTGAGTGAACTGAGGGTGGGTAGGGGTGGGAACATGAATGATCAGGTTGAGCAGGGACAGAGGGGGAGATTACTGGAAGAGAGGTGGCATTTCGGGGTGCAAGGGAACCTCCCAGGAATCTCTCTACAAAGATGACCTCAGCTTAGCCTCCCAGCGGTAGCAGATGCAAAGTCGCACCTGGCTATCTCCTGTGACAAGATTGGTGCCTAATCCAGTTGTCATCAGAGAGGCATCATCTAGCAACTAATGGAGACCCACAGTCAAATGGTAGGCAGAGTTCAGGGAATCCTGCAGAAGAAGAGGAGAAAGGATTGTAGGAGCCGGAAGGGTCAAGGACACCACAAGAAAACTCACAGAATCAACTAACCTGGACTTATAGGTGCTCAAAGAGCCTGCATGGGACTGACCTAGCTATAATTGTGTAACTTCTCCTCTTGTGGGACTCCTAACAGGCAACAGGGATTGTCTTCTTCTCTTTTCCTGGCTTTTGGGACCTTACCTTGCCAAGCCTTAATACATGGGAGGTGCTTAGTTTACTGCGCCTTACTATGCTGTGCTTTGTTGATAGTCATGGAAGACCTGCCCTTTCCTAAACAGTAATGGAGGGGGAGTGGTTTGGAGGGTGGGAACAGAGAGGGATGGGGAAAAGGACTGGGAGGAGAGGAGAGGGGGGAAATTGTGAGAAGGATGTAAAATAAAAAATAATTTTTTAAAAAAAGAGCCCCTTGTGGATACAGAGAGATGACTATCTATCTATCTATCTATCTATCTATCTATCTATCTATCTATCATCTATCTATCTATCTATCTATCTAATATATATATACACATACACACACACATATATACACAGTGTGTGTATGCATATTCACTTATTCATATGAAGTGTGTGTGTGTGTGTGTGTGTTGTGTGTGTTCAGGGAAGATTACTGAGGAGGCTTTGAAACAGGCATTCTGTGCACAAGACTTGGATCAATCAGTAGGTAGGAATGGAAGGAAATTGGAATACTTTGGAGTGTTGCAATCAAGTTACAAGCTTTGACAAAGTCCGATGTGCCTAGTAAAACATCAAGAAGTTCCAACAGGCCTGGATGCAGAGTATGAACATTGGAACCCATGGATGCTGATGGGGACTGGACCCAAATGGCAGATATTTAATCTTGCCAGTAGACCATTCCTCATCCTGCACAGTTGTACCAAATTGCATTATTTCCCACATGCAGTTATTCTCACATCAATATTTTTCAATGCCCAAAGCTCACATGACGCTCCACCTGTTTCAATCACTGCTGGGAGCACAGCATCTGGAAAAAGCAGGGGGGTTAATCTGGTCCAGACCTGCCAACTTTTTCTGTGAGTCTATTCAGGTCCCTTCTCTACAGAAACTTACAGTCTGAGCAAGAAGACAAGGAAAGGTAAATGCACCATGTGATGGGAAGGTCAAAGTTGGGATACCCTGTCTACCAAGGCCTTAGGAGCCAGCACGGAGAAGCATGCTGCAGACGGGGCAATAGGACAGGCGTGAGGACTGAATGGTGGCTATCAGCCAACATTAGCAGAAACAAACAGGTTCAAAGTCATTACATCATTACGGGTCACTGAAGAGACAAGAATGTGAGGGGGAGCGCAATTTGTCATAACACCTGCTAAACTTGCAGAACTGTCCAGCCTCTGGCCTGTGGGCCGCATATGCCATAGCATAGCTGTGACTGTGGCCCAACAAGAAGCCATAAACTTAAAACCACACAGCCACGGACACCTAAATTTTGACCATGGTATCAAGATGTTATGAGATTGGTTTGTGGTTTCGTGTGTGTGTGTATTATGTGTGTATGTACATATATGTATATATATCTATAGTGTATACATACACACATAATTGCACAGTTTTTAGGGATTAACTTTGAAATTGATAGCTTCATGCTCCAATGTCAAAAGGTTGGAAACTCCAAAAGTCATTGATACAGAAGTCTCCATGATCTGGTGTTTCAACTTTCCTATGGCTACCAAAGAGAAATGATAAACAGCACATAGAGAGGCATTTGCAGGATAGTTTCCTTTGCTTGACGCATCACTATGGAAAATTTGTTGAAACCAAAAACCCTCTGCAAATGAATGGCTAGATGCCGTGTGACTTGTGTAATGAATGGCTAGATGCAGTGTGGTTTGTGTAATGAGTGGCTAGATGCAGTGTGTTTTGTATAATCAATGGCTAGATGCAGTGTGGTTTGTGTAATGAATGGGTAGGTGCAGTGTGTTTTGTGTAATGAGTGGCTAGATGCAGTGTGTTTTGTATAATCAATGGCTAGATGCAGTGTGGTTTGTGTAATGAATGGGTAGGTGCAGTGTGTTTTGTGTAATGAGTGGCTAGATGCAGTGTGATTTGTGTAATATTTCAATGCAACTTTCATTTAAAAATGATTGTGCACTGATTTGGAAAGACCTGAAGAATATTTATTGAACATAAACCTAAATTTTAGAATGGTACATAAAAATTATGTTATTTATATCAACATACCCTCATGTACGCATCTTAAATAATATAATGGATTTCATAAGAGTTCTATGCAGACAGACCTACACACACATACAAACACAACATGCCACGCTCAAAGTTCACTTAGTGCTGCTCATGTGTATGTGTGTTTAGGGTTAACTATTTAAAGTGGAATAACCCACTAATGATTTTATTCCTGGGGCAGATTGCTTCTTCTTCTCTCAGTAGTAATTACTTACCTGTAGCTCTTATTTAGGGGTGGGGCCTTGTGAGATTTATTTCATCCACACAGGCATGTCAATTGATTCTATCATTTTTTTGGTCTGGTTTAGGCAATCATATTTTTGAGATTCCATGGGAGCAGTTTCTCTGCCATATACAGAAAATGCCCCAGTCTTCTGGCTCTTAAGCTCCTTCTGCTTCCTTTACTGTGATGTTCACTGAACCTTTGGTGTAGGTATTGCATATCTACCATTTAGCTGGCAAGAGAGAAAAGTGATCAATAGTCCTATCCAGTTATAACATCGAAGAACCACAGCAATGGCCAGAACAACAAGATGCGCAATCGTGGCACTTCTATCCTGAGGGTAACCAACAACTGCTTAAGTAGATTTAAAGCCTGACCAACAGGAGGGCAATCATGCTTGGAACTATAAGCCTATCCCACTACCCATAGTTGGCAAGGCCAAGTACCCTAGAGGAGAGCCTCCTACTGTCATTTCCCTAATCTAGTATAATTCCTAATCACATTTAAAATACTTATCTCTATACCTACAGATAGATGTAGCTCTCACCTCTTATCAAATAAATATCTTTCTGTAGGTGATGGAGGTCATGGTAGAATTTTTCTGATGCATGTGGCATCTCATATGGGAAAGAGGAAACAACTCTGCAAGAAGGCTTTGGTTAGCTGTTCCCCTGGATTAAGCCAGCCAATTGGACATAGCAGGGTATATTTTCCTCTTCTAGTATCAGAGAAACACACTTGCCTAACTCAGAGAATTTTGTCTGAGTCTTTCAGAAACATGCTCACCCACAGTGGCTTACCAAGGGTGAGAGTAAGTTGGGGCTCTCAACCAAGGTGGCAACCTGAATCAAGACTAAGAATGACACATTACCTGGGGGCTGTGCCTGTCTCCCTGCCATCCCTACCAGAGCAACAGCGAGAGCATCAAGGTGGGGTCATACGGGAGAGTGCATTAGGTCGGTGACACCAGAGGGATAGTTACTTCTCATGAACATGTTCTTCCAAAACGGGTGTGGGCTATTGCACTAATGGCCCAACTACTGCTGGCAGGCTGAGAGAGCATTCAAGTCTCTGCTATCACCCACACTAATGAGGCAGAGGATTCTCAGGGGCATGCGTACCAGGAATTGGGACAACCAAGGACATTTTCAAGTATTTTTTACAATATAAATTGTCTTTATTCCCTTTGGGGTAGAAATATACACCTTTTCTTTAAGTAGATGTTTTTTAACCAAATAAGAAAGAAACTGACTTGAAGACCAGTGTGGAGTGACATCCGACTATGATTGGATGTGCAGCGCCACTGTTATCAGGATACGCTAAGCCCCAGTCACTTACTTGTTCCTCTGTGTCTACCCATTTATATAGTTGTGTGATAGTCTCTTGTCTTTCAGATAATTGGCAGGAGTACATTTGTATAGTGTGGCGATGTGTTAGAATCCACCAAAGACACCTTTAGTAAACATGTGATGGTAGGGTACCATCACAGACCTGTTTAATCAGAGTTGTCAGTGGTGAGGGTCAGGGACTTTAAATAGACTGCTGGAGTTGAGGTCACTTGCATGACAGTTGCAGGGAATTGCTTCCAAATTTCAGATGCAGGAGTGCTGGAGAGTCAGACAGCAGGCCCTCAGTCACACATGAACAGGCACATACAGATTGCTTTTCATTAAAGCATAGTCTCAGCGAGGTGGTGGACATTCCGAAGGGAGGGTGAGCCCTGTGCTGACCTCTTGTGTGTGTTCCCAGTCTTTAAGTCTCCCCTTGAACTGCAGCCTGATCTTCAGCATGGAATCTAGATCAGACCTTTCATTAAAACTGCAGCATCAATTCTTCCTTCAGTGTGCCTTCCTAAAGGTTAGGATGATGCTTCTATATTAGATATGAATTTCATTGTGTAGATCTCGCTAGACCTTAACTATGCTTTGTCTGCCATGCTGGTGGGAGCGAAGAGCATACATTAGCATCTTTATCAGACACAACTCCATGTCTTCTGCCTTCTGATCACATAGTAGCAAAGAGATGAGGGTTCATATATCACCAGGCCAGAGTTGTCATGGCTTCTCTAGTTTTGTTTCTGGGTCCTTTGTGTTAATGAAGGGAGCGGGAGAGGGAGGGAGGGAAAGAGAGAGAGAGAGAGAGAGAGAGAGAGAGAGAGAGAGAGAGAGAGAGAGAGAATATGAATGTGAATGTGTCTATCAAGGAGTCACCCGTTTCATCTTTATTCACCTGTTCATTTATTAAGCACTCATAATGTGCCATGATTTATACTGGTAACAGAGATCCACAATGAACAAGACAGCATTTTGCTATTGTATAACTTAATTTCAGGTGGGGAAGGCATCAGCAGTCATATGAACCCGTGTTGAACTAGATAATTCTAGCTCTTGACCAATAACACGAAGTGGGATGAAGAAATTAAACCGAACAATGCGACAGAACATGACTTGGGGCAGGTGCTGTTTTTCGTGATCAAAGTGTTTTTAGAGGTGACCTTTAGCAGACACATAGCCGAAACAAAAGCACAAAAGTCCAGACAGGTGCTATGAAATACAATGTTCTGTGGTGAAGAAAATGTTCTCCATCCACGTCTCTAAAACACTAAGTAGCAAGGGGTTAGTTGTGTTATTGGTCAAATGAAATGTGGCTCCTACAACTGCAAAATCGATTCTTTGATTGTAGCTAATTTAAGTTTAAATAGTTACACATGTCTAGTGGCTCCCATATTGGAAATCACAAGTCTAGACAGTTAATGGCAAACGTGGTTGAGAGGGAGATGACAGGCGCACACAGCTCTCAGGAAGACCAGTCTAGAGTAAGCAAAGAGCCAGTGTACTCTCGAGGCTGAGGCAGGAGGATTGCCGTGAGTATGGGGCTACCTCAGGCTACATAGTAAGTATCAGGTGAGTCAGAATGATACAGTGAGATTCTGTCACAGAACAAAAAAGGAAAGAGGAGGGAAAGAAGGGGAAAAGAAAAAAAGGAAAGGAAACATACAAGACGACGCCAGGTGCCGGTTCCTCTCCGGTGGAGTGTGGAGTGGTTAGGGATAGTGAAGAGGCCAGGGAGGGTGGAACTTTGAAAAATAGGATTTGAGGCTGGAGAAAAGGTCAGCAATCGAGAGCACTATGGCTCTTCCACAGGATGGGAGTTGGGTTCCCAGCACCCACATCAGGTGGCCTAGAGGTGCCTCTATCTTCAGCTCCCAGGAATCTGTTACCTCTGACCTCTGTGAGCACTGCGCTTATATTCACTTTCCACCCCACCACACACAGTTAAAAATAGAGTAATCCTTCTTTAGAAAGAAATAAACATTGGACTTGAGGTTAGAGATCTTGGGGGCCACAGAAAGAGGTTACTATTTATTAATATAATGAGGACTATATGAGAGGATTTAAGTACTTGAATGATAGATTAACGACTACCACTGGCTCACAAGGAGGTTCATCATGTGACTTTGTAGATATTAGCTAATTGAAACTCTGGAAAATGTTTTACTATTTTCAAGCTGTAATTTATGATAGTAAAATTAAGGTCCCAAGAATCAAATAATAAATGCTTCACAGTCTCCAAGTAGAACAGTTACAGAGAGTGAAGCATGAGGTATTGGTACTGTCATTTCCGGCAGTGCTGAGACTGGAACCCATGACCCTGCACATGTTAATCAGCACTCTATCACCGAGCTATGTCCTCAGCCCCAGAGGCCAAGTTCCTACTCTCTGTGTGACGCTGCCTCCCAGCCAGTGCCAGCTTCTGAAATCTTACTCCTGTTCAGTGTGGATAACGGCATTCATAGAGAAACGAGATGGGGAGAAACTGGATATCAGAGAGAGCAGAGAGGCAAAAAGTTTGATGGGGTAGAGAAGTGACACGAAGAGGATGATGGGAGGAGGGGAGGACTTCAAACAGGATGTGCTTTCACAGCAAAGGCAGCAGAGAGACTTCCTGGATGTTGGGATGAGTGGGGAAAGGAAATGTCGGTGATGGAACCCTGCTTGCGGCAGAGCAATTGAGTAGATGATGACTCTCTTTCCTGGGCTAAGGTGGGGGTGGGACTTGGATGGGTAGTGAAGGGAGGGTTTTATATGGTTATATATGTTGTTACTGGGGAGTCTGCTGGGTATGACTCTGCTTCAATTTGAGCCCAACCCCCTGTTCTTTCCTCCTCTCTCCCATCTAACTGTCCTCTTGTTTTTACTCTATTATTTAACAAGTATCTCTTGAGAGCTGCCTGATTCCAGGCACTATTCAGAGTTCTGGGAGCTCAGAACACAAAAGAGCCACGTCACCTCCCTTCTTGGCACTTTAGGACAGAACATTGAGGCCCAAGGAAATGAGAATGCGAGAGAAATCATTTCAGAGAACAAGTTCCTATGGCGTGGACCAAAGGGGATTATATGAAGAAGGGAGCAACTCTCATGGGTTGTTTGGTGTAGGAGACCATGTTAAAAAGGAGCAATATAATATGAATAGAAGATGGTGCAAGTTATGGGGTGAGCGAGAGCACCAACCGCTTTCCTAGCTGTCATCGCTCCATCTGTTCCATGATCAGATTGATTGGCTGAAAAATATGTTTAGTATTTCATGCACCTCAAGCTGTGAAAGTCAGGTCTAAATACAGACACAGTATGATGCACTAATTAATTTATGATTGTATTTTACATCATTGATGCTAGAGCTCTTGATTTGGGGATGCAACTTCTGAAGGAAACAGTTCAAGGACAGCAGAGAAGACTCTTGCAGAGGCACTCTGTGGGAGACTCTCCCCCCCCCCCCCCCGGCTTCCCTGGCTGCCATGAGCAAGATGGGGCTTGTGGGGTGGATTTATCCTCTGTCTCAGTTGTAGCCAAACTCCAGAACTGGTGCACAGTTATAGGCAAGACACGCCTGTTCTTCACAGCAGCGCTCACACCTGTCACTCATAGAGACAGGTGCTTCCGTCTTGCTGACTTATTTTACAAGCTTCCCTAGCCAGACATGATTGACCCCAGCAACACTTTCATAGATAAAACCTCAAGTGCTTTCAATGAACATTAACCGTCTCACTGGTCAGATACCTTGGACCACAGGGAAGAAACATCGGCAAGTTATTTACAAAATAGCCCAGTTCATTTTAAAGATGGAGAGGCAGAAATCAAATGACCTCACCATTAGCATGATGCGTCTTAATGTGCCATTCTCTGAGAGCACACAATGAAGAGCTAGGAATCCTATGGAGAAGCAGCAATAACCTGAACGTACAGTGAGCAGTGACTTCCTCGCAGATATGCCAAGAAGTGCGTCATCATTGTAAAAAGCATTTTCTCATTCTTCTTGTTGTCCATCCCTGCTTTATCTGAAGTGGAACCTGGGGTTTTAGGTGATTAAGAGCTTTGTCCAAAGTCCTATACACAGCAGTGGCAGAGCCAGAGTCTTAGGCAATGGCATCAGTATGGGGGATATTGTTCCAGTAGAGAGAGGATGGTGCTTAGGAAGGCCATTTGGTGGCTACAAAGGCCCAGCCAGTGGAGCCTTTATAGATGGAAGCACTAATTTACCTGATTGGGTTGGATACATCATAGACAACTGTCTCATGCTTCAACCAATACATATAAAAATTGCCACAATAGTGATTAACCTGAATAGCTTATGGGGCCACAAAGGTGGGCTGAGTTAGACATTAGTCTCTGGCAGATGCCTGACCCTTAAAAAGTGGAAAGGTCACTTAACAACAGTCATTCGCGTCTACAACCCCAGCACTCAGGAGGCTGAGACAGGAGATTCAGAACCTTGAGACCAATCAGGGGTACATTGAGATCCCTCTTTAAAAAATCCCTAAACAAGAACAAAATGAAAGAAAAATCAATTTATTTCAACTCATGGTTTCAGAGGCTTTGCTGTGGAATGGCAGGGATGGGATGGAAGAGCACAGTGCTCAGGTCATGGTGGTCCGGAAGCAGGGCTTAAGAAAGCCTGGATGAACTGGCTTCCTCTTTCTGCCGTTTTTGTTTAATTTTTTAGATTGTGATTTAGATGCCACAATTCTCCCTTCCCTCCTTTCCTTTTCTCCCTCCAAATCCTCTCATGTATGCCTTCCTTGTTTTTCAAATTAATGACTTCCTTCTTCATCATTTGTTATTATATGCCTATATGCATTTACATATGCATACATATTCCTAAATATAACCTGATGAGTACATATAATGTTACTTGTATGTTTCAGGGATGACCATTTGGCATTGGACAACTGGTGGTGTGCTCTTCCCAGGGAAACAGCCACCTCTCCCATTCCTAGTTTTCCTCAGTTGCCTATAGTTCTTCATGTAGGATTGAGGCCTCATGGGCTTTACCCCATCCACTTTAGCATGGCTGTTGTTGTCTGTAGTCCACTCATGTTCAGGCAGTCATGTTGGTGAGAATGTATTAGTATGTCTTCTAATATGACTAGAATACATAATCTCACAGTGAACTTCTTGAACCTCTGGCTCTTACAGTCTTCTCTGCTCCCCCTTCTGAATTGTTCCCTGAGCTTTCTGTATGGTCATGTTTTACAGCTGCATCTCCTGGGACTACACTTCACAACTCCACATTTTGATTGGTTGTGGTTTTCTGTAGGGGTCTCCACCTATAGCAAAGAGAAGTTTCCTTGATGAGGGGTGAAAACCACACTTATCTGTGGGTATAAGAACAAATGCGTTTTGATTGTAGGTAGGGATTATGCTGGTTTATTACAGTAGTGGCTATAGATTCTCCTCCAACAATTATGACTTCACTAGCTCTGGGTAATTAGCTAGGTTTTCAGAACCAGCCATAGCATCCCTTTCATTGAGTGGGTCTCAAGTCCAACTAGAGAGCAGTTGGTTACCACCAAGGTATGTGTGCCACTAATGCACCCATAGGGTTGTTGTGCCATAGTCATTGCTGTGGTTCATGGGTGCCATTACTGGGTAGGACTGTTGGTTGTCTCCTGCTTAGAAAACTTGTGTATCATCTTCTGGTAACATGAAAGTCCTCAAGGATGGCCTGTTCAGGTCAGTTCCAGTTCATGGGTTTCTGAGCCTTATTTATGAAGTTTATGGTATCTTTACCAATGGAGATTTACCTTTCACCTTCAGAGGGTAACCAAGGGCAACAGCGATAGGCTGTTTGTTTTGGGAGTCTGTTAGAAAGCCCCACCCAACATCTCAAATGACGACTCTTCATGCCTGATACTTTTTTCCATGTCTAATCCCTTCTGCCTATGGGATGAACATGCATTCAGAGCATGTTGCCCATCTCAGTTAATCATTTCTAGAAACATTCGTACAAAAAGAAGTCGTTACTGATTTCCTAGCTATCTTTTCATCTAATCGAGTTGACCAACAAGGCAAACCATTATGCAGGAGGAGCAAAGCAAAATGTAGACAAGAAAGGGAAAAGACTTGAACAGAAGCCTGGCATATTGGCAGTTGCCCTCATAAACAACCACACCTTCTTGTCTCTCCAAGACTGAGGTTTGTTAATGGCCCACATAGCTTGAGGGTGTAGGGCTTAGACATTCATCAGGGGGAAATAGGCTCAGGAAGAGTCAACAGGGCTTGAAACAAAAGCAGGCTACAGGTGAGAAGCCAAGAGGGAGGACTGGCAGCATCCCTGAGGCAGTGACAGGCTGACACACACCTGAGAAGGGAGCACGGGGTGAGGTAAGGAGGCCTGAAGCTCCTGCTGCTACTGTCTGTTAACTGTGAGCACAAAGGGCTCATGCAGATTCTGGCACCTCTGTAATCAGTGTTTAATTGTTGCACCTGCCCTTTGAAATGATGAGCCTGTGGAAAGGAAAGAGAACAAGATAGCAGGTAGAAGTTGGTGTATAGGGTTCTGTAGAGAGTCCTTCTTTAAAGGTACATAAACAAAATATTAGACAAGTATGTTCCAGATGGGATCCCCAGCCAGGGGCAGATGACTCATGTTCAACCCTCTAATTCATTCAAAATCATAGAACATTTTGTCTTATGATATCCGGATAGGAAGGTCTGATCACAAAAGACGAAGGGCTAGACCACAGTGATTCTCAACCTGAGGGCTGTGACCCCTTTGGGGGTCCAGCAACCCTTTCGTAGGAGGCACACATCAGATATTCTGCATGCCAGATATTTACATTACAATTCATAACTAGCAAAATTACAGTTATGAAGTGGCAACAAAATAATTTTGCGGTGGGGGAGGGTGTCACCACAACATGAGGGATTGTATTAAAGGATTAGAGCATTAGGAAGATTGAGAAGCGCTGGGCTAGAGAAAAAGCTGTGGTACTTTCTGGTGATAGTGAACAGCACTATCTTGTGTAAAAAAGATAAACTAATCCTTTGCTCTTGGATTTCAAAAAAGCTATTATATTCTAATTCAAAGTATCCTTACATTCAAATCTATAACTCTAGTTTAGACAGAAACTCCCAATTAGTCACTGTGCAGAGCTACAGAGGAGGAATCAGCCTTCATGTGATCATATGGGATCTGACTCTACTGATGGATCCACTTTGTCTAAGTCACACTTACCCAGGGGATACCATAGACTCAGAACTGGTACCACACAGCTAATACTCCTTTATCTAGGGCATGGCATTTAGCAATCCAGAGAGTCAGCATTCCAAGACAGAGCTTCTACAATGCTGCTGATTGTCTTTGTTGTATGACAGCACTCATTAAAACAGCATAGACTTATAAAGTCCTTATGTGGTGTTTATCAATGGAGGCAGCTGCTCTAGTTGGAATTAAGTTTGAGTCTGTGCCTCCAGGGTTCAGAGTTTGAAATTTAACTGAGATATTAAGAGGATAGGAACATAATGAAATTTATTTTTTTATTTTTCTTTTGTTTCTTTTGTTTCTTTTTTTTTTTATTAAAAATTTCTGCCTCCTCCCTGCCTCCCATTTACCTCCCCCTCCCGTCTCCATTCCCCCTCCCTCTCCTGTCCGAAGAGCAGTAAGGGTTCCCTGTTCTGTGGGAAGTCCAAGTTCCTCCCTCCTCCATCCAGGTCTAGGAAGGTAAGCATCCAAACAGCCTAGGCTCCCACAAAGCCAGTGTGTATAGTAGGATCAAAACTCAGTGCCATTGTCCTTGGCTTCTCAGCAGCCCTCATTGTCCGCCATGTTCAGGGAGGAACATAGTGAAATTTAATTGAGATATTAAGAGGATAGGAACATAATCTGTTCATGATGTTTAGAGGCAGAGCCTTTGGACATTGATTGGGATTATAAAAGGTCACCAGCGTGACGTCCCTGTGCTTGAGTACTGGTGGCTTTATAAAAGAGAGAGCAACCAGAGGACATCTGTACACGAGTGTTCCCTCTAGTGACACGTATGTATTATCTTCACTGTGACAAACAACCGGAAAAACACCTGAAGGGTGAAAGGGCTAATTTGGGCTTACAGTTTTAGAAACTTTTACCTTGCCATGGCAGGGAAGGTGTGATTGGGCCTTTACAGTGCTGGGAGCTCCTCATATCACTGGTATCAGGATGCTGAGAGTGGGAGCAGAACAAGTGATGAGCTTCCAAGGTCCTTCTCTAAGGATGTACTGCTACCAACTATGCCTCATCTCCTAGAGGCTTCTTAGGAAAATAAAATAGTGGCACCAGCTGGGGACAAACCTTCGGAACAGGAACCTGTCGAGGACAGTTTAGCGTCAAGGCACGATGGATGTCTTGTGCTATGCTTGAATTCCAACAGCATGAAAGCCACCACCAGTCGCTAGCTCTCAGGGCTCTGCCTGGAGAACTATGAGCCCAAGCAATCTTTTGTTCTTTATAAGTTTCTCAGCCTCAGGTTGACGGACACAGTTTGCTCCATTTTAAAGCAACTATATGAGGTATAAATTATCACCATTCCAGTTTGTAGCTTAGAAAATCTAGGCAGAGAGAGGCTAAGTAGGTTGTCCAACATCCTACCCTTAATGAAAGGCACAGACTATATCCAAATCTAGGAATCTTGGTTAGACTACTGAATCACAAGGGATGATTGAAACTTCCAAAGACATCGGGCAATATCAATGTGCACATGTGATTAGTATGTGTATAGGGGCCTATGAGCACCTAAAAGACAGTGGCCGGGTGCTACCTAGCATTGTACACAGTTCTTATTGTGAAATTCAGGGTAGATCCAGATTCTGACACACAGGCTGCTCATTGGAAGTTCCCCAGGGCACACCATCTTTATAGTTCATAAATCACTGCAAATCACACTTTCCTTGGAGGTGAACATCCCATTCTTGGCTGCCATTCTTGGTGATGGGGTTATATGGAAATGATGGTCATGAGGATAGGGATGAATTCCCACATCTTTTCCAGATAGTTCTTTGGAGGTAAAACCAAGCCCCCAAAGCAAATAAACTCAGTGAGAATCATAATCCTCCAGTTCTGAAAGATCTCTACTAACCTGACATAAAGTTCAAAACAGAAAAACATGTTCCAGACCTGAGTTTACTATTTTCTATTTTCTCCTAAATTGTGATTGTGTGACATTTAGACCCAGAGACAGTTTTTGTTTTCCTTATTGGTATTCTTTTGGTCCACATTCTCTCTCTCTCTCTCTCTCTCTCTCTCTCTCTCTCTCTCTCTCTCTCTCTCTCTCCTTCTCCATTTATCATCATCTGCATCATTTTCACTTCTCTGCCACACCTTTCTGTCTCCTTTTCTCCGTATGGGGATATGGCAATATAGATGAGGCGCAGCAAGAGAGGGATCTCACAGAAATAGTCTGTCCCAGCCTCCTCTCCAAGAGCTTAGAGTGTCTTGAATGTCAGGGACGACACGTGCTTTTACACCAATGTGCACTTAACATTTTGTATATAATAATCACCAATAAATACTCAGTTGGATGAACCAAGAGTTACTTTGAAACACAGCCCCTTTTATGCATAGGAAGATGAGGTCCAGGGCAGAAACATTTGTAACTTAAATTCGTTAACCAAGCTAACTCTTAAGTCAGAACAGTAGCCCAGAACCTCCTTTTGAATCTAGCTTAGAGCAGTGTGGTCCCAGAACATGCAGCTTTCTCCAGTCCTCTGTTTATGAATGTGGTTTTCATATACAAATAAAAATGGATTGCACTTCTTTTTCTCACAAACTCAGATTTGAAAACCACAGTGAAATTCCCGACATGCCTGGGGAAGGCAAGGTGCGGCCCATGAACCATTGGATCAGATTCATTTTTCCTCTCTAAAGCCTGACTTTCTCCATTTCTCTATGGGCTCATTGAATGCTGGGGGCCTGTGAGGTGGAGCCAGGCTAATGTGACACAGGTGTCACGTGGACGTGTGAGTGTATTTCTTCCCTCGGTGCTGAGGAGCTGGCCCCACCACCTGCCCTTGCTTTAACCACCATCATCGTGGGTTATAGTTCATCAGGAGGGCTCAGAAAATATTGCTAATTTAAGCACCATTTATTCCACTAGATAATGCATTTGGGAAAGTGTAAGGTGCCCACACACCTGCAATTCAAGGCAAGCTAAAGGCGGGCCCGGCACTGACCCTGCCAGGGAGAATGGGCACTTTATATCTCATATGGTTGATTGCTTTCTCCCTCAGTGTTCATGATGGTGTCCATTTGCTTCAGTTGAGGAGGCCCTGGGGAGAGATATCACAAATTGAATGATGTAGCTTGATCTGGCAAGGATGTCTAGGGTTCTGTGATTCCCAGTGGTAAGCTGCCTTCACTGTTCATGTAACGAGACTGATTTTAAGATTCCACTTCGCCACCTACTAGCAGAGTGACTTTGGGACAGTCATGTCACTTTGCTAAGGCCTCGTAATTTGACACGAGTCAAGAAGCAACCAAGAGGGCAGATTATGGTGTTAGACAAAACCCTAAGATTGGATTTGGTTCTACCTCTCTTGACTGTGAATGAACTAATCAATCTCACTGGGCTTCAGTTTTCTGATTTCTAAAGATGTGATGACGGTATAAAAAGTAAAAAAGCTTTAAGGAATTAGCAGCAACTATATTGAGACCCCATGCAAGTCACCCTCTAGATAATGAATTTGACACTATTCCCCATGAAAAGGAGATTGTTCATGTGATGCTTGCTCTCCAGACAATGAGAATGAGACATTGCAGATACTCCTTAACTTACAGTGGGGATGCACTCAATGAAGTCATCAGACTGTTAAGGTATTAGAAGGTGACAATGTATTGTTTTTCAGATAGGGCCTCATGCCTTCCAAACTGGCCTCAAACTTTCCCTACCAACTGCTCCCTACTCTCAGCCCCTAAAAATGGGTTGAGTGTGCCAAGAACACCATCACTCTTCCAATATATACTGTTGACTGTTCACCCTCATGGTGGTGTGGTTGGACATGAACTGTGATTCAGCATTGAGGGAAAGTAGTACAGGTGGCACGGTGTGATGCCTGCAGACACAGCTACGGAAGCAACATAGTGTGACCCTGTGCCAATCAAACCAGAGCTGGGTGGAGTCATATCAGATACGTTCATCCAGGAACAGACTCAAATTCAAAACATAGTTTATTCTGAAAGTGGACCACTTTCTACTGAATGTGAATTATTGCTGCGGGAGCTCCGGCAGCTCCTTCTGCTCTTTCAGCCAATAGCCTTTAAGATACCAGCCCATTTGGGCATGGTCTTTTTTGCTTTAAAAAGCAGTGGTAGGTAGCCATGCACTAGCTCTCTTGCTTCTGGCTTCCAGGCTGATAGACTCATTCCTGATCACACAGAGGGCTTTCGTCTGGGACGGTGATCTGTAAGATTTTTTCCCCTTAAATAAATAACCCTTTTATTAATCATAATTCCAAACTGGTATGGGATTGTTTTGTGACTTACGCCTTCAAATTCTAGTTGAAAAACGGAAAGTTATATCTGTATTAGCTGTGTAATGTGCACAGGATCATACGACTTATAAACCTGTGCAAACTTAGCAAGTAGAGCTCTAGAATTTGTGCTCTTGACTTCACAGAAGAGTCTTGTGTTTGAAAGTGCTTAGTGAAGTCAGTCCTCCCCCACGCATGAAACAAAACATGGGGTAGGTAAGCCCTCTGTACATAATGGTACTTGAGGCACTATGGCAACTATCGTCACGGTCTCCTTAAAGGCCCTGTATGCTGCTAACTAGAATTGCACAGGCCTCTGCTTAGCAAAGTGCTTACACCAACGGAAGAGGGTGGGGGCTGGGATGAGAATTGAGGGCATCTCAGAAACGTTCGTGCTGCGAGAGCAGCTGACAGCTTGGGCGGAGCGATTCTCACTTCAGGACTGTGTGTTGATGCTGATGTCACAGCTGCTCTGAGCACCCAGGATACTGTCAACGAGCTCTTCCCAGACCAGATGTGGTGCTTTCTCGCCATATGGTGCACAATGAAGTGCATGGTCTTTCAGGCAGGGATGGTGTGGTGAAGGCACACTGACCCCCAAATGTGGAAAACCTGGTCTAAGAAGCATGTGGTTCAGTTTCATCCAGTTTTCCCATTTCCTGCTTCCCTGTGTTCATTTGTGTATCATTCCCATAATAAGCCAGTGACTGCTATAAATAATGCTATATTGCTACAATGCTATAGAACATTATGTGTTGGCATTTACCACGTTCAGCATGAATAACACAGGCGAGTAAAGCATTGCCCATATCCTCAAAAACTGAGACTAGCTTTGCAGGACATGGGAACCAATTCCAGTATGTTTGTTTGCTTGTATACGTGTTTGGTTTTTTTTTGCAATGTAAAAGAACAAATTCGGGGATTTATGCCTGGTACATGCTACGCCAGCCCTCCACCACGGAGCTTCACCCCATTCTACGTCAGGTCTTTCTTGTACTCTCAGCAATGCCAGGGCTCTGGGAGCTAAGATGTGTTAGTAAGGGACTGTGATGTGATGGGACAGTTATATAGCATGGGGGAGGTCCCGAATACTCTGACTTCAATCTCAGGCTATGTACCAAAATTAAAATACAGTACAATGAAATAAAATAAGAGTTAGTGAGAAATCTTTGAGAATACTAACTTTTTTTTGACACAACAAGCATTTAAATAATTTTCTGTTTGGGAATTCACGACACAGACAAAGAGCAGGTCTCACCATCCGCTGGTAGACATTGCTCTCTTAACTTCCTGGCAGATGAACTATGCACAGAGAATATGAATTCCCAGCTTAATCTCAGGTCTGACCCCCGAATTTCCCATGCACGGATAAGTTGCTGGCTTGACTTGAGGCTGTAACTGATATCCCATGTACCAGATTCCACACGAGACTGCTGTCTTCCTCTCCACGGCTGCTTGTTTTACACTTTAGATTGCTCTTCTCGTAACTAACCATCAGTCCGCCACGCTGTTGCAGTGGTCCCTGGCATCTCTCTTTTATTTAAAATCAGTCCAGCCACCAACAGGGATTGTTGGTGCTTATTCCTGGGGACTACTACCACTTCTAACCTATAGTCCTGACATAGCGTCTGAGCATGCTCCCCTTGACACTTACACTCTCTTCTCTGGTCTCAGCAAGAAAAGGTAATTAAGTGCAAACTATACTCTAGTCTCCTGTTCAGTGCTCTTCGATGCATTCTTGTGATATAGAGAAGAATCCTTATGCCTTCCTCAGATTAGGCAGACCCTCCAGGATCTGTTCCCCGCCCATCTTTCCTGACCTTATTTTCTAACTCTTTTACCTTGACTAACTCCCTCCAGCATCCCTGGCCTTTCTCCTGTTCCTCACGCACGCCACGATGTGAGAACATGGGTGTATTGAAATGTCAGACCCAGCTGAGAAGAACTTAATTAAAAACGAAAAAATTGAGGGTAGAAAGCTTCAAGAAGGTGGGAAGGATAAGATTCTAAGACTAGGTGGAAGTTCGTCATATCCAATAAAAGAAATGTCTTCTTGAGTCTCTCTCTCTCTTTCTCTCTCTCTCTCTCTCTCTCTCTCTCTCTCTCTCTCTCTCTCTCTCTCTCTCTCTCTCTCTCTCTCTCTGTGTGTGTGTGTGTGTGTGTGTGTGTGTATCCACATTGTTATGTATATACAAATGTGCACCTGTGCATGTAGGGACCAGAGGTGAATCTTGGCCTGGAACTTTCCAAGTAGGCGAAGCAGGCTGGCTAGGAAACCTTGTGGTTACACTTGTCTCTGATTCCTGAGTGCTGAAAGTGTGAGCATGTACTACCACACCCAGTTTTTTTACAAACGTGGGTCCTGGGGAAATCAAACTTAGGTCCTCACTGCTTGTGTGGTAAGCACTTTGGTGCAGCCCTGCTTTCTACAGTGTTATCAGGAGAGGAGAGCAGGATAGAGCAGAAATAGTTGCCGCATCAGAGTTCCAGATGAGAGATCTGGGAAGGAGAAACAGCAACAAATCTTATTACAATAAAACCTGCCCCGGGATTGGCCTCAGCTCCAGAGACTAGATCAGTGGCTTGGCAGGCACTCATCAGAGAGTCACCCCACTAACTTCTGAATAACTTAACTGTTGAACTTAGAGACAAAACACACCCGTAGTGAGACCTTGCATTCCAAGCCTCTTTCCTGCTGTGTAGAGCTGGAACAGTAATGGTACCCACTCTGAGGATTAGGACAGTTAATTACACGGCACTGTGACTCTCTTTTCATCTGTCCGAAGTCCCAGCTCGGCTGCATGCTCCAAGTTTGTTTCATCCACTGTGATATTACTAGAAAATGATCATTTATGAAGAGAATAAATGAGAGAGTGAATGAAATCATGAGCTTTAGCGGAGCATAGACCTGCCATTTCATAGTCGTGGGAGAAGCCACTGGGAATCATCTCGTGGACTAAGAACCTGTTGGATCTTAATTAAGAGAGCCAGTCTTTACCATGGGTGCTGTGGGATTGTCCTGGAGTTACACGTTTGTCACACTCACCTGCAGCAGGATGATCAGAGGCACCGGGACCCCTCTTCTGCCTTCTGCTTTCGTCAGTGCCCCTGCCTGTTTCTTGCTTTGCATCAAATGCTGAGCTGGGCATACACACACGCTCCTGTATCCACTGGCTTATAGGTTGGGAACTACTTCATCCCAGATGCTTTGGATAAAAGAGTCAAGATCCACAAGGATCTTGGCAGATTGTCAATTACCTAAAGTAGAGGAGATGAATTTGAATGGGACTTAAAGTAAGCATTGAGGCTTAAGGAGCATGAGTACAAAGAACAGATAAGAGGAGCTGCACAGCTGCTTCCGTACCGAGGGGAAATGCAACAGGACAGACATACACAAACGCAGGGAACAAAATCGGGGGGAAGCCATGCAAAAATAATACTTCTAAGGAGGTTTTCTTTCAACAGAGTTTATTTAATATTTTTTTGTAATATGATGTGAGTTCCATAATCGGTTAAGGAAATAATCGCTCCAGCTGAAATAGGAACAGGGTTGAGTTTATATCCAGCCAGAGCTAGTGGCAGCTTTCTTATTGGCCCCCAGCCTCTAGATCAAGAAGCAGTTGATGACATTGGTATGAATCACAATTTGTCTTATTCTAGATCAGACCCTCAGTTCGGTTTTCCCATTCAGTCAAATGTAATTTCTTTCCCTCTGCCCTTCTGTAAGAATTGCTCTGAGAATGCTCCTAGACAGCCGGCTTAAGTGAAAATAAGATTCTAGCATTCATGAGATACTCTCCCAAGTGATATGCCCACATCATCTCATTTAGTCTTTATCTCAGACCTGCGAGCATGGAATTTTTTTGGCCCCATCTTTTCTGTAAGGAGTTGAGGTTCCAAATGGGGTAAGGGCCTTTAGTGAGACCAAAACCACCACTAGAACTTTCAGGTTACCAGATTAGGCAGGGCTACAATCAAAGACTGTTTCTTCTTAGCTGTACCCTCCCAGAGGAGACCAGCACAGTTAGTGAGTTCAAACTGACACACACACACACAGACACTAGATATTCTGGGGAACCTGTCACCCCCAAACGAACGTGATTACCCATGACCATGCCTTGGGCTTTGATCTGAAAACTATATTCTGCCCAACCAGTGTAGTCCAACAAGGTCTAGTTCTAGCGAATTGTTCTACCAGGCAAATTCCTCTTGCTTAATAAAAGAGCTTGCGGTGAAAGCTGAAAACCCAGCAGCAATTAATTATTGACAGAGCATGTGAATTAGAGATAAAAAGAAGTCATTCTTTCTCCACGCAAGTGATAGTAAATAAATTTAATTATGGTAGGAGAGGCTAAGGGATCTTCGTCTGTATTAAGTTTTATTAGCTGAGACATTTAAAAGCATGTCATCATAACAAAGAGGTCTTGTGTGATCCTGAATGTACCACTTTAGCGCGCGGCTTGGAAGAGAATGGATTTAATGGAGCACCTGGTGGCAGGTGGCCCATATACCATCAGGTAACGAACATGTTTGTCCTCAATTAGCACTGGTCTACATAGGCCTAGGGCAGACTGACTGCACAATAGGATTGTGGGCCTCGTTTTCAATCACTGGTTGGTCCTCTGCTTTGGGCTGGAGGAAGTGGCATCAAATTGTCTCCCCGGAGGAAAATGTGAATGGAGGGATGGAGTTGGCAAATGTTTTTGTCAAGGAGACCAGTAGACAAGAGCTGTGGGGTGGCGTGTTTATTACCTGGCATCTTTCTGTTACTTTAACAAACATCCAAGACAATCAACTTAGAAATAAGACTTATTATGGCTGTTGGTTCCAAAGATTGCAATCCGTGGTTGCTTTGCCTCATTGGTTTTGGGTCTGTGGCAACAAGTTTATCATAGAAGGCATATACGGTGGAAGAAGCCCATTCTTCTCATGGCCAAGACAATAAAAGTGAGGAATAGAGAGAGGAGATGCTAGGGTCTTAACATGCCCATTATTTAAAATGATATTTTTTAGATTTATTCTTTTTATATGTAGGTGTACTTTTGCCTGCCTGTATGTTTGTGCACTGAGTGTAGGCCAGGTGCCTGCAGAAATCAGTATGGGGTGATGGATATCCTGGAATTGGAGATTCAGTTCATCGCGAGCCACCACGCAGGTGCTGGGAGACAAACGCAGTCCGCTGCAAGAGCAGCCAGTGCTTTCAACCACTGGAGCCCACTTGGTAGTCTCGTAATAAGCCCTTTCGGAGCATGACTCCAAGGACCTAAATTCCTCTCCAATGCTCCACCCTTAAAGACTCTACCACTCTACCCAGGCTGGAGACAAAGCCTTTAACCTATGGCTTTGGTGGCTTTTTAAAGATCCCAGCTAGAGCAGGCTCTGTGAGAAGTTTACAGGGCAAACTCAGAAGCAAAGAAAAATGTGCGTCTTGTACCCAACCTATGCTTGCAGTCTGTGTGTCCCTTTGTTCTCAAACGAACTTAAGGTGAGTGTTAGGCCATTATAATGAAGATGTCATGGCCCAGGGATGTGCTTACGTTGTGTTCTGGGGACACAAAGCTCGCCTGATTTCTGTCCTTTCTTTATCCCTGGGCTTCGCTTTCACCACTTATTCAACAATGTTTTTGGACTAAGTCAAGGTTCAGAAAAACTCCTTAAAAGTAAAACAATGCATATTGCAGGTTCTGTGGGTCACATGCTTGTCGCACCGACGCCACTTGCTGTTTATTTGACAAAAGCAGCACACACACTATCTGTAAGTGAGTAAGTGCGGCTGTGTCCCCGTGAAGGTTTGTTTACAAGCACTGACATTTAAATTCTGCATAATTTCCATGTAGCACGCAATTCTACTATCACTATCATTTGGGTTTTCCCCACAACCATTTAAAGATTATAAATCCTTCTTAACTGTGACTGCACAGACAAATAGAAGGCAGTGAAAATTTGCCAACCCTGGACCAGATAATCTTTGAGGTCGTGTTGAGCTCAAACATTTCCTGAAAGCTGCTACAACAATAATAAAACCCTTAATTTGTTAAGCTCATGCACACATGAGATTCCACGCTAAATGCTTTTCAAACATTATCCCCCTAATCCGCACACTACAGTTTGAAGTTGGTGCTATCATTACCTCCATTTCAGAGATTTTAAAACTAATATATAAGGAAATCTAGGTTAAACACAACTGGTAAGAGGTAGAAAGGCAGTTTACATCCAGGGACACAAGACTCCCAAAGAATAATGCATTAACCTTAGGCTGCCTTTTCCAATAATTGCATAGTCAAGCCTACAGTTGGTACATTAAAAAAAAAAAAAAAACAAAAAAACTTCCCAGTGCTTATTGGTTCTATTTGGTGCCTCCCACCTTTGTTATATGTTGCATAGAATTTTTGGAAAGATATTCAAATATCTTAGGTATGGTAATAATCACTGTATTTCCCCCTTCTTCATTCTTCTAGAAATGTGATGCCCAAGACAGTGGACGGGCAGATAACCATGGAGAAGACGCCCAGTTACTTTGTGACAAATGAGGCTCCCAAGCGCATTCACTCTATGGCCAAGGACATCAAACTCATCGTGGTGGTGCGAAACCCGGTGACCAGGGCCATTTCTGACTATACCCAGACGCTGTCAAAGAAGCCAGAGATCCCTACCTTTGAGGTGCTGGCCTTCAAAAACCGGACCCTGGGGCTGATTGATGCCTCGTGGAGTGCCATTCGCATCGGGATCTATGCTCTGCACCTGGAGAACTGGCTGCAGTACTTCCCCCTCTCTCAGATCCTGTTCGTCAGTGGAGAGCGGCTCATAGTGGACCCTGCGGGGGAGATGGCCAAAGTACAGGATTTCCTAGGCCTCAAGCGTGTTGTGACGGAGAAGCACTTTTACTTCAACAAAACCAAGGGATTCCCCTGCCTGAAAAAGCCAGAAGACAGCAGTGCCCCAAGATGTTTGGGCAAGAGCAAAGGTCGGACTCATCCCCGCATTGACCCAGATGTCATCCACAGACTTCGGAAATTCTACAAACCCTTCAACATGATGTTTTACCAAATGACTGGTCAAAATTTTCAGTGGGAACAGGAAGAGGGTGATAAGTGAGGTTGGCAGTGCGGAGGGAAGGCTAAGGAATAGCAAGGATACTCTTTACCAGAGTCCCACATTCCCCAGGTTCTGAAGCTTCGGCCATGCTGGAGTGCCAAGTAGATTGCCAACCTCATCCAGTCAGGTTACTTCTAATGTTGTGGGCTTAGGCAAAGGTATAGATCTCATGGCATCCCTGTGAAGGAACCAGCTGTACCTGGTGGACAAGGTGGCCACCAGAATCTACCATGAATATTTATCTTTACTAATTAATAGAGTCTTGAAGACAGGATAAATATCTTCCAGTCTCAAAGACGTATGCTATGATATTGATGAGTGGCAAAAAGAAAGGAAAGGAAAGGAAAGGAAAGGAAAGGAAAGGAAAAGAAAGATAGGCAGGAAGAAAGGAAGGAAGGAAGGAAGGAAGGAAGGAAGGAAGGAAGGAAAGAAAGAAGGAAGGAAGAAAGAAAGGATAGGAAGGAAGAAAGGAAGGAAAAGAAGGAAGGAAGAAAGGATAGGAAAGAAGGAAGGAAGGATAAGAAGGAAGGATAGGAAGGAAGGAAGAAAGGAAGGATAGGAAAGAAGGAAGGGAAAGAAGGAAGGAAGAAAGAAAGGATAGGAAGGAAGAAAGGAAGGAAAAGAAGGAAGGAAGAAAGGATAGGAAAGAAGGAAGGGAGGATAAGAAGGAAGGATAGGAAAGAAGGAAGGGAGGATAGGAAAGAAGAAAGGAAAGAAGGAAAGAAGAAAGGATAGCAAAGAAGGAAGGAAAATGTACTTTGCAGGAGCTCTTACTGTATTTGTCTTGGGAGTCTGGATTGTAACCTTGAGTTTAATTTCTAGTACATAAACTTCTGCTTTGGCATCTCTCCAGAATGTTGTTGGTGGCTGAGAGCTCCAAGACTCCCAGGGAGCAATATCCTCCCTCCAAGCCTGTCTAGCCTTCCCAACAAAGGCTTCATCCCAAAACCCTTTGACATTCTCCCTTCCCACAATATGAAGGCAAAGGCATGCACATATGTTCCTCACCAAAATAATAGCCTACACCCCTGGAGTATTCTATCTGAGAGCCTTCCAAGATGGGTCTCTCTCTTCATGAGTGTTCCAAATTATGGAGAAGCTTAGCACACATCCTCACGTTGGAATCTGACCCACATGAATGCTTCTAGAACAGGGAGACAGCAGCTATTATTTGAGCCCTGAGGTTGGCAAAGATGAATGTCTATACGTGGGGGGTATAAGAAAAAACCCAGCCCGCTAATTGGGAGGCTCCCTTACTTAAAGATCCTCTTCCTGAAGGATCTTGGTCCTGAGGCATGCTCTAGGGATAGGCTCTGCCCTAGGGAAAAAAAAAAAAAAACAGCTTGTTTGTTAGTTGTTCTGAGTAACCCTTCAAGATGCAGAGAGGAAGGGAACACTCAACGTTTTTCTGTTTGTCTTACTCCTGCCCCCTCAGGGTCACCTCATGGCTCATTTTCTCTACTCCTAGATGGCATCTATTGGGCCATTGGCAAGAATGCTGATTTGCAGTGTGAAGTGGGTGGGGAGGGCAAGGACTGTCTGCAGACATTCTTTTCAAGGGCTGCCAAATAAAGTGTCCCTTCCCATTAGTGTGGTCAAGGGAAACAAAGCAGTTGACATAAAGCACTTGTTCGCAGATCTCCAAAGCCAGAAATTGTAGTAAAATTGGAAATTTGTATGAGTGGGGAGAGTGGAATCTGTTCGGCTGTGATTAAACTGTCATTTCTCCCACTAAATGGAAACTGTGTTGTTATAAAGCTTAATGCAACCTGATTGATGGGCTTTAATGGTGTATTTGTGTTGGTCACTTCTTCCCCACCCCTACCCCTACACTGGAGCGCAAGGAATGACTTTGTTCATGATGAACAGAGGGAACAGATTTCCGAGTCTTTGGGGGTTTCTATGTTCAGGGCAGGATGTTTCTTACAACCATACAAACACTATGGCTTGAGAAAGAGGTATTAGGCTTTCCATCACCCCATGAGTGATGGACTGATAACCCAGATTCAAAAACAGCTGCACAAATATTTTTCCCAGATAAGAAAAGTTGAGCTGAAGGCAACAGATGTGCCAAAGTCAACAAAGGTACAGATCAAATGATACGTGCTCACATGGATAAAGGACGGGGTGTACACATACAGAGAGACTGGACTTCATGGAGCTGACATGGGGCATGCTCTGTGAGCAGAACAAAGAGGGAGTGTGTGTCAGCCCTCGCTGAATCGCCTATAGAATTTATAACACACCTATGTCCAAGCCAAGCATGGTGGAAGACACTGGAACCATAGCAATTGAGCCTGAGACAGCCTCGGGGCTTTGAGGCCAGCCTATGTCACATAGTGAGACATTGGCTAAAAGCAAGTAAATACATAAACAGAAGAGGAAAAGAATGGAAGAAGGGGAGAGGACTGAGGCAGGAGGAAGGGAAGGAAGAAGTAAGGAAAAAAGGAAGGACACTGTTTCCTGGACTAGATCTGTGGTGAGGTTTACTTCCAAGGAAAGTGGCCCCAGGGTTTTGTTTTTTTGTTGTTGTTGTTTTTGTTTTGTTTTGTTTTGTTTTGTTTTTATCACTACAAGGAAGGATATATCATCCTTGCAGAAATGTGTTCTATTTGGGATTTCAGTAGTAGCTAGGCTGACTAGTAGTCAGCTAGGTGACATCATAACCCTGCCAAAGGGCAATGCTCTAGAATACCTCTAAAGACATTCTTCTACAGGCTAAGAACAGCCATTTCCAGCCTGCCCTCCTGTTCTGTTTCGAATGGACACATCTTGATTAAGCTCTTCAGTCTCCCCAGTCTGCCTGTCTTCATAAGCCCATAAGAGTCACGTTTAAATGATGCTTCCAAACAACATAGCCTCTAAGTTTGTGTCCTTACATAAATATTCCATATAAAGATGACACACTCATTTTAATATGGTTAACAAGAGGTAAATAAACCATTTTCCTTTGTGAAATAAAAGTCTGGAAAACCCTCGCTCTTAAGTCATTTATATTCCATTCAAGAACAAAAAGATTTTTTTTAAAAAAGCAAAAACAAAACTTCCATTTGGCAATATGTTTGATTCTTGATACTGAAAAGAAATGCAAATTTGGCATGTATAAGGTCTGATTTTTTCGGTGGCTACTATTCCTTTGACTTTCTGACTCACAGTGAACGACTGGGTTTTGTCCCTGAGTGTGAAGGCTTGCTGAAGGAATCATTATCTATCCATAAAAGCTAAGCCAACTTGCCAACATAGAGTCAGGTTAATAATACTTCTGCCCCATTTAAATGTGAGCATGGCAACTCCCAGAGAGACTGAACTTGGTATTTGATTTCAATTAGCAAAGCATAAATTATATTTAATGCTCTGCTCCCCGCCCTTCCCAGGAATGGATGATTCATGACTACTGCGTGTGTTTCTAAATGAGAAAAGAGTCCATCCTTTTGAATACTGTAGTATAATTGCTACTGTGTTCATTTCAGCTTAAAGGTGTCTTTGTACACCTGAAAGATATAAAAGCCATGACACTGTAGCTAAAGTTTACCAGTTCAAAGCTCAACACACACACACATAAACACACACACACACACACACACACACACGTAAACACACACACACACACACACACATAAACACGCACAAAATCTAAGAAAATTACGTAGCAGACTCATGCATCTTTAGCTTGTGAATGAACACCATTATCAGTGGAGGTATGGCTGTTTATAGGATCCTCTACAAGTTTAAGGAAGAAACATTTTCAACTAACTTCTGTAGATGAATGTGGCCACTCATTCCTATAATATTAGAAATCTCTGTCTGAACCTCCCTTTCTAAGCCTCCAACTCCTGTTTTTTCAGGGTCTCCTCCTATTATACCACCCTGTTATTTCCCAAGGAAAGCTTCTCCACTGGTTCAGTGCTGTCAGAAAGGGTAACCAGCTGTCTTTTATCCCTGTCTATATGTGTGAATTCTACAAATGAAACTACCAGTCTGACTTATCTCCCATTTTTATCTCTGTAACAGAAGTATATTTAATCCTTACCTGGGTACCACCCAAGGTTTCCATGGAGATGGAAATGACTTAATAGATAGGGAGGCATCTGAAAAGAATAAAATGCTTCATTGACAGGAAGGATGCTGATGCTGATGACAATGATGATAATGGTGTTGGTGATGCTGATGCTGCAGAGTAAGGATGAAGATGATGGTGGTGATGGAGATGAGGATGCTAATCACTACAAAGATGAAGGATGAGGAGGAAGAGGGAGGTAGTTTCATAATACCCTTTCCAGAACAATATATCTTTATAGTGTTCTGAAATGGTGTTGTTCGGTAATTAATTCCAGTTTTACTCACATTGAATAATCATGAAAATGCTGAGAGAAAGTGAAGCACACTTAATCTGCATAAAGCTCAGGACAGGAAATGTTTTAAAAAGCTGCCTATAAACAGAACTAAGATGGCTGAAATTCACACATTCATATGCAAAATCTCCCTCCACTCTACCTTGAGGGAAATTCACCTCACTCTTTCTAGCTTTTCCCTTGTTCTGTATCAAAGGCATTGCTTTAGATTTTACAAGGACCCAGGATTCAACAGTGCAGGAAAAGCTTTCAAGTCATGAGTTCACTGTCTGAAGTTCTGGCTCCTAAATTCTACATGATCGACCAGGTCGGTTGAGAACCTGGGTCCAAAATTGTATGTTTCAGAGTATGTCTGCTTTCTCATAGAAATGAGGGATTTTCATTTCCAGGTAAGAGGTACATGAGATCACAACCTAGAAATCATGAAATATGATGTGGTAATACAATGTAGGGCCTATGACATCCAAGGAGGAAATACAGAAGAAACCATTGGGTATCTGCAATGGGAAATGAGCAGGGATCCCTGAATACAGGAAAACAACTGGGCTTTAGATTCAGTCTGTTTCCTCCACTCTATTACTCCATACACATCTATAGGGTCGTCACATGGCAACAAAAAGAAATAGGGTGAAGGCGGAGAGAAGTTTGAGAGATAGCTCAATGTTAAATTCACCATCTGTTCTTCCAGAGGACCCAGTAAAGGTGCTCTAGAGAAGGGACCAACAGAGTGGATGCATGTCACAAAATATATTTAGTAGACTGGATTTCACAGTGAAAGCTGGGGAGTCCAAAAAACGGTCTTCTGCATATGGCACATGGCATATGGTCGAAAAAAATGACAAGGTTCATAATGCCGTATGCCTCCGCAGTCAAAGGTATCAAAGGCCAGAGTATTCTGGAGATCTGTTGGTCTTCAGTCGATGTTGGAAGACAGGGGGATCTAGGTTCTGCTGCTAGCACTAATAATGAGGAGAAGCACTCACAAGTAGGGAAACAAGGCGAGCGGGTCAAAAGCAATGACTTTACCTATCTCGAAGCTACTTCAATAATGCTTTCTACTTCTCTCCTATCAGAAGTGCAGGAGACACAGCAGCCCAACCGACTGATTTCTGCTGTGAATATTTCCACAAATGCTGTGAGGAGGGCTCTCCCAGTGGCAGTGATGAACTATCTGCTATGCTTGCCTCGCTGATGTGAAATACACACACTTTCAAACAATTGCTCAAAGTCAGCAGGTCCTGCGGGGGTGTTAACCATGCTGGGAGCCTCCCCATGCAGTTTTCTGGCCAGTGAATATAGCTTTCCACTGTGCTTTGCCATCTCTACATCCACTTGGAATTGGAACACCGTGACCAAGTTGTCTACCCCCTTGAAATGCAGGGATGGTTTAACAAACGCAAATCTATAAATGTAACAAACTGCCTCAATGGACTTAAAGGCAAAAATGACAGGATCTTCTCACAGATGCAGGAATAACCACTGTTAATAGGATGCTGTCCCAAGGTGTCATTCTATCCACCCAGGAACCAATCAATTAAACGTGAGAAGGAAGTTTCAGGTAATGACAGATGTTAGACCAAACCATGGGGCTATAAAACCTCTTGTTATTCCATGCATTTGACAAACGTGTGTCTTATCACTGTAATAGGTTTTCAAGAAGCCCCATTATCTGTTCACATGAACGTCAGTGGGAGAAAGCCCTCACAGTATGGGAATACATAAGAATAGTCCAGCAAGCACCTTGAGATGCCCTCTCAAGGGGCAGAGGGCCTCAAATTTGACTTGTAAGGGTCATAAGCAACAGCAAACACCCAGCTCCTTTAGTCTCAGATGGAGAGATGATTTTACATTAAGGGTACGGAATTTTCCTGATAGCCCGTTCTCTTTTCCGCACTCCCGTAGCTGGAAGAAGCACAGATTGTTTATCAGAAAGTGAAATATGACAATCTGGAACCCTCCCTGTGCTTAGGACATATACAGGCAAAGGCTGGACAATGTGTAGCCGCCATTGGACTTCTGGCTTGGTGGAAGGACAGGGTCCTCTTCCCAGGCCCTCTACAAACACTTTGCAGCTACATCCTTAGTCAAAACCCCCTCAGCACTGTGTCTCATGAGCCAAGTCACTTCCACTGAAATATTTGCAAGGGACAGGTTTGGGTACCAGTTTGTTTACTAAGATCATGGGGATAGCCCTCAAACCACCCAAGAGCTTCAATAAATGCTACGAAACAAGTGCTGTGTGCTTTTTCTGATAACTCACGGAAAAGGTGATATTTAGCAACCACTTTGATTTCGTTCCATCATGGGAGAAAAGAGCCGGGAACTGTCCAGATGATGGCTGCAGATTCTGCTGTGATTTTTGCTCACCAAAGGCAATATTTTCCGATTGAGCAGGAGATAGCCTCTTTTCTGTCATCTAAGGAAGAAAATGCTGTGTAGTTTTTAATCCTCACGGGAGAGTCTCTAAAGGATGTCGGGGAGAGGACCTGCTTCTCGGATCGTGTGGGGAAAGGGCTTTGGAAATAAGGACTTTCATTATCCAAGGGCATCCTGTTGAGAGGAAAGAAAACCAAAGAAATAAAATGGGAATTGTTTATGCCACAGGAATCCGTCTGAGGACTGGGTCTAAATCATAGACTCACAAAGCGGTCTCCAGGCCAAGATAGATACTAGCACACAGTTATGCTGCCCTGGTGCTCCTGGGAAAGAAACAGAGTGGGGTCTCTATAAATTTCTGCTTTCTAACCTCAGGCAGGCCCCTGGTTCTGCTATTCATTGCTTTTATTGGTCCCTGAGCAGCTCTTTCTCCCAGGCCCCTTGTATTTGTATCAGAAACACCCTCTCTCTGCGAGTGTTCTTGTCTAATGTGCACCATCCTCCCTGTTATCCCCCTGGACGAGGGGCTGGCTTCACAGAGAAAGTCTAGAGCAGCCTTTTATCCCTCTCATTGTGGACTTGTGCCCCGTTATCCCCTGAGTGGAGACAACCATCTGACCACTTAGTGCTCTGCTCCCGCTGTGGTAGGGCCACAGGTGCAAAGACAGTCTAAGACACTGGAACCTTTATGCAGCTGAAGTGTTTACTAAGACCACTCTCACCAACATGGAGGCCATTTGTATCATGCGCATACATGTTCGCACATGCGTGGATGTGTCTGCCATTGTATCTGTTCACGTCTGAGTGTACGCAGGGAGGGAAAAACGGAAGCCAGAGGTTTATGTGCAGCGCCTTCCTCAATGATTCTCCATCTTACTTGAAACAGTCTCCCACTGAGACTAGAGTTCTCTGATCTGGTTAGACTGACCAGCCACCAAAACCCTGGAGATCCTCCTGTCTCCACCTCCGAGACACTGAGATATTTAATGGTCGGTGTTACCATGCCCAGCTCGGGGTGCGGATTCTTAAGATTGAGATCAGGCCTTCATGCTATTACGTGTACTTTTCTGACAGCCATATTCACATTCCTTGGAGGTCATTCATTTGGCCCTCATCTACAAAAACTCTTTCAGCATTTGATGCGTTGGACCATTGCTTTGCTCCATGAAATGGTCTTTGTTGGGGTCTCAGTTGGTAGCCCAGGCTGGCCTGTAGATCAGGCTGGTGTCACACTTGTGGTGATACGCACTACCACGATTCATTTCAAATTTGTTGTTAGATGCGAAAAGCAAATTTCATTTCTTTAGACACCTTGTGTAATTTTTTTTCTGGCATAGGAAATCAGCATAAATCACAGACACCTCAGGGACTGGCAGCCAATAAAAATAAGAGGACACTGGACCTAGTATCTTGAGAAACCATTGTGATTTCACAGTATTCATCATCATTGTGGGTTCAGAAGGAGGGGTATCGAGCATACATGAAAGGTGAAGAATTGGCCTCGGTTGTGTAGATGCCGTTCCATTGTCTACGTTTCAGTTCATTTCCTTGGACCCTCCTAATCTGCCCATCTCCCCACAGAAAAGGATACATCATGTGATATACCTTAGCATCCAGGGTCCTTTTAGTACCACCTCAGATATGGAAGTTCCAAAATCCCCACCAACTTCTCCAACTTTGAGAATCTGTCATTTTTCAAATCTGGAGGTGATCATCTCATACAGCTATGGGTCAACATATTGAATATCCTTAGTAAATGAATCCTAATAAAAACCAGACTGTAAACACCCCTTGTTAAGTTAAACAACCATCAAGGGCTTACCTTGAGTTAAAGATAAATATTAAGAATAGAAACAGACTGTATTTCTTTGGTAAGCATTTGGGGCATAACCCACCAATGGCTTTCATGCCCTCCACTTACTCCTTCCTGCAGTACCTCTCTGGACTTCTCTGGACTGCTAGTGACTCTGCTTACTATTCATCTCCAGAGCTGAGTCCTATATATATCCATTCCAGGTGACCTCATATATTGTCATAGTTTTAAATATCATCCCTATGTTGATGACTACCAGTGTATCATTTTTAGCCCGGATCTCTCTCTTGCATTCTAGGATTTCATATTAATCTTTGACTTTCCCACTTGGAGGTGTATCAGTCACCTGAATCTTAATATTTTTGAATCAAGGCACATAGGATATAATCTATTCCAGTCTGTTCCAAGATTTCTCTATCGCAGTGAGCAGATACTTTCTTTCCAAGACCAAGCCTTACATCCATTCCTTAAAGATTGCATTAAAACTTTTTCATGTAATATATTTTGATCACATTCTTTTCCCCTCAAAACATTTTCCCAGATAACAGATCACAAAACCTCTCTCTCTCTCTGAAAAAATACAACCCATGAACTACAACAAAAAAAAAACAAAAATCAAAATAGACAAACTTTAAAAAAGAAAAGGAAAATCAATAAGACAAAAATACAAAAACAAAAGAATAAAACATTCTTCTGTTGGCCAGCTGCTCCTAGGCAGAGGGTCTGCCCTGAAATGTGATTGATCTGCAGTGTAACTGCAATGAAGAGCACTGATCTTCCCTTCCCCAGCAGGTACCAGTGACAAATAGCTTCTTCTTGTTTAAGTGTGGGACATTTTGTCTGTGTCCCCTTCTCCGTGCTGGGGTTTTGTCTGGTTTAAACCTGAGCAGGTCACATTCATGCTTAAATGTGTATTAGCTGATGGATGGATAATGAAAACGTGATGCATTTACATAATGGAATATTATTTAGCTGTTAAGAAAATTGAAGTTATGAAAATTGCAGGGAAATGGATGGAGCTCAAAACAAGCATCCTGATTGAGGCAACCCAGATCCCCAATGACAAATATTTCATGGTTTATCTTATATGTAGATGCTAGCTTTTTTGTTTTAGATATGTTTCTTTCACTGAAAATGAATACAGAGATTAATAAGGGATCCTGGCTGAAGGATAAAGAGTGGCTTTTCCAAGGACGGAAAATAGATAGTCGTAGTTACTTTACTCTCATGACTTGGCCAAGTTATTTAGTATACAAGACTTAAACTCATTAGGACAGGATAATTATTAAAACATTTATTACATGTTTCTTGATTGATATTGTTTATGTTGGCTGTAATTCTAATTTTTATACCTGATATTTGTTCTTATTGTATATAATATTTTATTAGGCTTAGAACTTTCTTATTTAAACAAAGGGGGGAGGTGCTGTAGGAATTCCTATTGTCAGTAGCCTTTAAGTTACCCACCCACTTGGGCATGGCCTCTTATACTATATATGCCGATGTAAAGTGCTCATCTGGCCTCTTTTCTGGCTGCGGGATTTGGTTGCTATTCCTCATTCCAGCAGAGGACTGTGATCTGTGAATCTACCCCTAAATGAATAACCCTCTATTATACTCAATTCTGAGCTAGTGTGGGATTTCTCTTAAGCGTCCATCTTCAATTCATGCCTGCCACTATGAGTCCTGACAGAAACACTCTCCCATGATTCCTGACTGACCCAGTCCCATCCTCAGTGTAACTGTTTTACGGGGTTCCTTGAGGTCATTTAATTCCCCTTCTCGACTCCTCAGAGTCACTCATTCCTATAAGGCAGGGGCGGGGGGATTCCTTAGAGGTAGGATTAATATCTCATTCCTGTCTGCTCTTGTGATGCCAAGCCCTGAGGCAGTAACAGCAAATATCAAACAAAGAGTGGAATTAGGGGCACGGTGATGGGGTACGTGCATTATTTAGTGCAAAGAAGAGCAGGCAAAGACACTTCAAATCTACACTTGATCCCGTTTCCTTCTTCTCCGTCTCATTTGCCCAAGAGCTTTCTTTTAACTCTGTGAGGGCTCGCTGTTGTGACTTAAAGACACAGTGGAGCTGGTGACACTCCTAAGTATTAAAAACTTTGAATTCCTCTGTTTCCTTGGTGATTGGAGTCTGGCCTTCCATGTGCAAACATCGCCAAGGCTCTCAAGAAGGGAGGTGAAAGGTCCAGATAAGACATCTTTCTTTTCCTCTTAGAGCTGTTTGGAGACTACACTGCCTGCTTAACTCCTTTCCACCTTTATCGTGTTATCATCATGAATAAAACTGGCATCTCCCTGATGGGGTAGCACTCGCTAGTGAGAATTCTTTCTAACATGCCCTGGACTCTGGGTTTGATGCCCACCACTGCTAGGGGAGAGGAGAACTTCTCTTTTATGGTCAATTAACTATCACCGGCTTATAAAGCCCTGTTTATTGGTCACTTACCAAGAGTCAGGTACTGCTTCCTCCACCAGGAGTTCTACCCGGCCATACATCCCCAGGGCACAGCCCCTCATGCTCCAGATGTTTGCTTTAGTGCTCCATATTGGGAGGCTCCCTGGCCGTCTAAAGCAGCGTCAGCACTCGCCCACTCCCACGTTCTGGCCTTGCGCCCTTCTGCCTCATTGTTCATGGGTTTTTTCAGTGCCTGCTGTTATAATACAGTGTACATCACCCTCCCTCCAGTCTCCGGCGCCACAGGTCCCACACTTCTAGATCAGTGTTTTCCGTACAGTGAGCAACGGTCCTTGGGGAACCATGCATTTACCAAGTGACTAAAGAAATACTACGCCCTTGAATAGATGACTTTCCTCAGTGTTGTTCACTGGTAGGGTTGGCAGTAGTACCATGCCACTTTACAGATGAGAAAACTGAGACCAGTTGTGATGAGTCGCTTTAATGTCCCGTAGCTGGTAATGGCAGACTTGAGACTCCAACTCAGGGTCTATCTGAACCCTTCCCTGCTTTGAGACATCTTAAGGCTTCACTTGGAAACGAGACAGGATTTTATATTCTGAAGTATGTAGTGGGGCATATTTCCAGAGTTGTTAGTTAGCTATTGTCTGTCACCATGGATACCCTGGAAGGGAAGAGAATTGCTAAGCCATTGCCGGGCTGTCATGGATGGGCTACAGGGACTGACTCCCTTAACTTTGTAGCCTGAAGGTTATAAATTATTTTCCTCTCTCTGTTGTCACTTGGCACTGATTTAGACTGTGAGTCCCACCATACAGATTAAGAAACAAAAGACAAATAGTTAAGTTGCCATCCCAATGAAAGTTGCATGGTTCAACCCAGTTCCCTTTGATTTACTTGTTTTCAGCCAGTGAAAAGCCAAGTCAAGCAATGAACTTATGGGAAGAACGGGGATGCACAGCCAGGGCTTCTGTTACCCACACTGCAGAAGGGGTATTAGCTATTTCTGCTAGAAGCTTTCTTGAAAAGATCATCATTCAGTATAGTTGGTAGAGCCAGTCCATTCTTACATCTCTTCTTTCAAAACTGTTAAGGTATCATTAGACTCCATTCAAACTGAGAAACTGGTTGTCTCGGGTTAGGGTGACCACTGCTGTGATGAAACACTGTGGTCAAAAGCAAATTGTGGAGAAAAGGGTTTATTTCACTCAGAATTCCACATAGCTGCGTATTATCAAAAGCAGTGAAGGCAGGAGCTCAAACAGGACAGGAACCTGGAGGCAGGAGCTGCTGCAGAGACCATGGAGGATGTTGCTCACTGGCTTGCTTCCTATGACTTGCTCCGCCTACTTTCTTATTCAACCTAGGACTTCCAGCCAAGCCACACTCATATTGGGCTGGCCCCTTTCCCATCAATCACTAAATAAGAAAATGCCCCACAGGCTTGCCTACCGTTCAGTCATATGGAGACATTTTCTTAATTGATGTTCCCTTCTCTCAGATGACTTTAGCGTGTGTCTAGTTGACATAAAACTGGCCAGCACACTTATCATCATATATAGATAGTGTGACTGAGGATGATCTTAGGAGGCTCTCCGAGAACATTTCTCTATTCAACTGATAGATTATTTCTTGCATTCTTGATCTTGTTTTTGCAGCCAGAGAAAGACACATTACCTGATACTATTTCATCAAACCATGTAACCTATATTTTAAGAAAATTATTGGACTCTGCCAGAGTAGGAAACAGATTACTTTCTATACTATCCCAAATTAAACTAAAATGGCAAAATACATGTGAGGGAAAGTTGGATTTTTGTAGGGTAACCAAAACATTTCCAGGCGTCACTAACTTTGGCTTGTAAAATTATTTCATTTGGTTATGTCCCATCCCTTTGTTTGTAAACAGAACTAGAGTGATTACAGATAAGACATGGCTCACTACTTCTCTCCTTTCTCTTAAAGTGCCGAGTCTCACACCAGCTCACCTTATGATGTGTGTCTGCCCTACCTTGTCCAATGAATAGCAACACAGACCACAGATTCTGATGAAACAACATACTAAACACTCGGGGCCTGTAACTCAGTTTGTGGACGACATAGTGAGCAATACGAACTGATCCAGCAGTACCCATCATCTCAACAGCACCTTCCAGCTGTTTTTCAGAGCACAGCTGCACTTGTAGAAGAACTTAACTGTTGTTCCCGGCATCCCCGTACGACCTTAGACCTCAAACTCTAGTCTGACTATGAGTCTGAAAACACAAATATCTGCACTATGGAGATTCTGTTTCCGTAACTGAGGACCAGAAAATCTGCATCCTTTCTTTCTTTTCCTCCCTCTCCCTTCCTCCCTTCTCTGAAACGGGTACAAGTTCTTACTTTGTAAAGTAACTCAGCCTGGCCTCTAATGCTGCAGATTCTAAGCTCTGGGGTCATAGACCTGTACCATGCTCTACTTGAGATTCCACATCTCTGACAAGCTCCCAGCAGCATTAGTGTTACAGATCCACGAATCACACACCTAGTGCACAGGGGCAGCCACTGCTTCTCAGTTTTTTTTTCTTTTTTCTTTTTTTTATTTCCCCCCTTCAACCCTCCCCTCTGCTTCTCAGGTTTTTAAAAGACAGTAGGATCTTCTGTCTGGGAATAATAGCAAATCCTTTCTCTGAGCCTGAACAAGTAACCAGGGGATATGGCAGCAGATTCTCTGGTAAAACTTCAACAGAATCTTTAGTGAATTTCTATCATTCATTTTTTCACCCTTGTAGCTGGGCTAGCTGAGTGTGAAGAGAGAGGCAAGCTAATGTGTTGTAATGAATATTTTTACAAGCTCATTAAAGAAAGATGCATCGGGACTAATGAGGAAACAATTTTCTTCTCAACTCCCACTCCTGAGGTTAAAAGCTCCCAAGGTCAAAGATAAGCCATGCCCAACCTGCCTTCCAACAACTTTCCCTTGATGTTGATTAAGGATAATTTATCGCAGATTCAAGTGGGAAAATGGGAACAAGGTGACAGTAGTAGAAGAAAGAAAGGTCCATGTCCCAGTTGACAACCTGGATGACAAACATTCAAAAATATATATCTTTCTATGATCCCACGTGCGACCTCCACTTTGGGCAAGTGACTTCCCAGCGTGTTGTATTGTGGTGCCAGATAAAACCACTGGAAAAAATGTTATCCACAAAATTAGAAAGTAGTGAACTATAAAATTGCTAATTATTTTCTAGTAAATTTACTTTTAAATAACTTTAGACATCAATTACAGGCACCATTAGGCACCATTAAGCACTGGGCGTGTTTACCAAACAAGGGGGAGCCCATTGCTGGTTCCTGTCTCCTCTGTGTGACCTCGTCATTCAAGTTCATCCCGCCCACCCTTCTCCCAAGTGCTCCTTAAAGACGAGACGTCAGCACCAAGAGCTGGAATTAAGCAGTATAAAGAACAGCAGATTGTTTCCGTTTCCAGTGTCATTGCCCAGCCAAGCCCCAGGTGTCATGGATGAATGTGCTTTAGGGAAAGATTTTTACTCTAATTGTCAGTTCAGCATGCATTTTCCAAGTCAAAATATCCCTACCAATACTCCACATTAGAATTACATGGAGCATTTAAAAAATACGCCAAGAACCCATCATTTATACCATTTGCATTATAACCATTACATTATAATATTTTAAAAATTAATTTTTATATATTGTGTGTGAGGAGTGTTTTGGCTGCAGGTATGTCTGTATGCCACATGCCTGCAGTTCCCTTGGTGGCCAGAAGAAGCTGTTAGGCCCCCTGGAACTGCAGTTACAGATGGTTGTGAGCTGCTATGTGGGTGCTAGGAATCAAACCCAGGTCCTCTTGAAGAGTAGCCAGTGCTCTTAACAACTGAACCCTCTCTCTAATCCTAGCATGTTTTGGATTTTTCAAGAGTTATATGAAAAATTGTTAACACATGCAGCCAAACATTCTAACATTTCTGGCCACTCCCCACTACAGACTCACCAACCTTTGCCTTCTTCCTACCTCCTTTGCCACCAGTGGGTGGAGTTTGGGGATAATTGATAAGCCAGAGTTACGATGCTTTGGGTAAATATAACTGAGATATTCTTAGGTAAGGACAGTGCTTTTCCATCGCATACAAGCTGTGCCCCCCTTTGGGACCACTTACTACAAGCCCTTTGCTGTGCACTTTGATAGACAGGCAGCAGCCTCTGTCCTACACTCAACTTCCATTAGGAGCATGATGAAACCTTAGTTCCCCACGCATCAGACAGACCCAGGGAGGTCTGAGTGTTGAACGTCCCTGGTTTGGTGCAGACATTCAAGGTGGACTATAAGCCTCTAAGTTTATACATTGCCTCAGACACTAATTAACAGGTGTCATTTGACCTCAATAAGCTTTCGTTACTCGTCGTTGTCATCTCCTAGAGACTTGTTAAAGGAGAGAATAGGGGACAGGACATCTAAGCGCTAGGCATTGCTCAGCCAGTGGTAGCTCTCTTACAATGCATAGAGCACTGTATCTGATTCACAGAAACAGTGTATTTCTCCCTGTTTGCTTTTATTTCATGGAAATGGAAGCTTTTGTCCATACTTCCAGCCTTTCAAGAAAAGATGTGCGTGGGGGCTGGGAGGCTTCTACCAATCTCTTTTGTCCTTGCCAGAGTGAAGTGAGGCAGCCGATGTGATTGATGAGAACGTGTTATCTACTAAGCAATACTCGCTGGCTGGTATGGTCACTGCTCCTGAATGACATCTCTGTTTCTCAGTTCTCCTGTGCGGAAGGCGAACTGGAGGGGGTGGTGGTAAACTAATCTCCAGCTTCCCCCATCCAACTGTCAGTCAAACCTGAATCTGTCAATAGATCTGCAGCAAGAGCTTGAGGGTACTTGGGCCCTGCTTCCAATCCATGAACTCTCTGGAGATGGCCTTCTTCTGGGGAGGGAAAGGCAAGGAAGCAGTTAGCATCATCAAAGGTGATGGCTGACTTTCATTGAGCAAAATGTTTTCTTCCTCATTCCCTTTACTAAGCAACAAAGGCAGTGTTAACATGGGTCTTAAGGACAGCCCTCGTCATCACAAGCTGGTCTAATTATCTCCTCCGTACTCACAACAGCGTCAGAACTGGACAGACTCTTTGCCTTGTAGACCAGTCAGTCCTCCATTCTGTGTCTGAGGCCACACAGGCCCACTGTGTGTCTCATGGGCAAATACTGACCTTTTTCTACTTTGACAATGGGTGAGTCTATAGGGAGGAAGCGGAGAGGTTTACCATTCATCTGACCTCCAGGGTGTCTGAATAGCACATGGGTTTGTTGTGTCATACTCTGGATTGAGAAATTAGACATTCCCTCTCTCATATGATACTTGGGTCCCCTTCCATGATTTGTACATTAGTTCCTTTTCTGTTGTATGCTTGTAAGAATTAAGTCTGGAGGAAGAAATAAAGGGTGAGAATTTTGAGAACCTCAACAGCTAGAGCTGTTTTACTTAACCTGAGAGGCATAATCTCAAGATCTGTCTACACGGTGACCCAGGAGCCAGACCCAGCCATGCCGTGACAGAGTTAAGGAGAATGAAGATTATGTGCGTGAAGCTGGGGGGTTTGTAGCTAAGAGCAGAGAAGGGGGCTTCATTAGCAACAGAGTGGGGAAATGAGCTGTTTTCCCAGGATGAGATCATTTTGAAACCGCAGAATCTGTTGGCTCTTTTTGCAACACTATGTGTTGTTGGAGTTGGGGGCAAGTTTTTTGTTTGTTTCTTTGTTTGTTTTGTTTTCCTGTGGTCTCCAGAAAGCTGGTTTCCTGAACTTTGAATTCAGTTTAGGGCCTTGACTTTTTTTTTTTTAATTTGGGCTTACAATTATAGAGAGATAAAAATCCATCAAGGTGAGGAAGTGGTGGCCATGACAGCTGGAGTAGCCATCTGAGAGCTCACATTGTAAAGCACAAGCATGAAGCAGACACACACACACACACACACACACACACACAGAGAGAGAGAGAGAGAGAGAGAGAGAGAGAGAGAGAGAGAGAGAGAGAGAGAGAGAGAGAGAGAGAGAACTGGAAATGGTATGAGTCTTTAAATTCTCAAAGCCAGTCCCCAAGGCCATACTTCCTCCAACAAGGATACACATCCTAAGCCTCCCCAAACAGCAGCACCAGCTGGAGATCAAGTGTTCAAATCTATGAGCCTATGGGCAGCGTTCTGATTCAATGTACTGCCAGCTGTAAGGCCACAGTTCTTTGCTTTGTATTGCCACCAAAACCCCGAATCCCAGCTGTTGATCATCAGGGCAAAGGCTCAACTTTTCCTTAAACGGCAACACTTTTTTTTTTTTTTTCTTAGAAAGGCCTGGATATTCTAGTGGGAATTCTCTGGCCTGAGTGCTCCCCTTTGGATGGGGAGAGGTTAGATTTAGTGCTGCGAGGACATGCGAGGTCTCAGTTGTTGCGGCAATACCCTGCATGAACACCATGGCTGTGATTTCAGTGGGAAGTGCTGGTGGCCAGAGAGTGGCTCCAGTGACCTTTCCTCAGCTGGGTCTGGATCCCAGGGCAAACGTCTATGAAAATAGAGGCCAAGATGATTAATAGATTTTTTATTACATTTTCTTCCATTAAAAGTTATAATCAATATAACACCACTATGGGGAATTTGGAGCACAGAAGAAAATAACTCCCTCAAATGCCTCTAACACAACCCAAATTTAATTTTGTTCCGTTTTCCCTTCTATCTGTAATACATATACAATTTGTACACAGTTGCTACTGTCAGTTTATTCAATCAACAATTCCTAACTGATTATGTGTGTAGCCTTCTGCTAAGGGGTTAGAAGTATAGGAATATTTCATCCTTGCCACTGGCTGGCTAGCAGTTTCATGAGGGAAGCCAACCACACAGTCATTCTAACACTAAAAGGTCACGTGTGTCTGAACACAAGAAATGAAGACAATAGCTTGAGTCTTTGTATGTCCCACCGCTGTGTGACGGTGCCTCTGTAAGTGGGGTTACATGACAGCATGGTGTACTGCAAAGGCCCCACCTAAGTCCATTTCTCAGAGTTCTATAGTTGGAAGCAGTGGGAGAAAGCACCCAATACAAAAGGAATTGGAATTCATTGTTGATTTTGTAGTCAGAGACATAAAGAGAGAATTTGAATTTTTCTTGAGAATTAGGCCAAGCAACACTGAACTCTGTGGAAGGGATAATGCAGGTGAACAGGGTGCCACTGCCCAAATGTGGCAGGAAGCTGTTTATGGGCCCTCACTGTTTCTCATAATTAAGAGCCAAAGTTCTTGGGTCAGTTCCCTGACATGTTTTCCCACCTGTTGGCTTGTGCCCCTTTTTATCCCAGACAGGCTAGATCCTGAGTCCCTAGCTCTTCCCTCCTAGGCACTCTAAGCGGTCCCACACTCTGCCTTCAGTCTGAAGTGTCCCTCAGGGATACCTACAGCCTCATGATTTTCCTCTTTTCTGGCCTTGCTCTAAGTTTACCCTCAGGCATTTGAAACGAGAGCCATTTCTCCAGATCCTCTGAAGGCTGGTAAACTTTTACCAAAGTTAACATATTATATAGATATTATTTGTCGTGTTTATTGCTAAACATCCACATCCTCTTGATAGAAAGTCAAGAAAAACAGTGAATTCTCAGTGTGTGTAAGGTTACATGCTCAATCTTATTTTTGTTGAATCAATAATTGATCCACGATTCGTCTTTTAGAATTAGAAAAATGAGTTGCTAAGCCCAGCAAAGCCCTGGAAACTAACTGCCATGATTTATACTACTAGACTGCACTAAGACTCAGGTTCTTCACCAGTGAAGCTAACTAGAGGCTTAATGTGGCTTTCCTGGGCCAGGACATAAGTGAGCCAGCACATGCCAGGCCTGCAAGGCCAGGGGAGACTGGCTACAGTAGGCATTCAGAAGTCAGTCAGTCTGACCCTGTTCTGTCCCTTAGTGACAAGGATACCCTAGCATGTGACTGAATTTATTAGTTGACATTTTCAGGAAAGTCATAATATATTTTAATGTCACTCCTCCCTGGTATTTCCCGCTCTCATTGTTCCTCCTCTCCCCCACGGCTCCCCTGTCTCTTCTCTCGAATTGTCGTCACACTTTTATGTTTTCTTCTTAAATCTTGGTTCTACTTATGAGAAACGCTATGTAGCATTTTTCTTGCTGTCTTACTTCACAGGACAAGATGATCAGATCTGCCGATTTTCCTGAAACTGATGTGATATTTCCTTCCTAATGGCTGACAAAACTCCATTGTGAATAGATACCACATTTTCTTTATTCCTCTGTCGGAGGGTACTCAGGCTGGCTCAGACTCTTGGCTCTTGTGAATACTGCTGCAGTATACCTGGGTGAAGAGGAATCTTAGCAGGGCTGGTTTAGAACCCAGTGGCTACACACCCAGCAATGTTATGGCTGGATCATATGCTCCTTTGGTTTCCCGAGGAGCCTCTGTACTGATCTCTGTAGTTTGTAGTGGAATGTCTATATTCTTTAGATTCCTTACTGAAAAACTGGGGGCCTGCCAGGCCACTTTCTTTTAAGTACTTAAGGTTGAAGAACAACTGAAACGAGTCATGTGACAGACTATCATCACTTGAATATTAGTTAGATGTTTCCCTCTTTCTTCAGTATTTTATTTTCCTACAGAACTTGGTGTAGGTATGTGGGTAAAGCTACAGGCTTGATCTTTCGAGACTAAGAGTCTTTGACCAGAGAAATCTAAAGGAGGCTTTGAAGTGGGGCTTGGGAGGATGTGTGTTTGGGGGTGGGAGTAGTTCTGGTTGATTTGTTATTTCCAGGAGTGTGAATACACGGAGCAGTATGACGTGAAACCTGGGACTTCTGTGGCTTGAGGTGAGAGGGTAGAGGGCTGAGCATTAGAGGAGCCCATCTGGCTGCGCTCATACACCCCAGGCATTTTCCATTTCATCCAGGCCCCCCACAGCTTTAGCAGCTGTAAGACCATCTTGCACCTCAGAGGATAATAGCAATGCTTCCTTCCCCGGGCTGCTAATGTGTATGAAAACATCCTCAGTCCAGTGTCCTGACACTGGCTTAAGCTCCCTAGAACCAGATGATAAAATCACCAATTTGATGGCCTTTTTTATGCACTTAAGGTTTTCAAGGCTTAAACATAATCACTATGATGAAAACGGTCCCTCTGTTCAGTGCATTTGCTGGATCTGAGCATTTTGCTGTGCTCTCTGTTCAGGTTATCTCATGCCACAACAGGTCTGAGAGCTAAGGTCCATTAAGGTTCACAATTTAGGCCAATTCTCTCAAAAGATAGCTCAGGTTGAAAGCTGTAAATGGCTAGAAAAGAGGTTGGTTGGTGGTCCCAAGAACTAAGTTGTAAAGAAATTCAAACCCTGCGGCGAACTCCCCTGGCCAGCAGGGAAGAACGACCACTGAGTCGAGAATTCTTCTCAAATCACGCTTTATTGGAGCCTCTTGGTTGTAGGGAGAGCAGGAAGCGAAGGGCCCAGAGCACTAAACGGCAGCCGCTTATATAGGGAGAGCGGACATGGGTTGTGCCTGGATTGGCTACTCGCTCCTCTTTCGATGCCCCCGGCCACGGGATTGGCCAAGATTACTGCGCACTACTGCACATGTGAGAGGTTCCGTCTACAGCCTTGCCTAATATGGAGTTGTTTACTCGGTGGTGCAGGGGCTCGGCGCCATCTTGTAATGGTGGCCAGCAAATCGGCTCCCTGCAGTTCCCCCTTTTTTGTTTTATAGGCAACAAGGGGTCTTATTCCCGTTCTGGCTCCCACCTCATGATGAGGGGGCCGATCAAGGGAGGCCCAGGCTCGTGGTACTCCTTCTCCTGTGCAATGGGACAAACCCTAGGAGGTGCAAAGGCAGTACCTCAAGCCTTGTCTCAACATACCTTCCCTGGTGCAATGGGAACAAGCCCTACAGGGGTGCAAAGGCTATGCAGGACAAATGCCTACTGGTTCTTAAGAACCGATAACCATATTTGGGGAGAGTCACCACACTCCAAAGCGGCTAGGGCCTGTAGGACAGCAACCTTATCTCTATTTGTTTGGGCTCGAAGACAGCAAATCAGCCACAAGCAGACCATGCAACCTCCCAGACAGCATGCCAGAAATATCCCAACCCCCACCCATTCCTTGAAAAAGGAGAAAGCAGAATATAGCCAGTCAGAAAACTGTCCAAGGGTGATAGGCTGGACACGAGTGTTATTCAGGATAGTGATCTGGAACAATTGATTCTGGAGAAACAGCTCCGCTTCCCGCGACCAGTTCCCCGCCAGATACTCCCCAATTCTTCGTGACTCATTCCTGGAATTATTAAAGACAAGAGAAGTAATGCACACATGTTTCTGATAGGAGACACATCCGATCTGGACCAGACGGGTCAATTCATCCACCTGGGTCTGCACATAATCTATCCTCTGATTGGCAGCTATTATGCCAGAAAGGATATGAGTGTTGATTTTATTCTTGGTTTCTAATGCTTCAGATGTTTTTGAAACCACGTTGTTAATTGTGGTTGCCGTTTGCACCTGATTAGCCATGGCTATCCCAGCCGTGACGGCAGCCGCCGCTGACACTGCTACAGCAGTGACAATGGCTGCAGTAATACCAGTCACGTCGTTCATGCAAAAGCATTGTGATGGGAAATTGGTCCGGGTCAGCTTGGACCGGGAGGGGTACGAAGGTTGGGACCTTCACCATTATAGCCAGCTTTTGGGTGCCATTCCAACATTCAGACAAGTGGCAATTAACTGATCCATTTGTGCAATCCAAGGTACCCGAGGAGTCCGGGGTGGAATCAGTAAGCAAAAAGGAAAAAGGAGGGGTCACACAGACCGCATCTCCCCCTAGAGTGGCATTACTCAATTCTTCTTCTTGATAAATGCGAAGCCATTTCCCCTGGCCCGATGACTCTGATATGCTACCAGAAACATTAAGGAGCCAAGTCCTAGTTAATCGTAGCGTCGCCAGGGCTGAGATGTCCGCCGTGGCTCCTTCTTCATTAGAGAGCAGCCATTGATACCAGGACCATCCTGATCCAATAGTAGAATCTTGATTAGACTGATTATAAAGGTATCTCCTCATAGATGGGGATAGGGAGAACCCATAGGCAACCTGTGTCTTTTCCCAAGTCTTAGCTTGGCAGGCCGTAAATGTAGGTAGAAATGAAAAATCTGGAACACAGTATGGTGATGCCCTAAAACGAGTGGCATTTTTTAGGGGTGTGGATGCACCTCCCATTGGTACCAGGGACTCCACTCTCATGGCCAAGGTGGTAGCATTGATGGATGTAGCATTACTGGGCCCTCCTGACCCTGAGGTGATCCCCTGAGTCACCTGGGCTAATACTGCGCCCAGGGACCCTAACCCAACTTTACTCTGCATCAGGGGATCCATCCAATTGGTCAAGTTTTTGCGTAAAAGCCTAATGCAGGGTCCCTTCTCCTCAAGGGAGAAGCATAGAGTCCCATTTAGGGCTATCTTTGTAGCATTAAACAACTCCTGTTTAGCGTCCGAGTTAGGCAGACAGGGTGCCTCCAGATCGCAGGAGGTGGAACACAACGTGGGCAATATGGAAGAGTTAGCATGAACAGGCATCGGCATGGGCCAGGCCCTCATTACCACCCATAACGTCATTGGACTCACGTTCAGCAGGGCTGTCTCCATTGCCAGGATCAGCATCCATGTTGTTGCAGCCCTCATCTTCAGCTGTTGGTCTCAGGCTCCTTGTCAGCCGTGTCGGTACCCAATGAGGGACTTCTTGACTCTGTGGGAAAACACAAACAGCTCCCCCGGATCCCGCAATGACTGGATCCGGTCCATACCATTTGTTATCCAACACATCTTTCCACATAACAGACACTCTCTTATCTTCGGGGGTCATGTTAGCATGTCTATCAGCTGCTGTTTGGCCTTGACCATCAAAAATTAAGAAATTAAATGTAAAAAGTGCCAAGGCAATGCTATCCCTGGGGGACGCTGTTTCTGCTATTCCCCCTTTTTGTTTTGTTAGAATATCTTTGAGGCTTCTGTTAGCCCTTTCAACGATCCCCTGGCCTTGGGCATTATATGGTAGGCCAAAAGTATGTTCAACTTGAAGCTGTGTGCAAAAGGAGCGAAAGCCGTGGAGGAATATGCTGGGCCGTTGTCTGTTTTTAAATGCAGCGGTTTGCCCCAAGCTGCCCAAGCTTCCAGGCAATGGGTCTTTACATGGGTGACCTTTTCCCCCGCCAAAGGGGTGGCATGGATAATGCCTGAACAGGTATCAACAGACACATGTAAATATTTCAGCCTCCCAAATTCAGGGATGTGAGTCACGTCCATCTGCCATAGATCAGTCGGGCGCAGGCCCCGAGGGCTAACCCCTGTGTGAGGAGGGTGAAGAAAAGTCACACAAGAAGAACAGGCCTTCACAATATCTCTTGCATTGCTTCTGGACAGGGCAAATTTTCTACGAAGAGTATCAGCGGGTACATGATAGAGTCTGTGGAACTCTCAAGCAAGCTCCACTGGGTCCGCAACAACCAGAGCCATAGCTCTGGTTGCCTGATCAGCCCTTGCATTAGCCTCAGACATAGAACCAGGCAGTAGGGTATGGGCTCTAATATGGCCAAATAGAATGGATTACTCCTTTGAAGTATATGTTGTTGAATCTGTATTAGAACATTGGAAACCGGACTTGACTGGCGAATGGAAGCGGCCACCTCGAGAGAGGACACCGCATTAACTACATATTGTGAGTCCGAAAACAAATTAAAGGGCTCAGGAAATTTCTTAAAAACTTCCAATACCACCAAGCATTCTGTAGTCTGAGGGGCATCGGGTTGAAAATTAAATACCAACCGGTTGGCTGATTATCCACTACCACAGCTCCTACTCCTGTTTTTGAGCCATCAGTAAATATGGTTTACAGCTCCCAATAAGGGCTTAGGGGAGGTAACTTGTGGAAAGTACACTAAATTCTTTTCCACAAAACTCAAATTGGATGCTTAGGAAAATGATATCAATAGTATTAGAAAAGGTGCAAAGCAAAATAGCCTAATTGTCCACAGTGGCGGCCAAGACCTCCACTTGCTCCTTAGTGTAGGGTATAATCAGCTTATCAGGCATCTTTGCAAAACAAGTCAAGCAAAATTTTATTCCCATTAAGGCTTGTTTAGCCACCAAGTCAGGATAATATCTAAGAGTTCTTGCCCCAACTGAATTACCATGCAGCCACCATAGAGGTCCCTCTTGCCATAAAACTCCTGTTGGAATATTTTTTGTTTTTAATATACAAAGAGAAATTGGCAAAGACGGATCATGGCGGCATAGCTGTGCCTTGGATATAGCCCCCTCAACCATAATTCATCTAGGCAAAGGGCATGTCTGACCACAGAGATGCTTCTGCAAAACTCATTGTAATGTTTATTAAAATTAGAGATACTCAGTATTGTTCTTTAACTTTCAACTTCCTGTTGTGAGGTGTGATATGAGTGTTTTTTTTTTTATTTTTTGAGACAGGGTTTCTCTGTGGCTTTGGAGCCTGTCCTGGAACTTAGCTCTTGTAGAACAGGCTGGCCTCGAACTCACAGAGATCACCTGCCCCTGCCTCCCGAGTGCTGGATTAAAGGCGTTGCGCCACCACCGCCCGGCTATGAGTGTTTTTTAAATAATATTTCATGTGATTTTGCTGTATGGCATAGATTTAGGTGGGAAACAAATGGATCTTATTTTGGAGGAACCCAGGCAAAGGAATAGGCAAAGGAAATACAGTGTATGTGGTTCTAAGTGTGCACTGAAGAACAAGCAATATACAGGGATCAGAGTAAAGGATGGAGGTGCTCCACCTAGGGAGATGCTCCCCCCTAGGGAGGTACTTCACCTATGGAGGTGCTCCACCTAGGGAGGTGCTCCACCTCTGGAGGTTCTCCACCTGGGGAGGTGCTCCACCTTTGGAGGTTCTCCACCTAGAGAGGTACTCCACCTTTGGAGGTTCTCCACCTAGAGAGGTACTCCACCTAGGGAGGTGCTCCACCTAGGGAGGTGCTCCACCTAGGGAGGTGCTCCACACCATTTGTATGCTTGCTCTCATGCATTTGCCACTTACAGTTGTCTATGGTCTCACCTCTATTCCATTGCACTGCAAGGGCATAGGTGAGGAAGAAGCAAGGCAATGTCTACATGGGCAGTGGTTGGCATGGACCCATTCTACTTTAGAGGCCACCACTGTGTGGAGCCAGAAACATTCTTATCCTGACACAGAAATAACCACCAGGAAGTGTCCAGGCAAAAGGAGAACAGTGATAGTCTTTGGAATAGCAGAGGAGAACAAAAACATGACTTTCCTGGAAAATGCATAAAATTCTCTGACACTGAGGGAATTCTGAATTTACCTCTTAGTTCTAAACTTTGTAGAAGTACAACATTCACTGCATTCATTATATACAGAGCCTGCCATTGTCCCATCTTACACATTTATGGAGAAAGTTAAATGAGATAATGTTCATCCACAGTGCTGTTTTTCTAGTCTGGCGTATGATGAATGCTGGTGGATGGATAACATCCTTCACTGTAATAACAATGATCAGTCCAAAGCAAGCTGAGGTTCAGACAGGAACTAGGCTCAGCAAGAGGAACTTGAACTCCACTTACAAACAGAGGTAGGTCCATGTCTGACACAGAGCTCTGTGGGGCACCATGTAACTGTGTCACACAGCATCTGCCGCTAAAGATATGACCAGCAAACTCAGTGGGTGGGGACTGTGACGGTCAGGGCCAATGTTTGGTTAAAGCTGCAAGCAATGAGCTCTTATGTTGGTCAGCATCACCTGAAACAGCTTGGAGTCTAGCTGTGAAGTAGAGGTCAGATCCAGTCAGGGCAACTTCAGGAAAATCTGGTTTCAGAAATTTTCTCTCAGCTTCTTTTCAACAGCCTCAAGAAGGAAATAAAATTGAGCCTTGAGTCCCATCTTTGCCGCTTGCCACTATGAAAACTGATATGCTACTTCAACCAAAAAAAAGTTTGAGGATGAGAGGTATGGTTTTCTAAGAGGCCTTGTTCTTCTTATGAGTTGGAAATCACCTTCTTGAGTATTTGGGTGGATTACCTGCACTTCATTATGCTATTCACACCGTCACCTTCATATCTAAAATAGAATATTTCTATTCTCCTATCCTTTTTGTAGATTTATCATTATCCTAATACCTGGCTTCATGTTACAGATTGATTAGCTATCTGTAAGATTCATGAGGATGGGGATGCTTTTGTGTTGAAAACATCATCCTCAGTGACCTACTAAATGAAAACTAAAGAGTTGGGCACGAAAGCCCTTGGTCCTCGAGGGTCTTCCTATCTCCAAAGTCTCCAGTGTCTTCCTTAAAGAGACGAGTGCAGCATATTGTGTATCTCACAAGAGCTCCCCTTTTGTCTGGATACTTTCATTTTTCAAAAGCTGTATTGCTTCTACTTGTTAGTCCACCTTTCTATATACCATGGTATAAACATTTTTCCTGTAGCAATAAGTAATATTTAAAGTACTTATATTATAAGGCCAGAGGGACAGCATTGGGTGTCTTCCTTGGGGAACATCCAACTTGCACTTTTTGAGAAGGACTGCTCTAGAATTTCACTGATTAGTCTAGACTTATTAGCAGCAAGTCCTTAGCATCCACCCAATTTTCCCCCCAAGAACCCTATATATAAGTTATAGATGCATTCTGGACCTGAAGATTGGATATGATGAGATACGATGAGGAGAATACAGGGGCTGAGATGACACACAGGATGTGTGTCCTGACACAAATCTGGAGCTAAATCCAACATATGAATATATTCCTTTCATTATGTTAAAGTTAAAATAGTTTTTTCTTTGATAAAACTGCACATTCTCAGACCAGATTTCATGTTGTTCTAATGAGTATATACTTCTTATTATGTAATATTATAACCTAATAGCAATTTTAATTAGTATATTATTATATTCTATTATATGGCAAGTTTATATACTGTTATAATATTGTAATTGATTTTTCTATTTGCATTAGCATATTATCAGCTAAGGTATTATATAATATTCTATCTATGTTCTACTCACAGATTATTAGCATTTTCTACTAGTTCCAAACAAACTTGAGTCATTTCACTAAGAAATAAATTTTTATAATTTTTATATGGAACTTATAATATCTATACATCAAGGGAGTTCATATTAAAAATAGGCATTCTTCAAAACAACATAGTATATATTTTTAAGTCCATTTTATATGAAAATTCATATGGAAAATCGTTACTACAGAAAGCTTCCTAAAATTTATACATATATGTACAGAGTTACCCAAAAAGGGCGTAACAATTCCCCTACTAGAAATTGCAGATGAATAAATAAAAGGTCAGGTTCCAGGGATGGGAGCACCTTTTAGAGCCTCTGGCAAGTGAGGTCCCATAGATTCCCAATCATTACAGCTATTGCCATGCTGTTGGCTACCCCCAGAAACTGATGGGCAGACTCTAATGAATACCATTGGATACCTGAGTCATAGAACACAGAGAAGCTTCATCCTTCCTAGTTGGCTTTGCTAGTGTTTAAGGAGCTGTATGGACCCTGAAAAGCTACAATTTACAGTGTTCCTGGCAACATATGTCCCTTGGTATAATAGTGACAATGATATCTTGAGAGTAATCAATTAGTTTCTGATTCAGTTTAAATCCCATGCACAAGTTGAAAACCCACACCTGGCATTGATATCGGGTCCAAGATCCTATGACTAGACAGGCTATATGTCCAAAAGGGGAACCGTCTAATATTACTCTGCTAAATCGGCACGGCATTAAGACTGACTCCTAATTGACTTACAGTCATACCCATAACCAGCACGTCTCTCAAACAGCAGCAGAAAAGCTTCTTTTTGCAGTTGTGATGCTGATTAACAGCGACCCACAAGTAGTCAAGCAAGATGAAGAGAGAACGAAAGACTGCAGAGGCTAACCCCTACATAGGATGTCTATATCCCACCTTTTTGTCCAAAGGTTAGGGGATCACTGAGGAAGAGGAGATGGAAGGTCATACGAGTCAGAGGTGGGTGGATGACTACAGGGGCACAGCAAGGCAGCTACTCATGTGACCTCACAGAAGTTGAAAGCATGCAAAAAAACCTGCACAAACTCAAGCCAGGCAAAACCATAGTATGGAGAGTGGGGATAAGCATAAAGTCTTCCTCTTGAGTGAGGAACTATTGACAAGTAGCTGCTAGAAAAGGGAGAGTCAGCTTTCTTCAGAAGTGGGGACATCAATTATGCTGTGGGTGGAGGCCATACCTAGAAGTATATGAGCAGCACCAACTGTACTTGATTGTTGCTTTTAAAGAGGACACAAAGTTGGGTTGGTACAGAAGGGGGGGGTTCTTGGAAAAGTGGGAGGTGACTATGGGTATGATCAAAATACATATCAAATTCTCATAGAACTAATACAATTAATAAAAAAATGAAATACTCAGCAAATATCTGTAGCAATGTTCATAGATCCTGAACACTTTGGGCCCTTCTCTGGCAATAGCTATAGGTACTATTTATATTCTATAGCTTTCTAATGTTGGGGGAATTCTTTCCCACTCTGACTTGCCTGCTAATCATTAAGCTGATGTGTTTGCTCCCAAACTCATAGATGCTATGTGGATTAAAACAAGGTGGTAAATGCTGAGCTCCCTAGGGTGGTTGATAGCACACCAGGTGTTGAACACATATTGTAAGACTGCTGTTAATTTAAAAGAAATTGTAGAACAGCAGTAGACACTTGCGGTCATCCCAGACCATGAAACACATTCTCTTCCACATGACAGCTGTGCAGCTGGTACAATTAGCCTATAATCTTTTGAAGTGGGTCAGTGAGGGCTATGGGACAAAGCAAATAACAGCTTGCTCTGGGATACTGTGACTTTGGCTTTTGCTCACCTCTGCCTCACACTCCCTATCATCCACATTCAAGTACGTATTTCATGAAAGCAGTTTAATTTCTCTGGAAGTAAAAATGTCCGTGATGCTTGCCATTAAGTATGATTTGGCTACTGAGTATGATTAAGAATCATTGGGACAAGACACACTATCCGCCTCCTTAGCATCTCCATCCTCTTCACTCATCATCTGGGATACTATACCATTCAATCGTACCGGTACAAGCCTGATTCCCTTGTGTTGTGTTGATTGTATGCAAGTGACTATAGGATAGCTCTTATATGATGATGCAAAGACAGCCAAGAAGGACTCTCTCTGTCTCTCTCTCTGTCTCTCTCTCTGTCTCTCTCTCTGTCTCTCTGTCTCTCTCTGTCTCTCTCTCTGTCTGTCTCTGTCTCTGTCTCTCTGTCTCTCTGTCTCTCTCTCTCTCTCTCTCTCTCTTTGATTTTAAGACTGGTGTGGCATTTCCACAGGATGGCTCTGTACCCTGTTATAGAAGGCAATTGATGGGATGACAAAAGAGAAGAGAGGAGGGAGACTTAGGTTTTGAAGGAAGATAAGGGGAAATGAGAGCGGCATTAAAGTGAACAGGTGAGGAAATGAGAGTAGGCTGAAAGAAATAGGGATCAGCAGAGGGCTGGGAGGAATTCCTAGAGGCCCAGCAGGGGAAGAAAGGAGAAACAAGTCAAAGGGAAAGGGGATGGAATAAAAGGCCTTATTCCACTTTTTCCCCAAACCAAATCATAGTGGAAATGTCTCCAGATGTCACTTACCAACAATGCATTCTGTGACGGAGTCATTATGCAGAGACGAGCAAGGGGCTGAAGGACAGAATTAATATAGTAAGTAATTCTGTCCCTTTGGCAATGTCTTTCTGCATGAAATAATGATTTTATGTCTTGGTTCTCTCCAGCCTGCACAGTCACCATAATAAACAGTCCCAGAGCGACCAACTGTTTATGTTTCAGGGCAACAGCATCTGCATAATGGACCGCCTTTGAATCTTTTTTAGCAAAGGCATATAAGGACCACCTAGGAAAGCTAGAAGAGTTTTTTTTTTTTTTTTTTTCCTGCAGGAATAATTGCTGCTGATACCTTTGGCTATAGCAGGTGGAGTTTGGAGTTTGAAATCAGATCATGGGTTAACCCACACAGGGATGTTTACTGTCTTTTTTTTTTTTTTTTTGAATGATTTTTTTTTGTGGGTATTTCCATATCTGGCTCACTCATGAGAGGACATGGCAGAGTCATTGCATAACGGTTGACCAGGAAAGCATCCAAATCCTTCCATCCTCAGAAGCTACTTGGAAAATTACAGCCTACAAATACAAATGAATAAATGAAAGAAGACTCCTTGGTTCTTATATTTCTAGTTGGATACTTATTTTATTCATGCCATAATAATTTCATCCATTCCTGTTTCATGCACAGTGTTGTAAGGTTAAGAAGGTGAGTCTTGGGTTAGAGAGCTTGCTCAATGGTTAAATGGTTAAGTGTTTATTCTCCTATAGAGGATCAGAGTTTGTTTGTAAACAACATTGGGTTGTTTACAAATTCCTGTAACACCAGCTCCACAGGATCAAGACTAACTTCTCTATTCTGTGACTACTATTACAGACACATGCACACAAACACATAAGTAAAATAAAACAAATCTTTAAAATAATTAAAAGTAAAAAATGAAAAAGATGAGCAGATCATAAACCCTGTCTTGGGTCATCAAGACTGAACCCCTTTGTGCATGTACTAAGTGCTGATAATAAACCAGAAATGACAGTTCTGAGCTTTCTTTATTCTGTTACAAAAAATACACTGGTTACTATTGTGACCTTTTTATAGATTAAATATGTAACCTCAAAATCCATAACCTCACTAGCCCTGGATGCTTGGCTAGGTTTCCAGTACCAGGCATAATTTTCCTCCTGCTGAAAAGCACTTAGTTCCAATTAGAGAACAGTTATTATTTTTTTAATCACCAAAATGTTAGTGTCACTACTATTTATTCTGTACCTTAAAGGTTATGGTGCCACGCTGGTCACCCTGTAATCCACAGATTTTGCTGCTGGGTAGGGCTATTAGTTTCTTCAGGAATCTTGCATGTGAGGTAATATCATGGTCATGTAGTGATACAGAGATTAATAGAAATGGGTTAATTTAAGATGTAGAAGCTAGTTAGTAATAAGCCCAAGTCATTGACCAAACAGTTTGCAATTAATATTAAGCCTCAGAATGGATATTTGGGAAATGGTGTGTGGGAGAGGAACTTCCAGTTGAAAATGGCACCTAGTGTGGGGCATGGATCCACATAAGACCTGAAAAAGCTTCACACAGGTTCTAAATGCAAAGAAACGGAGTCACACTGGACTTCCTAGTCTATTATGCTGGCCACATCACATACACATATCTCTGAACAATTGGCCTAGAGATGGGCAAGCTGTCAAATGCCTTGGGTTAAGTCACACAGTGGGTTCTTGCAGTTTCTTACACAGGCAGTGGTAAAGAGGCTCCCAGCCACTGCCTGTAGCATTGAAAGCACAGCTACAGACTGCAGAACACAGCACAGCTGCAAGCTAATTAGTACTGCTTCCTAGAGTTGGGAAGGTAAAGGTGACTCTTTTGGGTACCCCCACCATATTGGAAAGGGGTCATAGCTATGTCTGCTTAGCATTTAAAAAACCCTCCTTGTCAAAAAAGGATAACAGATACACAATAAAGACAAATTCAGACCAAAAAGCCTCTAAATGGGTCACAATGTGTTTAATAAATATGCATAGGCTTGGGAGAGAGAGGATAAAAGATAGAGCCATAGATAAAAAGAATAACTTAAAGATAATAAACTGAGGTTCTTAAAAAGGAAATAGAGTAAAAAATATAATAAGCCACATAAAAATAAAAAAATATGCAGGGTCTGGATTATATAAACTATTGTATTTTCTTTGAATTTTTTTGACTGTGAATGGAATAACTACAGAGAGACATTTGATTATGGAGTATGCTAAACTAACTCAACAGAAAAGTATCTTGACGTCAAAATTTGGACTTAAAGATATTCTGTTTTAGAAAAGAGGTTTTGTTTCTGCTTCCACAGAAGATAAATATCTTTGGATTTCTTCCATGCTAATATGGTTTGATTGAACAACACCCTCAGACATCTACAATGGGAGAAATATTCCATGTGTTCCAACATCTAAAACAGCTTCAAGGCAACTTGCTGAGATGATGCAGCCTCATAGCCTATTACAGCCAAGATTTGACCATTATTCTAAATTTTCTTAGGATCCCCATAAGATTACCATCACCCTTAATCAGTGGGAAGTAGTATAGAAAACTATGCCCAAATTTACAAATATTATTCATAAACATTTGTTTTCATTTAAAGGGTGTTGGTTATAAATGGTTAATGGTCATAGTCAATCTTTCTCTAAAGAAAAAACTTGGATATGATATAAAAATGGAAAAAGGTAGATTATTAAATCTCCTTTGATTCAAAAAACAACTTTTAATCTCAAAATACTTTACATTGGTATGGATTTTGGTTTGCTGATACAAATTTAAGGTCAATATTGTTATACTATATATATTTTTACTCTTGTTTAAGGTATTATGTTTATGCAGCTCATTTAAAAATGTAATGTATAGTTAAAATACAAGTTAATAGTTATCTATAGTAGTAAAATTTATAATCATGTTAGTTAAATTTTCTAGATATGTAGAGATATAGTTTTCAAACACTTCAAAGATCTGCAGAATATGGCATTTAAAATATTTTAAAAGCATAAACTTTTCTTGGTAGTGAGGCATGTATGCTCCTGGCAGCACCAATTACTTCATGAGGATGCTGGGAATTAAAGAGGTTCCTTATGGACTTTGCCTTCAATGTGGCAAGGCTAGCCATTTGGGCAAGAAACTGCTCTTGCCTGGACTGCTTGACTGTATACTTTATAAACTGGACATACTGGACCCACAGGAAAATGATCATTAAACTTTGTCAAAACAAGGTGGGGTGGTCCTTCAGGGTTCCTGCTTCACAGGAGAAACTGTCAGACATTCTGCAGGACACAGAGGAAAGTAACTGACAAAGTGCCAATATAGGTGGGGCAATCTTTCAAATTGAAAAGTCTGCCAGATACTATGGGCCTATAGGCTGAAGGTGTTACAGAATGATGTTACAATGTTACAGAAGAACTTTGGGTGATTGTCCAGGCAGTCAGATGTCTCTGTCATTTCTAGAGTTTTGGAAGTTGCTTACAATGCACTTCTTGTTTACTTAGATAATATTATATACTTTTAGAGTCTGTGATGGAGGTGAAGACTAAATAGTTATAATTACAATTTTCCTTAGTTATGGTGAAGGATAAATTATATATGAAACTTTTAAACTCACAAAGATAGGATAGATGATAGAATATTTTTTTTAATTTTGTCAAATAGAAGTAGACTAAATATTGTAACTATAATTCTTGATTGATAACTGTTTTGTTATTTGTAATTTTACTATGTTAAAGTTAAACTCTTCATTTTTAATTAGATGGAAATGGGGAGATGATATGGGATGTCATTCTGTATGGTATAAATATGTATTATTACCATTGATTAATAAAGAAACTGATTTAGCCAATAGTCAGGCAGAATAGAGCTAGGCTGGAAATCAAGGCAGAGAAAGAAGGGAAAAGAAGGCAGAATCAGAGAGATACCAGCAGCTGGCAGAGAAGCAAGATGTGAGGTAACATCATGGCCATATGGCAATACATAGATTAATAGAAATAGGTTAATTTAAGAAGTAAAAGCTAGTTAGCAATAAGTCTGAGCCACCAGCCAAACAGTTTGCAGTTATATTAAGTCTTGAAGTAGATATTCAAGAACTGGTAGGCAGGAGAGAAACCTTCAGTTACATTTGCGTAGAAACCTTCTGAAAGAGTCTTTCAGGTTCATTTCATCTTGAATCCTATGTGCTTTATGTCTGAAGCACATGATTTCTTTATCAATAGGGACTTACCTTCCACCTCATGGAGGCAACCATGGCAACAACAATAGCCCATATTATTTGGGAGTCTCTTGGACTCCCTGACCAACTCAAAGGGGGTTTCTTTATGCCTGGTATTGGAGGTTTCATTAGATATTCAGTGGCTCTTGGAGGGTGTATCATCGACCCAAGTGGAATAACTTGACAGACAAACTACAAGCAATTAAGGAATACTGCAAGTGGAAGAAGTTATCTTCCCCAGAGATAAAACATCCCTTCCAGTTGCATATCCAATTCTGGGAGATAAGCCCTGAAATCATATACATATAAGTGACACTAAACAGACTCCACAGGTTGTGTGTGTGTGTGTGTGTGTGTGTGTGTGTGTGTGTGTGTGATAAAATGAAAAAAGTGAGAGAGCGAGAGAAAGAGAATGAAAGAGAGATAACTAAAGAGGACATGATTTTGAAAGTGAGCTGGGGGTCAAGAAGTGATAATTATATTTTAATTTAGAATAATATATAAAGTTCAAAAGATTAAACTACCCCCTCCACATACACACAGGGTCAGGCCTTGACATTACCTTGGTTTATTTTTACTTACTTTGTGCATGTACATGGGTGTGGTATACATGCATAAGCGTTCACATGCATATGGCTAGATATATGTGGGTATGTCTGTGCATAGGTGTGTGCCTGTGTGTGGAGGCTGGAAATCAATGACAGGAGTCTTTATGGGTCACCCTCCACCTTATATTTTGAGGCAAGGTCTCTCGTCTGAACCAAGAGTTCAGTGGTTCTGCCATCCTAACTAGCTAGCTCGCTCAGAGGATTCCTGTGTCTACCCCCAAACCACTGAGATTGCCTCACCCACACAACATTTTCATGGGTACTGGTGATTGAAACGCTGTTCCTCACTCTTAGTGGCAAGCATTTATCTACTGAGCCATCTCCCTTGCCCCTCGGAGCTTAGATTTAATTGATTGCCTTATGGAGCCATCTTCAAAATTCTCAATTCCTCAGCCACCATGCCCCAAACTTGATTTGTTTTTCTAGTCAAGCACTATATGCAAGCTAGTCAGTTAAGTACACCATTGGTCGACTGTCTGCTAAATACAGCTATATTACCCTAGTGTTGTTGGAGGCTGCTTGTTTGTTTCCCGGCCGCACAGACTCCTGGACATAATCACACAGAAAGATTATTATTTAAATTACTACTCGGCCAATCCCTTAAGCATATTGCTAGCTAGTTCTTATATTTTTGGTTAACCCATTTTTACCATGAGGCTTGTGGCCTACCAACAAGGTTCCAGCTGGCGGCTAGATGGTTCCTCTCTGGTGACTCCATTGCATCTCCCTGACTCCACCTTCTTTATCCCAGCATTTATTTTAATTTTTCCAGCCTAGCTCTATTCTGCCCTATCACAGGCCAGAAACAACACATAGACAGAAGGACTTCCTACACCACCCCAAGGCTTAGAACATGACTTAACAAAATTATGATCATATTTGAGGCTTGAAAAATTAGGTGGACTTTGCCTCAGAAGTCTGGCTTTCTAAGTGAAAGAAATGGTCTCTTTGGAGACCTACTGGCTTAGCTTTTTCCCAGTGTATATGGTTAGGAGACGCAAAGTATTTCATGGCCTAAGCAAAAAAGTTCCTCAGAGAAATGGCATGCAATGAGGTAGGAAGGTCTGATGGAACCAGCTTTCGGGGATGTCACTGCCTCTCCAGAGAGCTTACACTCTGTCCTTGGAGATACTTAATGGCTCTTAGATAGCCCCTGAAGTACTTTATGAGAGAGCTAATGTGATCAGATTGGAATTTTAGAAAGAACATGTCTATCATCAATTTATAATGATAATATATTGAAAATATATCAATAATATACTGATAATAATGAAAATAACCTATATATAAATGGTTAGGACCTGGTGACAGATGACCAATGCTGGGTGTGGCAAAGGCATAGTTGTGAAATGAAAGCCTTAGCCTAAGCAATGGGGTTGGAGAAAAGAAAGGAAGTTGATGAGAGATTCTCAATGGAGCATCTGTATGTGTAAGCCTGGAAGGTAGCAGAAGGAGGAAATGGAACAGGAAGAGAATATGGGAGAATTCCAGACTAGCTAAGGAGGTAACTTGATAATCAGGTAATGGCACCCTCACACCCCCTGCTGAAATGGAGACAAGCAAGTCTGATTTGACCCTTGCATATAGCTAACCGAATATACCAGTTTTTTGGTTTAAAAAGTCCAGCAGAAACCTCTTATTGTTCCTCTTTAAATATCCCTTTGGTCCAGAGATTAACTGTGTCAGCCAGAGGTCCATAGCAGAGGCTGAAAGTGCAGTCCAGCCATCTAGGCTCCTTGACTCCCCAAGACCCTCTGTAGACCTCAGTGGCTATGCCATGCCCCGCTTTTCATTTCTCTGATCTTCTGTTTCTCAGGGAACTCATGTCAGGCTGATGTCAAAATTTTAGAATCCTTAAGATGCATGCAGAGTGTGCAACATAGCTGAAATCTTCTCCTATTGTGCCTGTGTTTGACCCTCTCTGCACCACCACTGGCAGATCCTTCATTTAGCCAGAGGATCCATACCAAGTATGATCCAGGCTTGCATGCTGTACTGGGGAGATAGCAATGAGCAAAGGAAGGATACCAACGTCTGGCCTCACTACCCTCCTCTCGCAGCCTGTGTGCACCACAACTCATCATTCATCTCTTCACTGTGCATACTGTACATATCTATCAACTAAAGTATGACCATTTAATTTATGTGAATTATATTTAATGATAAAATTAGACTAGTAAGTATTTCAATATTTAGCATTTCTTTGTTTCGGACCCTCTGGTATATTCTTCCTTAGTTCTTTACAAAATAGATAATAAATCTCTGTAAATTGTAGTTTCCAGTGAGCATTAGGACTTATTTTGCCTTCTTAAGTACATGTTTTCATGGCAGGCTGGATTCGGGATAAAATCTGATAGGTATGAGTTACCTACATGCAATGGAAATAAACGGGTCTGAAGTATCTCCTGACTGCTTGTGGTTTGTTTTAAGGCTTTTTGATAAGACCTGTCAGCTTCCTCCCAGGAGACAGGGATAGTGAGGATTAGAATTGTTGAGCCCTGGGTTTGGTGTCAGGCATACACAAGTTGATCCTCTTCATGTCTTGGTAGCCTTCACACCTCATCAAGTCCTATATCTTTGCAAAGCCTCAATCTTGCCATCCCATCCATTGAGAATGAGCACCACTTCCTAGTGAACAGCAGGGAGCTGATGTGGCAACAAACCAACAGATCTGGAAAAATGTCAGACAAGCACTAAGTGTTCAATAACTGATTTTCCCCATTGGTATTGTCTTCTGAATACATATCATCACTGAAAATTGGCCTCTTTAAGTAAAATTAACTGCAAATCAACCTGGAAAAAAGAAATGAATTTGACAAATGACCTATTTGCCTCTGTTACTTACTATGGAATTCAAATCATTATAGTTCCATAAGAAATGTAAACAATACAGAAATCACAGGGCATCTATGTCTCTCTTCATGGGAAAATTCTTGAAAAGAAAAGTAGTTAATTGACCAATTCCACTTTCAAGGTTGCTCCTTCAGTGAGGCTCCTGAATTCAATAATCCGAGGTTTCCTTCTGAGGTCATATGCCAGAAATTTCAACTCTGCAACAAATACCTGATAGAAACCTCTGAAGGAAGAGAGGGATTTATTTGGCTCATGGTTTTGGAGTTGTCTTCCCAAGGCTGGCTAGGTGCACTATTTGCCTCAGGAGAGGTGGGACATCACACGAGTGGGAGCATTAAGTGAAAGAAGTTATTCACACTTAACAGCCAAGAAGGAGAAAGATTTTGGGAGGAAGGGGGAGAAGAAGAGAACAGGAGGGCTTAGAAGATGTGAGAAGAGAGAGTTGGGAGAAATGGAGAAGGGGACAGAAAATACCTTCCATGACACACTTCTGAGGAAGATACCTTTCACAATTGACACTATCTCCCAATAGTTTATTCAGATTTCAACTTGGTCAATTGATCAAACCATTGATCAGGCCAGAGCCCTCGAAATCTAATCACTGGTAGAAATAAGCCCCCAAATGCACTGGTCCAGCAGTGTGCTTTGTTTGTCCCACTGATACCATTCAACTCAATCAAGTGTCAGTCAAGCCAACATACTCCGTCTGGCTAGACACTTGGCATTATTTGCCTGACTTGATGCCTTGTTCCTTTGATACTGTTACCAATTCCTTTTGGGAAACATTTTGGTTTTGGTTTTTGCCATATTTCTCACTATGTTTCTTGGACTTCTCCTCTCATATCTTTTGTTAAAATTACTTGACCATCATCTCAGATGACTTCTCATCCTCCTCCTTCCCCAGCACCCATATGACAACAGTAGCATCTATGCTCACAGTCTTGACATTTACTTGCTGGTAATACTGAAATTCATCATTCTAGTTGATTCTTCCTCTGAGATCCATGTTCATTTCCTAACTAATATCTTGTTGTCAATATATAGAGACTCTACAACCTCACCGTACAGCTATGACCAGTTCCCACATATCCTTATTTCCCAAGTGCTCTGACTCCCTGTATGTGGCATTCTAATTAGGATTTATCTTTGACCTTATCTCTTTTACCCACCATCCTCCAAACAAACAGAAAATTTTGCAACTCTCCCTTCTAACTTCCCCTTTCTGTAGAGAGCTTTTAAAAATTCAAATTGGGCCATGTCACCCTCTGCTTAAAATCCTTGATACTTTTCAGATTAAGACCCAAATCCTTTGTGCGATTCATGTAACCACAGCAGAGCTGTTCTCCTTAGCCATATGTCATTCTCAGTTCGCTATCTGATCTTTACTCAGGCTGCCCTGTTTCAGGCCAGTGACAGCACTGGGCCACTCCTGGCTCACCTTTCCCTTGTATGAGGTTCTCCCGGAGCCTATAATTTTCTTATGTCCCACTGACGAATTCTTCATCTTTTAAACATCAAGGTAGATGTCACTTCCTCAAACTGCATGAGCCCCCTCATTCTGGGCTGTCTTTCTCCTTTAAAAATAATAATTAAATAAGGAAGTTAAGGAACCACAGGTCCAAATTAATATACTCTGTTAATAAAAAGACCATACGAGTCGAGTTCACCATATCTTCAGTTTGTTGGATCGTACCTGATCACTGTGACCAACAAATATTTTTGTTGATGGATAGATAAACTTGAGGAATCCCGTAATTTACAAAGGTTTTGCTTGTGGAAATGAGGTAAGGAAGCAGAAATCTTATGCAGACCCCAAGTCCTGCATAAACTTCTTGTTTTCAATTACTGGAGTCTTGAGACGACAGCTGTAACACCAGACCAACCAGCTATGAAGTCTGAGCTGACAGAATCGAGCTCTCATTGTGATCAAGGCTGACAAATTGCATCTGACACGTGTTTAAAGATGTGCAGCGCTGTCCTGCACTGTGCGAATCTGGTCACACTGTCTAATATCATAAGCTTCCTCTGTGATAGCCTAGGTCTTTGGCCTCTCCCATCCAATCCACCTGCATCTTCCCTATTCAGAACCCTGTTGGATTCTAACAATGAGGAAAGAGAAGATTTCCCTAGCCTGTCCCCTTCAATCTAGAAGTTAAGGCTTCCTTCCATTCATGGCAACACTTTTCATATTTCTTTATTCAGATATTTCTCAAAATTGCACGTTTCCATTCAATCTGTTCCCACTGATAATTATCACAGCCCCAATTACTGAAATAAAAATAATTTGTGCGCACTCTGAAAAGTGCTTGCCTTTCTTATTAATCAGTTTTTAATGAACTCATAAGGACGGGTCAAGAAGCCAAAACTCTATTGTTAAATGCCTAGCTCAAGTGTAGCCATTTCAAGAGCTACAGAAACAAAAGGAGGATGTCTGATTCAGAGGGTTGACAAACATTTAACAATAGAGTCGCTAGAAACAAAAGGAATCTTTTTGCAGGTGTGTCCACTGAGATTAGGCTTTAAACCTCTGCAGTTTGGTTGGTTGTGCTCTCTTTCTGTTGCAAAGAAGAATTTTCTTGATGAAGAGTGAAGACTACACTTACTTGTGGACATAGAGGAAAGTGTTTATAAGTTGATGTTAATGGCTATCGCTGGTTTAGTACAGTGGGAGTTGTTGGGTTCTTCCTCCAAGATCCATGAAAATCACCAACACTTGGCTAAGCTCTTCTAAGTACCGAGGCATGGTTTCCCCCTTTGGTGCGTGAGGTCTGGACAATTAAACCATAGGGTTTGTACTTACCACCTGCTTCATTCTTAGACTGTTATGCCCATGTTGGTCATTGGTGAGTTTCCTAGATGTTCATAAAGTAGGACAGTTGGTTTAGCTTCCCTCTGTTGGAAGCTGCATGGCACCTTTATGATTCAATGAAAGCTTTTCCTAGGTGGAGGCATTAAAGTCCAGTTCCAGTTTATGGATCTCTGCAACCAGTTTCTGAAGTGCATGGTGTCTTCAACAATAGGAACTTACCTTTCTCTGTAATCTCTAGGGGATGGCCAAGGGAAACAGAATAAGCTTTTCTGTTTTGGGGGAGGGTGTTACTTCTTCAGGGGTGCAGCCACATATGAATCGCCCTTCTTCTAATGGAGAGCTTCCCACCAAGTTCAGGCAAGCAATAAAAATTAAAACTCAATGATCCACACCCAAAAAGAAGATATGAAAGTAGGAGTAGACTCTTTGAGAAGAGGGTGTCAGTGGGAGACATGAAGGAATGAGACAGGATATTTGGTGGATAAGAATGACTAACGTTCCTGATATAACCTATGAGACTGTCAAGCAGTGAAAAATGGAGAAAGAGATTTAATACTCTTTTTCTTATTGTCCCATGGCAGTCTGGATTTATTTTTGCATGGGCATCAGTAGACCCTCTGGTCATGTTCCTCCACTCAAGTTGTCCAGTGCTCCTTACCACTGCTTCAAAGAAAAAAGCATTCCTTGATTGATGTGTATTTGCATGTTAGTCAAAATTGACAGAGTGAGCACATATGCATTGTATTTTCTGTCTATTTCCAGGGATTATTATTTTACTTACATTTTTCTTATCTTATAATACTTCACTATCTTTTATAGCATAGCTTCATAGTCATCACAATCAAATAGTCTTCTAATACTTTTTGAAATGTTTAGGTATTTTATTTCCTTCATGTGAATTTTAAAAGTAACTGATTCTGCAAATGACTTTGCTGAGATTTTCACTGAGGTTTTGTTAATTATATCATACTCAAGGAGAACTGAAATCCGGAGACTTAGTATCTATGCACATAGTATATCTTTCCATTTATTCATATAGTTTTTTCTATTCTACTGATGTGGTAATGAAATTAATAGATTTGAATTGGTAAAGTCAACCTTGTGTTCCTGAAATAAAGTCTACTTAGTCAGGAACTATAATCCTTAGATAGGTGCTAGCATTAACTTTGTTATACTTTTGGTGTTCTATAATTTCATTATCACGTGTTTTAGTCATATCCTAACTTTTAGTGATTAAGAATTTTTTTTGAACTCAATTGGTCTTAATTTTTATTACAATGTTTCATTTTGATTAAAAATAATTCTAGTTTATCAGGAGTGATAAATAAATCTTTTTTTTTCTCATGGTTTATTTTTTTTATATTTAAAAATTTCCATCTCTCTTTCAACTCCTCCTCCCCCCCTACCCTCCCCGCCTCCTCATACCCCCTTCACTCCCCTCACTTCTCAACCCTTACCTCGCCCGTCCCCTCCACCCATACCTCCCCTCCCTCCCTCTCAAGGCCAAGGAGCCATCAGGGTTCCCCACTCTATGCTAAGAATCCAAGGTCCTCCCAACTCCCCCAGGTCCAGGAAGTGTGTGATCGACCAAGCTGAGAAGGCTCCCACAGAGCCCGTCCGAGAAAGAACCAACTTCAGAGCCCAGAGCCATTGTCCTTTGCTTCTACAGTCAGCCCCGCTGTTGGACCACACTCAGAGAGACGGGTTTGGTCGCAATGATCCATCCGTCCCCTTCCAAACTGGAGTTGGTATGGATCTCCCATTTAGTTCTGTCCCACCGTTCTTCCATGAAGTGAACGGCACCCCTCTCGTTCCTGACTTTCTCCTCATGTTCTCGCTCCTTCTGCTCCTCATCGGGACCTTGGGAGCTCAGTCCAGTGCTCCAATGTGGGGCTCAGTCACCTTCCCCATCTGTCGCCAGCTGGAGGTTCCCTCACGTCCTGACTTTCTTTCTCATGTTCTCTCTCCTTCTGCTCCTCATCAGGACCTTGGGAGCTCAGTCCGGTGCTCCAAGGTGGGGCTCTGTCATTTTCTTCATCTATCGTCAGGTGGAGGGTTCTATGGTGATATGCAAGAAATTCATCAGTATGGCTCTAGGAACTGGGCTTTTCAGGCTCCCTCTCCTCAGCTGCCCAAGGAACTAACTGGGGGCGTCTCCCTGGAAACCTGGGAACCCCTCTAGGGTCAAGTCTCTTGACAACCCTCAGGTAGCTCCTTAAATTAAGATATATGCTTCCCTGCTCTCATATCCACCCTTCCTATATCCCAAGCACCCATTCCTCCGAGCTCCCCCCCCGCTCTCCCCTTCACACTTTTCTCTCCCCATCTTCCCTTGGCCCAGTCTTGAATTTTGCAGGCAAATGGGATGGAAATAGAAAACACTATTCTGAGTGAGGTAACCCAGACCCATAAGATGAACATGGGAATGGTACTCACTCATATTCGGTTTCTAGCCATAATTAAAGGACATCGAGCCTATAAATTTGGGATCCTTGAGAAGATAATAAGAAGGTGAACTCCCAAAAAAAGATATAGTAATCCTCCTGGATATTGGAAGTAGACACGATCGCCAGGCAAAATTGGGAACTTGAGGGTGATTAAGAATTTATACATAAATTTTGATCAAGTTCTTACCCCTTCCCAATTCCTCCATCATAACCATCACCATTATTCCTTTCCAATTCCATGTATTGTTTATAATTAAGGCATACAATCTACACAGTGTTACTATAAGTGCATTGGTGTTAGGTCTACTACAAGAGAATGGGTAATCACTTAGGGGGCATATATCTGAAGAAAACTGACTCTCTCTTTGCCAGCATCCATCAATTGCCAGTAGCTCCCTCAGACAGGGATGAAACTTTCTAACAGTCTCCCACTCGGTGGGGACCCTTGTCTGCCTTGATTCTATGCAGATCTTATGGAGATAACCTTAGCAACTGTCAGGTCATATGTGAAATTGTCCTGTTGTGTCTGCAGAACATCCTTGTGGTCATCCACTCCCTTCAGCTCTGCAATCTTTCCATTTCCCTCTTGTGAATGATGTTCGAGCTTTGGGAGGATGGGAGATGATATAAATGACCCACGTGGGGCTGATCACACCTAAATATTTTATTCTTGGTACCTTGAACAGATATGAGTCTCTCCTTTAATACTCACATACTGAAAACAAAAGCTTCTCTCATGATGACTGAGAGATGTATCCATCTATGGTTATAGTGGTAAGTAATTTTTAGTCAGTTTAATGTCATATTTATTGTACAGACCATCTCAGCTAGGGCCTATGACTTACCTAGCCTTGGGTTCTTGGCTCTATTAATGGTACAAGGCAAGAGTTCTATCTTGTAGAGAATGCCTCAAAGCCAAGAAGAAAGTGGTCATACAATCCCATAACAATAATATTGTAGCTCTCAAGGTTCACAGAAGGGTAAGACTGATGCTTGCTTTTTCTCCCCTCATAGTGTTTGTCACACCTCCTAGTACTGTGTAAGTTAGTAAATTAGGAAGATTGTACTAGGATGACTTTACCATGTTCTATACCTCAGCTATAAGCTTTTACAAGTAATAAGGTCTTACTATTCAGTTCTGGAAGATAATCAAGAGCAGTGGTATGGCTGTTTGAATGAGAATGATCTCCAGAGGCTCATGTGTTTTATTACTGGTCCCCAGTTAGTGAAACTGTTTGGGAAGGATTAGGAGGTGGGGCCTTTGTTTGAGGAGGTGCGTTGCTAAAGGGAGGGCTCTGAGTTTCAAAAACCCATTCTATTCCCAGTTAGCTCTCTTTGTTGTGATTGTGAATCAAGGTGGAAGATCATAGCTACTGCTCCAATGACATATTTGCTTGCCTGCTGTCAAACTTTCTATCAAGATGGTCATAGACTTTATTTCCCAAGTAAACTCTTTATTCTATATCTTGACTTGGTCATAAACTCTTATCACAACAATAGAAAAGTAACCAATACAAATCACAATGGCTATAATGTTTGGGGATCTAGGGTACCCCATTAGATCAGCAACTCTAAAAATGTAATCTATTTCTAGCACTGGAATTTTTTGATAGCTTATGTTTTTAACTTTACCAATACATGGTAAATCTACTTAAAATATTTCTCATCTCTCTCTCTCATATATATATATATATATATATATATATATATATATACACACACACACACACACACACACACACACACACACACACACATATATGCTAACATTTTAGGTCATTTGGTCTGTGTGTGTGCATGTGCACATGCATCTCTATGTGTCTATATTCTGGAAAGTTTCTACAATAATATGTTTCCACTTAGCATTTTCAGATTCTTTAGTGTCAGTTGTTTCTTCCCATACTCCCTCTTCTATTCTGCTTTCCCATATCTTACTTTACATAATCTCTTTTGCCCCATCATTCCTCATCTACCCTTCATATCACATGTATTCTTTCTCCCGTATCTTAATCTGTCTCCCATCCCTCCCCATGGCTATTTTCTGGTTTCCTGACTTCTGTGGTTAGTCCAATTTAAACACAGTATCTAAAGATTACTGTATAAAAACGTGTGACATTTACTTTTCTGGGTCTGAGTTACCTTACTCAGGATGATTATTTCCAGCTCCACTCATTGATCTTCAGTTTTTGTCATGTCATCTTCCTTTACAGGTGAGTAATTTTTCCGTTGTATAAAAATTCATATTTTTATTATCCGTTCATCAGTTGATAGACATCTAGGTTGCTCCCATTTCATGGCTAGTATAAATGAAGCAGCAATAATCATGGATGATCAAATATCAATATAGTAGGACACAGAATTCTTGGTGAATATGCCCAGGAGTGATATAGCTGGATCATATGGCAGATCATTTCCTAGATTTTTTTTTGAGGAGCAATTATACTAATTTACATAGCAACTGCATCAGTTTTCACCATTCCCACAAACAATGAGTAAATATTGTACTTTCCCCACAACTGTGTTAACTTCTTTGTCTTTGTTTTTTTTAAATCTTAGCTATTCTCATTGGAGGAAGATGAGATTTCAAACGATTTTTAATCTGCATTACCTTGATGGTTTTAGATGTTGAGTACTTTAAAAAAATATTTCTCAGCCATTTATATTTCTTCTTTTGAGAACTCTATTTCCATTCCCATACTGGATGAAATACTTCAGTTTGAAGAAATTTATGAACCAAGAAGACATAGGGAACCAAATAATGCAGGAATAGTAAATTGAAAGAGTTGAAAGAAATTATCAGAGAAATCAACAAAATGACAGGAATTAGTGCACATCTTGATGTCAGCTCTTAGTATTTATAGACTAAATTTACCTATAAAAATACACAAATAGAAGACTAGATTATAAGATGGAATATTTATTTTGGTGCCTCCAAGAAACACATCTCGCCATCAACAGTGGATACCACCTTAGAATAAAAAATGGAAAAAAAATTGTTCTAAGCAACTGCTACTAAGATACAAGCAGTACTTCCAGTATCTGACAAAATGGACTTCAAGCTAAAACTCACGAGAAGAGTTAGAGCATTCATTCATATTCATTAAAGTAAGAATACAGCATAATATTATAACCCTAATATATGTGCACAACTGGATACAGGGATGCCCACTTTATAAAAGAAAAATTATTAGGACAAAGTCCACAGATGAATTCTAATATAGTGGTAGTGGGGGGACTTAAGTTTTCAGTTTGATCAATCGATAAATTATCTGTATTAAAGCTTAAAGAAGAATCATTGCATCATAAGTAATTGGCATCATAAGTAAAATGACCCTAACAAACATTTACAGAACATTCTACAGAAATACTAAAGAATATTACTTTCTTCCTTGTAGCCCATAAAAACACTTTCCAAGACTGACCACATATTTTAGGACACAAAGCAAATCTTAACAAATAAATGAAAATTGAAGTAAAACCCTCTGTTTTATCTGATCATGAAGAAATAAAACCAGATAATAAAAGCAATCAAAAGCTACAAGACACATATAGGCCCTTGGGAAGTAAACAATATATTACTGGTGATAGATCAGTTAGGGAAGAAATCATGAAGGAAATTTAAAAGTTCCTAGAATTGAACAAAGGAAGCATAGCACACCAAAATTAATGGAACACAATTAAGTGAGTATGTTACAGCACTAAGTTTCCTACAAAACAACCAAACAATAAAAGTTGAGGTGGGTTGAGAGCTATCAAATTAATACTTAATGGTGCACTTGGAGGCCTTGAAAAATAAGAACTACCTAAAAACATGCCCAAAACATAACTAAGAAGAAAAATAATCAAAAATTAATGATATAAAAATAATCATAAACCCACAAAGAAATTATAAAACTTTCTTTCAGAAGCTTAAAAAGATTTAACAAACCTTGAGTAAAATTAGTCAAAAATAAGAGAGAAAAAGCCCTAAATAATAAAAATTAGAGATTAAAATAGAACCATTACAATAGGCATTGAGAAAATGCAAGAAATAAAAATAAAATACTTTTTAAAAATTCCACTAAACTGGAAAAACTTTAAGGATCTAAATGAATTTTTGTCTGAATATGACCTATCTACCAAAGTGAAATCAAGATGAAATAAACAATTTAAATAATCACATAATACCCAATTAGATAGATGCAGTAAATTTTCCCAATTCATAAAAATCTTAGAGTGTACTGAATCAAACACAAAATTCTTCCAGACCTTCAGCAAGAACTAACACAAATATCCTTCAAATTTTCCCATAAAATAAAAAGAAAGATTCTAAATCATTTTTAAAGTCAGTATTATCCCCAATACTAAAACCAGATAAACACTCAACAACAACAAAAAAGAGAATTATAGGACAAGGTTTTTCACAGCATAAATAATAAATAAACTCTCAATAAATAACTACAAATCAATTTCAAGAACACATAAAAACTTCATCCATAGTGTTCAGGTCCACTTCATCCCAGAGATTCAGGTACAAGGTAAATCAATAAATGAAATTCACCCACATAACTATATTTAAGGTCAGGACCAGTTACATATTCTTATACATGCAGAAAAGTCTTTGACAAAATTCAAATGCAATCCTTCTAAAAAATCCTAGAGAATCTAGGGATAGAGGAAGCAATTTTAAATAATAAGGGCAGTGTATAATAAGCCCACAGCCAACATTGTGCTAAACAGAGAAAACCTCAAAGCAGTTCCATCAAAATACAGGACTAAGCAAGGATGCCCATTCTCTCCATTCCTGTTCAGTATTATGACTGAAGTCTTAGGTAAGCACTATAGCTATGTCTTGACTTATAAATTAGGGTGTCCTTGCTATTCAGAGCCTATTAGATTCAGTTAAGTGAGAGGAGAATGAAGAGATACAAATAGGAATAGGAAGAAGTTTTGTTTTAATAAAATGGGTATATATAACAATAGGAGACCAATGTGCTCACCTCTTTCCTTCACCTTTCTTTGAAGTTCTTTTTGTCTATTTTTACTTTATTTACAAAAAAAAAAACAAAAACGTACCCTTTTTTTCAGTTTACATCCAATCCCAGTTCCAATTCTCTCATTACCCTCCCATTTTCCTCCACCTTTCTCTTTCCCCACCCCTCATCCACTCCTCAGAGAGGGGTAAGGCACATTGCTTTGGGGAAGGACCCTACTATATCTAGGCTGAGCAAGGTATCTCTCCAAAGAGAATGGCCTCCAAACCTGTACAAGCAGTAGGGATAAATCCTGGTGCCACTGCCAGTGACTCCACAGTCTGCACCAGCCAAAAACTGTCACACACATTCCGAGGGACTAGTCTGGTTATATGATGATTCCTTCCCTGTCCAGCCAGAGTTGGTGAGCTCCCATTAGCTCAGGTAAGCTGTTTCTGTGGGTATCCCCATCATGGTTTTGACCTCTTTGCTCATAATCTCACTCTTCCCATTCTTTGACTGGACTTTGGGAGCCCAGTGCTCTGCTATGGCTCTCTGCCTCTGCTTCCATCAGTGGCTGGATGAAGGTTCTATGGTGACATTTAAGATAGGCATTAATCTTACTACAGGGCAAAGCATTGGGCACCCTCTCATCTATTGCTTAGGGTCTTAGCTGGGGTCATCCTTGTGGATTCCTGGAAATTTCTCTAGTGCCAGGTTTCTTGCCAACCACATGAAGTGACTTTGTCAATCAGATATCATCTTGCATTGCTCTCCATCTCTGGCCTTCTTCCCATCTTGACTATCCAGTGTTTCCTCAAGTTTTTCTCTCCCCTCCCCGTCTACCCCCTCACTTCTAACCCTACCCCCCACAATCCCAATTTTCTCAGGAGATCTTGTTTTATTTCACTTCCCCAAGTGGATCTATATATGTTCTCTTTGGGTTCTTGAATTTCTTTCCTGATATAGTTCATTGATTTCTCTATGTTAGTCCCCTTTTATCTCTGAATATTTTTGGCATATGAGATAGTTCATTGGAAGAAGTATTAACTCTTCATTTATCTGAACAAAATCTGTCCATCTGTCCCAAGATCTTGCAAAGTATCATGAGCATAACATTGAGCTTCCAGGCCTCTGTTTAATTCCTTCATCCTGATTGATTGATACTTGTTATGCATTTGTTTTTCAATATCAATGTGGGATTCCCCTCTGTAAGCTATGATTATGTTTTATTGCCATTGGTGTAATAAAGAAGTGCTTTCAGCTAATGGCCATTAACGAGAATAGATTAAGGCTGGAAAAGTATAGTATGAAGAGTATGTGGAGTCAAGAAAAGTTCATGTAGCCGCGCCACAGGAGACAGCATGCCAGACGTGCGGCGGCCTTACTGGTAGGCCACAATCAATGTGGACAATACACAGATTAGTAAAAATGGCTTTATTAAGAGGTAGAGCTAGCTAGGAATGGGAGCATCTAGAGTCATTGGGAAGTAATGTCTTTAGCAAATTAAAAATAGTTGCAGTGTGATTATGTTCAAATCTGGATGGCCAGGAAACAAAATGAGGCGAGGACCTCCGTGTGCCAACAGATTGAACAATAGCAATGTGGGGACTGAATTACAATCTATCAGTAAAGCCTGAGAGAGCTTGAATGAATTCTAGACACACAAAAAAACCCAAAGTTTAGCTGCATTTTTATTTTGGATGGGCTCGGCTTGTTGGTGGCAAAACAGGGATGCATGACTTCTTTAAGAGAAGTCTTCGCTGATTCAGCAGGAGTAGCAGAAAAAAGACCAGTTTTGAAATGGAAAACCTCTTGGTTCATGCTAGTTGCATGAATAGTTCACGCTTCTGCCATGTTGGACTAGACACAGCCAAACAGGCGTGCCACAGAGTTGGTCCTACTATGTTCATTTAGCATTTAAAAGAAAAGAAGCACTCCTAGTAAAAAAATATAATTACAGATATGCACACAATAAAGACAAATCCAGAAGGAAAAGTTTCCCCTAAATTGGGCACAGTGTTGGATAAATGTATATGTGCTTGATAGAGAGAAGAAAAAGAATATAGAAAAAATAAAAAAGTCTTAAAGAGACAGAGTACAGACAGTCATAGATTAAGTAGCAAAGATAATAAATAAATATTAAACTTGTAGAAAAGTAATAGAGTAGAGAAAAATAAGTCAAGTAAGATGAAATATATAGAGTCTGGATTCTGTATATTATAGTGGTTTTTAAAAATTCTTTGACTGTTAATGAGCTAAGAACAGAAAGACATTTCATTTTATGAGTTGCTAAGCTAAACCAACATATATACTTTAAAGGTATCTTGACTTCAAAATTGGATCTAAGGATTTGTTGCTTTGTAAAAGAGGTTCTGCTTTTGTTTCCACAGAGGATGAGAACCTGTGGATTCATTCCTGACTCATGTGCTTTGATGGACCAAGACCCCCTAAAAGGTTTCTGTGAACCCCCCAAATTACTTTACCCAACAAAAGCAGTAAGCAGTTTGGAGAGAACTACTCCCAAATTCCCTAAATGATTGTTTATAAATATTTATGTTTAAAGGGGAATATGCTATAGAGATGAAATTTTACATTGGTATGGATCTTGGTTTATTGTTACAAATTTAAGGTCAGTTTGTTGTGTGTATATTTCTGTTCTGGTTAAGGTATTGTGTTTATGCAGCTTATTTAAAATGTAATGTATAATTAAGAAATACAGGTTATTAGATAATCATCTATAATAGTCAAGCTTTTAGTCATGTTAGTTAGGTTTTCTATATATATATATATATATATATATATATATATATTTCAGTTAGATAGATATTCTTAAAATCTTTCAGAGGCCTTCAGAATATGGCATTTAAAATGTTATAAGAACTTGGGGCTTTTCATGATGATGAGACACATCTGCTCCTGGCAGCATCAATCTACTTCAATAAAAGATGGGCATCGAAGAGGCTCCTTATGGAGTTGGCTAGCCATTTGGGCAAGAAACTTCTCCTGGCTGTACTGCTTCAATGGTATGCTGTATGAACTGAATATGCAGGACCCACAGAAAAATGACTGATGAACTTTCTAAATGTAAGACAGTCCTTCAGGTTTCCTGCTTCTTGAAAGACATTCTTCAGGATACAGAAGAAAGTGACTGACAAACTAACAATATAGGTGGAACTGTCTTTGAAATTTCCTGCTTCATTGAAAAGTGTGCTGGATACTATGGGCCTGTATGGATAGATGCCCCAATGGTACAAAGAACTTTGGGTGACTGTCTAGGCAGTGAAATGTCTCTGTCAATTCTAGAGTTCTGGAAGTTGCTTACAATGCACTTCCTGTTTACTTGGGTAATATTATTTTCTTCTGGGGTCTTTAATGGAGTTGAAAGATAGATAGTAATAATATAGTTTTACTTAGTTTTGATAAAAGATAAAATAGATATAAATATTGTAAATGCAATTCTTGCTGATAACTGTTTTATGTGATTTTACTATGTTAAAGTTAAAACCTTCCTTTTTATTTACACAGAAAAGGGGAGGTGATGTAGGATTCCCCTCTATATGCTGAGAATATCATTGGTTAATAAAGAAACTGTCTTAATCCCCTGATAGAGTAGATTAAAACTGGGTGTGGGAAACTAAACTGAATTCTGGGAAGAAGGAGGTGGAGTGAGGGAGAAGCCATGTAGCCCCTGCTGGAGACAGACATCTGATGGAACTTTACCAGGTAAGCCACAGCCATGTGGCAATACACAGATTAATGAAGATGGGCTAAATTAATATGTAAGAGTTAGCCAATAAGAAGCTAGAACTAATGGACCAAGCAATGATTTGAATAATATAGTTTGTGTGTGATTATTTCAGGAGTCTGGGTCACAGGGCAATGAACAAGCAGCCTCCTTACAACAATATTCTAACTATAATTCGTGCTTGATAACTGTTTTGTTGTATGTAATCTTTTTTTTGTTACTGTGTTAAAGTTAAAACCTTCCTTTCAATTTAGATAAAAAAGGGAAGGTAATGTGGGATCCCCTTCTGTATGCTATGAGTATGTTTCATTGCCATTGGTTAATAAAGAAGCTGCTTTCAGCCAATAGCTTAACAGAATATATTCAGGCTGAAAGAGATATAGAGAGAGTGTAGGCAGAGTCAAAGAGAAGCCATGTAGCCACCACAGGAGACAGACACTGAATGCCAGACAGAACCTTACTGGTAGGCCCACAACATGTGGCAATGTATAGATTAATAGAAATGGCTTAATTTAAGATGCAGGAGCTAGCTAGGAATATGATAGAGTCATTGGCAAAGTAGTGTTGAAATTAATATGTTTCAGTTTGATTATTTGGATCTGGGCCTCCGGGAAACAATGAGCAGCCTCCTCCTACACAACATGAGTGCCATTCCCATAAGGGAAGACCCACCCAAATTCTCTAGCACCCCTACTAGTCTTTTTTCCTGCTCTTTCTCTAGAAATCATACACTTGTTCTTGGAGCATCTACTATCATTGCTTAATTGCTTAATTTTTAAATCAATTAAAAAAATTTGGGAATTTTATACATCTACTATATTTACATTTCTAAGCCCCATATGCCACCAACTGCCCACATGCTCTTCTTATTCTTTTTTTGAATTTATGACCTTTCATAATGTGTGTGTGTATGTGTATAACATACTTAGTACACATAGTATTTTTCCTATGTACACATTTACAGATGATCTTTGGTATTAAATAACCTGTCAGGGAGCTCATTCTTGGAGAAAACTGATTTTGTCTCCCTTAGCAATGATTGCCTGTCACACTTCACGCTGCGCTGGGGCTTTGTGAAATTTCTCTCATACGTGTTGGTATGTGAATTGGTTTGTCATTATGCAGGTCTTGTTTAACCAGCCATATTGTTAGAATTTCCTGGGTACAGCTTTCCTGTCATGCCTAGAAGACACTATTTCTCAGAAGGTGCCCTTTTCCTCTGGATTATCATATTTCCATCCTCTGTTCCATTATTTCTCCTGATCTCTAGATGTAGGGGTATTATTGTAGATCTATCAATTGAGGCTCAGCACTCCACGGTCACTTATTCTCTGTCTTTCAAGCAGTTGTGGATTTCTGTAATAGTTTCCATCTGTTGCAAGAAGATGAGGAGTGAGGATGTGCTTACCTGTGGGTATAGTGCTCGTATTTATTATTTTTTTTTCTTTTTTCTTTTTTTTGGTTTTCGAGACAGGTGTTTCTCTGTAGCTTTTTAGAGCCTGTCCTGGAACTAGCTCTTGTAGACCAGGCTGGCCTCGAACTCACAGAGATCCGCCTGCCTCTGCCTCCCGGTGCTGGGATTAAAGGCGTGCGCCACCACCGCCCGGCTAGTGCTCGTATTTAGAATGCAAATGGAAATTACATCGGCTTAGGAAAATTACAATAGTGAGTTTTCCTCTATGGGCTATGGCCGCCCCAACAACAGGTAATTGGTTAGGTTTGCAGTGCCAGGAATGAATTTCCTCCTATGGAGTGGGTCTTAGGTCCAATTAGATAGCTGTTGGTAGCTCTAAGATAAAAATTCTACTGCAGTACCATTAGGGCAACCTTACCAGGCTAGTTATTTTTGTGGTTTATAGAACTTAATGCTGAGTAAAAATGATTGTTTTACTCTGTTGGCAATGTTTATAGCACCTTTGGACACTGAGAGGCAGCCCTCAGGGCAGACACTTCCAGGTCAGTTCCAGGTCCATTTCTCCAAGTCCTGTGTCCAAGGCATGTACTGTTGCTAGCAATAGGGTCTTCTTACCTTAAAGTTCTGGGGAGCAAACAAGGGCAATGACAACAGCCTGTAATATTTTTTGGAAATTTCATGGATTCCTCTTGACTAACCAACAACTCTAAGAGAGATTCCTTCCTATTCCCATTCCCGGGGCTTTCGTTAGATATATAGTCGGTGGCTCTTGGAAGGAGCATTACCATCCCATGTGCTGTAACTTTATTTAATACATGCATGCGTGTGTGCGTGTGTGCGTGCGTGCGTGTGTGTGTGTGTGTGTGTGTGTGTGTATGCGTGCACGCGCGTGCACACGCACGTTTGTGGACACGTGTGTGTATTTAAAAGTAAACTTATACCCAAAAAGATGAACCTGGGATGTACTCACTCATAATTGGTTGCTAGCCATAAATAAAAGACATCAAGCCTATAATTCGAAAAAAATCCTAGAGAAGCTATATAAGAAGGTGAACCCAAAGAAAAACATAAAGTTATCCTCCTGGATACGGGAAGTAGACAAGATTGCCGACAAAAAATGGGAACATGGGGGGGGGGGGGGATGGGGGGGATGGGGCGATTGGGGAGAGAAAAGTGTGAAGTGGAGGATGGGAAGAGCTTGGGGGAATAGGATGGTTGGGATATAGGAAGGGTGGATATGGGAACAAGGAATTATATATCTTAGTTAAGGGAGCCATTCTAGGGTTGGCAGGGACTTGACTTTAGAGGGGTTCCCAGGGGTCCAGGAAGACGCCCCAGCTAGGTCCTTGGGCAGCTGAGGAGAGGGTGCCAGAAATGTCCAGACCTATTGCCATACTCATGAATATCTTGCATATCACATAGAACCTTCACCTGGCATTGGATGGAGAAAATGACAAAGCCCCACATGGGAGCACCGGACTGAGCTCCCAAGGTCCTGATGAGGAGCAAAAGGAGTGTGATCATGAGCAAGGAAGTCAGGACCGTGAGGAGTGCGTTTACCCATTGAGAGGGTGGGACAGATCTAACGGGAGACCACCAAGTCCAGTTGGAATGGGACTGATGGAACAGGGGACCAAACCGGACTCTCTGGATGTGGCTGATGGTGGAGGAGGAGGACTGAGAAACCAAGGACAACGGCAATGAGCATGAACTCTACAGCATGGATGGGCTCACTGTGAGCCTTGTCAGTTTGGTTGCTCACCTTCCTGGACTTAGGGGGAGCTGGGAGGACCTTGACTTAACATAGTGAAGGGAACCCGGATGGCTCTTTGTCTTAGAGAGGGGTGGAGCAGGGGTATGGGTGGAAGGGAGGGGAGGGAAGGGGGAGGAGGAGGGGAGGAGATGGAAATTTTTAATAAAAAAAATGAGGAAAAAAAGTAAACTTATAGAATAATAAGTTTTTCTATGGATTTTTCAAATACCCTCGGTGTTATTTCCTTCCCCTTCCTCCTCTCTCTGTATTACTCTCCCTCTTCCTCCCCAGCCAAAAGCCCGTCTGCATGTTTCCATTCCCCACTTTGTAGCTCTTGTGTCCTGCTATCCTTAGTTGTCTTCCTTTCCATAACTCAAAAACCTGTAATTCGCTTGATAACTGGTCCCGCTTATATATTATTTGCTGAGTCCACTGGGAATATGGAGAAAAGCAAGCAATATATTCTTCCCAGGAGGCATTCGGACTTTAATGAAGGAGGTAAACGTACAAAAGCATAATTACAGTCTAACAATGCTGAAATACAGAGGGAAGCAGCGACATCCAGGCCTGGCTGCTGAGAGCATGGGAGAAGAGATTGAATTTTAGACATCTCATCAAGATAGATGCAGATAAAATTGGACTAGTCCATATGAAAAACAGCTTTCTTCAAGTTTTGCCTCCAATTTTAATTGTTCATTTTCTTAGTTTTCTTGAGAGTTATTTTGTATTTAATGGCAATACTCAAATTTTTTTTAAATGTGTCTGCTTTATGCTTTGCACTGACTTCCTGCTGTTGTAAGTGCTGAGTTAGCATGCCTGCCCCATCCACAGTAAAAACGTCCTGTCTCCTTTCCTGTCTCCCAGTCTGGTCTGTTACTCTTTTTGAATATTCACCTAATCTCTGCAACACATCCAAATAGAACACCTAAGCTCCTTTGCTAGTTAGGCAAGATATTGCCAGTTGTTTGAGCTTGGAATAGTTTTTTTTTTTTCTTTCAGGATGGGAGAGACAAATGAACAAGTGGAGTGAAGGAAACAGGCCACACTGGTGAACACGAATCTCATGGGCTGGTACAGAGGAGAGGTGTGCATTGGACCTAAAGCATGTGTGGCAGCATCTACACCAGCATCCCGTACCTAAACTACACAGGAAAATTGTCCTGAGCGCTATACAGGGTGCTGAGCACAGATAGACTAGGTCAGGGACCAATTAGGAGTTAGAGCAGGCTGCTTCAACCATGCCCTCTTCACAAAAGTAACCCAACATCGACACAGGAGCAAACACAAGGAGCCCCAAAAGCATGTTCCACCGAGAAGTACTTTTCCAATCTGAAGAGCAATAATTTTTAAAAAATCGGCCTTTTAAGCTGCTTTCATATTTTAGAAGCCAGATAGGAAAAGGCATTTTTCAATTAACTCCTGTCTGATGCAAATTTGTATATGGAAAGGCTACATGAAAAGAATAATTTGTCAATCTTCAGCCTGAAACTTTAATTAAAAGCCTGGTATTGCTAAAATGGAAACGTTTCTGAGGTACAGGTTGCTGCATATGAGATTAAATTCAAACCAATATACATCAGAGCACTTGCTAAGAATGTGTCAGTCTTCTAGGAACCCACATGCTGCAGGATGCAAGGATACCTGCTCAAACCAGTTCTGTGGAGTAACAATGATGATCACTCACTGCAATCCATATAGGATGTAATGCTTATGCTGCTTCACCCAGTGCCATTTATGTAAAAACTACTGTTTACACATGGGGCACTTACTGTGTGTATACCTTGCCCTCTGCCAATTATCCTGTCAACACCATCTCAACTCCTGAAAATATCCCTTGCAGACAGGCTTTACGTCACCACTTTCTAGATGAGGAAATCTGGATAAACTAAGCTGGAATATTATCAACTCCCTACACCCACTGAGCAGTGAAATGAGTGTTTTAAGCTCATCTTTCCCCAGTCCTACAGTTCATCTTTGCAGACACGAAATCAAAAGGGAATTCCTAGTTGCAACTATGAATGTACAACACCTTGATCACCTGGAGGACAAGGAGTGAATATGGAGAGCAACTTTTGTGAAGAATAGGAGGAGGTCATAGGGATGGTCTGGAGGCGAAAAGACATCTCTCTGTGTTACCCTGATTCCTGGTGCAAAGAATTGCTAGTGACTGGCCCATCCCTGCTGGAAGCCATGGGCCAATGCTGGAAGCCGGGGACCTGCACATTCTGGAAAAGAATAAAGTTGCTGCAACTGGGTTCTTTCTGAATTAATCAGCCCACCCTAACTGGGGATGCTGCGATGGGCAAACCCACACCTAAAGCCATGCTTCTGGAGAATGAGTGGATACACCAGAGAAGAAGATTAATAACCCACCAGCCCGGGATCCATCTACTCTAGGAGGATGGCCTCTTCCCTGACACAATCATAGGATAGCTGTGCTTCTAACAGTGAGAAGAAACTTCAGAAACTCTCCAGCCCATTCTTTCCCTCCTGGGCAAACTGTCTCCACATCATCTCTGACAAAAGTCCAAATAGTCCCCAGGCACTTTGCTGAGTGGGTGGGAGACCTCCTGCTTCCTTCTAATTGCAACTCCTAGGCCTTCCTTTCTTCCCCAAAGCACAGAGAAAACTGTTCATATAGTCAATGGTATTTCCTGTGTTCTATGTACCAGCAGATAACAACCGGATAAAAAATACCCACACAGGTAGCTGGAGAAAAATACCTCAAAGCCCTGAGTCATAGAGCAGCCTTCCCACTTCTCCAAGAATTGGAGAGACTGGATAAGAAATTGTTCAAAGAATAGGGGAATACTCAATGCTACTGGATAAAACATTCCTTTAGAAAGATGTATGGCTGTCTAGACTGAATTATTTTGTTTCCTATGAGGTCTTTTCCTCAAGTTGGTGGAGGACACAGTAAGAAGACACAGGAGCCGGTGTTAAGGCTTCATGTCTAGCCAAAACAAAGAAATTTCATCATGTAAAATATTGATAGACAATTATTCTAGTCCCTCACATGAAATAAAAATCAATGAATCCGTTCTGTTCTGAGCTGGTAGATATATGGAGTAGCTTCTTTATAGAGGAACCCCAGTAGTGAAAGAAATCCTGGAGTAAGAACATTTTCGTGAAGGGTGTGTGTGTGATTAGTGGGTATCAAAAACGCACGATTTACTTTCTTTCCCTGATATGTAACCAAGTGGAAAAAAAGAAGTTTTGTGATATCATTTTAATCAGCTTATCAAACTGAGCATCACAAAACCTGGGGAAGGCAGCATCATGGCCCTCTAGATAGTAGGATGCATTGAGCGTATAAGAACGCTTTGGTGGAGTTCCTGCCAGAATTATTTGACAAAATCTGGCCATAAAGAAAGATCAGGCAAACAAATTATGGTCATTCTGCAAGATAACTGTCCTGTGCTTAGCAATGTCAAGGTCAAAAAGGACAAAGACAAAAACAGTTCTTGATTACTGGAGACTACAAAAAGGCTTGACAATTGCAATTTGTGTAGGAGTCTATGTTACACGTAGGGCTGGGATACAAAAGTAACTTAAAGAGACATTTGGAGACTGGATGGAAACTTTTGAATATAGGTTGTTGATTGCATTATATTACAGAATAGAAAATTTGGAGTTTTAGGAATGGCTCTGTAAGAGAATAACGTAGTCTTTAGTAATCGTACTGCAAACACATATTATGTCTTAGAAGTAAACATTTGTGTATTCATTCATTCCTTCAACAATCATTCAGAAGAAAATTATAATTCAAAAGGGGTAAAATGAATCGATGATGCCAAATCAAGAGGATATGACTATAGACTAGTCCTTCAGCTTTCTATAGTAGAAATTATGTGGAACTACCAAAAAAAAAAAGGCATTCCAAATGAAGGAAGTGTGGAGAGGTAAGCAGAATTAAATCCAGAGATTATACATATTCTGGTACAGAACTTTTTAAAGAATACTTAGAAATGCACAAACACATGAATTTGGGGCATGCCAAGCATGATGTGGAGAGGTTGCTCTGTCCAGGTATTTGGGGACCGTAGCTTCCTGGAGCCCGTGGATAGAAACTGAAAGGTGTGAGGTGACTCCAGAAGCTTGGGGGGAGTTAGAATTGGCAGGGTATTATCACTAACAGGGTGTGGGAGGCAAAGAAAGAGGGCATGCTTCTTTGAGGTGGTAGATAGAACCTTTGAGTTGGAAGAACACACAAGGCAGATTCCTATGACCCTGGGACCGCTTGACCTTGCCTTTCCCAGTTGCGAGTGAGCAGGCTGAAGTGTAGGGCTCCACGTGTGCTGTGGAGAAACTGCGGCTTAGACCCCAAGCGTCTTTATTTTTACTGTTCTACAGCCTGCTTCTTCATTTATCTAACTAGTTACCAAGTCTTGCTAATTAGTCTAAACTCCTTCCCCATACCACGTGAATCCAGAGCTTCTTTGGAATTTGTGGTATCACCATCTTATTAATATTGTGGGACTGCCTTTCCCCAAATATCTAACTTCTTTAAAACATTCATTTTCTCACTGATGCCCCACATCCACCTCATAACTGGACAGGATATGAATAAAATGTAAATATAGATATGTTGCCCTTCTCTTAGAAATATTTCTGATTCTAACAGTATTGAGACCATCTTGGCATGTGGAGGCATCAACCCTGTGGCTTCACACATTGTTCTATTAAGGCTGAGGGTAGCATTAGTCTGTGGGTATAACACATATGTTTAAAAGACACCTTGATAAAATGCCAATTTAGTTAAAGAGAAGTAGTAAGCTCCCATAGGGCCTATGCCCTACCCAGCTGTGGACTTTTGACTGAACTTACAGTACCAGATTGACTAGCTCCTGTGAAGCAGGTCTGGTACACAGGGTGCTTGACTGACACCGTCACCTATGTGTCACCATAGCAGCAGCAGGCACACCTTGCCTGTCAGTTTGATATTTTTAGTTGATGCCATTTGTGCGTAGGTAAGACTGCTGTTACTTTCTCTCCTGGCTGCCTGAATATTACTTGCCAGAATAATGAACGATAGCCAGCAGGTAGGAATCTCCCATCTGAGTTCTAGCTTGATTTCTCTATAACTTTCAACCAAGGTGTGTGATATCTTTAGCAATATAGTCTGGTCTATCATTTTCACCAAGAATGAACGAGTGTTCCTCTCCACCAATGTTTGTTGACATTTGACTTCTAAATAGTAGCAAGTCTGACTGGGATGAAAAGGAATCTCAAAATCATCATACCTTGCCCGGCTTTTATACGGGGGGGATGAGTTCGGTCCTATCTCAACTTGATATGCCACGCTACGTTCAAGCCCATGGGAGACCTGCCTCTCTCTAAAATGGAGGTGGAGGATGGGTGGGTGTGTTGGGAGGGTATAGATGAGAGTCAGGGGAAGGGAACAAGAAGAGAGGAGAGAGGTGAACCTGTGGTTGGTATGTAAAATAAAGGAGAAAATATTAATAAAAAGTTATTTTAATTTGTGTTTCTCTGATAGCTGATGCTGTTTAAACATTTTAAAAATGTTTTATCATTTCTTCTTTTTAAACCTCCCCGTTTAAATCTATAACCCATTTAATTGGGCTACTTTTTTCTAGACTTTTTTTCACAAATTTTAAAGGCTCTAATATTGTGAGTTGCTACACTTTAAATATGATTGGTTTGTCTAAAGGATCATGTGTGGAAAGCGTGGTCTTCAGTGTGACAACGTTGGGAAGTGAGGCTGAGCTTAAATTCCTCAGGCCATTTGGGTCACATCCTCGCCTACAGCATCTCTTCTTCTCATACTGGCTTCTACCACCATCATCCACCATGAGGTAACTCAAGAGGGTAAGGGGAATCCACATCCTACCACTATGGTTGGACTTAGAGCACTTGAAACTATGAGCTAAATAAAACTCTTTAGAAAAGTATTCCGCCTCAGTGTTACATTATACAATAAAATATCTCCTGAGCTCTGGGTAGACACAGAAGAGTGGTAGGATAATTGTCTAGTTCAACAGATGGTAATCAATATGTGTGCTGAGCTGACACGGGAACACTGGTGACAGGAGTCCAAGAATCCATTCACCCATGAACACACATGTCAATGCATACAGACAGTGGAGAAATAAGAAAACAAAGAGATGAACAGGTGATTTGGAAAAAGTGTTGATTAAAGGTAATGACATAAACACAAGTGAGAATGATGATGATGATGATGATGATGATGATGATGATAATGATGATAATGGGAAATATGGGGGATGGGAATGTTAGACAGTAGTTCCTTGATTTCCTGAGTGAACTAAGACCAAAGTTAAAGAGAAGAACCAGTAGAAATAGCAAGATGACTATTCCTGAAAGGTGCCAAGGATACTGAATTGACCTGAGCTTGTGTTGATTGGGAACATAATCTAGATGGAACATATTGAATATGATACAGTAAAGAATGAGCTTGAGAAGAAGCCAGGGGCCAGGGGCTTGGTTATCTACTTCCCGAAGCCAAGACTAAGTTTTCCAAGGACTGATAACTTAGTCACCTCATATCTTGGTGTAGTGAGGTGCTGCGGGCAGGCCTGCTTTTCATCCTGCCCAGCTCCCGGCCACCGTCTAGCTTATACCTCGAAATAACATCACACAAATTGTATTCTTTTAAATACTGCCTGGCCCATTATTTTCAGCCTCTTACTCACATCTTGATTAACCCATATCTAATAATCTGTGTAGCACCACGAAGTGGTGTCTTACCGGGAAGTTTCTAGCTTACGTCCTTCTTGGGCTGGAGCTTCATCGCGTCTGTCTTCTCTCTCAGGAGAGGCACGGTGGTCTGACTAACTTAGGAGAGGCGTGGCATCTGACTGAGCCTTCTACCTCACTTCCTCTTCCTGTTCTGTCTACTCCACCCACCTAAGGGGCGGTCTATCAAATGGGCCAGGCAGTTTCTTTATTAGCCAATGAAATCAACTCAAACAGAAGACTCTCCCACATCATTTCCCCTTTTTCTGTTTAAACAATAAAAGAAAGGCTTTAACTTTAACATAGTAAAATTACATATAACAAAATAGTTATCAAGTAAGAATTAGTTACAATACTTATATCCATTTTATCTTTTATCATAACAAAGGAAAACTTTAACTATCTATCCATTCTTCAACTCCATCAAAGACTCAGGAAAGATATAATATTACCTAAGTAAATAAGAAGTAAGCAACTTACAAAACTCTAGAAATGACAGAGACATCTAGCTGCCTGGACAGTCACCCAAAATTCCTCTGTACCGTTGGGGCATCCATCTTCGGCCTTCAGGCCCATAGTTTCCAGCAGACATTTCCATAAAGAAGGAAATTTCAAAGACAGTTCAGTCACTATCTGCTGTGTCCTGCAGAATGTCTCGCAGACTCTTTCATGAATCAGGAACCCAGAAGGAACATCTCACCTATAGGCAAGTTCAGCAGTCCTCTCTCTGAGGGTTCTCTGTGTTCAGTTTATGCAATAGTCCAGGCAAGAGCAGTTTCTTGCCCAAATGGCTATCAAACTCCATAAGTATCCTCTTCGATGCCCATCTTCCTCTTTAAGTAGATTGGTGCTGCCAGGAGCTGACGTGTCTCATTGTCATGAAAAGTCTTAAGTTATTAAAACATCTAAAATGCGATATTCTGTAGTCTTTGAAAGATATGAAGAATGCCTATGTAACTTAAATATATCTCTATATAGCTAGAAAATCTAACTAACATAACTACAAGTTTTACTAATATTGATAACTATCCATTAACAACCTATATACATTACATTTTTAAATGAACTACACCATCACAATACATTAATCAGTATCAGAAATACATATACATATAACAAAATTGACCTTAAATTTAAATCACTAAAGCCAAATCCATATCAATGCAAAATTACTCATCTCCATATTATATCCCCCTTTAAATGTAAAAGAACACTTATAAACAATATTTGGGAATATGGGCGCAGTTATTTCTCTCCAAACTGCTTCCTGCTGAATGGGGACGCTGTTAATCCGATCTTTTACGGTGTAAGCTGTGTACCATTTCATCTCAGTCATCAGTTGCGTAAAGTAATTTTTTGAAGGTGTTCACAGCAACCTTTCAGGAGGTCGTGGTCTATCATACCATATTGGGATGATAGCAGTCCAATGGTTCTCATTTTCTGTAAAAATAAAAGAAAAATCTCTTTTCCAAAGTATCATATCCTTAGATCCAAATTCTGAAGTCAAGGTATTTTCAAGATATCTTTCTTGGATTAGTTCAGCAGCATTTTTAAACAAATATATTTTAGCAGCTATTGCTCCTTCCTCAGCATTCAAACAATTCAAAGAGAGCATAATAGCATACAGTATCAAGGTTCTCTGTGTATTTTCCATCTTTATGCGGCTTTATTTTAACCTCTATTTCGTTTATTTTTTACTTTTACTTTTTGAGACAGGTTCTCTGTATATCTTTGTCCTGGAATAACTCTATAGACCAGGCTGTCCTTGAACTCAGAGGTCTATTTGCCCCTGCTTCCCACATGCTGGGATTAAAGGTGTATGCTACCACACCTTGAACTCACAGAGATCTTTCTGTATCTGCCTCCCAAGCATTCAGATTAAAGGTGTGTCCTGACACACCTTGAAGTCACAGAGGTCAATCTACCTCTGCCTCCCAAGTGTTTGGATTAAAGGTGTGTACCACCACAACAAACTACTTCCTTTTTCTTTCTTTCTCTTTTTTAAACTGTAAGAACTTTAACTTTTAGCCTACTTGTATTTTTAACTCACTGTAAACCATTTAGAGGTTTTCTTTGTCTTTGAATCTCTCTTTACTGTATATCTCTCTTTTTCTGACTATATGAGTCTTTAATTTACCAAACAATATCAGTAGGACTAAAGCCGTGACTTTGGCGGCTGGATCCAGCCCATTCCTTAGCTTCCCAGCGTAATGGCAGAGGTACTTGCTAGAGCCATTCTTATTACCACAACTCTGTGGCGTTTCAAGGTCCCTGCCAGCAAGCAAGCTGCAACAGTGTTAAACAACACAACAATCAAAAGCTCCATAGTTAGGACCCCCTGCTTGAAAGAGTCAGAGTTTGCCCTGGCAGGATGGCCCAGAAGGCTGGCATTTTAAAACAGCACAGCTTTAAAACTGAAAAGCATGCAGTCAGCTTTTCATCAACAGTTTAAGTGTTTTGTGGCAGGACCTCTTAATGAGCTGCAGGGTTTTGCAGCTAAGGCTGAGTCAGGAAGCCTCTCTTAGATGAGAGTGCCTGCTTACCTCTAGCAAGCAGAGCCAAACCTGAGAAATTGCCACTATCAAGAAAACATGCTTTACTCTATTCCTTGTGGATTCAGCCATCCACGTTGGGCGCCATTCTGTAGTGAGGTGCTGCGGGCAGGCCTGCTTTTTATCCTGCCCAGCTCCCGGCCACCGTCTAGCTTATACCTCGAAATAACATCACACAAATTGTATTCTTTTAAATACTGCCTGGCCCATTATTTTCAGCCTCTTACTCACATCTTGATTAACCCATATCTAATAATCTGTGTAGCACCACGAAGTGGTGTCTTACCGGGAAGTTTCTAGCTTACGTCCTTCTTGGGCTGGAGCTTCATCGCGTCTGTCTTCTCTCTCAGGAGAGGCACGGTGGTCTGACTAACTTAGGAGAGGCGTGGCATCTGACTGAGCCTTCTACCTCACTTCCTCTTCCTGTTCTGTCTACTCCACCCACCTAAGGGGCGGTCTATCAAATGGGCCAGGCAGTTTCTTTATTAGCCAATGAAATCAACTCAAACAGAAGACTCTCCCACATCATCTTGGGACACTGGAGAGATGGTTCAATGGATAAAGCACTTGTTGCTCAAGCATGAATACCTGAGTTTGGATTCCAAGTACTTACAGAAAAGACTAGCCATGCTGGTGCACACATCTGCAAACTCAGTGTTGGAGTCAGGCAAAGATAGGAGTATCTCCATCCTCCATCTTTAACATATACACATAAGCATGTGCACATATACATGAGAGAGAAATATACATATATATACATACATACATACATACATATGTATACACATATGTGCACGCCTGCCCGCCCCCCCACACCCACACAATATAGATAGAGAGAGAGAGACAGAGAGGGAGAGAGAGAGAGAGAGAGAGAGAGAGAGAGAGAGAGAGAGAGAGAGAGAGAGAGAGAGAGAGAGAGAAAGAAGAGTAGTTCTGTTCCCAGATTGGGCACGGTACAGATTATATTTGAAATGCAGTATTACTATGACTAAGGAAATAATATAAATATAGCAAGCAATGTCTCAATGAAAGAATATCAGGAATTGAATATTCAATAATTTGTCATTGCCTTGTTTGCTAGTGAGGTGCATACTTTATTTCAACATAATGCAATATTAAAAGTTATGGTAGAGCAAACACTTTGAGCTGAAATATCAGTTACAGAATAAGCCAACGAAAGATGGACATTTAGGATGTGTATCTGTTCCGTTGCTGTGATAAAATTCCATCACCAAAATTAACTTGTTGAATGAATACTTGATTTGGCTTATGGTTCAAGAGATAAGAGTTCATCATGATGGGGAGACATGGCAGCAAACAGCAGGCAAAGGAGCAGGAGCAGGAATCAGACAGATCACATCTATTAACTCTCAAATCCCAACTGCCCCCAGCAAGGTTTCACCATCTCCCCAAATGAAGCTACCAAGTGAAAGCTAGCTGTTTAAATACCTCAAACTGGGAGATTGGGAGACATTTCTCACTTAAACTACCACAGGTTGTTTCTACCTTTTCTATTTCTACATTTCTATTATGAACAATATCACTCTAAATGTCTGCGTTCAAGTTTGATTTATACTTTCTCTCTTGAATGTATGCTTGGGTTTGGATGTATGAGATTACATAGAAAACACATGCTTGCTCTGTTTGAGAGACTGACATACTATGTACTGAAGTGTCTGCACAATTTTACATGTCCACTTTCCATGTACAAAAGTTTCTGTGCCTCTTCCTACTCATGAGCACTTGCTATTTTCTGTTTTATACTAAAGCCATCAGCAGGGGGATGAAGTGGAATGCCATCACAGTTTTAAATGTGGATTTCCTTAAAGACTAATGGCAGAACATCTTTTCATGTCCTTGTTGCCAGTTGTAGATCTTCCCTGGAGAAAAGTCTGTTCCTCTGTCCCTGTTCAAAATTGAGTTGTTTGTCTTTTTGCTACTAAGCTTAAGAGTTTGTGGAATATCTGAATATTAAACCCTTCGGCAAACTTACCAAGAGGGAAAGCAGATAAGAAGCTATCAAAGGATGGGGAGGCAGATTTATTGATGATAAGGGAATGTTTTGTGGAAGATAAGAATGTTTTGAAGCTGAAGAGCAGATAATTGCACACTATGGTGGACAGGCTGGATGCTACTGATTCATGCACCTCAAAATCTTAATTGTGCTTTGTGAATTTCATCTCAATAAAAACTTATGTAAAATGAGAATTAAAAGTTTTCAAAGCTATTTATAGAAACTAAACTTTCTGGTATGATGATACCATTTCAAATTTTTAAAATTTTAAAATTGTCTTGTTTTGTTTAATTATCTCCCAGGCAGAAAAGTTAGGTTCCTTTTCACAACCAGCATCCACCCTGTATGCAGTAACCACAGATGTCTGACTCTTGCTACTTTCCGGCAGAGCTTGGTATCCTCTAGGAACTGGGGAGTAGTCTCTGAGCAGCTTCTCTGGCTTTTGAGTTCCTTCCCTCTTCTGGAGTAGTGGACTTGTTTTACTTTTGCATAATCTTCAGTAAACAGAATAACTGGTGCTAGGGTTTTTTTTTGGTTTTGTTTTTTGTATGTTTATTTGGTTGTTTTTTGTTTGTTTGTTTTTTGAGACAGGATTTCTCTGTGTAACACCCTTACCTGTCCTGGTACTAGCTCTTGTAGACCAGGCTGGCCTTGAATTCACAGGGATCCTTCTGCCTCTGCCTCCTGAGTGCTGGGATTAAAGTCATGTGTCATCACTGCCTGGCTCATTCACTTCTTTTAGGTAATAAGTTTGTTAAGAAATCAATTGATGAATAAATTGAAGGATGAAAGGGTGATAGGTCCAATTATTTGCAATAAGATCACTATAATAAGATGCCAAGAGTTTTTTTTTTTAATGTGTTTGGACTTTGCTTGCATTTATGCTTGTTTACCACTTGTGTGCTTGGTGCCCATGAAGGCCAAAAGAGTCTGTTGAATCCCCTGAACCTGGAGTGGCCACCATTGGTTGCTGAATCAAACCTGGGCCTCTAGAAGAGCAGCCAGTGCTCTTCAACACTAAACTATCTATCCAGCCTCGATAAGTTGCTAAATATAAAATGGAGTGATGGTATGTTGGTATTAACTGAAAAAAATATTTCAGTATAACTTTTACATTTGATGATACATTTTGGGGCAAAATTTTTTTGATCAAAATCCTCCCAACAGTACATCATCTGAAAAATGCAAATCGTGATAGACTATAAAGGGAAAAGGGGATGTGAAAGAGATAAACACCAACTGTTAACTACCTTGCCTTAGAACCATTGAACAATGAACCCATTGTGCATCCTGGGAATACAGCTCAACCTAGACCTGGGCAAGAGCAGAGGTGAACTCTTGGAATCTTGCTGAATATTATTAGCTTACTTTTTTTTCAGACTTCCAACTGGTGTGGTTATGTGGGAAGGAAGAGTTGGGAAACTTCATTCCAAATTGTGGAAACAAAGTAAACAATTCTTGGTTCTAGGTCATCTTGATACTGTTTGTTGGACACTCTCTTTCCTTTCCTATTCAGAGGCAGGTCACCTGAACTAGACTCCGTAGCACCGAAGAAACCTTGTGCTGTGTCAATCTCTACACAGTATTCCCATTTCTATAACATTCTTTCTTCTGAGGAACTGGGTGCAGACCAAGGCTGTCCTTCACATACTTTCAAGCTCCATATTTTTCAAAATAGTTCCTAAAAAATGCATGAGTTTCAATTCTGGCTTAATGATCTTGGACAAACGACTCAGCCTTATTGAACATTAATTTCTTATATGGTACGTATGTAAAATATCTGGATGTCAAATTTTATGACATAAAAATTTAACAAAGATTACTTGGATGTAAAGGAGCTTAGCCTAATTTGATAGGATGAACCAGACTGGACAGTAATATTTGAAATGTGAGCCCAAGCTATTAAATATTAGACTTAGGAGCGCATGTTTGAACCAATTCACATTAATGAGCCACTCAGTCCAATCACAGAGTATTATTACTACTGTGTGTGAAATGGTTTATACTGGTAGCTATGAGAAGGAGGTGGCTAAAGCCCTGTTACTTTTCCTGAAGACATTTGAACAAATGGCTATTTACCCCAGATAGCTTACCAGGGACAGATCAAAGCAAGTACTCCATATAAGTTCAACTTGGTGAACCAATGAATTTATGTGGCTCACTTTCTAGAGCACGGATAAGGTTTTACTTGCAGGTGTGGGAGCGACTCAAAGACAGATGCATCAACACAAATCCCTAGACATTATGGATAATGACCTTCTAGATACTGCCTCATGGACTTCTGCCTTCCGGTAACTTTCTGTCATATGTCCTCTGGCACCTTCCCAGACTATGTACAGGAGAAAGGCAGAATGGAATGGTGACTGAGATACCAAGTGAGAACCCTGTGGAATTCCACTAAGGAATATTGATAGCTCTTGGACACCAACCCTAGTGTTGGTGCATTAATTTGCTTCTTTTATTGACATGACTTCAGAACAACGGTTATCTCTACTAAAGTCAGGCCCCTACACAGAGGACATCTTTCACTCCAACATCTTACCACTTTCCTGTGGCCCTGTACCCTTCCCACCTTCCTCTTCTCTAGTGACACTTCCTGAGCCTTTCTGGGGTGATATGTACATGCTAGTTTTCTGACAATTGTGCTTCCATGCTACAGCAACAGTCACTTGCTTTGGCTGTTTCCCTGGGTAAGAGTCTCTGCCAATAACTGCCGCCTGTTGTAAGAAGCTTGCCTCCACAATCAAGGCCTGACAAATGCAGTAACCTATGGGTACAAACTCAAATGTTTAAAAGAAATCTGACAGGCCCACAGCATTCATTCAACCAACCAATACCATGACACATAGCCTCATTCCTGATGAGCTTCCAGGACCAGCTCATCTTTCTCAGCCTAGCCTGGGGCCAGTGGGAAGTAGCGTTTTCATTTGCTATACCCATTCTATTTGCTTTCATTTGGTGTATCCATTGCTTGCAACTCTCCCTAGAGTCCAAGAAGCTGGGCTGCTGTTAGCTGCTCAGTCACATCTTGCTTTTGAGAGTAAGCCCTGGACATAGAAACAATTTCTACTCCAGCACATTTTCTTATTTTAATGTTATTGAATTTTATTGCTTTATTTTTCTTTTCTTTTTTTCCTTTTTTTTTACATGCCAATCCCAGTTCCCCTCTTCCTCTCCTCCCACTACCCCCACTCCAGGGCAGAAATGTCCACCTTAGACTCTCCACGGTGAATAATTGCTTATCCCCATGCGAGGGTTAATGTTTTCCACTCATGCCATTTTTTTTTCTCCTATATGTATCCACAGCTGCCCATTGTCCCTCATTGCTTTGGTTACAATGAGTTGAGGCACACTGAACTTCAGCATCCACAAAACCACCACCAGGGAATTAGCATATACACAACTCCTTGTCCAGCTGCAGCTGTCCTGTATGACTCTCCCATGCTGACAACCCTTGCTGCCTCACTAAAGAGTCAGGTCAGAAGGTTCCCTCTTATAAGATCTCCTTTCTCCATAGTGACAGATGCATTGGGAATCACCCACACTCTTGCACCCCATCTGTGAACTTGAACTCAGGCTCTACAGCCTTCCAGAAGCTCACTGACAAAATCTTTGACTTTCTGTCATTGTTTTCCCTGCTAGCAACTTCGGGCTCAACAGAAATCTAGTCACTTTTGCCTTTGATTGATCCTGACAGTCTCTTAAGCTGCTTCCCCTTCTCCCTCCCTCTATCAATTGCTTTAGCACTTTACAAACCTGATTTACATGGCATTTGAAGTCACTCAGATGTGCCAAAACATCTTCTAACCCCTAAGGATCATGCTCTGCTACAGGACTCAGCAAAGCCACTGAAGTCACTTAATAAGCCTGTTCACTCTGTTGAACTAACTACTTTCTTTTGACCCCCGTTTTTTATTGAAAGTAGTTTTTTTTTTGTTCTCACATAATATATCCTGATTACAGTTTCTCCTCCCTCTTTCTCCTAGGTCCTTCCCATTTCCCCTCCTATCCAGATTCATCACTTTTCTATCTCTCATTAGAAAACAGGCTGCTAAGGGCTAATAACAAAACACAATAAGATAAAACAAAAACTAGCATATCAACACATTGGAATAGGATAAAACAAACAAACAGAAGGAAATAGGAAATCTGCCTAAGAAAAGGCACAAGACATAGATATAGACACGTAGAACCACTCATTCATTCAGTCAGGAATCCCATAAAAACTCTAAAGAGAAAGCCATAATGTATGTGCAAAGAACACCTGTCAGGGGGGAGAGAAGGAAAGAGAGAGAGAGAGAGAAAGAGAGAGAGAGAAAGAGAGAGAGAGAGAGAGAGAGAGAGAGAGAGAGAGAGAGAGAGAGAATAACGTTATGAAGCAAGGAACCTCCTCCAAAGCTGCTGTTGAGTTCATTTTCTGTTGTCCACCATCTAGTGCTGGGCGTTCATCCTGCCCTTAAGTGTAGTTTGTCTCCTCAGTGAGACTCCTTGGATAAAACTAAATTTTCATTTAAAAGTGGTTATCAGTTGGAGACAGTTTTTGGGTTGGGGACTGGGGCATGTGTTCACTTCTCCTTTCAGCTCTAGGATCCTATCTGATGTAGATCTGTGCAGGCCCTGTGCATGCTGCCTCACTTTCTATGAGTTCATATGCATGCTGTTCCTGTTGATTTAGAGAGCCTTATTTCCTTGCTGTCCTCCGTACCCTGTCTCTTACATGCTTTTCTCCTCTTCCATAGGGTTCATTGAGCCCTAAGGGGAGGAATTTGATGGAAGCATTCCATTTAGAGCTTAGTACTTCAAGGTCTCTGCTCTCTGCATAATGTCTGTCTATGAGCCTCTGTATATGTCCCCATTGGCTGCAGGGCGAAGCTCCTCTGATGATGGCTGAGCGAGGCACTGATCCATGAGTATATCATCATGTTATTATGAGTCACCTTATTGCTATCACCTTTTAGCAGAACAGTTTTAGCAGAACTTGGTTTTACCCTAGGTTCCTGGTCTATCTAGTTTCAGGTTCTTGGTCACCCAAGTAGTGTCAGGTATGGGTTCCATCTTGTGAAATGGGTCTTAAGTCATTTTCATTTGGTCTAGTAGATTGGGCATCAAACATTGTCTACCATGTTGAGCAAAGTCTATGATCTTCTCAGCAATCCCAGTCTTTCCTCTGATTTCTTCTAGTCCTTGAAATTCATAGCGATCTTGGATGGTAATGACCAATATCTCATGGTTCATATGAGCCTGTCCATCAGTGACCATTTTCTCTTGTACTGTCTCGAGTTGTGTGGCTTTTGTTTCAAGGAGTGACAAGTAGTTATATTATTCAGGTTGTCTCTTTCCGCGACACTCAGACTGATCCCATTCACCCTCATTTCTCTATGGTCTCAGGAGCCAGGCTGAGAGAGAGGTTCTTCAATTTCTCATTTTAAAATCCTTCCCAGTTCAAAGAGGTCAGATGCAGAATACTTTGTGGTTTCCTGCACTGAGGCATTGTTAAAGTGTTAAAGCTCCCTGAATAGTAGATTTGGTCTTATACTGTGTTAAAGGTTGGACCCGAAGTATATCTTCTATCATTTCTGCTTCACGCTCTTCTTTCTCACTGTTGTGGCTCTTTTCATAGGATTCAAGGACTCTTTAGCAAAGGTATAATTAGGACTCTATCTTCCTGTCACCAAGTTATAAGAAATTACAAGACAGCTCCTGAGTCTCACCTTCTCTTATCAGCAGATAACATGGATGCTGGTACCTGAATGTCATTTTTCCATTGTAAAGCTTCATTTTAACTTTATGCAAGCAAGTTTCATCTGTACAGCCGACTTGACTTCAGTTTCATAACTTATAACCATTGCAATGGCTTACCAAAATTTAACTCCATATATTGTTTTAGCAATTATAATGTATTCTTTAGTCCTTAAACCATTCTCAATGTGTTTCCATACTTCGGCAGAAGACATTGTTCATCAGGGAGATGTGGCACTCTATGTCACAGGGGATAAAAAGGTCACCCTGGGCTACCCTCTTCCATGAACATTCCAATTTCAGATAGCTCAACACACAGAAAATATGGTCCTGTCAGGATTTCCACCATTAATACCCCTCCCTCAGTAATTCAGCCTTACTACTCTTGGCTAGGGCCACACAATGCTCCTTGTAAAATTACCTTTGTTTCTGTTTATTTTTATGTTTGTTGCCAATTATGTTACTTTTCCTAGGGGACTTTATTTATTACACAAAGAATACCAGTGGCTGACCACAGAAACCATTCTATCTGATACCAACTCAATGAATCAATGGCTTTGATTTTTTAGATTACTTACAGGGCTGTGGATGACCCACAAACCACTGTGTCACTAGAAAGTCCAACTCTATCACAGACGATAACTTCACAGAAGCTGTTTTACGAAGCCCTGCTTTCTGTTAACCTTTTTCTATTTGCTCTAGCACCTCCAAAGATCCCAGGAGGAGACCCTGTGCCCTATCCCCTCTACTCAAGAGTGTTAATAACACCACTTCTGTTAACATAGCCCTAGCTGTTTCTGTATTCTGCTTATTCCATTGCCATGGTTTCAGGGCCAAGGTTATCTCTACTTCATGATAGTGATGAGATGTAGTTATTCAGGCCCTGCTCAAAGGAGACAGTTTAACTGCATAGGCTATCACATCAGATCTATGGTATGGTTTATAGTGTTATCTGTTCCAGATCCACAACAAGATTGTGGGCTTCTCTGTGCTTCTATAAATCTACTGATTGCCCTCAAAAAGTCCCTAAAGAAGGAGGCTCCCACGTATATGTAACTTTCCTCTGTCTTTGCCAGGAGTTTCCCTAGCTTTTCTGTTATGATACTAAGAACTACTTTGCTCATATCATTTTTCTAGCAACTCTCATGTGTTCGCATAGCTCAGCTTTCTTGTATTAATTCATTGTTATGACCAAGAATCAACTTAATGGAGAAGATTATTTTAACTATTCATCAGGGTATTTCATTCATCATGGTAGTGGGGCATGGCTGCAGGAAAGATTCACTATTATGGTCATGGGAATGTACTCACATGTCAGTATATTGGGAATCATAGAAAAGGCTGTGTCTTCCCTCCTCAGTGAATAGTTTCTAAAACACTAGGTGATTCTAAGAGTCAGATTGATAATAAAATTAAGCATCCTAGCCTCCATAACAAAATGAGCAAGTCCTTATTATAAAGGAATATTTGTTTGCTTTTATGTGGAGTGAGAAAGAGGTCAAGGACATGTGGCTGGGCAGTCAGAAGCATGGTGCAGTCCCTGGGGTATGGGAGTTCTGGGAGCTTTGATTTGGGTGAGAAGGCCAGGAGTTAGATGGATCGGGTAAGTTTTCAATATCAGATGGCCTCTGAGTGTCAAGACCGAGAGAGTCAGCCTTATACCTCTCTGTGGTCCTATATCAAAGAAGAACTATGGAGAATGAAACTCTGGCTACCTCTGCTCTCGGAATTAGGCTCATATAAGGATGTTTTGTTGTTATATGGTCAGATGCTTGGGCATAAAATGGAGTCAGGGTTAATTTCTTGGAAGATTCTAAAAGTTTACGTGTGTCTTTATTCGTTTGTTTTGTCAAGACGGGACTTCTCTACAGCTTCAAAGCTTTCCTGGCACTACCTCTGTAGACCAGGCTGGCCTGGAACTCACAGAGATCCACCTGTCTCTGCTTCCCAAGTGCTGGAATGAAGGGCGTGCACCACCACTGCCCAGTTCTGTATGCCTTTGACTTTGGGCAAAATTGACTTTTTCAATGTGGCCAAGACGAATGATAAGGCTGTAGATGCTTTCCTCATGGAGGAGGCCCAGGGGTTTCTGTTTGATACAAACCAGACATGGTGAAGTCATAAGAAAGAAAGCACCAGTGAATTAGAGAGTTCAATGACTGATTTTCAGAGAGGCTCCATGTGGGCTGAATGGGCACACCACACAGCTACATTAAGCTCTTCATCGTACAGTTTTATAACACCCAGATTCCTGGTTCTTATATACAACTTACCCCATTCTTCCTCTGAAACACACCCCACAATAATTCCCTGGGATTGTCTTTCTCACAACCATGGAAGAATATTGTAGGAAAAATAACTGGAGTAGGTAAAAATAAGGAGGCTTGATTCTTAAGTGAGTCCCAGCTTTGACTTACTATCTCAGGATCTGCAGTTCTACAAAGCACCATGATGAGGCTTAGTTCAGCTATTGAGGTCGTGTCTCAGCTTCCTTCATTCTTTCATTGATCCGTTCACTCATCTAGTTTACAAACGTGTTTTAAAAATATGTAATATGGTGCTCACTTTGGCAGCCTAAATACAAAATTTGAAATGAAGCAGAGAAGATTACCAATGTCCCTGTGCAAGGATAACTCGCAAATTTGTGAAGCTTTCCATATTTTTTCTATTTCAATAAAAGAGAAAACAATCTCATAAATTACAAACTGAAAATCCAGAATTAAACATAACAAGTTAACTTATTAATGCTAGATACATGGTGAGGGTGTGGATATATAGTATTTATGGAATTCATAGTCCATCAGGAGTGATGGACATTTTGTTTTCAGTCCTAGGAAAGAATGCAGGGCTTTAGCTGTGCTTACTTAGTGCTCTATCATTGAGCTCCACTACCAGCCTTAAATGACCAAATTAAGCAAGTGTGCTGCTTTGTAATAAAGACTTTCAGAAGTAAAGGGCCATAGATGATCATGCAAAAATATGCCTTTTTAGGAGATAAGTTGAGCCAAAATGTCCATCTGTGTACAGTACACTTGGCCTGCTAAAGTCATAGAAGAATAGTCCAACATTCCCCAAAGAGGTATGGAACAAAGAGCCAGTATGGTGGATTGACACGGTGCCTCAACCAGTTAGCAACCAAGGCCTGAGAATCTGCGTTTGGTATCCCCAGACTCACACGGTAGAGTGAGGGAACCAATCCGTTCGTGTGGTCCTCTGACTTCTACATGTACATCATAGTATTATGCACATTCCTGCACATGCAGACACATACCCTGCAGGTAATAAAATATCTAAACAAAGACAGTATGGTGGCTTTAAGAAAAACAATAATTTCTGCTTGGCTGGGGATGATAACAGTGACAGAATTCAAAGCCGAGGAAGAAAAGAAGAGCTTATCAACTGTCTGGTATGACATATTAGGATTCTGTAATGTACAGGCCTCATTACAGTTAGGCTACCCTTCCTGGTTATCTGTGTTAGTTTTATACTGAAGATACCAGAGATGCAAACTCATCCATTCTCAGAACCCAGCATCTTTCACACTCGCAATTACTTCCCAAATGTCTCTGGCAATTGTGGTGTCTGGGCTGGGCCCAGCTCTCCTGGCAAAAGACAGAAACACACATCTTCCAGACTGGGCTCAGAACATGTCTTCTTGCCTTCGGGGAGAATTGCTGCTTGAGACATCTAATTTTACAGATCATGGTTTTGGAGAAAAATATGTCACCCCAGAAGTGAGTAGGAAATTATTCACTTTTGGAGAGATAGAAATGTCAAGCCAGATTGATCAGGACTCAAGCTAGATTCCCAGGCAGCTCCCAAAGAGAGCCAGGAATCCCAGCAGCCTCTGCTCCCACCTCATCCCATGGTGTACAGAGTTAGGAGCTGGGAAATGCTGGTCACTGGCCTCTAGCTCACCTTGGAGCCATTTCTCATGCTGCTTCATGTTCTTCATCTCCCTAGAGAACTTTGACACAGCCCCTGTCTTAAGCATGGCTTTCAACGACACCTTCCTTGAACCCACATGTGACTCAGAAGACCACATGTACCCTTGGCTTCCAGAAACAATGTTGTCAAAATAATGCCATAATTTTGTAATTATGGTATAAGTTTTATACTTAATTTAATATCAGTTAAAATATTCATGGATTAGTAATTTATTTTTCTTAGATGAATGGATCTATGAGAAAATTAGTGGATGGATTCTTGGGCTTGAGGACTATTCTTATTAGACCTTTGGCCCCAAATCATTCTGACTTTTTAAGGAATTGATATCTTGACGATTCAAATGTTAGGTCTAGAAGAACCAAAGGCTATTCACAGGTCACTGATTTCACAGACTGGCCACCAGGAACACTTCTTTTTTTTTTTTTTTTTTTTTTTGTTTTTGCCTCTGTATATGTAGAAGCAGAAGGAAAGTGTGCAGTTTAAATATGCACAGGTGATACTGTGTTGTTGGAAAGACCTGCAGGAACTTTGGAGCCTTCCAGCGAAATTACATATGACCTGGAACCTGCAGAATTCTTGAGGCTTATATACTTCCAAAGAGGAGCTAAGAGATGAAAAGTTCTGAGGTGATCTGATCTCTCATTGAAAGGTTTGTATTTTATTTTATTTTATTTTATTTTATTATGTGTGTGTTTGTTGTATGGTGTGTGAATTTGTTAGTGTAGCTATTTGCACAGATACATGCAGATTTATGTAGTGTGTGTGTGTGTGTGTGTGTGTGTGTGTGCACGCATGCGCGCACTCGCATGTATGTGTACAAGTGTGTGAAGGCCAGAAGTAGAAGTTGGGTATCTTTTCCTAGCTTACTCTCTTCCTTTATTTCTTGAGACAGATTTCCTTACTGCATGTGACTTTCATCAATTTGCCTAGACTGGCTAGCCAATGGCCTTCAGGGATCCTCCTGCATTTACTCACCTTCCCTTTCTGTAAGGTTAAGTGCATGAACCACCTCACTCAGTCTTTTTTGTTGGTTCTGGGGATCCAAACACAACTCCTCACGCTTGACATCTCCACCACCTCCTCCATCCTCTCTTGACATCTTCCAGCATAGTCAAATGTGCGGACAAACAATCCTTGCCTGGTTACCTTCCCCGATGGAGGAACTCCTATAGTCCAGGGCAACTTAGTGGTCTCAACGGCAGCAGCTTGCTGTACTGTACACTGTGCACTGTTGGGCCCTTAAAAGGGATGCCACATGCCACACTCTCTAAATGCTGGTTCACCTGTCTCCAATTGTGACAACTGAAATTGGCTTCAGACAATGGCCAATTTCCCTGGGGATGGAAAGCAAACCACCCTTGGCTGAGAACAACTGACTTAGAGCCATCCTCGCAGGATGCGGGCATCATTACAGTGCACAGTTATTGATTTTGTTTATGATCCATTTTCTTTTCTTGTCAAAGTAAAACAACACAAACCCAAACAAATCTATCAGTCATTTTCCTTTTGGAACAGTTTCTTCCATTCTTCCAGAACATTTAGACCTGGTAGGCCTTATCCGAACACAAGAGGACAGATTCCCTCCGGCTATGGACTTCCAAAGAAAACAGTGACTCTCTGGAGATACTCATAGCTGTTTTATCAGGGTTCATCTAAAATAGGTCTAATGTAGAGGAAAATAGGCCAACATTATGAGATTTCTGAAAACACCATCTGAGTCCTTGGATTGAGCTGGTCTCAAAGTCCAATTATCTAAATATAAGAAGTCCCTGTGCTTGTTATTCACCAAAACAAAGCAGATCCCTTCTACTAGTTTGACTGTAGCTTCATCTCAACCAGCTGCAACCAGAGAAAAGATATGAGGGTTTTTTAAAAAATCATTTTTGCTTTAATTTCCAGCTGTTTCTCAGAACGAATGAAGGTGGGTTTGTTCCTGTCCTCACAATCTAGCCTTATTGGTTTTTCAAGGTATTGAAGCGGATACATTTGCTGAGGTCAGAGCTCCCCAACCTCTGAACTTGCTCTCCAAGTCTTCATTTTCCATTGAAAATCCTTGTAAGGTACAGCGCAATCCAGGCCTCTATTCGGTTAATAGTCTTTGATAGCTCTGAGTGCCTACAGGATATGTCCCCAACTGGGCCTCAGATGACACCTGAAGCTAGTGTGTTTGGAACTATGTCCTCTGGGTCTCACAGAACAGCCCTGGAACCTCAGCACACTGGCCATGCCTGGGTACTGTGCAAGCCTGAAGTGGAGCTTTGTTGAATACAGAAACCAAACAGAAGGACTTCCATGTGTCTGCTGTCTGCGAAGAAGAGACATCTTCCTAGAAATGTACTCAGTTTCCTGCCTTTTCTGAATGTGTTTTTGCTAGGGAAAAAAATGGCTAGAAGCAGAGCTGGTGGTGCTCACCCAAATTCTGCCTCCATGTAGCTGAAGGAGGACTCTGATTCCTGCCTTCCCACAGCAAAGATAGTTTTAGTGTCTCAGAGAATACCTAAAGGTAATGCTGCTTGGGTCAGGATCTTACCTGAGAATAACAGAAAAATGTGCAAGCACTGTAACTGCACTCAGGAAAGCCAGGTTCAGGTCTCAGTCCTGCCTTACGGATTCACATTTGGATATATCTGTGGAGAATACCTATCTATTGTTTTGCAATTTTCTTGACCTGCATCTCACCCTGAGGCTCTAGCAGGCAGAGCTCTTCCTTTGGGGGTTACTCATTTTTTTTCACAACATGTTCCACACACATTAGGATTGGGTTTGGCTGTGTGATTTTTGGTCTGGCTCATCAGAGTCCTTCTTTTGTGGAGCAAGGGACTCAATGACAGTCCTATAGTTTGATACAGTCAGGCTAGGAGATTTGGTCTTGAGAATTTGGGTGGAACTGTTCTCATTCTGCCAAAGTTTCTAGGAAAACAGAATGCAAGCTCAAAGTCATTAATGTCTATTTCTTCCAGGATAGGGAAGTACCCATCTGAGAATAAAGCAGGTCCGAGACATGGAGAGAGACTGCAAATGACATTCGTTAGAGTTCCTAGATCCAGCCATGCCAAGAGCCATTAATCCTGGGATGGGTTTGATGAACAATGAATCCCTGGTTTGCTTTTTGCAAGTATAACAATAATTAACAATGGACCCAGCCTAATCCATCACAGACTGTCTCTGGTTTTGTTGTTGCTGTTATTCTTTAAACTATATTGTGGTTCTCAAACTTAGTTGCACAGAGAAATAGCTAGGGATCTTTATAAAAATAGTTTGCTTAAACAGTTTCAATTAACCGTAGATTCTGATCTTCATTCTATCAATGACAGACTTCTTTTATTGTTTGGATATGAAGCACCCCCCCCCCCTTAAAGACTCTCATGTTGAAGGTTTGGTACCCAGTGGGAGGATTCAGTCTTTGAGAGGTGATTATGCTCTGACCTGCTCAGTAGACAATCCACTGCTGGAGTCACATTTGGTGGCACTTTGAGGAGGGAAGAAATTAGGAGCTAGAGCTTATCTTAAGGAATCAGATAATCTGAGCATTCATTAAAAGGTTTACAGCGTTTCTAGTGTCTCTTACAGCCATCACTGCCATGTGCTCCCAACCACCCTGATGTTCCATCTCCCTGATGGCCCACAGCAATGCGGCCACTGACCATGGAGCCAGGAGCTGAAAAGAAACTTTATCTCCTTTAAGTTGGTTTTCCCAAATATTTTTTGGCCACAGAAGGGAAAATTAATTGTTCCAGATGCCAAATTTGGACCTGCATGTAATGAATAACTGTTATTATCACCATTTCCTTACTCTGCCTATTATCCCACTCTTGGGTAACCTTGGCTTTTCCCTGGGAATATTCCGATTGTTCTCAGTCTAAGCAGAGGATAACAACCGTCCTGGGCTTCTCTGGGAAGTTTCTAATTGGTAGTTCAAGTTGGAAACAGCTATTAATAATTACCGAACATTTTCTGCAAATGTGATTATTGCTTTATGACTCTGAAAAACTGTTGACAACTCCAGGTCACTGCTTCATTACCTGGAAGAGAAAGGAAAGAAGCAGTGATATTTAAATGGACTCCCTGTTCTAAAAGGCAGCCATCAAGGCAGCTCCCTGTCAGGGCCCTTCCTCCTGGTTTCTCGTTTGTTGTCATATGCACATGTGCACACATGTGTACACACACATTCTGAGTGTGAGCATGCAGAGCCAAGAAATGCACCTCTGAGCATTTTGCCCAGTTTTTGCAGCATTCTCTTACCTCTATTGCAAGCACTGACAGGTGCGAGCTAAGAAAGATACGAGCCCTGTTTGAAGAATCCTGATAAGAGCAGCTGGGAGACAGGCTGAGGAGAAGAAACAGAAATATTGATCTCAGAGGCTGACAGGTTTCTCTGGAAGATCCAGTGTGGAAAAGGATAAGCCCAGACTGAAATTTTATACTTTCCCTGTGCAAAATTCAACTACAGTAGAGTCTTTATTAAAGCCTTTTCTTGTGTTTACCATATTTCAGCAATATAAACTCCCCGTCTTATCTAGTACTGCATTGGCAGATCTTGAAGGTTGAGGGGTCAGCTGTTTCTAGAGCCTGCAAGTGCTCCTTTGTGGGTCCAAACCAGTGGTTCTCAACCTTCCTAGTACTGCGACCCTTTAACAGTTCCTCGTGCTGTGATGATTCCCAACCATAAAATTATTTTTGCTGCTACTTAATAACTGCAATTTTGCTACTGTTACGAATCATATTATAGATCTCTTTGTTTTCAGCTGGTCTTCGGTGGCCCCTGTGAACATATCATTTTACTCCCGGCGGGCCTCGATCCACAGGTTGAGAACTACTGCACTAAACCCTTGCACTTCCAACTTGCTTTCTGCCAATTGAATGCCTGACCCCATCTTCCTGATTCACGGTGTGCAAACTTTTTCGGTGGACCTTGCTGATTTGCCTCAGGCAGAGCTGTCAAATTCTCCCTCATCTGGGCTTCAAAGGCTTGATGGAGGTTCAGCGACATGTTTATCCTCTGTTATGATTATTTGCTCACACGCCTTCCTTCCTAAAAGAGGTGAAGCCTACATGCCCAAGATGAAATCGGGGCTCAGAAGACTCATACTGAGTAGATGAGCAGATCAACAGAATAGAAACGAAGAAGAGAAATCTCACATTGTTGTTACCAGATCTGCAGACTGAAAAGGTGTCAATGAAAATACATATATGGAGACATCAGAGAATGACTTAAATGTCCATATAGTCGTCATGGTACGTGTATTCTAGAATGATGGCTCCCAGATTTGAATTTATGTGAGGATATAGGTGCTGGTTAAAACACGCATTACTGCTTTCCAACCCAAAGATCCTAATGAAGAAGGTAAAAAGAGACCAGGTATTTATCATACATGAATTGATATGAATCAATTAATGAGGAAAGTTCTATGGGTGAGAAACAATGAAACTTTGCAAAGTTTTAAGCATTCAAAAGAAACGAGAAAGGGGATTCATAAATGAAGGTCTCACTTGAAAGATCATTATAGCAGAAAGGGAAAGAGGTGAGTTGTGGTTCTATCGAGCTGACCCACTTCCCCCCATGGATGCTTACCCATAACATCCCAGGGAGAAGTACTTGGGATAAGCCTTCCCATATGGGCTAGAGTGACACGTGTTCCCTTCATCTCGGTCCTCCTTAAAATGTGAGCTCAACACTTCTCCACTCAGACATAGGTCTACTAAACATAAGACAAGGACTCCAAGGAGCTGGGATTGCTAGGGAGAGGAGGAAACAAAGAGGAGAGAGAGGGTAGAAAGAATGTGTGGATATGATTAATCCAAGAGATATTCACACACAGGAATTCACATGAATCCCATTTATCTTCACAATTAGCATGTATTAATAACTACAATTTTTAAAAAGTGGAGTCTATTGCTTCATCTTTTCATCTAATTGGTCATAGGGTTTGATTTTGACTGAAGAAAGATTGGCAAATGTGATGCTTGCGGAGACTTAAATAGAGCATGCTGTGGAGAGCTCAGCCCTAAATGGAATGTTTATATCACATCTGTCCCTCAAGGGTAGGCACGTAAGCAGAAGAATTTACACTTTGCCTGTGCAAAATTCAACTGCAGCAGAATCTTGATCAAAACACTTCCTAGTATTTATCACATCTCATAATTATAGAGTTACCATGCCGTCTACCTGATCATGGCAACCCCTTCCTTCCTTCCCCTCTTCCTTAGTGTGTGTATGTGGCGGGGGGTGTGCTGGAGAGAAGAGAGTTGAAAAGAGATGTTCACTGATGACTTACAGACAAGCACTTACAGCCCACAGCTCAGACCATAGATTTTAACCTGTTCTAACTCCTAACTGCATGTGCAGAGGCTGATGGGAATGCAGATATATCATTTCACAAGTTCAGCATCAGCCACGGCTTAGCTGGGGGCCTAGCTTACCTGTGGCAGTCAGGGTCACCTAGTAGAGTCTATGCCACAATATGCTCAAACTTTATGATGGGAAGACTGAGGGATTAAGTTTATTGTTGGCCATTGCCCGGAGGCTTCCCTCCGCTGACAGCGAGAGTGATTAGCTCCTGATCACGTGGTCTTCCAACCAGCGGTGGCTGCCTCCTGACAATTCACTTATTCCGAAACAACAGAATGGGGACGAGAGCTCCCATTCCTCACATCTCCTCAAATCTATACTGTCACCTCCACAACATTTGATGCTTTAGGAGCAAGTCACAGATCCTGCCATCACTGAAAGGACCCCATAAATGTGTAGGTATTGGGAATCACGGGTCGTTAAGAATCATTTCAGAAACCGTTAACTACACTAATTTTAACATACCAACCTGCAAGGGACTTCTGCTTCGTTTACTCTTCACTGAGCAAACATTTAATAAGTGCTTTCTGCATGGCAGGCCCCGGGGAAACAGAAGCAAAACAGATTGTGGCAGGTAGTGGTGGTGATAATTAGCCATGCTGTGTGTCACTGTGAAGTCTGGCTTGTACTCTGAGAGGACAGAGGGGCTAGTGGAGAATTTCAAGTCAAGGGAAAATTGGATAATGCCTATGTTTTGAATTCACCACCAATCACTTCTATTGTGATAAGAGACTTCAGACAGAAGAGCTAGGAGCTGATATCTCATCAAGAGGGAAGAGAGTGGGTATGGGACTCGCTGTACAAATGGAGAGAGATGGCAAAGACCTGTTCCTTAGCAGGGATGTCAGGCTTCTCCTGGGTTTCCAGCTGCATTGGCAGAGAATGAACACTGTACTTAGATTCTTGGCAACTATTTCTTCAGGTTGGCTAGCTCCCCTGCTTCTGTTCTGGACAGTTAGAATACCTGCCTTGGACCTACAACCAGCCATTGCATGCTCCAGTGTCTTCTGATAGAACCCTGGCAACAATCCAGGTAGGTATAAAATTAAATGCTTATGCCTTTGGTGTCAGGACAATATGGGTTGAGAACTACAGATCACTGTAAGAGCCTCATTCTTCTGCCTACCCAATTGGGACAGCAGCATCCTTAGTCTGTTGGCAAACCCAGTAAAGTAGTGGATTACATTCTTTGCTGGAACAAATCGTTCTCTTCTCCTTCCTTACAATTCCTGTCTGATCATGCCTAATCTTTGAGCAAGTTTGCCTTTTTTTTTTTTTTAACAAAGCCTGCCTCTGTTGCCTCTACTTGACTGTTTTGATGACACCGGGGCTGACATAAGGAAATCACTTGGACTGTGAAACGTGCTTTTGATACAGGTTGACAGCATCTCTTGGCTGAGATGGCCAATCTTTACCCCCCACCCCACTGTCTTCCCAAGGGCACAGATTGCAAAGCCAGCTGATGCCTGGCAGAACTGCCACTCAGCTCAGAGAAACGACGTTCAGAATACCTCTGAGACGTTGAGAGGGGACAGAGAAAAATACATGAAGTAGCAAAACACAATGAAGGCTGCTTGTGACATTGGCTCTGTCTAGTGTCACAAGCACTTATGGAAACGCCTCAGCTGGTGCCCATGGTCCTGACTAAAATTCAGAAGAGGGGGAAATCTCAACCCAGATGGAAAAACATTGAGCATACAGTGGATGTCTTGAGTTTACATATTTGTTCATGGACCCAGCACTGAGTGCTTACCTGACTTGTCAAAAAGGCAGGACAATGCAAACAGAAGGCCGAGTATCAGGGGGAAAATGTTTATTGGGCGTTCTTGGGCCAGCAGCTGTGCTAGCAGCATGAGGGTAGGATACTAAGGCTGTTTGAGGAAGCTGTGATCATGGCCATCACTGAGAATCTGGGAAAATGACAGCCGAAAGTGTCACTTCAGAGGCTTGGGGGGCAACTATCACCAAGCAACCAAGCAGAAGGCTAATGAAGCAAATTGTTGAGTTTTAAACTGTAAGTAGAAACCCAAAGATCCAGCTTCAGGCAGGAAGAGGTTAATTAGTTAAACTCTCTGTCTTGCTAGTGTCCGTCAAATCTATATTTTCATTTTCCCTTGTAGAGTTAACTAGATTCATTAGGATCACAAAGAACCAGATAGGTAGAGGCATGGGATTTGTGAAAGGGACACAAAGAAGGTACAGGGAGAGCCAGGTGACTACAAATGAGGACACATTAACACTAATAGTCCTGCAACCCAAGCCCGACCTCATTTGGATAGTGTCCTTTGCATGTCTTTACATGGACTAGGATGCACATAAGGTAGTAGTGTTAGGTGTTCTGTGGATTGATGCGATGGCGCACACCTTCAATCCTGGTGCTCTGGAGGTAGGGGCAGGTGGATCTCTCCAAGTTAAAGGCCAGCCTGGTCTAGATGGAGAGTTCCAGATTGGGTATATACTTTCATGTTGCTTGCTTGCTTGCAAATGCCCCCATTCAATCTGCATGTCTTCTTCCGTCATTTTCTTGAAGGACCATTTCCTGACTTCCTAAAATGGACTCTGCTATCCGTGTTCCAGCTACTTTGAGGGCTTCAGTTTGGCACATTTTCCCTACAGTTTCTTTTATTGTCCTCCACATAGAGAGGCTCCCTTCTCTGTGTTTATGTGAATAATCCAGGGGCATATAAATCCTTGTAAGTAGCATTGAGCATCAAAGTGTGCTATAGGGAGTTGTATAAAGGAGCCATCCAAGGCTCCAAGTTGCACTCCAGTCTGGGTCAAATTTTCTATCACAGGCAGGTATTATGGCTGCTGTCCCTAGAGAATTGGCAGTAGTACCATTTAGGGCTCATCAGTATCTCTTGGGTCTCGTTGATCCCTGGAATCAAACTTCCGCATCTCTGAATATGTTGTTTACTGACAATCTGATAGAAATCTTGCATGCCTTGTCTGCTCAACATTGTATTACTAATCTCCCCTGTGTGGGTATTTAGACATTCATGCTGTCTTCTGGGCCTCTCTCTTTTATGTGAATGTCCACGAGTAATGATCTGTGAGTCATTTAACTCTCCAGTAGAGTCAGCTAGCCTGCATGCAATGAGAGTCCTCTATCAGTTCACCCACAAGGGGACAAAATATTAACTTAGTCTCAGGTCAACCAAACTCATCATTTATAGTCATGGCTCAAAGAATGACAGAAATTCTAGTCTACATAAATGATTGCTTATGGTCTGACTGCCCTGAAAGAGCCTGGATATGTAAGAAGCACAATGAGATTCATAAGCTCTACCCCATTTTAGCCAAGTTCTAGCTTCAGAAATTTAATTTTATGCTATTTATATACATGTAAATTTCTCAAAATTATCACAGCCCTAAACCAACTCTTTGTTTCCCTTACAAAATCTTATTGTTTTCCAACATAGATGGTCTTACTTGAGCCCCTAAGGCTTACCAGAAATCTTGGACTTTTCCTATTGCTCCATCAGAGGCACTCAGCATGTCTTGTGTGCTCCTCCTAATTTCTCAAATACCTCATGGACTCTTGCTCTAATTCAGAACCACATTACTCTATGTTTTGTTCTATTGAAATAGTATGTATATAATCTTTCTGTTCCCGGCTTACCCAAAGTATGCACAGGAACCATAAAACTTGTTTCTAAGTATATTCTTTATTATGGTATTGTCTATACTTCGATAGTCTCTCCTCTTTCCTTTGGCTTGCTTCCTCTATTCTTTTCACTGTGATATAAAACTGCCTTTTCAATGAGAAATCCCCTGGCTTTCTGTTCTTTCAACCAGCCGTACTCTCAGTTCATTATACTAAATCCTTGTAGAGTCCTCTTTTACAGCATTCATGAACTGAACCATTGATTATTTTTCTGACCTGAACTCACAGGATAAATGTCCCAAACAGGAAAATTTCAAAGGGTAGACCAGGCTTGAGAAAAATAAAGAATCCCGAAAGCTAGAATCAAGAAGTCTTATACATATAAATGTATTAGCAGGGCAACTTCTTAAAAACTGTTTGAAGAGGGAAAAAAATGGGCCAAGATCATCTGAAAGTTAAATCAAACAACATTAGCAAAAGGAACAGAGAATTCATACCCAACTGTCTTAGGACTGATAACCACAGTATTTCAGGGATATCAGGAACTGAAACTTCTTGAAGGCCCTGACCCTATGCCCCTCACCAGACCTTGCCAAATCTGTTCCTGGGTAGGGACACAGAACTAGAGTTCCCTTTGTCCTTTCATCTGGGTCTCTGAGAAAACCTTTGATCAAGCCTGGCCCCAAGTAGTTTTCCTATGTAATTCCACCCAGTGTGCCATATCTTTGGGTTGGATTCGATGAGTTTACAAAGCATTTATTCTATCTCATTGACACTTGAAAACAAGGAGGATTCAGTGTGGCAAGAGCCCACTGCAATGACTTAAGAGCAGTGAGCAGCCAGCCACGGGCAGCTAGAGCTCATATTATGATTTCTAGATATCATTTCTCAGTGAAATGAATTAGAAAACAGGCAAAAAGGATGTGTTTGGGGCTGAAGGAAAAGATCTGCATTGCTACTTTAGAAAGTAAGAAGGCTGTAAATGAGCTTCTAGGTTGAAGTCAGAGACAAAGTATCTAGCATGGTTAAGAAGCTAGTGGCCAACCACAGAACAGCTAGGACATCACTATGAATGCTGACTGTGACACATTAAAACATGAATATTTTCTCATCTCCATGAGAAATCTAAAAAATAAAGAATTGACTGTCTGTTGTTGAAAAATGCCAGAAAACCAAATTATTGTTTTGAGAACTCATAAATAAAAGGAAGAATGGAATGTTTGTCCTGACTCTTTATGATGATGTCTTCACTGCCAGCTTTGTATTAAGAAACACCCAGGAAATTTCTTTTTATTTTTTTTCATGGTTTATTTTTTTTTATATTTAAAAATTTCCATCTCCTTCCCTCCTCCTCCCCCCGCCCTCCCCTCCTCCTCCCCCTTCCCTCCCCTCCTTCTCCCCCTTCCCTCCCCTCCCCTCCACCCATACCTCCCCTCCCTCCTTCTCAAGGCCAAGGAGCCATCAGGGTTCCCCACTCTATGCTAAGACCAATGTCCTCCCAACTCCCCCCAGGTCCAGGAAGGTGATCGATCAAGCTGAGAAGGCTCCTACAGAGCCCGTCCATGCAGAAGAATCAGAGCCCAGAGCCATTGTCCTTTGCTTCTCAGTCAGCCCCCGCTGTTGGCCACATTCAGAGAGACGGGTTTGAGGTCTGGTGCCCTGTTCTGGCCTGCAGGCATACACGCAGATGGAATATCGTATGTATAAATAAATAAATATTTAAAAAAAAAAAAAAACAAGAACACCCAGGAAATTTCATGAGGCACAACTTTGAGTGTATCTGTGGGGGAATTTTCAAGACAATTTTCTGAAGACCTACCTTAAATATCAGTGGCATTGTCCCATGGGATAGAAGTAAATGGGAAAAGGCAGCTGAATGCCAGAATATTCCCTTTTCTCCTCCCCAGTTCACCCAGATGTGAGCCCACAACTGCTTCTCCTGTTGCTTTGCCTTCTCTGCCATGATGAACTGTATCCTCAAACATGAGCTAAAAGTGAATCTTTCCTTCCTTACATTGATTGATTCTAGTTGGGTTTTTATCATAGCAACTATTTATTGAAAAGAACAATAAGATCACTTTTATTACTTTTTGTATCCCAGATAATGAACAGAGAAAATAGTATGATGTTAATGTCTCATATTTAGGAATGAATATAGTCATTGACTAGCAATGGGTATTATTACCACAGCAAAAGTGGAGACTATTTAATGGAAAGACACATTTCCCAGTATTTTCTCACTAATTATTCAAACTTGAATTTCATCAAATCTTAAGACTTACCACCAATTTATGGGAAATACAGCAGCTAGATGAATAATTGGCAAACTATAGACTGTGGGTAATCCACCAAAAAGGGTTACTGCTTTATTTTAGCTGTTTATGTTTGTGTCTGTGGCTATACCTAAGTTCTTCCTTACCTGTTGAAGAAGGCTGTTTGTTTGTTTCCCGACTGCCCTGACTTGAACTAATCACACAGAAACTATATTGTTTGCAATACTGTTTGGCTAATAGCTTAAGCATATTTCTCGCTAACTCTTATATCTTAAATTAACCCAATCCTATTCATCTGTGTATTGTCATGTGGCTTTGGCCTACTGGCAAGGTTTTGATATGCTTTGGTAGAGGCGTCCATCTCCTGTCAGCGACTACATGGCTTCTCTCTGACTCTGACTACTCTCTCTCTATACATATCTCTTTCAGCCTGACTTTACTCTGTTAAGCCATTGGCTGAAAGCAGCTTCTTTATTAGCCAATGGCAATAAAACATATTCACAGCATTCATCACCTCCCACATCACCTATATCTCATTCTGTTTGTGTATCTATCTCTGTGTTTATATTTGTGGTATGCTGTCCTCTGTATCTATGCCTAAGATTAAGTATATTGTAGTAAGAAGGCCACTTGTTGTTTCTTCCTGACTGTTCAGCCCTGAAATAATCACACAGAAACTATATTATTTAAATCACTGCTTGGCCTATTAGTTTTAGCTTCTTATTGACTAACTCTTATATCTTAATTTAATTCATTTCTATTAATCTCTGTATCATCATGAAGCTTTGGCTTACTAGCTAAAGTTCTGGTGTCTGTCTACATGGCTTCTCCCTTTTTCTGCCCTTCTTTCTCCCAGCATTCAGTTTAGTTTTCCCTGCCTAGCTAAGTTCTACCCTGCTAGAGATCCTAATCAGTTTCTTTATTAACCAATGTTATTCACAACATACAGAGGGGAATCCCACATCAATATATATTAAGGTTTTATTTCCTGTGTAATCCTATCTTTTGCAAAGAATTAAGTCAGAGTACTGATTTTTTGTTAGCAGATGAAAAACATATTGTTCAGCCAGAGTGTTTGCACTGCATTTGTATTCTGTTCTATTTCACTGAATTGTGGTGTTTGCGATAACCAGTGAAATATAAATAATGATATTTGATGATATAAAATAATAATTGGTAATTTTTAATGCAGTCATGGCATCAAGGTTGAACACGTCTTTAAATAAGTTCTTATGTTCAGAAACATATTCAAAACTGCATGACAACTGAGACTCCAAAACTGTAGCACAAGTACAGGGGCAGAGGAGAATAACTAAGTGTGGATGAAACAAGATTGGATTGTTATCCTTTGAAGCACGGTGGGGCAACTGTTTTTTTTCTTCTCTATTTTCATGAATCTGGCTTTTTTAATTAGTGAAGAGGAGACTGAGAGCACCCCTCCCTTTCTCATTCTCTTCGTTAGCTCCCATAGTGCTTTCACTCAGCGGCACTGCTACTTCCTCAGAGAAACTACAACAGGCGCTTGTCATTCTTTTTGTGTTCCCTGAGAACTAACAAAAGCAAATGCTTTTGTCTCCAGAATATCTGGGAGTTAGAAAGAAGAGAGCACTCTTCAGCCAACAAGACATTGCAAATGCCCCAGACTCCAAACTGAAATAACCAGGGACTGTGTAGTTTCAAGTGTGTAAGCTACCCAATAACCATTGACTGACACTCTCCTTCTGTTGGATTTGACCAGAGGTGGATCCTGCTGCTTGTAACCCAAAGCTCCACTTAAACAAAAGCTTTCCCCAATTCTAGGCTTAATTCACACTTCTGTCCCTTGCCTTTCATACAACTTGACATAATTCTAATTTGTTGCTATGCCTATTTGGTTAATAGATGTGTTTCTAATCAAAACGCTTCTCAGCTGGAAAGATGGTGTATGGTTTTCTTCATCTCTGCATTTCTGACACTCAGCTCGCTGCCCTCATGAATTACACAAACCCAGGAAATTATGCTGAACAAGTGAGGAAATGAATGAGAAGATAAGAGTGGGGTGCTATAGAGGGATTATCCATAAGAACTCACCATGTTTCTTCTTTGACACATACAAAACCGTATGTAAGTATCTGAGCCTATGTGGACCACTTTTGTAGTTAGTATTTGAGCAGTAGGGTCAGGTGTATCTTTCAGCAGAAGGTGTTGATCTGTCAGTGTTATATCTTCTGTTCAACTTCTTTTCTTGCTTCAGTGGCCAAGAATGTCATGTTCTAAATGGGGCACTACAAGATGGCAGAATCTGCTAGCCTAATTGCATGAGCAACCATGTAGCTAAGAGGCCCCAAGCCTCTTTCATTAGACAACAGGCAGTTGAGAGAAAAACAATTCTGTTAGAGTAAGCCACTGATTTGTGTAGACATGGTCAACTTTTGTAACTTGTCTTGTTCTGAGTAGGCAAAGAGAAAGACATCTAAAGAGGCAGTGAAAGGGGCTGGTGTTTGTAGTGGCACCTCAATGGTATTTTAATAAATAAAGACTTCCTGAAGATCTGAGAGTAAAACAGCCCCACTGGTCAGCTTTACAGACCATGTTATGGTAACATACACCTTTAATCCCAGTAGCCACCATGGCAAGCACCTTTAATCCACACTAGTTGCCACAGAAATCAGGGGTGTATGCCTTTAATGACGGTAGCGCACACTTTTATTCCTAGCTCTAGAGATGACTGTAAAATGGGAGGAAACAGCTCTCTACAGACAATTTCATTCTGAGATTCTGGAAGGCAGGATCGCCATTTCAGACTGAGGTCAAAGTAAGAGCTAATTGCTTTGCTTTTCAGATCTTCAGTATGAACCCCAATTTCTGACCCTGAGTTTTTATTAATCATGATCCAGGTGTTCTTAGACAAAGAAGAAACTATGACAACAGAGGCTCTGCTCTTCAGCAGACAGATTTTGGGGCCATTGGCAGATCATTTCAAGGGTGAATCTGAGCTCTTCCACTTACTAACTGTGAGATACTAAGCATCTTAATTTCTCTGATAATCAGTACCTTCATCTGAAAAATAGGACAAGACTGATTCCAACTTTCTAGGGTTATTGTATAAATAAAATGTAAACAAAATAATTCACATGTAAATGTCTACCCTGTCTCTGTATGGGGACTCTATGAGTTTTTATTAAATGGGCGAATGGATGTAGAGAATTCACAGGTGAGAGGAGAGAGGGACAGAAGCAGAGTAAACCATGCTTAGTAAAGTTTTTCAATTGCTAAGCAGACCCAGGCTCTGAATTGCCCATGTCTGTCACTGCGTATTGTAATTTAGTAAATCATTTCAAGCAGTGGGGTGTTTGCTTATTCAATCAAGACGCAGATTTATGCCTAATTCTGGCAGCTTCTCTACAAAGTGCTATGAGCTTAGGAGGCTCCCAAGCTCAGAAGCCAGATTGCAGCACAGTGATTTATGGGATCTGGGAGGTTGGTCCCACAGCCATGAGCATAGGGCATAAATCTGAGGCTTGTGGGGAGCCCTGCTTTGGCTTGGCCATGCACCAGCCATGTGCACCTCCACCTTACAGAGTATTTTCCAGAGCATAGAATCTCTAAGTTGAAACGTAACAACCTCCAGGAGGAGAGAATGACATCTTCGAAAGGAGAAGCAGGTACTGGAGAATTGCGATGTGAGAGAAGAGGGCCCGGGGAGCTGACTCATCAGGAGAAACGTTTGCCACACAAGAGTAAGGACTAGAGTTCAGAGGGCTGGGGTAACCTGCCAGTAGACTCAGCCCATGCGGCCAGGGAGGCAGAGAAAGGATTCCTAGAGCAAGATGCCTTGCTAGACTAGAAGAATCAGTGAGTTCTGGGTTCAAGGGAGACACCCTGCCTCAGTGTGAAAGATGGGGAGCAAGGAAGTAAGACGCTTGCTGTTAGCTGCATATGCTCATACATGGGTGCTCCGACACGTGCAGGTACATCCATACAAACACACATCATATATGCACTAAAAGTGGAAAATTTCAGAACACAATGTCATTTTAGAGAGTGGGAGATCAGAGTTGGAGGTTGACTTCAGAGCAATCACAAGAAACTATTGGCAGGGAAATCATATGTCAGTTTTATAGAACTTCTGGAACATAGAAACAACCTAGATGCCCTTCAGTGGAAGAATGGATGAAGAAAGTGTGGAATATATACATATTAGAGTACTATTGAGCGGTAAAAAAAAAATGACATCTTGAATTTTGCATGCAAATGGATAGAAATAGAAAACACCATCCTGAGTGAAGTAACCCAGGCCCAAAAAGATGAACATGGGATGTACTCACTCATAATTGGTTTCTAGCCATAAATAAAGGACATCGAGCCTATAATTCGTGATCCTAGAGAAGCTAAATAAGGTGAACCCAAAGAAAAACATATAGTTATCCTCCTGGGTATTGGAAGTAGACAAGATTGCCGGGCAAAAATTGGGAACTTGGGGGTGGGGTGGGATGGGATAAGGGGAAATGGGGAGAGAAAAGTGTGAAGTGGAGGATGGGAAGAGCTTGGGGGAATGGGATGGTTGAGATATAGGAAGGGTGGATGTGGGAACAGGGAAGTATATATCTTAATTAAAGGAGCCATTTTAGGTTTGGCAGAGACTTGACTCTAGAGGGGTTCCCAGGTGTCCAGGGAGACGCCCCCAGCTAGTTCTTTGGGCAGCCGAGGAGGGGGAGCCAGAAATGGCCAGATCCTATAGCCATACTGATGAATATCTTGCATATCACCATAGAACCTTCATCTGGCGATGGATGGAGATAGAGACAGAGCCCCACATTGGAGCACCGGACTGAGCTCCCAAGGTCCAAATGAGGAGCAAAAGGAGGGAGATCATGAGCAAGGAAGTCAGGACCACGAGGAGTGCACCCACCCACCAAGATGTTGGGCCTGATCTAATCGGAGCTCACCAAGGCCAACTGGACTGGGACTGAAAAAGCACGGGATAAAACAGGACTCCCTGAACATGGCAGACAATGAGGACGGCTGAGAAGCCAAGGACAATGGCACTGGATTTTGATCCTACTACATATACTGGCTTTGAGGGGGCCTAGCCTGTTTGGATGCTCACCTTCCTAGACCTGGATGGAGGGGGGAGGACCTTGGACTTCCCACAGGGCAGGGAACCCTTACTGCTCTTCGGACAGGAGAGGGAGGGGGAGTGGAGGGGGGAGGGGTAGGTAAATGGGAGGCGGGGAAGGGGCAGAAATTTTTAATAAAAAAATAAAATAAATAAAAAAAACTTCTGGGAGCTTTTCTAGGCAGAATTAAAGGGTGAAGACTCAAGACAGATCTTCAGGTGAGAGGTGATAGTGAGGTGATTCAGAGAAGACAAGGAGGGCTACAGGCTGGCTCTAGGGTCGGAAAGAGCTGCTGATCCTGACTGTCACAACTACCACTCAACTGACTTCATTTTCACAAGTCTGTCCTGCAGGTGCTGCAAGAGTGAGAGAAGGAGCACACAGAGAAGTGAAGTAGCTTGTTTCAGGTCACACAGCATGCCAGAGACAGCAGGGAGTCAAACGTGGGTTCCTGAGCTTCAGGATCCTTGCGTGCAACCCAGGAGCTCTGCTGCCTGGCTGCCCACTGGTTTTCAAGGAAGTTAGGATTCAAGATCTGCATAAATCACAGCGCCTGATGTTCATCATGGTGCCTGGTAGCAATCATTTACTATTTCTTTTGTCTGTGGGTATCTATGTATGTGGTGTATAAGCACGTATGTTTACATGGACAAGTGCACACGCATCATCCTTCATAGTTCTGTATCCACCATCTGGATTGAGGCAGGGTCTCTTGCTGAGCCTGGAACTCATGCCTTGACTAGCCTAGATAAGCAGCTTGCTGCTTGGTCCCATCTCAGTCTCCCAATGCTAGGATTGCACATCGGGTGTCTGGTGTTCACATGGATGTTGGGGGTCTGAACACCAGACTTTATACATGTATGCCAAACCCACCAAACAATTTCCTGGCCTTCAGTTACTATTTCTTGAATGAATAACTAGATTAACGGACAAGGGAGAACCCATGTGACTGTGTATCTCTACCTGGTTATTTCCCCGCTTTGACCATTCCAACAAAGTCCCTTTTCCCTGCAAGCCTTGTCCTCGCCTCTCTAACAGAGGCTTAATTGGGAATTTCTTTGCACACCCCACGTGATAATGGATGTGAGGGCATTTTGTAAATGACAAAGCACTCAGCCAGTGTGGTTATTGCAATTGTTACTGTGCAGGCAGAGACCCCACATTGGGATGCTAGGTGACATTTTTCTTTCTGTTGAACTGCACAATCTCCCTTTGCCTGGAAGTCTTCAGTGCAAATTAATTACTGTTATCTGTGCCCAGGGACTGAGGCCACCTGGCCACCCCTCTCTTCTGGACAGCTAAGGCACTGTTCAGCTAAGGACTGGGGACTCTTTTTTTTCCTCTGAGGCAGCCCTCTCTCCCCTCTGTACTTCTCCTTTAATCTGCATATTATCATCAACACAAAGCCCTCAGAATAACATCTGACAAATGACGCCTATTAAAAAAAAACTGCGTGCACTTCTCTTTCCCCGCCTTCTAATTTGGAATAGCATTATAACTATGCATCGCTAGACAAGCAATATTATGTTAAGAACATGATAAAATACCAGCAGCTCTGTAATGGCACCAACCAAATGGTAATTTCTGCTTCAGAAATTGGTCATTTATTTTGCTGGTCTGTTCTTACGTTCAAATTAGATGAAGTTTAATATACTGTAAAATTGAATGTATTCTGTCCTTTTCAACAAATATGGCATGTGTGAAAATGATTTATGGCTCGTGGGAACCTCTAAAATGTTAAATAATCTCTTTTTTGTGTTTTTTAAGTAAGTTATGGCCCAGGAGTTTAAACACAGGAAAAGCAAAACTTTATTAAGCTCCAGGCTCTAGTTCTCCTGCGATCAGAATGGGAGCCCTGGCCCGGCACATATTACAAGGGGCGGTAAGAGCACACACAGTAATTGCTACATTAATTTTCTTCTATTAACTGTAATTGGGAGGAAAGCAAGTCTTCCCCAGTGAGTGTTATAATTTGCGACTTAATTTTTAATAAAGCCGTGTTGAGACTATGGGTGCTTACTGCAGGTCATTTCCTCAATGGTAGCGGGGCATCCTGTCTCTGATGGAGCGTGAGAAGAACAACTTCAGTGGTGTATGTGTGTGTATATACTGGATAGGCTTGGGCGTGTGTGTGAGAATGTGTGTGTGTAAATTTGTGTGTATGTGGACCTGTGATGAGTGTGTATGCATTTGTGTATGTATGAGGACCTGTGAGTGAGTGTGTGAGTGTGTGTGTGTTTGTACTGTGTATGCATGTGTGTTGTGTGTGAGTGTATGAGTGTGTGTGTGTGCATTTGTGTGTGTATGAGGATCTGTGAGTGTGTGAGTGTGTATGTGTTGTGTTTGTACTGTGTATGCATGTGCATGTGTGTGAGTGTGTTTGCATCTGTGTGTATGAGGACCTGTGATGAGTGTGTGCACATTTGTGTGTATATGAGGATGTGTGAGTGTGTGTGTGTGCGTGTGTGTGTGTGTGTGTGTGTGTGTGTGTGTGTGTTGGGGCAGTGATGGGTAGAGAAAACAGAAACAAGAGAGAAGAGTTTATAGGCTTCTCAGGGTGAAGCCATCTGAGATTCCTTTCTGGCTTGACTACCTTCTCCAAGACCCAATGAGAAGTTAAAAAGTATGGAGAAATACCCAAGAATATAGTTCAGTGGCTGAGACAGTTCTCCTGACTCATTTGTTTCATGGAAACAACTGAGTGATTTGAACATCCTAAGATTCTTAGCTTTCTTGCCTGTAAAATGGGGAGATGATAGCAACAAGGACATCTAAGTCTTATTAGAAGCACTACACACTGTTGTGAGCACCTGGCACACAGTTCTCCACTAGATGCACACGACCACTCTATGCTGTCCTTATACTATCACCTCCATTTTACTGACGAGGAAACTGAGCCATTGCAAGAGTGAGGACCTTGCCCCAGATAATAGAGCAAACAGTAATGATAAAGCTTAATCCAGTCCACTCCAAAGTCCAAGCTTCAAACTGTTGGGGTAAGACTTCCAGAGTTGTAAAGGAACATAAAAAAGAGTGGGTGTGGCTGGACTTAGTACTTTCTCGAGAAGACGTCTTTCACTCTGCAGACATTTGGTCTCTGCTGTCTGCTACTTGAAGCCCTATGCTCCATAGAGGTACAGATGGATGGTGGAACAGCTATGAGCCTTCCTGCCCTTGACACGCTCTTGGGAAATACTCTATGAGTCCAGTCCTATTGCTCTTGTTGTCTGCACGCTCACAGAGAAACCCAGTTCAAGCAGTTGTGAAAGCATTGGGGTCATTTCTTGTCACAGTTGTTCCAGACACATGCCAGATTCTTGATGCCATTTGTTTCATTCTCATAGCAGCCTGGTCAAGTATTCCCCAGTATCTCCATTTGACAGATTCATTAACCGTGGGCCTATCTGCAGCTGCAAGTCTTACCCATGATCCTACAGCATACCCCAAACTTTCATGATCATGATACCTAATTCACCACAACAGGATCTTCCACATCTTCCAAGAAGCTCAAGGGAGGAATCACTCCTGAGCAGGCAGATGGTTCCTGTAGACACCACAAACAACCAGAGCATCCAGACGCCTGGGGTAAACACAAAACAGTGGTGGACAGAAGAGGATAGATGTTACTGGTAAGTGCTTCTAACCAAGTCTGAACTGGAATTCTATCATTCTCCATAGGTGGACTGGACCAATTCTTAACCCCTTAAAGACTCAGGGCGTGGTGGAGGGTTTATGTCTTCCTTCAGAGTGTGACAATTTCTTATGGTGCTGTGTGGGAAAACAATGATAATCCCATGCCTTGCAGAGAGAAAACTATTAGTTAATTATGACTATAATGACATTAAGGGTTCTTGTAGAGTCATTTGAAAAAGACAAACAACTGAGGAGTGATAAATCAGGAAATATTTACCTCTGTAATTTGTCGTTGACTTCCTATTCAGACCTTTCTAGAGAGGCTGGGGTAATTTAAACATCCAGAAAGACCCTCCTGAACTATGAAGGAAAGTACTAGCCAATAATTTCTCCCTACCCTAAATATTTCATTGTCTTGCTATGACCTGGAACCCTGGATTTCGTGCTTCATATAGAGTACAGATGATTCTTGTGACTGGGAAACCTGGAGGAATTAAAGGATTATTCTGAACTTTAATGTGCATTAGAATCATTTTGGAGAATGCTTATTCTATAAATTTATAATCTTGTTGTTACAAGATTAAGATTCAAGCATCAGGAACTTCAGATCTACAGTTTTGTTAGTTCCCTCCATTTTTCAATTTTATTTACCTATTATCTCTCTAGATACTAGATTCAGAATGGAATCCTAAGTGATCAATTATCAAGTATGAAACTATTCACCTATCTATGCATCCATCCATCCACCCATCTATCCATCCATCTATCCATGCATTTTACAATGTGTTCTAAGAATGCAGTTTAGTGGCACATTATAGGATGGGAGAATTACTAATAATGTAAAGCACATTTCCTAAGATCGAAGTCCTTTCTTCTGATTTATAGTATCTTGCTGATTTATTTGGAGAGGAATTAATCTCATTTCCCAGAAACTAACATGCATCCTTCCCTAAAAGAACTGGAGGGTGTTAGAAAGTTCGTAATATGTAGAGAAGGTTGCACCAATGTGAGTGTGCCCTGGGCATTTATCTTCTCTGAGTCTGCTTCCCTTTCTGAAAGGTCTGATAAAGCAACAGTATCACTACAGATTTCTGGATATCCTCCTCATACCACACACCCTCTTTCTTAATTGGGGGCATTTTTCCTTTGTTTGTGGGTGTTTCTTTCTCTTCTCTCATGGAGTAATGATTTCCATTCTGGCTTTTCTATCTCATTTCCCTTTTCTCTTATCCATCTTCCCTTTTTTCTCTCCCTTCATCTTCCTTTTCCTTTTCCTTATTAAGTCCTTGTACATATCAGATTTTTTTTTCTGATTTCAAATCTTCCATTTTAGTCTCTCTACTCTTTTGGGGACCCAAAGAAGTCCTTGACTATATGTTTCTAAAAAGGGTGTGTCTCTTCTTATTAATTTTAAAGTAAGTAAGTTGAATGATTCATATTTCTCTGCAAATCAACAAAAGGAATAAATCTCTGTACAATAGAATCAACTCATTTTCTCCCTTGGAGTGTGACCCTCAATGAGAGCATGAGCTATTCCTCTGGCTCAGTGCAGTAGCACCAGCGTGTTTTCCATAAAGTAAAAGAGAAAAGGGCATTTCAAGATGACCTGGTTCCAGCACTTACTCCTCTGCTAAACCAGCCTTAAGAGTCTGAAAATGTCATTTGACTTCTCTGGGCTCTGCTCCCATTCATAAAGCAAGTAGGTTTTACAAACATTTCTAAGGCATTTCTTTGTACAAAATTTTCCAAGAGTTTAGTCTTTGATCCATTTCCTACAGAAATGCTATCAGCTGCCGAATTTCACTAGCCTGACAATCTTCACTAGGCATAAGTTGAGGGTATTCAGGGTGTTCGGTAGCAAATAGAAGACAATTGATTTGTTTGTTGTTTGGGTTTTTTTCTGGTTTCTTCCAAATATCATGTACATTGCCAGGTGTAGTGTGCTCTTCCTACCTTTGTTAGTATTTCATTTTCTTCTTCTTAGAAGTCCAAGGACTTCAGCCAAGTTATTTAGGTCATGAAGGGTGTTCTCTGAACCTTCTTGTCCTGCAGGCAGATACCTTCTTTTCCTATTTCTTGAAGGTATTTGAAAGACATAACACTGTATTATGATCCTTTAGTGGTTTCCAAAATCCCTTCATTTACTGTCAAGCAAATTCTTTCATACCCTGTTCACTAGTGAGAATTGCCCTTATTGAATTTTTAGCACTGCTAAGGAATGTCCTGTAGACTTTGAAATGCTTTCGTGATGCATACTAAGAAGTAGATGACAAAAGATGTCACCACCTGGCTTAGTTCTTGGCCATCTAACCAACAAGTCTTTCTGGCTTGACTGAGTTTTAGTTGACCAATTACCCATATGAAATGAGACCCTGAGAATTATATCCAGCCCTTTACTAGGCAACACCTCCAGATTCCAGGATCAGAGTTATTTTGAGCCTATCCCCAAATGAAAATGCCTCTTCTCGTAGAGGGAGTGGGCCCCATTCCTGGTGCCCAGGTGCTCGTCACTTCCTCTGCACCAACATCCTTCTCCTAGTTCTGCTTCTGACAATCTTTTAGGATAAATCAATCAGTTGTTCCAGTCAGAGCTACCATGAGAACTCTGCTTCCCTCTTTCCCTAGAAATAATTTTATCTTCTCCATCTGACCTCCAAATCATTTCCCAGGCTCCTTTCAAACTCATTGTGTAGTTGAGACTAGATTTGAACTGTGGATCCTCCCAACTCTATGGTTTCAGTGGTGGAATCACAGGTCTGTGCCACTATGGCCAGCACATCCTTTCATATCTAAAGTTAACTTACCTTTCATTTTTGTGAGATAGAATTGTATTCAAACTAGCAACCCTTCAATTCTCTGTAATATTCACAGCAACGTCTAAGCTTCTTACCTCCTTGCTCTGGCACACAAAGTCCTGCCAATCTACTTCTTTAGGATTCGGAATTTTAGACAGTGTTGAAAGAGTGATCTACTCTTGATAGGAATTCTAAGGGAATAGGATACAAGCGTTAGTGGCTAGAGGATGTCTTTGCTGTCCCATGTCATTATCTCATGTAGTGTGAGAGCCTAAATTGATGGTGGAAGATGGAGGGGAAGGGGGCTGCTAATGACCTGCCCTCTGCAGATGTAGATCCATGTGTACACGAAGTGATTTTGAATTCTCATTTATGGGAATTGTGGGCATCATAGCACCTCCTTCCATTCTTCTCCCTCCTCTCTTCCTCTCCTCCCCCTACTTTACCTCCTATCCCTTTCCCTCCCTTATATCTCCTCCTGTCTTTTCTTTCTTCATATTAGAAATAATTGTGCTTTACCATTTTAACTTACTATTTTACAAATTTAAAAATATCTATCTTTTGCATGTGAGAGAGTGTGTATGATATGTATATGGGCACACATATTATGGCATGCATAGAGAGATCAGAGAAAAATTTTTGTTCAGACAGCTCTCTTCTTCTATCTTTACGTAGGTTTCTGAAAGTGAACTCAGGCTGTCAGGCTTTCCCTACAATGATGTTACCTACTGAACCATTTGCCAATGTGTACTAAGTCTTTACTTAGAAGAAGGAAAAATAGCTCACGAGAAGCATTTTTCTTATCTTTCTAAACATATTTATTAAACTAAATTGGAATCCCCACATCATATATTTTTAGACCTTGTCAAAGAGACATGACTGCTTAAGCATGTGTGTTGGAAAGTTATGAGAGTGAGTCTCAGCATCCAGAATAGCCTCTGTTGACTGTGTAGTAAACACCAGACTCAGACACACATAACAACAAATAATTGCCATGACCCTTATCCAATTAACTTCTTTTTGCATCTTAAAACCCAAAGGTCTAAAATATTAACATTGAAAATCACATCTACAATGGTTAAGGTGGAAGAAATTTGATCTCAGAGATATCTGCCTTTGAAATGATATTTGTAATGTGACAGTAAACTGTTTCATACTGTAACCTAGAAATTGGAGCTGTGTTCCTCATAATAAATAATAGAGTAAAGTAAGTCCTGCTGTATATGTTAAATATTACTTTTTTTCATTCTTGGTGGTAGGTAAGTGTAAAAAGCATAAAATCAATAATGAAAGTTTCAAATCCATTTTTATTCATCACAGCATTAAAACGGCTATCCTAGTTATACATAAGTTTAACGAGATATGCAGACTTTGGTGTCATTGATGTTGGTGTATGATGGTTTTTATTTTTAAGTTTTATAATAAAGTTTATCTTAATGGTATATTTATAGCTCTCTCATGAACAATGGAAAGGAAGGTCATCCAAAACTGATATGGCATTTCTATTCCATAAAATCTTCAGGGACCCAACCTCTTGGCAGAAAACTGTGCCTCCATCATGATCCAAGATGGCAGCTGGAACTCCAAATATCATATCCAAGTTCCAAGTGTGGGCATGGAGAAATTGATGAAGAGATAAGGAGCAAAGAGTGAAAGGGGCTTGGTATTTAAGGAAGTTGCTAAGTGGTATCTCCTTTCCACATTACATTGGTTAGAACTTAGTCATAGGATCGCACATAACTGAGAAGGAAGATGAGAAATCTAGTTCATTCCCTATAATGTCATAGTCCTGGATAACCATGCATTATTGGTAAAGAGAAATAAAATAGTTAATGGGGGCTTCTACTATCAGTTTCTCTCTCTCTCTCTCTCTCACACACACACACACACACACACACACACACACATACACACACTTGTTTTTAAATAATTCATCATTGAACACAGCCACTGTGTTTATCAAAAACTAAATGCCTTATAAATGTTGGATCACAGCGCAAAGGAAAATTCAGACATGAAAACTAAATCTCAGCCTCAGAAACTACTCTCATGAAAAACAAATGATCCCCAAATGGCCCATCACACCCAATCCACTCTCACCAAAGCTAATGCAAATCCATTGACTTATCTTGGGAAGACCCATGTCATTAAACTTCAAATTCGTATTCCAAAAATGCAGAAAATAATACATATCATCTAAGATTTGCATGTGTGTGAGAGAATAAGAATGAAACAGTGACTTTCTATGCAGGTCGATTTGCTTTTATAGCCGTGGTTTGTAAAACAATATTACACAATTTTATTTGACCCAGAGGTTTATAAGCCTACAAGGAAATCAGATAAGCAAGGGCTGCACTAGCGGGATAGCCTAAGCTAACACACCGAATGAAACTGTACAGAGGAAGCTGATTGGCTGATTATTTTAATGACTTCAGAAATCACTAGGACTCATCTCAAAGGATGTTAGGGTTTTGTATTTCTCATCGTTGATCTACTTCATTCTCCATTAGCAGGATATCCAGCAAGGCCTTTTGATCCTGTGCAAAGATGACTCCAACTCTCATTTTATTAATTTAAAAGGCACAAGTCTTGTCTTCAAGGCTTCTACTAATCTTCAAACTGTCCTCTGTGTTAGCCTCACTGGTTCTACTTGGGAAATACACTGATGCCTGAACCAACTGCAAGTGGTTAGGTGATATAATCAGGGAAAAGCTAGGTAGACAATGTAATAGGTTCAACAAAGAAATTAGTTTTTATTTTCTTTTATAAATCAGACTTTCCAGAGTCTGGTAAACTACTGCTATTTCTGCCCTTTGTTTTGGATTGGACAGTGGTGATGGTTACCTGCATTTTCAGCCTGACTGGAATGAGAACCACCTAGGGGATTCAAGCAAAATCTTCCTACAAAGATTTCACTGAGTTGGGGAAGACTCACCTAAATGTAGATGTCACCATTACATGATCCATGAGCCTAGGATGAAATAAGGCTATAAGCAAGGAGCCAGCTAGACTAGCATTTTCTCTCTATGCCTCTTGGTCGGCTGGCATGAGCTGATCTTGAGTACTACAGTCTCCTATGCGTGACGGGATGTACTCTCAGGAACGGTGAGCTAAGGTAGCCCTCTCTTGTCCTTTATTTGAGTCCGGTATTTCATAGAGGTAAATGCAAAGTTAATTGATTTGCCTAATAATAACCAGCTGCTTAGTGACAGCACCAAGGTGAGCAATCATTTCTCTTGGTTTCAGGTCAATGGTTTTCCTCATCATAAATCGCTAGTATTTTTTAAAGAGTAAATGACCATCAACTAATTTGTAAGAAAATTCAGCAGTAGTTTGCTCCCTCCCTTAAGCCATTGGTTCTTTTCTCTCAATTTCCATCATTTCAATTTGGCTGATCACTCCACCCACAAAGGACATAAAACAGGAATTTAATGCCACAAAAGTATGTATTTCCTTATTGGAACTCTCAGTAACAGAATATTTGAGATTTACATTTTATTTCCAAGAAATGTGATCTAAAAATTCCTCTGAAAAAATTATTAGTGTTTTCTCATGGGAACATAAATTTTAAAACAATATTTTTCCTCTTAAAAAATGAGTGCTTGCTGAGGGGTGGTAGAAACACAATGAGACAGAATGACCTGCACCACCCACTGCTTAGGAATGGCTTCCATTGGCATGCTGAGAAGCAATAACGTGTAAAAGGCCATATTACACATGGTGTTTTGTAACTTCTTCTCCTGTTTACCAGCACATTGTAAACATATTGCAAGTTGATCCATTTAAATCCACACCTCCCACTTCAGTGCTTCCTTGTTTAATTAAGTCTTTGCTTATCTAAACCTGGCTCATGCTGCAAAACGTTTATATCACTAATTTCTCACCATTATGAACAGTGCAAAGATGAGTAACTCCTAAGTTTGGGTCATATTCCAGTTAGTATTCCTTAATTGTGAGAAATGAAAGCCAACCATGGTTAGCTTGAAAGAGGAAATAAAAATTTATTGAAAAGATTGATCCAATGTGCATATTTGAGCAACAAATTAATTTGTTAATGTCAGAAAGGAGATGTATCTGGGAGGTTGTGGAGATCTAATTGTAGGAACTAATGGAAGGTCCATGGGTCATCACCTTGGAGAAGAACCAAATGCAATGAGATTTTTCTTTTGTACCAATTACTGAGGTACAGGGAAGATAGTCTGTTAGGTTTATCTTGGACCCTTGTCCACTATTTGCTCAAGAGATCTGAGATATTTGTTTATAGTCCCACAAAAAAAGAAAGAAAGAAAGAAAAGGAAGGAAAGAAGAAAGGAGGGAAAGAAGAAAAAAGAAAGGAAAAGAAAAAAGAAAAAACAAAGTTTAAATTTCTAAGAAAATTTTAAAGGCTTATATTAAGGGGAAAGTTATAGATTGTTAATAATATAAAACAATAGAAAATATGCTTTTCAAGGTAAGACTTAAATTAAATTCCTTAAAATAAAAATGGTTGAAGAAATAAATTAATTTTAAAAATCTTTTAAATGATGCCAATTATTTGAGGACTAAAAAAAAGATTACTGGTTAAGAGTATTTACTGATCTTCCATTAAATCTGAATTTTATTCCTAGTACCCATGACTGGAGACCTGTAACTCAAGTTTCAAAAGATCTCTCTCTCTCTCTCTCTCTCTCTCTCTCTCTCTCTCTCTCTCTCTCTCTCTCACACACACACACACACACACAGAGAGAGAGAGAGAGAGAGAGAGAGAGAGAAAGAGAGAGAGAGAGAGAATTTGAAAATTCATCATGCAAAATTAACAGACAATATTAGTAACCCTTCTATATGCAAGTGGCAAACATACCAAGAAAGAAATCAGGGATACAAACAAAATGATTCAAAATCTCCTCAAATATAGAATACCTCGGAGTAAGAATGTAACCGCATAAGTAAAAGACTTATAATGAAAACTTTCAGACACTGAAGAACAAACTTTAAGAAGATAGCAGAAGATGGAAAGCCTCCCCATGCCTTGGGTTGGCAGTATTAATACTGAGAAAGTGTCCGTCCAAAGCCGTCTACAGATTCAACTCAACACCCAAGAAAACTCCAAAAAATTCTTCACATAAACTGGAAGCATAAGCTTGGACTTTCTGTAAAAGCATAAATAACCAGGGCAGCCAAAATTATTCTGGACAATAAAAGCACTGCTGGAGGTGTCGCTGTCACTGACTTTCAGTTATATTACAGAGCTATAGTAAGAGACCCAGCATGACAGTGGCATTAAAAACAGATAAAAAAAATCAGTGGATTAGAATTGAGGACCTAGACCAGAGTCTACACACTGACTTTAATTTATATTACAGAGCTATAGTAACAAAAATCAGCATGGTACTGACATTAAAAACAGACACATTAGTCAGAATAAAACTGAGGACCTGGCCCCAGGTTCACAAGCTGTGGACCCCTCATTTTTGATAAAGAGAACGAAATGTGCAGTGGAGAAAAGGGGGCAACTTCAACCAACAGTGCCTGATGAAATTGGATGGCTTCATGTAGAAGGAGGGACCCAGACTCCTATCTATAACCCTGTTCAAAACTCACTTCAAATACATCAGGACCTCAACATAATCCCCAATACCCTAAATCTGAGAGAAGAAAAAAATAGCAAATAAACTTGAACTCATTGGCACAGGAAAGGACTTTCTGAACAGGACAAAGGCAGTGTAGCCATTAAATCCAACTGAAAAATGGGACCACATGAAACCAAAGGCATTGGCATGGCAAAGGTCACCATCATTCAAGGAAAGACGCAGCTTGCAGAACAGGAAACAATTTTACAAGCTATACATCTGAGAGAGGGTTAGTATGACTAATATACAAAGAACTGAAAGAATGTAAGCATTAAGAAAACAAACCATTTTAAAAATGGGGTAAGAACTAAATAGAGACATTAAAAAAATGACCGATAACATTTTTAAAGGTTTAATATCCCTAGCCATCAATGGAAATTAAAACAACTTAGAGAATTCATCATATTCCAGTCAAAATAGACAAGAGAAAAATGACAGAAGATGCTGGCGAGGGTGCAGGGAAAGGAGAATATTTGTTTATTGATGGTAGGAGTGCAACTGGTTAAGTCACTTTGGAAACTAGTGTGCTCAAGTCCAAAAAAGCTCAAAATAGATCTACCGTACAATCCAGCTATACAGCTCTTATATATATTCCCAAAGACTCTATATCTATATAGATATTTGCTCAATCATTTTCATTGCTGTTCTAATCACAATAGCCAGGAAATGGAAAGAGCTTAGATGTCCATCAACTGATGAATGGGTAATGAAAATGTGGTGCATTTACATAATGGAACATTATTCAACTATTAAGAAAAATTAAATTATGAATATTTCAGATAAATGGATGGAGATGAAAACATCTTCCTAATTGAGGTAGCCCAGGCACAGAAAAGCAAAATCATGTTGTTGTTTGTTTTTCTCAAATATGGATGTTAGCATTTAGCCTGCAAATATATGTGTTTTATCTGGTCTTTCCACAGAGGTGAAAACAGTAATGTGTGAAGGGAGAAGAGGAGAATATTGCAAGGAAGGGAAGGTAGAGTATAGTGTTATAAAAGGGAAAAATGGAACTAGAAGGATTAAATGGGTAGTGAGTGGAAAGGCAGGATAGATGAGGGAATATGGGGAGGAATAACCAACTCTAAATATCTTTTCAAAAAGTCGTATGAAAACCTACTGTTGTTGACACTTCCTAAGATGTCAAATCGTTTAAATTGTGTTACTCTATAATGGGAGGAAAGTACCCCAACTAGAAACCATATACTACTAAGTAAAACTCCTAATACAAGAAATGAGTTACCTCCTTTTGATTTGTTGGCTAGTGGGATCCTCTAGCCTCAAACATTATAGTATATTTTCATTGCCCTAGGATACCCTCCTGAACTTGAAAGGAATTGGCTGAAGACACCATATTGTGGAGTCCTAGATAACATGGAGACATCTATCTAGTGTTCAACTGCAGGCTTCACCCTATGGACTATCTTCCAAGAGATAAGAGATGCTATGCACACTACTGGGGAAGAAAAGTACTGATCTATGTCATCTACTATGAATTCTGGGAGCTGTAATAATAACCTCCCCAGCAAGATATGCTTACTGCTGAATTACTGGCATGAGCATCATAGAATACTTTCAGATTGTACTTAAAGTCCATTTCATGAGTCTATATATAGCACTGTCAGCAAGGCCAAGACATGTGGCTAGATACGCCCTAAAGGAGAACCTACTAATACAATTCTGCTAAATGGCCATAGCCATAAAGTGGCCTAATGATTTACTGTTATACTGATAGATCAGTGCATTATTCAAGCCTAATTAGAGAAGCTTCTTTTTTTAGTAGATGATAGGTGATACAGCAACCTATAACTGGTCAACACGCAGAGAATGAAAGACATTAGGATATTCATCCTTAAGTGAATGTCTGTATCACATACCTCTCCTCAAGGCTCAGGGATCATTGTCAAAAAAATCAGAAAGATTGTAAGACCCTTAGGTGGTAGATAACTATATGGAAACAATGTTTTCTGGACACTAAAGAGTAGCTGCACATATGAATAATTGGGGATTGTAATGACATGCAAAAGACCTGAAGAAGCTCAAACCAGACAAAAATCCCAGCATGGAAGAAAGGAAGTGGGCAAGAATTGCCACCTCTAGGCTTCTGGGAGAGGGTGAATCAGTTTTATTTAATGGTATTAACATTTGGCATAACACACACACACACACACACACACACGTGTGTGCACACACCTACTCTAGGGAAGGTCCTATTCCCAAGAGTAATTAACCAATACAATACAAATTTGATTCAGTGGGGGAGAAAGAGAAGAAGGAAAGAGGGGAGAGGAAGGAGAGAGAGAGAGAGAGAGAGAGAGAGAGAGAGAGAGAGAGAGAGAGAGAGATTTGGTTAGGATAGATATATTCTATGAAATTCTCAAAAATTGGTAAAATCATTTCTTAAAAAATAGAAACAATTTGGAGTCATTTGAATTTGATTTGCATTTTCCTGATGACTAAGGATGTTGAGGAGTTCCTTAAATGTCTTTTAACCATTTGAGATTCCTCTGTTGAGAATATTCTCTGTTTAGATCTGTACCCTATTTTTAATTGGATTATTTGGTATTTTGATATCTAGTTCTAGAGTTCTTTATAAATTTTGGAGATCAGCCTTCTGCCAGACGTGTGGTTGGTGAAGATCTTTTCCCATTCGGAAGGCTGCCATTTGTCTTATAGACAGTGTCCTTTGCCTTAGAGAAGCTTTTCAGTTTCAAGAGGTCCCATTTATTGATTGTTGCTTTCCTCTCGGTGTCTGTGTTACTGGTGTTATATTTAGGAAGTGATCTGTGCCAATGTGTTGACAGCTACTTCCCATTTTCCCTTCTATCAGATTCAGTGTAACAAATTTATGTTGAGTCTTTGATCCACTTGAACTTGAGTTTTGTGCAGGCAATAGATATGGATCCAGTTTACCTAGGAGATCTTAACTCTTTTCCTTTCTGGGGTCCTCCATGTGTGTCTTTCTTAGGGTCTGCTGTAGAGGATGTGGAGTAAGGGGAATGTTTTTTCATTGCTGGTGGGAGTGCAAGGTTGTACAGCCAATTTGGAAATCAGTATGGTGGTTTCTCAGAAAACAGGGAATCAATCTACCTCAAGATCCAGCAATACCACTCTTGGGTATATATCCAAAGGATGCAAAATTGTACCACAAAGACATTTGTTCAATTATGTTCACACAGCATTATTTGTAGTAGTCAGAACCTGGAAACAACCTAAATGCCCCTCAACCGAAGAATGGCTAAAGAAAATGTGGTACATTTACACAATGGAGTATTACTCAGCTGCCAAAAAAAAAAAAAAAAAAAAAAAAAAAGACATCATGAAATTTGCAGACAAATGGATGGAAATAGAAAAAAAAGACCATCCTGAGTGAGGTAACCCAGACCCAGGAAGATAAACATGGTAAGTACTCACTTGTAAGTGAATATTAGATGTAAAGCAAAAGACAACCAGCCTATAATCCACAACCCCAGAGAAGTTAGGTCACAAGGAGGACCCTAAGAGGGATACATGGATAGTCCTGGGAATGGGAAATAGATGAGATCTCCTGGGTAACTGGGGGTGGTAGGATGGTAGAAGGGAGGGGAACAGATTGTCAGGTTGGGGGAGGGATGAATGGGAGAGCAACAAAAAGATATCTTGATAAAGGGCAACAATATGGGGTTAAGGAGAAATCTAGTGCTAGGCAAAATTCTCAGGAATCCATAAGGATGACTCCAGCTAAGACTTCTAGCAATAGTAGAGGGGTTGCCTGAAGTGGCCTTCTCCTGTAATCAGATTGGTGGATATCCTAACTGTAATCATAGAACCTTCATGCAGTAACTGATGGAATCAGACACAGAGATTCACAGTCAAGCACCAGACCGAACTCTGGGAGTATAGTCAAAGAAAGAGAGGAGGGATTATATGAGCAAGGGGTGGGGGGTCAAGATCATGGTGGGAAAATTCACAGAGACAGATGACCTGTGCTCGTGGGAGTTCACAGACTCTAGATCACCATCTGGGGAGCCTGCATGGTACTGAACTGGGGTCTCTGCATGTGGGAGACAGCTGTGTAGCTTTGTCTGTTTGAGGTACTTCCGGAAGTGGGACCAGGATCTATCCCTGGTGACTGAGCTGGCTTTTTTGAGCCCATTCCCTGTGGTGGGGGTGCCTTACTTAGCCTTGATGCTGGCAGGAAGGGTTAGGTCTTGTCTCTCCCCATGGGAAGTCTTAGTCTTTCTGAGGAATGGATGGGGGTTAGGGTGAGGGGATGTGGGGAGGGAGTAGAAGGACAGGATAAAGGGGAAACTGTGGTTGGTACATAAAATGAACAAAATTTAAAATAAAAAATAGTATAAATAACTTTAATGTCATTTATTAATTGACATCTGAGAAGTCAATCAAGGGAAAGTTGTCAGTCTTTGTTAATTAAATTAAAATAAGAAACCCCAAGAGGGCTGTCTCTGCATTTTTCTATTTATATTTTATTGTTAGCACCTAAACAAAAAAGGTGTTTTTAACCAAAATTCAACACTCTTCATTCTATGTTCACGAACTATGCAATTAATGTACACAGTAACTAGACAGTCCAAAGCAAGAGTGTAGATTCCTGCATTCCTCTGTAAAAGAAATAATACATGGAACCTAATTAAAATTCTTTCATCACAATACAATGATATAAAATTCAAAGTATTTAGCATAATATTTAAGAACAAAGGTTTTGGGTCCAGACACACCTTATTTGAGTTCAGTTCCTGCATTCTGTAGTTTTCCTTTTATTAATAATAAAATTTATTTATTCTCTGTGTTTTTTTTTCACATCATGTATCTTCATCCCATTCATTCTTCATCCCTTCATATAGACCTGCCACCCCTGCACAATCCCTCTGGATAAAACAAAATTCAAAATAAAGAATGAAGAAAATAAATGAGAGAAAATAATTAAAAGGCGGTAGGAGTTAAAAAATCTTGTTATGAAAGCTGGAATGCAACCCAGCAAGTTATGCTGTATACTCCTTGGTCCATCCATCTCTACTTTCAAATGTTTATGGTGAGGAGGCATTGGTTTGGTTTGATGTTCTTAGTTTCCACTACATCTTCTATGATGGGCCCCCACAAGAACTTTTCCTAGACATCCCTCTGGGACCTGATATTGTGAAGATCCTACAGCTTTGGGTCTACAGGTCAGGTCCCATCACATGTTCCCGCCGACTATAGATGGGATGAATGTTGGGGCAGGCCAAGTCATAAACCTAGGTTTGGGTCTAGGTAGTTGTAGGGTTGGCCAACCAGATGAGAATTGGTGACAGCTATCCCATGGTCACAATTTTGAGGGTGGTTCACACACACCTCTGCTAAAAGGGGTGGGTCTCTTGTGCTGACCTGGTGGGGTACAGGACCTGCTGTACTAAGTGTCATGGCTGGTGGGGATCAGGGATAGCTCTCCTACTCTTATGACCACAAGGCCTGTTCTCCTACCTTCCCCAGGCATTGATGGGCAGGGAGAGGGCTTCTGTTCCCCCTGTTCATGCCATCACAAGACAGAAGAGAAATGAGCACTACCATGTTCACATCCTCAGGCCTGGTTACCCACATCCGCACTAACATGGTTGGCTCTATTGCACTGCTCTGCTGAGGTGCTGGGCCTGCTCTCCTGAGTATTGCAGCTGGGGGCCAGGAATAGCTCTCTTGCTCTTATAACCCCCAGGGTCAGCTCTCCCACCTGTTCTGTGCATTGATAGGCGGGGGGCGGGGAAGAGAATTTTGTAGTTTCTTTAACTACAAAGAAATCATTCTTACCTCTGAGTTTCAGCTCCCTCCACAGTAGAGCATATGGAATATTAGTCACTACCTTACAGGACTATTTTGGAGATAGTACTAAATAATAATTCCTGTGAAGAAACTCAGAAGAGTGGCTTAATTCTAATAAATATTCAACTATGTTCTTATTTTTATGCATGACTAGTGGACTGACACAGCTTCTGGACTTCCCAGGAGAACCCCGGCTTTGCTGCCATACCACCCACACTGCAAACAAAATTATGAAGCAATTACTGGATGTCCCCAAAGCACTATGAAATATATGTCACCTAATCTATCCTCTCCCGGCTGGCATTCCTGAGGGATGTCTTAAGCCACTTTTCTCTCTTTTTTTTAAGCAGGGTGACAGTTGTTTTCTGATGATTTTGAAATACTCTTATTGCCTTCAGAATTTCATGTGAAAATATTTTTGACTTGTTATCATTAAATATATAAGGGTACACTAACTGATGCAGTCTTTGGAATAAATGGTGTTAGAAAAACTGAATACACACATGCAAAAGAATGGAGCTGGACTCTGACTTTACATCACTTACACATATTAAACTACTAGAAGAAAATATACAGTGCAATGTTCACGATAAAGAAGTGTTTAGATCCAATATTTTAGGTGAAAAGGTTGCAGGGGTCTTAGTGCAACATGCATATACTAAAGTCTACTGAACTATACACTTTTCTATGTTCAGTGTGGTCAATATTTTGTTTCATACCATCAGACACACACAGAGAAAGGGAAGATGTGTTTGTGTCTCAATATATTTATTTATTTACTTATTGTTATAAGCAGAGTTATGATGTTATAATGCAAATGGGGTGATAAAATAAAACCCTGCATTCTGAGCCCTAAGCCAGGACTCTTTTCAACACACCCTTTTGGAGCAACTTGAGTTCTGCCTGTCATAACTACCTCTAGGTAGGGTTCAATATAATTTCTTTTTTATTAGATTTTTTAAAAAAATATCAATCCAAATTCCAAGTCCCTCCCTTCCTCCCATTCCATCCATACACCCTCCTACCCCATCCCCCCAATCCTAAGAGAGGGCAAGGCACCCTGCCCTGTGGAAGGTCCAAGGCCCTCCCCACTTCATCCAGGCTGAGCAAGGTATACATCCAAAGAGAATAGGATCCCCAAAAGCCAGTACATGCAGCAGAGACAAATCCCAGCGCCACTACTAGTGGCCCCTCAGTCTTCCCCAACCATACAACTGTCAACCACATTCAGAGGGCCTAGCTCGGTTCTATGCTTGTTCCTTCCCAGTCCCACTGGAGTTGGTGAGCTCCCATTAACTCAGGCAAACTGCTTCAGTGGATGAACCCCTCATGGTCTCTTAACCTCTTTGTTCATATTCTCATTCCTTCCAGTCTTCAACTGGACCTTGGAAGCTCAGTCCAGTGCTCCGATGTGGGACTCTGCCTCTGTTTATATCTGTTGCTGGACAAAGGTTCTATGGTGATATTTAAGATAATCATCAACCTGAATACAGGGCAATGCCAGTTCAGGAACCCTCTCTGCTATTTCCTGGGGTCCTTGCTGGGGCCATCCCTGGGAACCTCTTCAGAGCCAGGCTTCCTGCCAACCCCACAATGGCTCCCCAAATCAAGATATCTCTCTCCCAGCTCTCATATCTGTCCCCCCTCAATCTCAACCATCCCATTATCCCAAGCTCTCCTCAACCATTCATTGCCTTCTCTCCTACTCCTTCCTCCCTCCCTCTACCACCTCCCCTGCTCCTATGCTCCCATGCTCCCAATACTGTCAGGCAACCCTGTCTGTCTCCAACCCTCAGGTGGGTCCATATATGTTTTTCTTTGGGTTCACCTTATTACTTAGCTTCTCTAGGATCATGAACTATAGGTTCAATATCCTTTGTTTATAGCTAGTATCCACTTATGAGTGAGTACATACCATATACATCTTTTGGGGTCTGGATTACCTCACTCAGGGTAGTGTTTTCTAATTCCATCCATTTGCATGCAAAATTTAAGATTTTTTTTCCCCGCTGAGTAGTACTCTAATGTGTAGATGTGCCACACTTTTTTTATCCATTCTTCCATTGAGGGGCATCTAGGTTGTTTCCAGGTTCTGGCTATTACAAATAATGCTGCTATGAACATAGTTGAACATTATTGAGAATCTTTTGGGTATATTCCCAAGAGTAGTATTGCTGGTTCCTGAGGTAGGTTGCAGAAGAATTTCAAATGGCCAAAAGATACTTAAGGAAATGTTCAACTTCCTTAGCTATCAGGGAAATGCAAACAAAAACAACTCTGAGGTATCATCTTACACCTGTCAGAATGGCTAAGATCAAAAACACTAAATGACAGTGGAGATGATGTGGAATAAGGGGAACACTCATCTATTGCTGCTGGGAATGCAAACGTGTCCCAACATATTTAAACAAGTACTTATGTATCTATATTACAAAGTACTCCATTGAGAATCATTGGAAATGTAGGCATAACCCATCAGCCCACCCTAATTTCTTCCCCTTTTCTTCCTTGTCCACACACAGTATCTGCTATTCAGATATTTTGTGATTTTTTAAATCTTTGACTCACATGATCTTTTTGCCACAGATGTATGTGTCCCCAAACATAACTTTCGTTGCCTTAGAAACAGAAGCAACATCATATCCAGAAGGATACATTTTGGATTCCTGTGTGCTGAGATTACAGGTACTCACTGATATACCAGGCTCCAAATATACTTGTTATAACTTGTTTTGTGATTAAAGTTCGAGTTTGGATGCTATGCACGCTGAGTTGTAGTTCATCCATTCCCATTGTTGTATAGCATTCTGCTGTGTAAATGTACCACACACTGAATTTACACACACACTATACTTACATATACAGAGACAGATGAATATACAAAAACATATATATTCTTCTGAAGATGGAGAATAAGATAGAAGCATTCCAATTGTTGTCTGTTGCTACTGAAAATTGTTGGACCTGTCTTCTACCATACATATGCCAGACCTTCTCTAGAACTCCCATTGGGGGGTGCAGCTGGCGAACCATTAATAACATACCTGTTCAGTTTTATTATGTAAGGCTAGATTGTCTCCTAAGTACGGTTGGAAATTTGCATGCCATCACTTATAACTGAGAATCTCAGTCATATCAAACTTTTCCAGTAGTGGCAGTCAGGTGAAGTAGAATGCCATCACAATGTTTCTGGTCAATAATGTTGAAATATATTAATATGCTTATGGGATACTCATGCTTCTTTTCATTTCTGTTTAACTTCTTTACTTTCATATAGTTATTTTCATCATTATTTGTAAGAGCTCATTACATATTCTGGACATGAACGTGTTCATTTGTCCATCAGCTATGTTCTTTCACCTTGAGGGTCATTATTTTACACCCTCTGCTATACTAGGTCCTTGTCACATTGATGCAACAAAACAGCTGACAAAGGCGACTTAAGGAAGAAAATGTTTATTTTGACCCACAGAGAGTGAGAGTCTAGTTCATCGGGGTAAGTCATGAGCTTGAGGTAGCCAATCACATTGTGCCTGAAGTCAGAAAGCTCCAAGTGATGATTGTTGGTGCTTGTCTCTCATCCCTTTTACTCTCTCTCTCTCCAGGATTTCTGCCCATGGGATGGAGCTACCCACACTTAAAGTGAATATTTACACCTCAATTAACCCGATTTAGATAATTCTCAACAGGATTACCAAAAAACCTAACTAACTCTAGGTTGGCATTAACAGGCATGCTCAGAAAGAAGTTTGTCTACCATGTGATTCTAGATCCTGCTGAATTGACAATATTAGCCAACTCACGTGAAGACAGAGTTGGTATCTGCAGATGCAGAGAGGATGCTGTGTTGTCAAAGTAGATGCTAAGGAAGTCTCCTGTCGGATCTCTTGTTGATCGGTTCCACCACTTCATCTCACATTTCTTTTTGTGTACTGTGCATTTCTTTTTATAAATACTGATTGGAATACTGAGTCAGCATTTAGGCGGCATCTTCATCCTTCAGATACTGGACAGGGACCATTTGTACCTGACTATGTTGATGGCCCATAGGAAGCTTTCAATATCACCTGATCTAAGATATCTGCTTGTTAAATCAGAACTGAAGGTACCCACGTTCCAAATGCATGTAAGTGGACCATGTTGAATTTTAAAGGTAGCCATGACATTCTACATCTTATACTCACAACCATCTGAATTTTCTTGAAAATGAAGTGATTCCACATCTGCTCCTGTTCTCAAAGTCTTTCAGCTTGCCTCCAAAATATGTTTAGATCGTTTTTTAATCTCTCTCTCTCTCTCTCTCTCTCTCTCTCTCTCTCTCTCTCTCTCTGTGTGTGTGTGTGTGTGTGTGTGTGTGTGTGTGTGTGTGTGTGTGTGTATGTGTGTATGTAATCTCTGTCCATGTTCTGGAATCTACTGTGATATAACATGAATTTCAAAATAATGAAGCCATATGGAATTACAGATGAATAACTCTTAGATTCCATTTTACTTAGACCTATTGGAGGACTTTGACTCTATGTATGATTTTTTTGCACATAGACGTTATTTGGTTCTAAAACCAATTTGATAAAATATCTCCAGTTGCAAAGTGATCTTAAAGCACCAGGCAGGCATGAAATTGTGATGTGACTCCAAGAGGGGACTCCATAGTATTCATTTTAAAATGGTTAGTGTCATAGCTTTCGCTCAAAGACTCATGCAAAGAAGGCTTGATCACCAATGTGGCAGTATTCAAAGGCACAGTCTTTAGAAAATATTTGGATTATGAAAGTTCTGATCTCACAAAAAAATCAATGCACTTCTAGATTTATAGCATAATGATAGACTAATAGCTTAACGTGCTACTGGGAAACTTGAGTCTAGTTAGAAGACTTTTTCTATGGAGGTTCTCTCTGTCTCTCTCCCTCTTCCCATAATGTGAACAACTTTGCTCCAGGTCATCCTCCTACATTGATGGTCTATATGACAGCAGGACCAGAAACAATAAAGACAGTGACCAAGGACTGAAAGTTCTGAATCATCTAGATGTAGTCACAGAATTCTGACTAATCCCTGAATTGTAAATCATAGAAGAGCTCAGAAAAAAAGAAACTGACTGCATTTCCTGATGGGCTGTAACTTAAACTAATCCTACTCCATTATGAAGGCCTTCGCCTCTGCAATTACTACAAACTACTCACATCGAAAGTGAACATGAAAAGTCTCTGTCTTTTGCTCTCTCTCCATCATATACTTGGTTGCTCATAGCCATCACCATCTCATAATCACTTGACTGTTATTGTCTCTGCTCCACAAATAACAGAGAGCAATTTTCTTGTGTATCACCAGGGCTTAGATCCGTGCATAAACTACAGCAGGCGTTGAATTAAACTGTGATGAGAATGACTGTACAAAAAGCAAGTTAGTACCACACCTAAATACAGAGCCTAATTCTATTTCCAGAATCTACATTATTTTCCATGACTGAAGGTACTTCAGGACCTTATAACACAGGCCCCAAAGAAGCCCATATCACCCTCCACAGGTAGGTGTGTGTCTCTTTCACAACATTTCTGTAGGCAATCTTCCTTGATATTCAGGGCCCACTTTGAGCTATAGTCTTCCTTTTATTCAGGCACAAAGGGGCTGTGTGGCTCCCTAAAATTATATATTGCTTTATAAAACAAGACAGAATGTAAATGCTCAGTCTGTCCTGTCTGTAGTCAAACTCCCTCATTTTACAGCGATTAAGATCTTGGGAAAGATATTCAATTTCTGCCTCATTTTACCTATCTATAAAGTACAGACAATCGCAGCAAATCTCATAAGGTTGTCGTGAAAATTAAATTGTCAATATTTATAAAGTACTTGGAGTTACACTTACCTCCTGGTAAGAACTATTTATAAATAAACCACTACTGTATTATTTCATAAATAAGCCTTGGATGGAATATCAGTCTGAAAAAAAGTGGTTGTTCTTTATTGCTATCATTACGTTACCTTTCTGTGGGTTGTTCAGGAGACAAGCACTATCATAAACTTTGTTCACCTCTCTTAATCTTAATGACCAGGCAATGTTGGGCCAATGCCTTTATCTGCTGTAAGATTCATTTTGCCTACCATCACTGTGGAAATGGTAATAGTATTCCCTCTACAGACCATCCTGGGACTTAAAACAGAAAGCATCCAACACATCCTGGCGTGTAATAAGAACCCAGCAAAAGACAGCTATCTGCTGAAGAATTTAAGAAAGAAGATTATTTCCTTGTTATTGGACACAGGGGACCACTCTCTATCTGTTTTCCATGAAGTAAACGTCTCTGAAAAACTAGAGGGCTTCCTTGATGTCAAAAAAGATATGCCATCACTTCAGCATGAACCCTTTGCTGCCGTGGACAATGAACAGAATTGCTTTCATATCCTCTAACACCTCAGTAGGTTGTAAATCTGCCAGTATCTTACTGTTGTGTGAGGCACCTACCAGAAGTCTCAGGGGAGGTAGTTCTGAATCAGAATATACTCTTTCTGTTAATCTAAAGGATGGGAGACTCACAAATGTCTCAGAAGTGAAGGCTGAACACAGAGTATGTGAATGTGTATTGAGCAGGCAGTTTGCACTTAGCATCATATTTCAAGATTCATCTGTGCTTTGATGGTGAACAATGCTGTTGAATAATATTTCATATTCACGTAAAGAATAGATTATAGGAGGGAGGTGGGATTAATTGTAACCAGGCACGAGGGCACTTTCTACAGATCATTTTCATGCCATGTGAGATACATTTCAACAAGCTTTTAACTGGAAAATTTAGTGGAAATTTCTTATATCCATGTAACACCACAGCCACGCAAAAAGCACTCCGTAGCTAAAATGGAACAAACCACTGTTAGAACAAGTTCATCTAAATCCCAAAGACATACAAAATTTTACACTAAAGGAGACACACACACATACACACACACACACACACACACACACACACACACACACACTGTAACATGATATCCTCAGGCTGTAACTTCAGAGTTAGAAATCAAAGCAGTGGTTGCCAGCTGTTAAAAGTGGAGTGTGGTTCTGATTGTCAGGAAACCAGTGAAACTAGGAATACAAGCCCTTTCTAAAACATCCTTCTCTTACTCCCAGAACAACTGCATGTTCCAGATAAAGTAACCTACCTGCAGCCGTTCAATGACTTACTTGAAGCTGCCTTGCTGGGCTATGACAGGATGGAGCCTGAGTCTCTCATCGCAGCATCAGAGCTCATGCCTATAACCATTGTAGACTCCCGCCTTGGGCTACAGCCCCTGAGTCTCGGGGATATGGGAATGGCATGCACTTGTGCACAATCCATCCTAATCTTGTTTGCTGAACGATGACCTCATTTGCCATCATCTAACTGAATTCAAACCTCGTGGAAAGGTGACAATAAAAACACTCTCCTCCGAGTGAGCCTGCTTCAGGCAAATGAATCGTTCAGATATGAAATTAGAAGTATGCTCTCAAAGTTCATCGAAGCTGCAGGACACATTGTGCCATGACACGGATTTCAATTACGCCTTAACCTTCAGCACGACGATATGACATTTTACTCTCTGTCACTTACTGATCAGCTCTCTTCCTTTGATTCCTTTTGTTAAATATGAGCTTTGCTGCGCTCCATCCATCTCGGCAAAGATTCTGCTATTTACAGCTTTGATAATCTTTGTTTAATCTGCAGGAGTAATTGGATTCCAACAATGGTGGCTGGATTTCCCAAACCACCGAGACCAGGAAAAAAACGCCTGGGAGAGCCAAAGCAACGCAGACCCTGAAATTCAGAAACCTCTTTTGTGCTCCAGCTAAGACTGACCTTTTCCTCTCAGGTTTGAAAGGTTATGTCCTAATCAGTTTGGATGGAGTAACAAAAAAGATGTGTTTTTCCTTAAAGGAAATGAGGCTATAAAAGTCACAGCTCTGTGGCCTGGATTCCTTCACTGCTGGGACTGATTGCGATCTCATTGAAGAAAATAAGAGTGAAAGAACTAATTTCTCTCTTAAAAACCATTCTCTTACATCAACCAAGACTGCACAGTTATGGCAATTTTGTATAGTGACATTCACTGTTTCCCAACAACAGAAGTGGAGGGAAGGGAACAAGGCTGTTGTTGACTCGTAACTTGACTCTGCCCTTTAATGGAGGGATGACCTTGGGCAATGTGACCTCTCGGAAAAGGAAAGTCACTAATAAAATTTACAGAGAGGCTAGACAGACAGACCCATTAATTCAGAAAAATGCTGGGATCACTCGCAGGGTGTCACATGCCTTTTAATTAAGGAAGAAATGTAGCATGCGGATAACATCTTCGAGAAGTTTAGGCAATAATTTAGGTTGCTGTTTTCATATTACAGGCAGAAAACTACATGTACTTGGGAAAGGAAGGATCGTATCAAGGCCGTGTCCTCTGCGCCTGTGGGTCAGAGGGGTAACAGCACAAAAAGAACTTCAAGAGACACATCCCTAACAGATGGGATCTTGCCTGCCAAATTCGGTAACTGTTTAACATCAGGGCTGTGGTGTAAACAGCATCTTTACCCACCGTAAATACATAAGGAGTATTAGCTAATAGTCCATTCCTGTTGATGCTTCACTGGCATGCATTAACTACATATAAATAGGTTCTATTATGTTCATTTTCATGCTTGTAATATTGTGGTTTGAAGGAGAATGGTCCCCCAGCTCACATGTTGGACTATTTGGTTCTCATTGGTGGAACTGTTTGGGATTAGGAGGAGGTGTGTCATAGGAGGCAGGCCTGAAACTTCAAAAGCCTCCATCTTTCCCCCATCTGATCTGTCTCCTGCTTGCCAAAATGCGAGCTCTCAGCTATTCCTGCCTCTGTGCATTTGCTCCACCATCACGGACTCCAAGCCCCTGAAACCGTAAGCCAAATTAAGCATTAGGTTGGTCATGGTGTTTCTTCATAGCAATGGAACAGTAAGGAACATGGTACATGACACATTTTAGTCAACTTTACCCCTCCTTGTGTCCACCTAATGCTGACAACTCACTTTCTTCTTCCTAACCAGCACCTTTTATGAAAGGATACTTTTATGTCTTATGTGTATATAGGTGTGTATGTGTGTGACCCACTGCTTATACAAAGATGGGTTAGAATTTGTCTACAAGGATATGTGTGTGTGTGTGTATGTGTACACCTTACCAGTGCCTACAACACCAAAGAAAATGTCTCTCTCTCCCTCATCAACCATACAGATACTCAGATAGCAATGGGATTCCATGTACCTCTCCATTGTCTATGGAAAAGTGTCAGCAGGCCAGATCACATTCAGATCTTGTGCAGGTAAACTCAGCTGCTGTGAATTCAGGAATGCAAAGGCCGTGTAATACCTGGATAGCAACAATTCGCACTGATCACCACTCCTCGTCACTTCTACCTCTTGCGTTCTTTTAACCCATTTTTCATAGTGTTTCTCGGGTCTTGGATTGGATGGTGTTGATGTTCCATTTACGGATGGATATCCATAGACATTTATTTTCACCATTTGCATTTCTGCAGTCCCCACTGACCTTTGCAAAACAAGCTTCCTGGACCAAAGCTCAAAGCAACACTAAGGCCTGGGGATAAACATAATCATTTAGAATGTAATTTCATGGGCACATCACATCCATTTAGCAAAGCAGCAGCAGTGCCTTTCCCCAGTAGGGTCTATGACCTCCCAGACATGAGCAGTTAATAAGATTATAGTGACTGACATGAATTCTTTCAATTGGCCCTTTTTATAGCAATGTCTTTCATATAAAATGTAGTTTTAGCAGTAAGATATTACTGAAAATAATTAAATTAAATCCATTTACTAGAGTTAATTATAATGTTGATACAATTTTTCAGGCATCACAACAGGAAGATGTTAATGATATATTGTGACGAGTCCATTTGAAAAACAGACACATAGTTAGGAAATTGTAGAGCTGATATTCACGTTATAAAATGTTGATTTTTTTATAACTATTTTCCTTTTGTTGGTGTATTCTATTATTGGTTCTCCTCTTCCTTCAACCTCCATGGGCAAACCCCTGAACCTCTTTAACCATTTAAATTATTGTCAACTTGTGTCTTTGTCTCCATCTCTATTCCATTGTATCTGATCTCCGGCGTGTCCTATAATAATAGGCACCGCTGTCTTGGTCATGGTTGTCGGCCTCTAATTACTATCATTCTGAAGATTCAGCATGAAGATGAGAGTGCCCAGCACCACCCTGATCTTATAAGACTTCCTCTGAGTCAGTGAGGAAGTCTGTCCCACCATGTTAGCTAGTTACACAGAATGGGAGCCAATCATTGCATAGCTAACACCAAACACAACCTTTATTCAAGTAACTGATGCAATTCTTCTTGCTAATCACCTTTATCACTCCATTTTTTGCGCATGTATGGAGACACATGTATGTGCTCATGTATGTGATATCTCTATGTGCATATGTGCATGCATGTTATTTACTCTCTCATGTGTGTGTTTGTGTGTGTGTGTGTGTGTTTAAACCAGTGGTCATCCTCTGCTCTCTTTATCAATCTTCACCTTATTATTGCAGGCAGGATCTTTTTCTTGCTGAATCTGACTGGAGTTTTCTCTTTCACTTAGATTGGCTAGCTAAGAAGCTTCCAACATGCACCTATTTCTAGTCCTCTCTTCTTCCCGTGATGGGTTGGTTACAGGTGCCTATCACTAAACCCAGCTTTTTGCGGGTGCTAAGGATCTGAAATTGAATGTTCATACTTGGGCAGTAAATATTTCATACACTGAGTCGTCTCACCAGATCCCAATGACTTCAATTTGCTTGGATCCATTTGCTTGGATATCTCAGATACCTCCAACTCCAAATGACTGAAACTGAGAGGAGTCTGGTGTGCGCTTGGAGATAAAAAGCTCTGATTCAAATTTGCAGGTAACAGATAGTTGGATCTTCCCTGCCTAAGGTTGGTTGTGTCACTGAAAGAAACCATAAAATATGGGATTTGGATATCAACAGTTCTAGAATCAGGTTGATTTATTAACTGTGGCATGGTAAAATTATGCTTTCCTCTCTTTTGAGATTATAATATAATTTCATCATTCTCCCTTTCCCTTTCTTCTGTCCAAACCCTCCCATGTACCCTTCCTTTCTTTTTCAGATTCATGACCTCATATTTTCATTATTTTTTGCTATACACATATATGTCTATGTATATACATGTATATTCCCAAATACAACCATCTCACTTTATATATACGGTGTTGTTTGCATGCATACTTTCAGGGCCGACTACTTGATATCCACTAGTGTGCTGTTCCCTGAGGAAGAGAGGAATCTGACTTGGGTTGTGGCACTGTAGCACTATCATATTTACATTGTGTGTGTGTGTGTGTGTGTGTGTGTGTGTGTGTGTAAGGGGGATGATACAATCCTAGCTTTTCATGTGAGTCTTGTTGCCCACTAGCTTTAAAATATAATCTCTCAGATGATAAAGATTATCATACCAGAAGTTGAGTCTATGCAAAGATGGCTGCTGAGAATAATTGTTCTCCCACAGAAAGTGGACACACAAAAGTGTGATACAGCTTGTCTCTACAAAGAAAGATATCTTATCTCATGACCATGTGGAGTGTTGACCATTTTCCTAGATGTGCTGTTTGACAGATTTTTCTGATTGACTCAACTAAGTTCTGAAGATCACCTGGATTCTAAGGACACAGCTTCTTGTTTCTGTCTGCCATATTCTCATACCCCAACATTTATGACATTAAACTTGCAATGCCTGACAATTCATTAGCATCTACAGGCCATCATTGGATCTGGACTTAAGAACTTTTTTTTCTTTTTGCTTTGGCTAACATTTTAGAAATCATGTCTGTTTACATAGAAAACTTTACTTTTTTTTTAGAGGACGTTCTTCTGAATTCCATGGCTCTAATATTGTGTTGTATTATACTGTATTGTATTGAATGGTAATTATTTATACTGCACTGTATTGTATTATACTGATTGATATTATATTTTAATATGCTTTACTATATTGTACTACCCTATACTGTGCTATGTTATCTCTGAACATAGTTCCTTTTTCTATGCTGAGACTCAGTCCAGGGCCTACAGAGTACGAGGCATAGATACACCACCATGGCTGCACCTTGGCTTCTGTCTTGAAGCATTTTCACAGCTCTCTGAAACTTTAGGTCTCTGGTAGATCTCCTTTTGTAGATTCTGTCTTCTCCTCCTGCAGCAATAAAACCAATTTTGTATCAATTTAGGTATTCATATCTATATTATTATTAATATTCATATGTCTATCTTTAATTTTTTTCTTTTGAACTGGTTCTATCATCTGCCCATTGCTTCATGAGTTGAATAGAACATTTTGTGTTTTCTTCATTTCATAGCTCCATGCATGCCACGACTCCAGCATATTTGAAAGCATTCTTTAAGTCTTGGTTCTTACAACAACATGTCAGTGGATTCATCATGACAGTCAGGTTAATATTGAGGCTGAGAAGAGCATTTCATGTACAAATCTAGCAGTGCTGCTTGTTTTATTCTCTCCTGAGGTGAATCCCACATGTCAACAGAATTGTATCGATTTAATATTCATAGAAATTTAAATTTCTCTTTACTCACTTTGTATTTCTTTCTTATGATATGTTTATTCCAAATTGTTGAAGTGTGGATAATTGGGAATTGATGGGAATTTAGTTTTGTAATCCGACCGCTGGGATTCTCTACAAGTGAATAAATGGTGTATGGAGTTTTAATCTCTATTTGGTGAGTCAGTGGAGGCTGCAGCTTCTGGAGTTTTGGGGTTTTGTTTCATCTTTAACTCAAGTCAGTTAAGAGTCTCACACTTTCTAAAGGCAGAACAATAGACCTTCAACATCTGAACTTTGACATCTGAACTTTGACATCATCTGAACTTGTGACATTTCCAATTCTATGTTCTCTGGGTTTATGGATGAATTACAGAAGCAGAAAGAAGATGTCTCTGTGAGTGTATGTTTCTGACATTAGAAAGGCCTTTCCTTCTGACTGGATGATGATGTGCCGTCTTTCCCTGGTGTCTGTGGTCATCAGTTCCAGGCTTTGTGTGGATTCCCAAGACCTTTCCTGCTGAAGTCTCTTTAATAAAATGTCTTAGTGTTTGCTGACAACCTATGCATGTCTCTTGGATGCTTTGAATCATCCATAGGTTTACTTAGGATTCCTAGTGCAGTGTAAATGCTATGGAGAGGGTTGATACACGGTACTGGCTGAAAGTAATGACAAGAAAAAAGTCTGCATAGTTTAATGAAATCTTTTAAAGGGCTTATTTTTTACCGGTATATGCAGATCTATTATGATTATGTAAATTTAATACTTATATGAAAAGAGGCTATTGGCTTATAGGTTTTTGACAGGTTTGTTGATATATAACTCATATTCTGTATCACTCATCTATTTAAAATGTACAAGCCGGTGGTTGAGAAAAATGTCACAGGGTTATACAACTGTTGCCATAGTCAGCTTCAGATCATCATTCCAAAAAGACACTCAACCGCCATTTATATCTATAACCTATGTCTTAAGACTTCCACAATTAAGCAGCATATACGTTTATAATTCTTAGATATTCTGGATTGGAAAACCTTTTTAATCAGCATATCGTGTACTTCATTATCTCCTGAAATGGTAGTGTGGCATGATGATGGCTTACCACCCACTAAGCAAGTTCTCTACCACTGAACTGCACCCACAGCTCTCTTGAAGAAATTTCTGACTTAAAATCTACTTTGTGTGAGGGTACTACAGCTAACTCAGGTCTGTTTTGAGTACTCTGTGAATGAAGCACGTCCTTCATTCCTTTACTTTCAACTCATTGGCATCTTATAATTTAAACTTATTTTAATTTTATAATTATTCCACATTGAGTCAAGAGATAATCAAAATTTAAAATTTTCTTTCTTCAAATAACATAGTAAGAAGAATGAAGAAATTAGCCACAGAGTAAAAGTAAATATTTACAGGTGATTTATTGGATAAACATATGTATCCAGATGTGGATATGTTGGTTGGTTAAATGATGTTCATTCATTCCTGGCAGCTCAGACCCGAAATAATTACACAGAAACTATATTATTTAACTCACTGGTTGGCCAATCACTTAAGTGTATCACTTGATAGCTTATATCTTTGGTTAACCTGTTTCCATTATTTTATATTTTACCACAAGTCTCATGGTCTACCGGCAAGGTTCTGGCTGACGGTTTGCATTTTTCTCCTCTGGTGGTTCCATAATGTGTCACTGACTCCGCCTTCTTTATTCCAGCATTCAGTTTAGTTTTCCTGACTAGCTCTAGTGTGCCTTATCACAGGTTAAAACAGCTTCTTTGTTTATTAACCAATAAAAGCAACACATATACAGAAGGACTTCCCACACCATGGATGTGTACATATATTTTCAACCCCTGCAAAATTCAATGATAATAAAAGAAACAAACAAACAAATATAAATATAAAATAAACAAAAGCTAACTGTAGTGGTGTACACCCATGATGCCAGCACTTTGGACACAAAGATCATGAGTTCTAGGCTAGTCTGTGGTACAGAGAGAGATGCTATCTTAGTATAAGCTCGACAAAATGACAAAACACTTCAACACATACTCATAAAAATATTGTAAAGATGACATGTAAGCACAAATAAAATGTCCTCAAATCATTAGCCATTAGGAAAATGGATGAAATGTTGCTGCACACTGAATAGAATGGGAAAGTAATTGACAACATCCAGCACTCATAAAGAGAACAGCAAATGGGGCTTTCATATTTTCTGATGAAAAGAGAAAATGCTACACATACTTTATAAAAAAAAACACTGACTTACTTTAATCATACATTTCTTGTAACAGCCAACAGTCCCACTCCTATGTTTATAAGAAAAACTAAAATTACTACTCCACAGGAAATTCACATTTATTAAAAATGGCTAACTCTCCAAGAATGTTGATAATGACTTTGGATGTGATTGTCACAAATTGGAAATAATCCAGACATCTTTTATCAAATGAATGAACAAATGAATTATGATCAATTAACCCAGTGGAATGGTGTTTAACAATAAAAAGGAATGAACTGCTAATATATTTAACATCTCAAATCAATTTCAGATTCATCATGCCAAGTGAAAGGAGCTAAAACCAGAGGCTAGATCATTTGGATTCCATTTACACAGCATCTGGAGAAGACAAGGCTATAAAGAAAGAACAAACGCTGCTGCTGGGGACCTGTGAGTGGGAAGACACAGACTGTGAAGGCAGAGGACATTAGGGAGTGACGAGCCATCATCGCATGTACCTTGGCAGTGCGACTGATTGTGGAGCTGCCCACAACCATCCACGCACAAATAGTTCCACCCTAACTGTGGTTGATTTTACAGTGCTTACTTCCAAAAGTGGTAGTAAGATTGAATATTGCTCTGAAGTCTAACTAATGATATCTACAAAGTTATGAACACTGTGCTGTGCCAATGCAACAGTCCCCAGTGTGTAACTGACGGCAGTGTGTCCAGAGATGGCGGCCCTCCCCAGGTCCCATTGTTTGTGCAGTTCATAAGTACTGAAGGGCCAGAATGCCACAGCCCTTGTCTGCTATGCTATCTCCCAATAAGGAGTCCTAAATAGACATAGCATCAAAATGGGGCAAAGTGAGGACTACATTTGACAGATTTCCATCCTAAATTATTACAGGAATTCCTCTCTAGAGTAAAAAGTCTTTCCTGTTTACTGTGCTTTGTCTACTCTTAAGCAGTGCTACGTTCACAGCTTCACTGTTCTAGCTCTTTCTTTTTCTTCTGTGCTGATCACAGTTGCCAATTGACACTTAGAAAGACAACTGAATTTAGATAAACTACATCCATCCAGTGTCTAACTACGACTATCTTCCTCTTTGAGGCCTTGGAGATGTTATCTCCTTTATTTCTGCATCACATAATAAGATACTGCAAACTCAATGTCACAGACTTAGAGCTAGGTTTCGAGATGGGGATTTTCATCTTCAAATTCTCCTCAAGTCTTTTTTCCATTCTCCAAAGATCACCTGGCTCACCTATCAGTCACCACAGTTCATAGAGCTGCTGAATTCTGTGACTGGAGTCCATGCAAAGATGCGATTGAATTTTATCTTCTGGAATATAGATTCAAGAAAGGGCCACCTGTTTATTTTCCACATTAATACAGAAATCACCCAAGGAACTTTTTCACAAAGCCTGTGCTTCACGAACAAGCACAGGCATACTCTCTTCAGATTATAAGATTTTTTTAATCTTATTTGGGAATTTAGTATAACTACCAATTCAGAGAGAAATGGTCTCTGCATACAGCCAAATAGAATGTGAATCGATTGGTGAAATAGCTCTGCCTGTCTTCACAAAATTTATGTACATAGTAAAATATATCCAAGTGTGAAATACAGAAAAGGACACAGAATATAAAAATCACCTAGAGTCTCATCCTTCCGATGGTGTGTCTTTTACCAAATTAAGATCCCAGGGTATACAATACATCCTGGCTTACGTTGGGTCATTTTGTTTAGCAGAATGTAATATGCATTATCTTGTGCCACTAAATATTCTTCTGCAACATGATTTTAATGGCTTCATAATATTTCATTGTATGACCATATTATAATTTATTTCACAAGGCATTTGCAGTGAATATTTATGCTGTTGTGATTTATCACGATTATAAATAATGTGGTAACATCACACTTGCATTCCTAAGTATTTTCTTTGGATAAATTCCTAGCAGTCAAGTCCCTTGGGGAGAGTAGATAAACGCTAAAAACCTCCCTGCACATTTTGTCAACTTACCCCCAAGAAAGGGCACGGCAATTTATTCCAGCACAATCAGGGGGTGTAAGTCTTAGCACATGGCAGTAAGAGGTGCTCCATGTGGAGCTTACTCTTGTCAACTCAAAAGACGAATGATGGTTTTTCACTGTTGTTTTAATCAGCATCTATTTGATACAGAATGTGACTTTTTAAACATCTGTGGTATCTCTAGGTCTTCCCACTTGTGAATATCAACTTATATACCTTTCTTCTTCACTATAGGCTGTTCATCTTAAGCCTTACTAATCATTAAATTGCAAAAAAAATCAAATTTATTAGTTTGGAAGAAAAATTCTTGCTAAAAACGTACATCGAAAATATTCTAGCAAACTAGTCATGGTGGTTGGTGCATATCACTAATTCCAACATTGGGGAGATAGAGGCAGGGGGTCAAAGATTCAAGGATCACCTTGGCTTCCTAACCAGTTCAAGGCCACCCTGGTCTACCTGACACCCTATTTCAAAACTAGAAAAAAAGACAACAACAGAAGCTCTGATACCAAAAGCTCCAAATTAATTACTGTGGGTACTGTTTCTGCAAATTAAGGTCTGGAGCTCCCAAAGTGAGGGGAGGCTGGTCTTTCTGCTCGCCTTCTCAAGTTGGCTCAGTCTCCCCTATTCTGTTACACTCCTTACCCCAAGATGCTGATCTCTGTGCTCTTGGTTGCTAGTTGATTAATTTCCTAGCTGGTTTTGGTTAACATGCATCCACGGCAATAAATAAGTAGGAAACAGGATAGACAGTATGTTCCCTATCTGTCCGTCTGAACCTGCATTCCTTGTAGCCAGAGTTTGTGTTGGGTGACCATGTCCACAGACCCAATTATTAATCTGGAGACATGAATGCTTCCTTCGTTGCTGTATTCATACTGAAGCATCGCTGGTTTGCTGATGGGGGAGGTAGTACTTGCTTTGTTTGCTGCCCTCCCCTGTGAGTCCCCTTCGTCATGTCCACACCTCTGTACACAGCATTTCATCTGCTCTGTGTGTAAAACCCTCACAGCACCACCCGTGTTACATGGGAAACAGTTCACTTTATACTCAAGCATTCCTATAGTGGTTTCAGTTTTCACAATAGCCATGCACTAATTGTGGAGTAAGCCAAAGATCTTGCTACCTCCTCCCCTTAGTTACTTAGTTTTGCTTTTGAGATATGCTAAGCTCTGTCAATATTTCTATTGTGTGAATGGCCTGTGTAAGCTCAGTTTGTCAGTTCATTGTTTGTTATAAGCTTTTGGCCACTTACTATCATCCCTGTTAAAATTGTTTCCAAATTCTACCTTATTTTTGTCTTCTGATTTTGTTTAAAGTTATCGTACAGCATAAAATTATGTTGAGTCAAGTTGCTTGTAGGCAGTTCAACCAATAAGGCTTCCAGTTCACAAAGCTTCTCTGTGCTATAAATTTGTACATGTGGTCACCTGGGTTGATTTTTAATTTTTTGATTTGTGTTTTATCTGTAAGTCTATCCATTTCTCAGTTAATAGAAAGACAGTTTTTTCTAATCTTTGAGCATCTTGACTACCATTGCTGTGAACAACCCTGTTTAGTAGTGTGTATTCACATACATTTTAATTTTTTATATGAAATGAATTAGGGTTCAGACACATTTATAGTCAGGAAAAGTAAAATGAATGCAAGAACAAAATGTCATTTTGATCTAAGAGTATGAGGAAAATAAAATTATTAACTGTTATTCCTGGTGGGCATAAGAGCAAAGTCGGTGACTGGGAGTTATTGGAGGCAGTGTAAATCTTAATAGTGCTTTTGGAAGGTAAAATAGTAACAGTTCTTGAAATTAAAAGTACACCTGCCACTCAACCCAGAAATTCCCTGCTGAGAATTCAACCCACAGTAGTAAAGGTGCCCACTTGTCAGGACACATATATGTAAACCAGAATATTTACATCCGTGTGACTAGCAGAGCAAAAGCCAATGCAAATGACAGAGGCAGGATAGAAGAGTATAAAGAATAGGATATTTTGCAGCCTCTTTTAAAATAGCGAACTGTAATCATAGCAATTAGAAAGCTTTCTGAGACATGGTCCCATGGTAAAGAAAATAGACTTACTTCCTGTGATAATATTTTCATTAGACTAACAATGACAAACAGGGAGTGTGATTGCAGTTGCCAGCACTTGGATGAAGATGCAGAAGGGCAGAGCGAGCCCTGCAGATGTGTTCTTAGCATAGTGTGTTAGCTACTTTTCTGGTTACTATGACAAACTACCAGATCAGAAGCCACTCCCAGGAAGAAGGCATTCTTTTGGCTCACAGTTTGAGGATGCAGTCCACCATGGTTGGCAGGACAATCATGACGGCAGGAGTGTGTCAAACAGCAAGGTCACGTTGCATGCAAAGTTGGGGATCAGAGAGGTGAATGCAGGCGCTTGCTGTACTTTATTTAGTCCAGAAACCCAGGGGATAGTGCTGTCCACACTCAGGATGGGTCTCCCTGCTCAGCTAAATCTTTCCGAAAACAGGTAACTAGACACACCCACGGGGGGATTTCCACAGCTCTAAACCTAGACGTCCACAGTGAAGGTTATCACTCTCTGGTCAGTTGTTCATGGGATTTAGAAGAGGGGCAAGAAAAATACTGAGCAAAAATAAACAAATAGATAAAAATAGATAATAAATAAATAAAGACTAGCCTACTCATATATGTTATGAACTTTTGAATAAAGTGAAGCAAAGTCATTCCCCCTGATTGTTGTACATGTGAGACAGAGTTTGTAAGTTTTCCCCACAGCCAGCAACTCTGAGACTGTCACAGTCACCACTGCTGCTAAACCCTGCCAGGATCTACCCACGTGACTCAGACGCTGCAGACTCAGCCCTCATTCTTGCAAAGTTGTGCCCCTCACCTCGGCCTACAAGATGGCTTTTCATTTCTGCCTGACTCGGCTACGAAGTTGGAGATCCTTCTCCTCAACTGAGACAACTCATGGGACATTTTTACTAACGTTGAGTTCAAAAAGGAAACCCAAAGCAAAGATGTTGGAAGTGATGTGTTTTTCTAATCTCCTGTCTTGAGGCAATCAACAAAAACCGGAATTTCTTTTCCCAAAAGCAGATCATGGAAAACCAAACTCTTCACTCCCAAAGCCATAAAAAATTAAAAATAAATAAATAAGCAAATAAATAAGCAAGCAAACAAACAAACTACTTTTAACTTCTCCACTTCTGTGTATGGTCAATGAAAAAGAAATTCTCTGACCTGTCTCGGTTAGATTGTCTAATTTTATGACTTAGGACTCCCAGTCCAGAATATTTCTGCAGAGGAACCTGACAGTGCTGATGGTTTTCCACACTTAATCTGTTCTATTGCTGATTCCTATTCCTGGGTTTGCTTGGACTCTTCTTTTCTAGGAAAAGAAGACATGACTACCAGTAAGCTGTCAAAACTAGGAACAAAAATGAGAAGATCACCTTGGGCCATTGAGTCTTTATCTGGAAGGCTCCTTGGGTGCTTGTAAAACTTTGGTTAAAAAATTTGGTATGCTTTTCCCTCATTAACCTGTGACCCTTGGTAGGTGAGGGAAGCTACCACCTAACCACTCCCCTGCTCCCTATATTCCCCTTCTCCATGCAATCAGTAAGACTAATTTATTTAAGGATATTGTAAAAAATACAAAGAGGTCAGTGTTTATCTAGAAGATCTGTGTTTCTCATGAACAGCAGCCTCTGTCTCGGAGAGGTTGGGTGCTCTAACCTCCTGGCATGTGGAGATGGCCACCAATTTGGAGTCTATGGTTTAGGATTTGTTTGTGTGGACATCCTGCCATGCAGGTATAACAGATCAAATCCTTGCATGTTGGTAGCTGAACTCAGTATCCAGCTCCTTTATTTTCTTTGGTGATTGGAGATGGGATAAGGTGTGATATTCTTTTTTATTTTTATGTTTTTTAATTTAATTTTTTTATTAAATTATATAATTTTACAAATTTTTACCTTCTTCCCTCCTCCCATGTCCCCTCCCCCTCCTTCTCCAGTCCAAGGAGCAGTCAGGGTTCCCTGCCCTGTGGGAAGTCCAAGTTCCTCCCCCATCCATCCAGGTCTAGGAAGGTTAGGATCCAAACAGACTAGTTTCCCAAAAAGCCAGTACATACAGTAGACTCAAAACCCAGTGCCATTGTCCTTGGCTTCTCAGTCAGCCCTCCTTGTTAGCCAAGTTCAGAGAGTCCAGTTTGATCACATGCTCCATTCGTCCCAGTCCAGTTGGCCTTGGTGAGCTCCCATTAGATCAGTCCCATTGTCTCGGTGAATGGGTGCACCCCTCATGGTCCTGACTTCCTTGCTCATGTTCTCCCTCCTTCTGCTCCTCATTTGGACCTTGGGAGCTCAGTCCAGTGCTCCAATGTGGGTCTCTGTCTCTATCTCCATCAACGTCATATGAAGGTTCTATGGTTATATGCAAGATAATCATCAGTGTGGCTATCTATAGTAAAGGGCCAGTTCAGGCCCCCTCTCCTCAGCTGCTCAAGGAGCAAGCTGAGGACATCTCCTTGGATACCTGGGAACCCCTCTAGAGTTCAATCTCTTGCCTACCTTCAAATGGCTCCCTTAATTAAGATATATACTTCCCTGCAACCTACCACAGGATCCAGCAATACCACTCCTGGGAATATACCCAAGAGATACCCTATCATACTACAAAAGCATTTGTTCAACTATGTTCAGAGCAGCATTATTTGTAATAACCAGATCCTGGAAACAGCCTAGATGCCCCTCAATGGAAGATTGGATAAAGAAAGTATGGAATATATATGCATTAGAGTACTACTCCGTGTTAAAAAAAGCAATGACATCTTGAATTTTGCATGCAAATGGATGGAAATAGAAAACACCATCCTGAGTGAGGTAACCCAGACCCAAAAAGATGAATATGGCATGTACTCACTCAGTGAATTCTAGTTATAGAATTGAGCTTATATTACATGATCCTAGAGAAGCTAGATAGGAAGGTGAACCCAAAGAAAAACATGTAGTTATCCTCCTGGATATTGGAAGTAGACAAGATTGCCAGGCAAAAATTGAGAGCTTGGGGGTGGGGTCAGGATGGGGGTAAGAGGAGACGGGGAGAGAGAAGTGAGAAGGGGAGGATGGGGAGAGCTTTGGGGAACAGGTGTGATATTCTTCTGTCTGATGAGTGCTCCCTTGGCAGCCAGTCCCATGCTTCAAGGAGCCATCTTATTGGTTAAAGGGGCTATGAGCCAAAGCTGTTCCTTTCACACCCACTTCACCCAGTTCTGAGCCATCTGATGTGAGACTGGGACCTAGGATGTTCCAAAGGATTTAGGGATACTGTACTAAGTTCCTGGATATATACCAAATATTTCTTACTCTATCACAATGGATACCTGTATATAAATGCATAAATAAGCCAAAAAATACAATTAATTGACATTTACTTATGCATAAAGTTGTTGATTGTGTTAAGTTTTTTTCCTAAAACTATCTCAAGATATTTAAATTTTTACTTTAAGGGCTTCTCTGCACACAGCAAATGGCAACTTGACATGTGAACATGCTGGACCTGTATCAGATAGGTGACTTTCAGCTAAGCACTAGAAGCTATGCTTGTGATCAAACTAAGTGCTTACAAAGACAAATGGGAGCTATTACCCATAGGGCTATCTCAGAACTCATTTCCAGGTTCAGATCACACTTCCTTGTTGCTGACTATGCATTTGGAGAAGAAAAGTTTAAACCATTTTTTTCCCTGAATGCTGCCTGATTCATGAATAACAAGTAAAGTCAATTAAGATCACTCAGAGTTGATCTGCTATACTTTTTAATCTATTGATATTCACCAGGCTAGAGAGACTGCTCCGTGGTTAAGAGCCCAGGCTGCTTTTGCAAAAGATCCGAGTTCAGTTTCCAGTACCCACATAGCAGTTTACAGTTGCCTGTAACTCCAGTTTATAGGAATCCAACCCCTTCTTCCCTCTTCTGACCTCCTAGGATGTCTGCATGTACATGGTGCTCAGTCATACACTTAGGCACACACACATAACACAAACATAAACACAGCATAATTTTGAAAAAGCTAGGGTACACAGCTACTTATGCTAATTAATGCTAATGAATGGTAATGAGTTAATACAGTCATGGGCATTCTGGAGCTTTTCTAAGTGTCTATCAGCAGGAGTGGCTTAGGATCGCATGGCATGTATACATGTAAGGAAAGAGTTAACTTACATTGCTTGCAGGAAAACAGATGCTACCAGAGACAATCATATCATAGTAAGCAAATCAAGGCAGCCTCAGAACGACAAATACCATTAGGTTTTCTCTCATTAGTGATTCACATAAAGTCACATATTAAAAGAAATAGAAATGAAATTGTCTAGGTGGAACAAGAGGGACAAACAGGAGGAGAAAGAGTCTAGAAAAGGGGGAGGTAGGACTGGGATGGGACTGGGCAGAGTATGTTCAAAATACAATACATGCCTTATGGATATTTTTAAATGTTTTTAATCAAGAAAGAATAAAAGTAACATTGAATCTCAATTGTTTCTATGTGCAGTGTGGAGGGGAAAGGGCAGCGAAAGTCAGAAGAGGTCAGAGAAAATGTGGTTTCGAATACACACAGCTTTGTATTTCATTTCAATCGAAGCATGTTTTAAAAATTCATCTATTTATTTTACATCCCAGCCACAGACTCCCCAGAATCCTCCCCTCCTAGTCCCTCTCCTCTATTCCCCCACCCCATCTTATCCTCTTCCATCTCTATCCAGGAAAGGGCAGGTCTCCTATGAGTATTAATAAAACATGGCATATCAAGTTACAGGATATACACCTCCTCATGAATTAAGGTTGGGGAATATGAAGAGTAGGGTCCCAAAAAGTCAGAAAAGTGTTGGAGACAACCTGTATTCCTGCTGTTAGGAGTCCCATAAAAGGACCAAGTTACAGAACTGTAACATATACTCAGACTGCCTAGTCTCATGCAGGCTTCCTGGTTAAGGTTTCAGTCTCTGTAAGCTCCTATGAGCACAGGTGTGTTTAATCAAAGCATTTTTTATTGATTTTTATTGAGATTTACATTTTTCTCTGCTCCCCTCACTGCTTCTCCCCTTTCCTTCAGCCCTCTCCCAAGGTCCCCATGCTCCCAATTTACTCAGGAGATCTTGTCTTTTTATACTACCCATGTAGATTAGATCTATGTAAGTCTCTCTTAGGGTCCTCATTGTTGTTTAAGTTCTCTGGGATTGTGATTTGTGGAAGGTCCAAGGCCCTCCTTACTATATCTAGGCCTAGCAAGGTATCTGCTTCTGTCTGATGTGGGGTTAATGAAAATCTTTCCCATTCTGTAGTGTGTTGTTTTGTCTTGTTGACTGTGTCCTTTTCTTTACAGAAACTTTTCAGTTTCAGGAAGTTCCATTTATTAATTGTTTCTCTCAGTGTCTGTGCTACTGGGGTTATATTTAGGAAGTAGTCTCTTGTGCCAATGCATTCAAGTGTACTTCCCACTTTCTCTTTTATAAGGTTCAGTGTGACTGGCTTTATGTTGAGATCTTTGATCCATTTGGACTTGAGTTTTGTTCATGGTAATGATATAAATCTATTTTCATTCTTCTACATGTTGATATCCAGTTATGCCAGTATCATTTGTTAAATATGCTTTTTTTCCATTTGATATTTTTTGCTTCTTTGTCAAAAATCAGGTGTTTGAAGGTGTGTGGATTAATATCCGGGTCTTCGATTCAGTTCCATTGGTCCTCCTGTCTGTTTTTATGCCAATACCAGGCTGTCAATCAAAGCATTTTTATAATCTTAAAACACATCTTTGAAATTATATAAAAGGAAAAGGTAGGGGGAGAAACCCTTTGTGGGGCTTCGCAAAGGAAGGTAGCTACTAACATTGCTTGCAGAAAATAGACTGACAGAACAGCATACAAAGGGTCCCCAGAAAGCTCATGTATTAAAGGCTTGCTAGACCAATGATGGGTTTTCAGTGATGGGCTTTTGGAAAGTGGATAGAGCCTTCTAGTTCTGACTTAGCCAATGGATTCTTTGATATATTCACAAAATGATAACATTACTGGGAGGTGGTGCCTAGGTAGAATAGGTTAGAACAAATATATCATTGAAAGTGCACCCTGGATGGGCTGGCCCTTGCCCCCCACCTCTTTCTCTCTCTTTCTGCTTTTAGTTTTCTTCCACCATGAGCTATTATCACATCCGAGGCTCAGAAACATGGGCTCAAGAGAACATGGACTAGCACCTCTTAATACTGAGTCTACATGATTTTCTCTTCTTTCAAGTCATTTATCATAATGAAAGACTAACACAGAAAGGAACAAAATTTCCCATGGTAGAGAAACAGTTGAAAAACATACCAATTAAAGCAAGCAGTGTTTACAAAGACCCAATAAAGAAAAAGAGAATCTTGAAAATTCAGTGAGAATGTAGAGAACACAGTCTGATCATATGTGGTATCACACAGAAGATGTTTAGAATCTTCAGGATTCTGTAGAAGGCTAGCCTCAGGATTCTGTGGAAAGCTATTCTGAGCACAGCAGGATCTTTAGCATCACCTCTGTCAGATGTCAGTAGTAGCCCATTCCCCACCCCTAGCCAATCAAGAACCTGAAGTACCTCTTCACACTTCTGAATGCTGCCTTTGGGGCAAGCTCTTCACTTCTCCTACTGTAGAACCACTATTTTGATAGCCAAGCAGGTCTTTAACCCTGAGTAGCAGGGTTCACTCTGACTCTAAGAATGAACTTCTGGTTTGAAGACTAACTGAGGAGGGAGAAGTAGAAGGGAGGGAGACAGCAGCAGTGGTGCAGGTTGGAAGTGAGACCAACTTGTCCAATGCAGATGCTAAACAATTAAAGATGCATTTTTTTATTTTTTTTAAAAAATAAACTGCCGTTTTTTCATTATACATACCAATCCAAGTTCCCACTCTCTCCCCTCCTCCCATTCCCTTCAAATACCCTCCCACCCCACCCTTATCCAATCCTCAGAGAGAATAAGGCACATTGCTTTGTGGAAGGTCCAAGGCCCTCCTTACTATATCTAGGCCTAGCAAGGTATCTATCCAAAGAGAATAGGATCCCCAAAAGCCAGTACAAGCAGTAGGGATAAATCCTGGTGCCACTGCCAGTGGACCCTCAGTCTGCCCCAGCCATGCAACTGTCAACCACATTCAGAGGGACTGGTTTGGTCTTATGCTTGCTCCTTCCCAGTCTGGCTGGAGTTGGTGAGCTCCCACTAGCTCAGGTAGACTGTTTCAATGGGTTGAACCCATCAAGGTCTTGACCACTTTGCTCATAATCTCATTCCTCTCACTCTTCAGCTGGACTTTGGGAGCTCAGAACAGTGCTCCAATGTGGGTCTCTGCCTCTGTTTTAGGGTCTTAGTTGGGGTTATCCTTGTGAATTCCTGGGAATTTCTCTAGAGCCAGGTTTCTTGCTAATCCCATAATGGCTCCATCTTCAAGATATCTCTTTCCTTGCTCTCATCTCTGTCCTTCCTCTGTCATGACTATCCTGTTCTCTCAAGTTCTCCTCCCCCTTCCCTTTTCTCCCCCTCCTCCCCTTCACTCTCCATTCTCCTCCAACCCCTATGTTCCCAATTTTGTCAGATGATCTTGCTTATTTCTACTTTCCAGTTGATCTATATGTGTTTTTCTTAGGGTTCACCTTGTTACTTAGCTTCTTTAGGATCATGAACTATAGGTTCATTATTCTTTGTTTATAGCTAGTATCCACTTAAGAGTGAGTACATACCATGTTCATCCTTTGGATCTGGGTTACTTCTCTCAGGATGGTGTTTTCTAGTTTCATCCATTTGCATGCAAAATTCCAGATGTCATTGTTTTTTACTGCTGACGAGTACTCTATGTGTAAATGTGCCACATTTTCTTTATCCATTCTTCAGGTTGAGGAGCATCTAGGTTGTTTCCAGGTTATGGCTATTACAAATAATGCTGCTATAAACACAGTTGAACAAATGTTTTTGTAGTATGAATGAGTATCATTTGGGTATATGCCCAAGAGTGGTATTGCTGGATCCTGAGGTAGGTTGATTCCCAATTTTCTGAGAAACTGCCATGCTATTTCCAAAGTGGTTGTATAAGTTTGCATTCCCATGTGCAATGGATGAGTGTTCCCTTTACTCCACATCCTCCTGAGCATAAACTATCATTGGTGTTTTTGATCTTAGCCATTCTGACAGTTGTAAGATGGTATCTTAGAGTTGTTTTGATTTGCATTTCCCTGATGACTAAAGATGTTGAACATTTCCTTAAGTGTCTTTCAACCATTTAAGATTCTTCTGTTGGGAATTCTCTGTTTAGTTCGTTAACCCCATTTTTAATTGAGTTATTTGGAAATTTGATGTCCAGTTTCTTGAGCTTGTTATATATTTTGGAGATAATTCCTTTGTCTTATGTGGGGTTGGTGAAGATCTTTTCCTATTCAATAGGCTGACATTTTGTTTATTGACTGTGTTTTACAGAAACTTCTCAGTTTCAGGAGGTCTTATTTGTTTATGGTTGCTCTCAGTGTCTGTGTTAGTGGGGTTATATTTAGGAAGTGGTTTCCTGTGACTGTGCACTGAAGGCAAAGGCTACTTCCCACTTTTTATTCTATCAGGTTCAATGTGATCAGATTTATATTGATGTCTTTAATTCATTTGGACTTGAGTTTTGTGCATGGGGATAAATATGGATCTACTTTCATTCTTCTACATGTTGACATCCAGTTATGCCAACACTATTTGTTGAAGATGTTTTCTTTTTTCCATTGTATAATTTTAGTTTCTTTATCAAAAATCAGGTGTTTATAGGTTTGTGAATTAATATCCGGGTCTTCAATTCAATTCCATTGGTCAATCTCTTTGCTTTTATGCCAATACCAAGCTGTTTTCATTACTGTAGCTCTATATTAGAGCTTGATGTCAGGGATGGTGATACCTCCAGAAGTCCCTTTATTATACAGGATTGTTTTGGTTATTCTGTGTTTTTGTTTTTCCATATGAAGTTGCTTATTGTTCTTTCAAGGTCTGTGAAGAATTGTGTTGGGATTTTGATGGGAATTACATTGAACCTATAGATTGTTTTTGGTAGGATTGCCATTTTTATTATGTTGATCCTACCTATCTAAGAGCATGGAAGATCTTTCCATATTCTGGTATTTTTTTCACACCCAAACACAAAAGAATATACCTTCTTATGAGCACTTCATGGAACCTTCTCTAAAACTAACCACATACTTGGTAACAAAGCAAACCTCCACAGATATTAAAAAATGGAGTAACCCTCTGTATCTTACCATATCTCTATGGTTTAAAGTTAGAATTTAACAGCAATGCTACTCTCAGAAATCCTAAATACTCATGGAAATTGAACAGTGAACTATTGAACCACCCCTGGGTAAAAGAAGAAATAAAGAAACCAATTTAAGACTTCCTAGAATTCAATAAAAATGAAGGCACAATGTACCTAAGCTTATGGGACACTATGGAAGCGTGCAAAGAGGAAAGTTTATAGCACTGAGTGCCCACATAAAGAAAGTGGAGAAAGCTCACCCAGTGACTTAACAACACACCTGAAAGTTCTAGAACATAAAGACAGGAAATAATCAAATTGAGGGCTGATATCAATAAAATAAAAACAAAGAAAACAATATAAAGAATCAATGAAATAAAGAGCTATCAACAATGTAAACCCTTATCCAAACTAGTCAAAAGGCAGAGAGAGAACAGCCAAATTAACAAAATCAGAAAGAAAAAGGGGGACATAACAACAGACATTGAGGAAATTCAGAGAATTGTTAGGTCATATTACAAAATCATGTACTCAAAAAAATGGAAAATGTGGAAGAAATGGATAATTTTCTAGTTACATATAATATACCATAACTAAATTAAGACCAGGTGAACAATTTAAATAAACCTATAAAACTTATAAAACTATAAGCTATCATGAAAAGTTCCCCAACCAAAAAAGTCCAGATCCAATGGTTTTAGTTCAAAATTCTACCAGAACTTCCAAGAAGAGCTAATACTTACACTCCTCAAAGTTTTCCACATAATAGAAACAGAAGGAACATTGCCAAACTCTTTTTATGAGGCTGCAGGTAACCTGATTCCAAACCCATACAAAGACTCAACCAAGAAATAGAATTACAGACCAATCTCACTCATGAACATAGATGCAAAAATACTCAATAAGATACTTTCAAAATGCATCCAAGAACACATCAAAAAATTCATCCACCATGATCAAGGTAGCTTCATCTCAGAGATGCAGGGATGGCTCAACATACAAAAATTTATCAATGTATTCCATCATATAAATAAACTGAAAGAAAAAAAACATATGATCATCTCATTAGATGCTGAAAAAGCAGTTGACGAAATCCAACACCCTTTCATGATGAAGGTCTTGGAGAGATCAGGGATACAAGGAACATATCTAAATATAATAAAAGCAATATACAGCAAGCTGACAGCCAACATTAAATTAAATGGAGATAAACTCAAAACAATTCCATGAAACTCAGGAACAAGACAAGGCTGTCCATTCTCTCCACATCTCTTCGACATATTTCTTAAAGTTCTGGCTATAGCAGTAAGACAACAAAAGGACATCAAGGGGATTTGAATTGGAAAGGAAGAGGCCAAACTTTCGTTATTTGCAGATGATATGGTAGTATATATAAGTGACCCCAAAAACTCCTACAGCTGATAAATACTTTCAGTAATGTGGTAGGAAACAAAATCAACTCAAAAAATCAGTAGCCCTCCTATATACAAATGATAAAAAAGCTGAGAAAGAAATCAGAGAAACATCACCTTTCACTATAGCCACAAATAACATAAAAATCTTGGGGTAACAGTAACCAAGGGAGTGAAAAACCTATTTGTAGATGCATTATATTCTGAACTAATTTGAAATTGATTGTTTCCTCTCCATGAATGCAGCAAAATCTTTCTTCAAATTAATTATAAATCCTACTTCTACCCGCCTCACCAACCTCTCCTGTCCTTCAAATCTTTCTCTTCATTGTCTCAAATATAACTTCCTTAACAGCAAACCAAATCATTTTATTTGCATCTAAGGATCCTGTGAATGACGCCTTTATTTGAATAAAAAAATTTCATTGTAGAGAAGGAAACTCACTTCAAACCAAACGCTTCCCTCTTTCCTTGGTCTCCTGATCTCAGATTCTAAGAAATAACTTGATACATTCAATAAATAATCTCTTGAATTTGTTAGAGCATCTTTTATGAGTTCCCTCTGGCCCCCACTGTTGTTCTCATCTTCTCTTTCACTCATCAAGACTCACCTGGAGTTTTTTCCTCTCAGAAGAATTTTCTCTACAGTCATGTCTGCTTGGAAGTTGCTTACTCTGTTTCTGGATCTGTGGTGTAGATCATATCACAGTTAACTCCAAGTGTTGGGAATCTTTCTAACTCAGTCTGTGTCTGGCTCATCTATCAAATCCAATACCTGGCAGGCACACACTCACCCCTGAAATATTCTTTTGGAGAGGATGTGGGAAGAGAAAACTAGCTAAACAGATATATGCCTTCACTAACTTTTATAATCACACAAGTATTATTGAAAATAAAAAAATGAAGCAAGGAATGCAAAGTGCCTTAGTGCTGAGATGGTCAGTAGATTTATCAAGGGTTTGCTACAGAAAATGTGATCCTGGTTTTCTATCATTAGAGATGAAGAACTCCTGTGTTGTCAGAAGTTTTATATATTGAGGGTCATAAAATCAAGAGTTGAAATTTTTGATTGGCTTTCTTTGGCCACTAAGCCATTGTTGACATTTCTAAAACAAAAACAAAATAATAGTACTTGTACACAACCACTTATGTAATCTCCAACTACATGTTAAACAATCACAAATAAAAATTTTAAAATAGTGATCTTTAACTGGGTGTGTTTGTACTTGCCTGAAATATCTTTGGAGTTACAGGCAGGAGAGAATAAGGAGTTAAGACTCTGTCTAGAAAAACAATACTGATTTTTTTGGAATATACCCACAATTCCAGCACATGGGATAGATAGACAGAAAACAAATAAATTTGAAACCAGTCAGGCTGGAACACATAAAGTGTGTTCCAGAGAAAGAAAGTCAGGACCGTGAGGGAACCTCCACCTGGCGATAGATGAAGAAAATGACTGAGCCCCACACTGGAGCACTGGACTGAGCTCACAAGGTCCTGATGAGGAGCAGAAGGAGAGAGAACATGAGAAAGAAAGTCAGGAACATGAGGGGTGCGTTCACTCATGGAAATGGTGGGACAGAACTAATGGGAGATCACCAACTCCAGTTGGAATGGGACCGATGGATCATGCGACCAAACCCGTCTCTCGGAATGTGGCCAAAAGTGGGGGCTGACTGAGAAGCAAAGGACAATGGAGCTGGGCTCTGATTCTTCTGCATGGACGGACTCTGTGGGAGCCTTCTCAGCTTGGTTGATCACCTTCCTGGACCTGGGGGGAGTTGGGAGGACCTTGGTCTTAGCATAGAGTAGGGAACCCTGATGGCTCCTTGGCCTTGAGAGGGAGGGAGGGGAGGTATGGGTGGAGGGAAGGGGAGGGAAGGGGAAGAAGGATGGGAGGGAAGGGGGAGGAGGAGGGGAGGGAAGGGGGAGGAGGAGGGGAGGAGATGGAAATTTTTAAATATAAAAAAATAAACCATGAAAAAAAATGCACAATGCACATGTGCATCCACAGTGGCTTGGAAAAAAAAAAAATAAAGTGTGTTCCAGGCAAGACTTACTTACAAGAGTAAGATTATCCTCCTAGACAAAAAAAAAAAAAAAAAAAAAAAAAAAAAAAAACCCCACAACACTGGTTTCTGACTACTCTAGGAATATATTATAGAATTAGCAACAAGACTCAACCAGACTAGGCTTGGGGAGATGCTTCAGCAGTCAAGAGTATATACTGCTTTTGCAGAGGATCTGAGTTCAGTTCTAAGTATCCACTTCAGACAGCTCACAACTATCTGTAACTCCAGCTTCAGGGAATTCAACACCCTCTTGTGGCCTCTACAGACACCCATTCTCACGTGACAACACACATACATACATGTGAATAAAAAAAAAAAACCTTAAATTTTAAAATAGTTAAGCAAACCATGTGAATAAGGTTGCTTCAAAGTTAGAAGAAGCCAGCAAGTGTCTGGGCAGCAAAAATATTCTCACTCACAATGGAGTCAACCAACTCAGAGCTACAGAGTCCGTGCTAACAGTAGAGTCCCCCTGTAAGTGAACATGGGGATCAATACTGAAATATGGTGGTTGAATCTCTAGTAACTTGGGGATGGGGACAGCAACATTTGATGCTCAAAGAACCTCCATGAAGGTGGAATTACTTTGTATTTGGGGAACTAGCACATTCATGGGAAGTTGGGATTTTCCAGAGTATTATTTTACCCAGAGCAGCTTCTCAAAATATGCCATGAGTGATCCAAGCAGAGTCTGTAGAATGGAGCCACTGACATGTACCCTCAGGTTGCAAATACTCTTGTTGAGGTGTCTTGTACGGTGCTTTATGAATTGAGAAGAGTAGTAGCAGCGATTTGCTCTCAATTCCCAAAGAAAAGCAAGCAAACCTGGAATCGATTGTTCTGTGCTAGTTCAATACTTACTTAATGTTACATGTTAAGCAACAGGATTTTACAACTCACTAGCCCTTCACTTACAGAGAATTAAGCAATGAAAATCCATTCTCTTCCCAAATGCCAAGAGCCACAGCCAGGCACTAGTAAGTGAGTGAAGGTATTGAGTGAGTCGGTCAGCACATTGATTCCCTTTTCACCCAAATATCTATTCCTTCACGATACATAGGGACTCCTTAATAGACTCCAAAATCACTTTCCACTGATGTTCTGTAACCTCCTGCCTTCTTTTCCTTCCTTCCCAAGCTGGAGCCTCAGGTACCTACAGATGTCCACATAACTAAGTACCTTAACTTAGAAACCTGGTACATCTTGCCTGAGGTCCCCTGCATCAGGAAATTTTCTTGCTCCAAGCAAAATTTTGCCTTCATGCAATCCTTGTAAAATACATACTATTTATTTCATAATTATGTGATACCTGTTTGAGCTTTGGATAGGTTGTGACTGAGTGGAGGATCTAGAAACTGAACCAATTGTGCTGGCTCAAGTCTGATATCTGTCAACCTTCATGATATGCTTCCTCTCTAATAGGAACATGCCTTTCTATAGGAAGATACTCTCCCTAAATGGCAGATGTTCAATGTTCATTCATAGTCTTTTACCACCCAATGTTGGCCTAGTGTTCAGCATGTAAGAGCACATAGTCACAGATGGAGCAATGCTAGACAACAGGAAGTAATGGCATTCCACAGTCTGCAAGATGATAATTTATACATTTCTGGGGTTTTGTAGAATGGGATTTTCTAGAATGTCTATGCTTTCCCCAGGGCCAAGAGAGAAAGGCTTTCTATGCTTTTGAGGATTGATAGAAACAGGCCAGCCACACAGTCCCTGGTAACACTAACCATGACCCAGAACTTAGAGTGGAATGGCAGTTACCTTTTAAGTGGGTCCTATCCAGGGGCACTTAGTCAAAGGAGGCATCTTAACAGGACAAGACTATGGAAGCTTGGGAAACTTCTGTGGCATCCTGAACCAATGGTGAAGACTCCATTGGTCTACACATTTGATTTCTAATTGTTGTCTCTGGAGGACCCTAAGTTACTGTACACATGTCTGAAGTGTCAGGTCGTGAGGATAAGGAGGAACATAAACACAGTATTTTCTTACCTGATCATGATTTTGATAAAAAATAATAAAGCCAAAATGTTTCTTGTTTTCTTTCAGACAAGAAAGTGTAGATTTAAACAGAAACACACACACACACACACACACACACACAAACAATGAAAGCAAAGGAAGACCAGAAAGAGCAAGAGACTACAGATGAGAGATTGGGAGGGTTCAGATGGCAGTTGGGAGCAAGGTAAATGATATGTGTTATGCCTTCATCAAACTTATTATTTTGTATAACGAAGGATTTATTTATTTATTTATTTATTTATTTATTTATTTATTTTGGTTTTTCGAGACAGGGTTTCTCTGTAGCTTTGGAGACTGTCCTGGAACTAGCAAGGATTTATTTAAGAATGCCAAGCAAATTACCCAGACCTACCATTCCAACTCCCAAACCACCATTATCAATTACTACTTTTGTTTTGTTTTGGTTTTTTTTTTTTTCGAGACAGGGTTTCTCTGCGGCTTTAGAGCCTGTCCTGGAGCTAGCTCTTGTAGATCAGGCTGGTCTCGAACTCACAGAGATCCGCCTGCCTCTGCCTCCCGAGTGCTGGGATTAAAGGCGTGCGCCACCACCGCCCGGCTAATTACTACTTTTATTCTTTAAAAAAACATATGTTGAGCTCTGGCTAAATATTTATAAGCAGTATGTCATTAATGTTGCCAGTGGTTTTAGAAAATCTACAATGATGATCTCTCTTACGGAAAAAGATCAAAGAAGCTAAACAAATCAGCCATATTCACTGAGCAGAAACAGGATCTAACCTCAATACTGAGAAGGCCTCAGTCCTGGGATGTTCATTATCTTGCTAAAGTACTGCGGCACCCGGATTGTCTTCTGCCTCCTCCTTTAGTTTCTCACTATAGCCCCAGGACTCTCTCTTGCCTGCTGTAGCTTGTCATCTTATCCCCGCAGCCCTTCCTGCACAATGGAGGGTAGTTGATAAAGAACTTCTGCTTGTTTGGTACCATCCATCTGTGTTTCTCTGATGCCAGCCTTATGCACTCTTCTTTAGAGCTGTTGAAGACAGGGAAAGAGTACTTCTCCCTTTGCCCACTGCAGGAAGAGGCGAGGCTGGTGAATTTTATGGTGGGAAGGGGGACATCTTTTACTTGCCCAGAATATCTTTTTTTTCCCCCTTTTTCCTTGCCTGTGTCTACTTGGCTGGTTTCTGTTTACTATATTTGGGATGCATCTTCAAATTAAGCGATCTCATATATTCCCCTTGGTAAATACCAAGGATTGTCTTAGGTTCATGTGTAAATAGAATCTTTAACCACCATAGCTCTAAAAGGTAAGTGCTCCTACTTCCTTCATATCTTAAATGAGCAAACTGAGACCCATCAAGGTGATGCCATACACTCAAACCTGCAACCATTGTAAACCCTGGGACGCAGATTGTATGTGTCTTAACTCTGATGCAGCAATTGGACTTCTGGATTGCTGTGTTAGAAGATTCTGAAAGATTTTTCAAATCTTGCTTAACTTAGTGTAAAGACAGAATGTTCTAGAAAGGGATAAATTGGTACTGGGCAAAGAGAACAAAAGGGGGTTCTGGCTGCTTCTGCTGCTCTATGAGTCCTAAGATGACCACATTGTGTGACTCTAAACCAGGAGCTGCTACGTCATGAATTAGAACACAGGGAGTGACCTGATCTATGTTTATAATCACCCCTCTGTCATTTTCCCACCCTAAAGACCAATGTCTGATGCCTGGTGGGTAGTCAGCAGCTCTGAATGAGTGAATGCATCAATGAATGAATGCATTCCTCATAGTGGCCTCATTATAGCACTTCCATATGTGATGTCAGCAGTAGGGAGTTATTGGCTTCCTTTTATTATACTATTGTTGCAATCAGTTACCACAAACTTGGTGTCTCAAAGACAGCATAAATTGATGACCTTAAGGTTCTGCAGGCCAGAAGATCAAAATGATCTCACCTGAACTTTGTTACTTATGGGATTCCCAGTGGGGAAATAAAAGCCCATTCCTACCCTTTCTAGCTTCTAGAAACTACCTGTCCATTGGCTGTTGAATTTCCTCTGTCTTCCATTTTTAAGGCTGTAGCACATCACTCCATTTTCTCATTTCCTTCCCTAGCGTAGCTCTTTAAGAAAAAAAAAAAAGAAGCCGGGCGGTGATGGCGCACGCCTTTAATCCCAGCACTCGGGAGGCAGAGGCAGGCGGATCTCTGTGAGTTCGAGGCCAGCCTGGTCTACAAGAGCTAGTTCCAGGACAGGCTCTAAAAAAGCTGCAGAGAAACCCTGTTCGAAAAACCAAAAAAAAAAAAAAAAAAAAAGAAAGAAAGAAAAAGATTAAGTCACTCCTGGGACTCTGATGCGTCCCCAAGGTAATCTAGGGCAACTCTCCATCTCAAGAGCCCTAATCAGTCACTTCTGCACAGGTGACAATACAAAGGGGATTCTATTCCATTTACAGTAGGATCTGGGTCTCAGTACGTCACTCCCTTCAGCTTTATTTCATTCATTTATTTCCTCATCTACTAAGTATAAGTCTTCATTGTAAGGTATAAATGTGTGTGTTTAAAGATATGAGCCTTGTATGACCTTTATTTTAAAGAGATCCCATAAACATCTTGGACAAGAAATAACCCCAGCACTGGAAGACAGATATGTCCTAACTATTTAAAAGGAGATCAAGCTCACTTGCATTTGAGAGAGGATGGGGATGCTTTATGTAAGTGGAACCACAAAAGACTCTGTCTAAGTTGGGAGTGGGAGCATGGAGGAGGAAGAGCAAGAGCTTGCAGGAGGGATGTTGTGGAATGCTGTTTTCTGGGTATGACACACCTACTACCTTGTTGAAATCAAATCAGCCATGGTTAGGGGCATGAAACCCTCACAAGAATGGACTCATAACACTCCCTCTTAAGAGTAATGCACAGGAGACCTCTTTCTCTACCTCACTGCATGGCCCGACTTCCCTGCCAGAGCAGTTCTACAGAGCGGGAGCTAAAAATGAAGCTGTAAGCCTCAGTCTCATAACATTATTTCCACAATGCCTAAGCCTCGAAGGAAAACTGTGCACCATTCCAAAATCCAGGAAAACCGTAACTACAATGAAAAAAAAAAACACAGTCAAGCCATGCTGTGTTAAAAGATGCTTCAGTGAGCAAGTACGTTTATCACTCATAGGGTGTGGGGTGCAGCTCGGTGATAGAGTACATGCTTAGTTTGTGTGGAGTTCAAGCCCCAGCACTGAAAAATAGTCACATTTTAAAAATGAAGAAATAATATCACCTAATAAAAATCAAAATGAGTTTTAGGAGTGAAAAGCACAGAGACTATAAGAATCTCAGTGGATGCTCAGAATAGAGACATCAGAAAAGGAGCCAGAGAAGCGGAAGACAAAACAAGAGAAGCGGAAGACAAAAAAAGAGAAGCAAGACAATTGGAGGAACATAGAGGAAAAAAGACGAAAAGGTAATGAACAGACCGAGAGACTAGAGCAGAGATTGTAACCTGTGTCATGAGATCTCCAAAAGCAGGAAAGAGAGCAGGTCAGAAAAAAATGTATTTAAAGAGGTAATGGATCAAAGAATTTGGCGGTAGATGAAGAAAATGACTGAGCCCCACATTGGAGCACCGGACTGAGCTCCCAAGGTTCTGATGAGGAGCAGAAGGAGAGAGAACATGAGAAAGTCAGGACTGTGAGGGAACCTCCACCTGGCGATAGATGAAGAAAATGACTGAGCCCCACATTGGAGCACTGGACTGAGCTCCCAAGGTCCTGATGAGGAGCAGAAGGAGAGAGAACATGAGAAAGAAAGTCAGGAACGTGAGGGGTGCGTTCACTCATGGAGACGGTGGGAGAACTAATGGGAGATCACCAACTCCAGTTGGAATGGGACCGATGGATCATGCGACCAAACCCGTCTCTCGGAATGTGGCCAAAAGTGGGGGCTGACTGAGAAGCAAAGGACAATGGCGCTGGGCTCTGATTCTTCTGCATGGACGGGCTCTGTGGGAGCCTTCTCAGCTTGGTCGATCACCTCCCTGGACCTGGAGGGAGTTGGGAGGACCTTGGTCTTAGCATAGAGTAGGGAACCCTGATGGCTCCTTGGCCTTGAGAGGGAGGGAGGGGAGGTATGGGTGGAGGGGAGGGGAGGGAAGGGGAAGAAGGACGGGAGGGAAGGGGAAGAAGGACTGGAGGGAAGGGGGAGGAGGAGGGGAGGGAAGGGGGAGGAGGAGGGGAGGAGATGGAAATTTTTAAATATAAAAAAATAAACCATGAAAAAAAATAAAATAAAATATAATGAATATGTTTTAAAAAAATTATGCATGTATAAATTCAGGATGCAGTCAGCCCCACACAGAATAAGCCACAGAGATTTCACATCTGGAGAAACTGCAGTATGTTTAGTTTCTCATGACTCGGAAGGCAAAGTTTAAGCATGTAAAGGGAAACTTTTTAAAAAAATTGTATGTGTTCTTTGAAATTTTCATACATGTATACAACATATGTTTGCATATGAACCCTCACATTCCTCCTTCAAGTTATCTAAAGACCCCATCTCATTTCCTTCCCAACTTCACGTCTTTCTTTTATTCATTAATAATTAATTCTTTTAACCTATTGAGTCCAAGAAACGTGATTGTCTCTCATTTAGCAGCCACTGACTGCCAGTAACTCCTCAGCTAGGGGTGAGGTCTCAGAAGCCTCTCCCGCTCCATGCTGGAATCTTTAACTGGCTTGACCTAGTGCAGATAACACGCAGATAGCCATACTACTGAGGGTTGATGTCCAACAGCCATGCCATGTCCAGGGGAGAGCATTTCACAGAACCTCTTCCCGTCCGTCAGCTTTTACATTATTTCCCACCATTCTTCGACAGTGTTCCCTGAGCCTGGGAGCAGGTTGCTGATATTGATGCTGCCTACAGCTGAGCACGCAGTCACTTATTCTCAGCACATGAACAGCACTGTGGTTCTTCGCTACTACCCGCTGCCATGAGCAACTTTTCTGAGGGAGGTTGCGAGCAGCACAGATGTATATATTATATTAATGTAAATGTTTAGAAGGTAGTTAGACAATATGAACGTTCAGAAGAATGACATCAGTAGGCTCATTCGTATGTCTATGACTTCCCCAGCCATGGGTTTTGATCATGTTTATAGTATCAGGCATCAATTCTCTCCTGTCCTGCAGTCCTCAGAGTCAATCAAGAGAGTACGTAGTTGGTTACCCCTCATAATCTTGCCACAATTGCATCAGCGGGCACATCCTGCCTGGTAGGTCAGTAGTGTCCAGTTAGCATGCAGAGGTCAGTGCTGGATAAAATTATTGCTAATTTTCTTACCCAGAAACTTATGTGGTACTTTCTAGCCTATGAAATCTAGCCAGAAGAGACAATTTCTCAGTCGATTTAAGACTGGTGTTTCTGTGTCCTGCAACCCGTATGTGATTGTGTTTAGGGTCTTACCACCTAGTTATGATGGGTAGCCAAGGACAATCTCAATAGTCTGTGCTGTTTTGGGTACTTTTGGAGCCTCATAGATGAATAACTATTGGGAAAGTATTTCATATCTGGCACTGTGATTTTCATTTAATCCATGTCTTCTGGGAGGAACATTGTTCATTGATGTGGGATAATTTTGCTCAAAATCCTTTTAAAAATGTTTTATTAGCTTGAAATCATTATAAGGTTTTTTTCATATACATCTTTGGTTTTGATTAATCCACCCTAACCCTCCTTTCTCCTACCATTCTGTCCCCAACCCTACTTAAATATTTATCACCCTGTGATCTGCTGGTATTTCATACCACAGATGCTCTATTATCCTCTCTTAAAATATTGTAGCTTAGACTGCAAAATAATAGATTGCCACACAGCTTCTTCCTTCAGGTTTCCTTTGGTTAAGCTTTCCCTCATTTCTCTATCCCATCACCCAATAACCTTTGTGAACACTTGTGCCCCTGCTACTGCTCCAGTATACATTCATTTTACCTGTATTCTGCTATCTTCCCTCTACAATCACATCCTCACCTCCAATCGCTTGTTATTAGTTTCCTAGCTTCTATGTGTACCCCATGTTAAACACACAAGAGATTTTATAATAGGATTCTCATATGAGAGAGGACATGTGGGGTTTGCCTTTTGGAGCCCAGGTGACCTCATCTGGTATATTATGTTCTAGTTTCATCCACTTACCTGCAAAGTTTGTGACTTCCCTTTCTTAAACAAATGAGTAATATTCCATTGTGTATATTCACCTCATTTTCATTACCCACTTGTCAGTTGATGGACAGGTAGATTTATTCAATTTTCCAGTTATTATGAACTGAGCATCTATCAACGTGGCTGAGAAAGAATCTCTGGAGTAAGCTGCAAAGTCCTCTGGCTTGTGTCCATGCTTGGAATAGCTGGATCATATGGTAGACTTATTTCTAGCTTTTTTTTGGTTTTTTGTTTGTAGGTTTTGAGAAATTTTCACTCATTTCCAGAGTGGGTGCATCAGTTTGAAGACTCACCAAGAGTGTCCAAGTTTTCTGATTCCCCCAATTTCTCACTGTTGCATGTTGACATTTGTGTTGTTGATGATAGTTATCATGACGAGCGTGAGATGGGATTAAATGATGTTTTCATCTGCATTTCCCTGATAGCATTGGCCATTTAATGTATTTTAAGCATTTATTATTGTTTCATATTTCTTCTTTTAAGAACTTTCTGTGAAGTCCATAGACCATTTTAAATCATTTTGTTTGCTTCTTTGGTGTTTAGTTATTTTGGTTCTTTGTGCATAACCTAGTGCTCTGAGAGATGCTAGGAAAGCCTGTCTCCCATTATGCCAGACACCACTTTGCTGGTTTGACAATTCCCTTTGCTGGAAGACTCAATAGAAGCTTTCTAGCTCTATGAGGTTCCATCTGTTAATTGTTGCTTATATTTCCTGAGCGACTAGAGTCTTTTTAGAAAGCCCTTACCTGTGCTCACAAGTTAGAGTGTGTTCTCTACATTTCTCCTCTAGCAACAGCTTCAGGGAATCAAGATGAGATCTTTGATCCATTTGGAGCTCTGAACTTCATGAACGATGAGAAGTAATGATCTAGTTTCATTTTTCTGCAGGTTAAAATCCAGGCTTCCCAACATCATTTATTGAAGGTGTCATATTTTCTCCATGTCCTTGGCAAATATCAGTTAGCTGTATTTACATGTGATTGTATCTGGATGATGCATACTATTCTATTGATCTAAATGTCTGTTCTGTGCCATATTATGTTGGTTTTATTATCATGGCTTTGAAGTATAGTTTGAAATCAAGTATGATAATACCACCTATGGCAATATTTCCTTCAGTATTCTTTTTTGTTCTGTTGGCTCTGGCTACCTTTAGTCTTTTATGTTTCCATAAAAAATTTGAGATTATTTTGCCTATGTCTGTGGAGAAAGATTGTGGGTTTTTTTTTTATTATGATTGCATTGAATTTATATATTACTTGTGGGAGTATGGCTATTTTCACAAATATTAATTCTGGCAACCCATGATCATGGGAGGTCTTTTCAATTTCTGGCTTCTTCCTCAATTTCTTTCTTTGGGGGTCTTAACATTTCCATTGAAGAGGTCTATTGTTTCTTTAGTTGGGTTTCTTCCAACAGTTTTGTTGTTGTTATTGTTTGCTTGGGATTGTTTTGGTGGCTACTGTGAATAGGGTTGTTTCTTTTACTTCTTTTTTGATATGTTTGACATTTGCATATAAGAAGGCTACTATTTTTGTATGTGTGTGTGTGTGTTACTTTTGTTTCCCACCATTTTGCTGAAAGTATTTAAGGTATTTTTTGTGGAGTCTTGTGTTTAGAATAAACATTTGCATGCAGGGATAATTTGACTTTTTCTATTTGTTTTCCTTTTGTCTCTTTTATTATTCTAGCTATGATTTCTAGCACTACAATGGATAGGAACGAACAGAGTAGACATCTTTGTCTTTTTCTTGATCTTTGAAGGAACACTTTGAGTTGTCCTTTATTTAGGAGGAAGTTTGCTGCGTATAGCCATTATTATGTTGAGCTGTGCACCCTCCACCCATCGTCACTCTATGACTTTTACAATTAAGAGATGTTGAACTTTGTGAAATGCTTTTTTTTTGCCTCTAGTTAGATGATTTTATGATTTCTGTATTTGAGTCAATTCATGTGATGGATAATCCAAGTTAATAAAAATAGAAATGAAAATAGGAACACTACAATATATACTCATGAAATCCCAAAAGTTTTAGGATATGTTAAAAAAACTTTTGTTGCATTAAATTGGAAAATATAAAAGAAATGAACTTCTAAATATGTGCAACATACTAAAATTTAACCAAAATGAAATAAATACCTTAAACATAATCACAATGAATAAAGAGAGTCAATCAATAAAATGTCTCCCAACTTACAAAAAGTCCAGGACCAGATGAATTCACTGAAGTATTCTAGTATAATTTCTAAGAAAAATTAATACTAATAGTACTTAAATTAGTCCATAAAATTGAGAAAGAAGGAAGCCTTTCATATTCTTTTTGTGAAACCAGTATTGCCCTGATTCCAAAACCAGATAGAGACATCAAATTTTAAAAATTTCATATTAATCTCTCTGCTGAATATAGAAGCAAAATTTCTCAATAAAATAATAGAAACTGAATCCAAGATATCAAATATATCATTCATCCCAACACTGGCTTCACTCTGGAGATGCATGGATAGTTCAACATAAAAGAAGCTTCTTCTCATAGATAGGAGGAAGCAGTTAGGATGAAAGAAGATTCTTTCTGGGCCAAAGATACAGAAAGAAACAGCACAGTACATTGTTTCAAGCAAAATAAAAATAATTGTTGAGGCCGGGCGGCGGTGGCGCATGCCTTTAATCCCAGCACTCGGGAGGCAGAGGCAGGTGGATCTCTGTGAGTTCGAGGCCAGCCTGGCCTATAAGAGCTAGTTCCAGGACAGGCTCCAAAGCTACAGAGAAACCCTGTCTCGAAAAACCAAAAAAAAAAAAAAATAATAATTGTTGAGAAAGATACTATCTATTGAAAAATATTGTTTAAGAATGAAGGCAAAAATCAAGACCTTCTCAGATAAAAGAGAACTAAGAAAAATTGCTACCAGTTGCTGTATGTTAAACATGGCTAAGGGAAAATTTATGCACAGATAGAGTCATAAAATTGGATACCAAATAGGAAAAAATACAAATTTAAGCACTAAAATAGCACTACTTGTATTAAGAATAAATTGTTTTGGGGTATAGAGATGGTTCTGTGTTTAAGAATAAATTGCTTAAATACACAAAATAAAAGATGGGAAGTGTGGCCCAAGTACATGTTGTTGATAAGAAATTCATTTCAGATATAATACATAAGCAGGTTGAAAGTAAAACCATGGAAGAAAGATATACCATAACATATTAAAAAATCAAAAAATGGCTGATTATTATAGAAACGTATAAAGTGACTCGGATCAAAGAAAACTACCAAAGACAAAAACTGAGTGCTATGTAATGAAGAGTCAACCTTTAGGAAGGGGTCGTCATCCTAAATGCACAGCCACTAAGCAAGACAACTGCAGAGCACATGCTGAAGAGCTGATGGAGTTAAAACAAAGAAGGCACGCACTCCAGCAGCCACTGCCACACTTGGAGACCTCAGCACCGGCCAGGCAGAGGGTAAGTGAGGCACAGAAGAATGTGACCATACTATCCTTCCACAGGATCTAATTGGCATTGGTGGACATTCTACCAGCCACCACCAGAATACATATCCATTTCTGGTACTCAAAAAAACATATATGGACCATAATGCACTTAACTGCATGAAAATGTTTCAAGTCAAAACAACTAAAGCCAATCTGAAAGGAAGAACCAAAGTATAAGAACAGACAGCAAGATGCAGAAAAAGACTCAAAACAATGGTGTTTCTTCAAGAGGTCAGAAAAAGAAACACAAAACAATTCTAAAATGAGATTAAAAGGTAACAAAAAACAGAAATTGGTGCAATTAAAAACAGACAACAGTGGAGAAAATTTAATAAAACAAATAATGGCTAGGAATATCACAAAACTGAGAATATTCCAGAAAGACTCACAAAGAACCCAGAGGATACATAAGATTGCCTTGAATCAGAACTCAACACTACAGATAGGAATACACTAATGAAGGCATATGGTGAATAGTTTTTTTTTATATGCCAGTTTGATATCTTACAATATCAATGAATGAGGGAATTCCTTGCAAGTCACAAATTATCAGAACTTACACGGTACAAAACAGTTTGAATAGCTTTATAACTATTAAGGAAAATGAATTAAGTTCATAAGAAACATCCCAAGCAGTTTTAGTGCCCAGTGCTAAAAGGATCCATTCTCTGTAAATGAGTATATTTGTTTAACATAACTCAAAAACATCCAAGAGAGTTAATTTTTTTCATAGACACAGATTTTTTTCTTTATTTTTTCTTTATTTCTCTTTTTTCTATACAAAAAGAGACTAGAATTAAAGTAGCCAAAACATTTATGGGAAAGAGGAATAAAATGGAAGGAATCATTCTGCCCTATTTCAAGACTTACTATGCAACCATAGTAATCAATACTACAAGGTATTGGTGGAGAGATAGAAGCAAATCAATGAGAACACAAACAGAACTTCCAGAGATAGACTCTTGTAAATATTGCCGGCTTTCTCCTCCTGCAGGTGCAAATGCAAATCGATAGGACAGTTCAGCTTTACGAACAAACCACACGGGAGCATGTGAACTCACGGGCTAGTCAAACAAATACTTCTACCTAAGTCACCCATTTGATATGTTTATCTAAGCTGGAGTGTATAGTAAACTATAAAACATGATGTTGTTTTGTAAGATAGAAACACGGAACAAATATGTGGCATATTCTCAAAAGGAAAGTAATATGAAGGGGAAGAGAAAGATAGACAGAGAATGAAAAAAATGCTCTAAGGCGCATACCGATAACGGAGCAGTATCTCAATGTATGAAGAACACAGGGCCTTCAAGAGCACGGTGGACAAATGATACCAAAAGGGCTTTCCTTGAGATGGCCCTGTAGATGGCAAAGCAACACATCAAACGATGTGTTAGCTATTTGGAGAGTGCAAATTCAAACAACTGGCTACAGTAAATGAGCATTTTAGAATGTCTGAATTTAATTTTAGCCTTAAAACTAAATAGTAAGAACATAGAGAACCGAGCCCTCATACATTGTTGGAAGGAGCTTGAAATGCTACATCCACTCAGGATATCATTTTGCCGATTTCTTTTAAAAAAGCAAAAATTTAGTGTATGCAAATGCCATATGATACAGCAATTATAGTCACGAGCATTTATCACAGAGAAATAAAACCTGGTATCCACATAAAAACCGATACGTGAAAGTTTATAGCAACCTTGTTCGTAACATCCAACCTAAAATTGCCCAGATGGCCTTTAACGGTTAAATAGGAGCAAGCTGTGATTTGTTCAGACCCTTGAACATTACAATGCTCAGTGATCTCAATAAATGAAAATTTTATACACAGTATGTGGATAGATCTTGAGAGAGTCACACTGAGGGATGAGAAGTCATCACAAAACAGTACGTGTTGCAGGGGTCTATTTAAAAAGCATTCTTGAGATACTAATTTTATAGAAACGGAGGACGGATTAGTGGTCACCCATGGTGCAGGAGGCGGTAGGAATGAAGAGTAAGTGTGTACAATAAGATAACGACACGTGAGGGACTTGGAGGGCTTGGAAGCACTTTTTATTACAACTATCTATGCAGTACCCTGCTTGCATTATTAAACTGTAGTTTTGAAAGGTGATACTAATGGGAGAAATTATGTGAAAAATATTACAGGATTTTCTTTATTTTGTTTTATAGTCTTAAATAAATCTGCAATTGTTTCAAAATAAAAGTTTAGTGGCAAAATTTGTTACAGAAGCCTCTACATAATTAACGGAGAAAAATAAAAAAAAATGACATTTTAAATTTAATTAACCAAATATCAGAGGACAGAAAGGAGTCAAGATGATGGGAGGTTAATCAGCGAAAAGTGACAGGATAAAAAGAATAGATGATTGCTTTGCTTTCAAGTGGTTGCTAATTGTATGTAAAAACTGTAAGTCCTATTGGTCGGGGGTGTTGTTTATACATGAAGTGTCTAGGTGCTATCCTCAACCAATCCAGAAGCAACAAGTACTCCTTAGTCCTGCTTTTCATCCCAGAATTGCTTCCAGATTTAAGTAGAGGTAAGAGCCAGTGACTGACTGTTTTGCTTTTCTGACCTTCAGTTTTAACCCCAATTTCTCTCTCTGAGTTTTTATTAATTATGCTTCATTTCGCGCTCAGATTTTTGGGGCATGAGTTTACGAAAATGCCATTTGCCTGAGATTCTTTTAGCCATCAGCCCAGGCCAGAGCTGGGATTGGAATTGCAATTCTAGGATTTGGAACCCAAACCTAGCCGCCTGAGTTCAGGAGAAGCACTAGCACTCCTAACTCCCATCTGCCCTGGTTTAACTTATTCTCCTGCTGTACCCTTCCTTGCTGCCACCCCAGGGAGCCACACCCATGGCTTCCCTCAGCCCCATACAGCTTCCTGTGGCTCCTGCAGTCCCATGGGCTTGCCCCCAGCCCCACATACATGTGACTCGCTAGTGCATACTGCTTCATGGTTGCCCTGACCAGTGTCTCTTTAACAAAATTTTGTTTAGCTTTGGTTATGAGTTATGTTTAGAAAATTCACAGGTATTTATCACACATATCATTATTACACCTTAAAAGTCTCAACTAAACCAGGGTTTTAGCAGAGGTAAGTCATTTGCTAACTATAATTTTGTTTTTGTAATTTGTAAACCATGCCTGAGATAATTGCAATATTATCACCATCTAAGAATATAATAACCTTTTCATTTCTATTATAGATGGAATTTTAGGAGGGGTATATGACCAACCTGGAACTTATATATTCTTAGTCATAACTGTCATCAGTTTGATAATTTATATTATATATTTAAAGAAATGGTTTGATAACAGAGTCAAGAATAAGAAACTTACAGGATTTACATGCTAGTACTGAGAAGGTGACTGAAAGGATGCACAGCATTGAAAATAATAGTCATAATTTGACAGGCAAAATTCAATCTATGTAAATGGGTTATGAAACCTTACAAAAATGGTGCAGAGATTATCTGAAAGGATTCATACTGTTGAAATTGACAATCAAAATCTCTTAAAAAGTTATGACAAGTTAGCAGTTAGAGCATCATTCCTGGAAGGTGATCTACGTGCCATCCAAATAATCTCTAAGGATGAAAAGATATGGACAATTTTATAAACTTGGAATCACATGTGCAGAATGAGAACCAGAAATTGATTGATTTGATGAAATCATTATAAATATTCACAGGTCAAGAGATTCAGACCTTACAAATGACAGTGAAGAAAAGATTTTAGTCAATTGAGGAACTTGTCAGAATTGACAATGAAGAAGAGGTGGTACAGGCAAAAGATAACAGAAAAGATTTAGCATCACCAGTACCTGTCAGAGTCAGAGATGACTTACCAAGAGTTTTAGCTACTTATCCTCTTATTACCTCTGAGAAGCCAGCAAATACTCAATACCCAAAATGATACACAGAATGTTAATGGAAACCTATATGTATGAAAGATCAAAAAGATTTTAAGCAATCAGTAGTATCTTACGGCATGTATTCACCATATGTGAGGGAGTTGGTAGCATCATGGCCTCTAAGAAATAATGTTACTCCACATGTCTTCAACTAGTCTCAGTTGTACTAGAGCATGGTACACAGCTACAATTTTGGAGAGAAAAGGCTAAGGCCCTAGAACATCGAGGTAGAGTCAGAGGTTTCAAGGCCTCACAAAATCAAATTCTTGGAAAGGACCCTTATGCTGATCCAGATAGTTAAGCTACATGCAATGAGCACATATTGTCCCTATGCCATTCAGTGGCCTAGAATGTTTGGGACAAGATTCAAGAATTATGAAAAAGAATTGAATCATATTCTAAGATTATACAAGACCCAAGACAACCATTTAGTCACTTTTTGCAAAGATTAACTAAAGTTGTACAAGTAAGGGTAGAAGATCCAGAAGCTATAAGAGTACTCATTGACTCTCTTGATTTTGAAAATATTAATTTAGAATGCCAAAAGATACTTAGGCCCTTAAAGGTCAGATCAGCACCAATGGATGAATGGATCCTACACACAGCCAATATTGAGTCCTTTGACTATAATAATGAGTCTTGGATAGGAGAAGTGATTTCCAAAGGTATGAAGAGACACCCAAATACCAAATTCTTTAATTGTGGTAGAATAAACCATTTGAGAAGGAATTGTAGACAGGGTATTACTAGAAATAATGTTTCTTCTGGGAATCATTCAAATAAAAGGCCCCAACTTTCTGGATCATGCAGAAGATGCAGCAAAAGCTGACACTGGACATGTCTTCCCAGGAAAATTAGAAAATCCAATGCCTGTTATAAAAATCTATACTGCTCTAAATGATAGAATAACTATGGAGGGTGAATTAAAAATTCCAATATAAAATAGAAAATGTTTATTTAGGGAGATTTCTATAAATGATCAAAGGCCAAAGTTGAGAGCAAGAATAAATAACATTATAGTGGGAAGATTATTAGACACTGGTGCAGATGTGACTATTATTACTCTAGAACCTTAGCATTTTAATTGGTCTCTTCAGGAGACAGATGTACAATTCTTAGGAATTTAAACACTATCTCAGGTAAAACAAAGCATGAGATGGGTTGAATGCATAGGGACAGAAGGGCAGAAAGGAAGGCTAAGGCCATATGTGGCTAATATAGCAGTGAATCCATGAGCTCATGATCTTTTCTGACAATGTAATGTCCAACTTAATATTCCTGCAGTCTCAGAAACTAACCATAAACCAATTCATGTTTCTGGGTAAGACACTTACCATTCAAGCTATACAAAAACACAGAACAAGAACTGACAAACTCTCAGAGGTACCAATGGCCCTAGCTTTAAAATGATTGACAGAAAAACCTGTATGGGTTAAGCAATGGCCCTTAAAAATAGAAAAACTGCAAGCCTTAGAACAGCTGGTACAGGAGCAACTAGTTGCTCAGCATATTGAAGAATCATCCAGCCCCTGAAATTCTCCTGTATTTGTTGTTAAAAAGAAATCTGGGAAATGGAGAATGTAAAAGATTCAAGAGCTATTAATAAGGTGATTCATGAAATGGGCCCAGTACATTCTGGAATTCCTTTGCATTCCCCATTGCCTAAAGGGTGGTCTTTTATAGTTATTGATTTAAAGATGGTTTCTTCACT